>NC_091060.1:59066125-59691125 GCF_000393655.2 Nicotiana sylvestris | reverse complement strand
AAGGAAATTGAGGAAGAGAGTTGTGAAGCACAAGGACTAACCCGGTCGGGACGTTGTTTCGCTCACGAAGAGTTGAGAAAGGCTAGGGGCGCTAAAGTCAATCCAGTGCCAGTCAAAAAGGTAGTGACTGAAGCAGAGGCAGAAGAGTTTCTGAAAAAGATAAAAATACAAGATTATTCCATTGTTGAACAACTGAGAAAAACACTGGCCCAAATCTCGTTGTTGTCATTATTGATTCACTCCGATGAGCATTGCCGAGCTTTGATGAAGATATTGAATGAGGCTCATGTGCCTGACAAAATTTCAGTAAACCATCTAGAGACAATTGCCAACAAGATCTTCGAAGTGAACAGGGTAGCATTTTCTGATGATGAATTGCCCGTGGAAGGCACAGAACAAAACAACGCTCTCTATTTGACGGTCAAATGTGAAGGTTCAATGGTTACTCGGGCACTGATCGATAACGGGTCAAGCACTAATATTTGCACGTTGTCCACATTGAACAAGTTAAAGATTGATGAGGATAGAGTCCGAAAGAATAACATTTGTGTTCGAGGATTCGACGGAGGGGGAACAAACACAGTAGGGGATATTGTACTCGAATTGATTATTGGCCCAGTCGAATTCACTATGGAATTTCAGGTGTTGGATGCTGCAGTATCCTATAATCTTTTGTTGGGTCGACCATAGATTCACGCGGCCAAATCCGTGCCTTCCACACTGCACCAAATGGTCAAATTTGAGTGGGACAGACAAGAAATTATGTTACATGGGGAAGATCCCACATGCGCCATGAATGATGCCATTGTTCCCTTTATAGAAGCCGAAGATGATAAAGGACCCTGGGTTTATCAGGTCTTCGACACGGTCCCGGTAAGCAGAGTACCCGAAGGTTAAAGCATGCCATGTCCTAGGGTGGCAGCTGCGACTGTCATGGTAGTATCATAAATGCTGAAAAGCGGGTTCGTGCCAGGGAAAGGTCTGGGGGCTGAACTTCAGGGCATTATTCAACCTGTGTCCCTTCCCAAAAATCTGGACACCTTCGGATTAGGTTTCAAACCAACAGCGACAGATGTTAGAAGGGCCCGTAGATCGAAAAAGAAAGCTTGGGTTCTTCCTAAACCTATTCCACGTTTGTCTAGGTCCTTCGTCAGGCCGGGTAGTAAGAAACAGTCATTGGCAAAGATGTTAGGTTCGTTGATTGGGGCAGAGGGGAATTTGGATAAGGTGTTCGAGAGAGTATTTGCTGAAGTAAACATGGTTGAGGCCGGGGAAGGGTCAAGCGGAGCAGACATATAGTACATCGGACCACATGCTAACATCAACAATTGGGAAGCTACTCCTCTTCCAATTCGGAGGGAGTCGTGGTAGTGGGTTTTGTTTTCCTTTTGTCACCTAGATTATTCCAGGGTTTGTAATCCAGTTGCTATGTTCCGTCTGTTTGGATGGGTTAAAACCTTGTTATCTTTACATGTAATGAAATGCAATTTTCTTCATCCCTAATTCTATTTCCAATTTCTTTTCTTTTCTTTTCTTTTTGTACAGTTCTTTTTATGCTGATATTAATAATATGACATGCATGGGGAATCTTCGGCCCAGTTTTAAAAGCCAATCTAGCTCAGAAGTAATAATACAAGAGATCGAGTGTGATGATGGGGTAGATTGTAACAATGATGAAGCTTATGAGGAAATTAGTAAAGAATTAAGTCATTTTAAAGAAAAACCCAAACCTAACCTAAATGACACAGAAGCAGTTAATCTAGGGGACCGAGACAATGTGCGGGAAACTAAAATAAGTGTTCATCTGGAGCCACAACTCAAGAAGAGATAATTAAAGTATTGCATGAGTACAAAGATGTTTTCGCATGGTCATATGATGATATGCCAGGTCTAAGCACCGATTTGGTGGTTCATAAATTACCCACTGATCCGGCACTCCTTCCTATCAAGCAGAAGCTGAGAAAGTTCAAAACGGACATAAGTGTGAAGATCAAAGAAGAGATTACCAAGCAGTTCGAGTCAAAGGTCATTCAAGTTACACGGTACCCCACTTGGTTAGCTAATGTCGTGCCTGTGCCAAAGAAAGATGGCAAGACCAGGGTGTGCGTCGATTATCGAGACCTTAACAAAGCAAGTCCAAAAGATAATTTCCCATTGCCCAACATCCATATACTGATTGACAATTGTGCCAAACATGATATTGGCTCTTTTGTGGATTGTTATGCGGGTTATCATCAGATTCCAATGGACAAGGAAGATGCAGAAAAGACGACATTCATCACACCGTGGGGAACATATTGTTATCGGGTCATGCCGTTTGGTTTGAAAAATGCTGGGGCAACTTATATGAGGGCCATGACAACCATCTTCCATGATATGATACATAAGGAAATCGAGGTATACGTGGATGATGTGATCGTGAAGTCTAGACAGCAATCCGACCATGTCAGAGATTTGAGAAAGTTCTTTCAAAGGCTTCGCAAGTACAATCTTAAGCTCAATCCTGCAAAATATGCTTTCGGGGTGCCATTCGGGAAGTTGTTGGGGTTTATAGTCAGTCGGCGGGGTATTGAATTAGACCCGTCGAAGATCAAAGCTATTCAGGAGCTGCCGCCTCCAAGAAACAAAACCGAGGTGATGAGTTTGTTGGGAAGATTGAACTATATCAGCAGGTTCATTGCTCAACTCACGGCAACGTGTGAACCAATTTTCAAGTTGTTGAAGAAAGATGTCGCGGTCAATTGGACTGATGAATGTCAGGAGGCTTTTGATAAGATAAAGGGGTATTTGTCAAACCCATCCATGTTGGTTCCGCCAGAACCAGGGAGGCCTTTGATTTTATATCTGACAGTTGTGGACAGTTCATTCGGCTGTGTACTGGGGCAGCACGATGTTACGGGCAGAAAGGAGCAGGCTATTTACTATCTCAGCAAGAAGTTCACATCTTACGAGGTTAAGTATACTCATATGGAAAGGACATGTTTCGCCCTAACTTGGGTGGCACAGAAGTTGAAATATTATTTGTCATCTTACACTACTTACCTATATCTCGCCTGGACCCATTGAAGTATATTTTCCAGAAACCCATGCCCACAGGAAGGCTTGCAAAGTGGCAGATCTTACTTACAGAGTTCGACATTGTCTATGTGACACGGACTGCCATGAAAGCACAGGCATTAGCCGATCACTTGGCTGAGAACCCCGTTGATGAAGATTATGAGCCTTTGAAAACTTATTTCCCTGATGAAGAGATAATGCACATTGAAGAATTAGAACAAGCTGAGAAGTCGGGATGGAAACTTTTCTTTGATGGGGCTGCAAATATGAAGGGTGTGGGAATAGGAGCAGTACTTATTTCGGAAACAGGTCAGCATTACCCTGTTACAGCTCGGCTTCGTTTCTACTGTACAAACAACATGGCAGAATATGAGGCGTGTATATTGGGATTGAGATTAGCTGTGGATATGGGTGTACGGGAAGTCTTGGTCATGGGTGACTCGGACTTACTGGTACACCAGATTCAAGGAGAATGGGAAACACGGGATTTGAAACTTATACCGTATCGGCAGTGTCTGCATGAGCTTTGCCAGCTTTTTCAGGCCATAGAATTCAGGCACATTCCAAGGATTCATAATGAGGTTGCTGACGCTTTGGCGACTTTGGCGTCAATGTTGCACCATCCAGATAAGGCTTATGTTGATCCATTGCAGATTCAGGTCCGTGATCAGCATGCTTATTGTAATGTGATAGAAGAGGAAATCGATGGAGAGCCGTGGTTTCATGATATCAAAGAGTATATTAGAGCGGGAGTATATCCAACACAGGCCACCGGTGATCAGAAAAGAACGATTCGGCGATTGGAAAGCGGGTTTTTCCTTAGTGGAGGAATGTTGTACAAAAGAACTCCAGATCTCGGGTTGTTGAGGTGTATAGATGCAAGGCAGGCCACAACTATTATGACTAAGGTACATTCCGGGGTTTGTGGACCGCATATGAGTGGGTATGTTCTAGCAAAAAAGATTCTTCGAGCGGGTTATTATTGGCTCACGATGGAGCGGGATTGTATCAATTTTGTGCGTAAGTGTCATCAATGCCAAGTACATGGAGATTTGATTCATTCTCCACCATCAGAATTGCATACGATGTCCGCACCATGGCCTTTTGTTGCGTAGGGCATGGATGTTATTAGGCCAATTGATCCAGCAGCATCAAATGGGCACAGGTTTATCTTGGTAGCTATAGATTATTTTACCAAATGGGTGGAAGCTAAGACGTTCAGGTCTGTGACTAAGAAAGCTGTAGTCGACCTCGTGCATTCAAATATCATCTGTCGGTTTGGGATTCCAAAGGTAATCATCACAGATAATGGGGCTAATCTTAATAGTCATTTGATGAAGGAAACATGCGAGCAGTTTAAGATTACTCATAGGCATTCTACTCCGTACCGTCCCAAAGCAAATGGTGCGGTTGAAGCAGCCAATAAGAATATAAAGAAAATACTCCGGAAGATGGTGGAGGGATATAGACAGTGGCACGAGAAATTGCCTTTTGCATTGTTAGGATATCGCACCACCGTTCGTACCTCGGTAGGGACGACTCCTTACTCACTGGTATATGGTACTGAGGCAGTAATACCCGCAGAAGTAGAAATCCCATCCCTGCGAATCATTGCAGAAGCTGAGATCGATGAAGATGAATGGGTGAAAAGTCGTCTTGAGCAGTTGAGTTTGATTGACGAGAAGAGATTGGCATCAGTGTGTCATGGCCAACTGTACCAACGAAGAATGGCAAGAGCGTACAACAAGAAAGTACGTCCAAGGAAGTTCGAAGTCGGGCAATTAGTACTGAGGCGGATTTTGCCTCATTGGGCTGAAGCAAAAGGAAAGTTTGCCCCAAACTGGTAGGGACCATTTGTAATAACCAGAGTGTTGTCTAACGGAGCATTGTATTTGACATATGTGGAAGGAAAATGTATAGAAATGGCCATCAATTCCGATGCGGTCAAGAGATATTATGTATGAGTTCTTTATTTTCTGAATGTATCTGTTTGTATTTGGCATATCTTAAAGATTGAAATGATGAAGGCATTTTGTCCTGCTATCCAAACACTATTATCCCTTGTTATCCCCTTTGAGCCTTACTTATTTTTCATACCCCTCTTTCGGAATCAACGGCACTATCAGGGAACACAGGTGCCGAACATAAAAGAAAGAAGAGAAAAAGGAAAAGAAAAGAAAGAAGAGAAAAACAAAAACAAAAACAAAGGAAAAGAAAAACAAAGGAAAAGGAAAGGAAAGAAAAGGAAAAAGAAGAGAAAGAAAAGAGAAGAAAGAAAAACACAACAACAGTTAAAAACAGTGAACTACGTTTGACTTGATCCCGAAAGGGTACGTAGGCAGCCTTACTCCGAGGTTCAGTCATACCAAATAGAAATCCAAAAATCCCCAGGCAAGAAACTGGGGCAGAAGTTGTGATTGTTATGAAAGTTGGATTCCGAAAGTTGTAATTTGAACCCATTTGAATTGTTTTGAGCCTTTTTATACCTTTCTTTCTAACCCAATTCAAAAGCCTACATTATGGTCCAAAGAAAAACCTTTTGATCATTTTTTAGGAAACGCCAAGTCGAGCAGGTGACGGTAATTCGTGGCGGTAGCAACACTTTGGTTCAAAGCAAGAAGAACAAAAGATAAAAATGAGAGAGTCTTATGGGTGAAAACCCTCACGGGCACCGTAAGGCGACGAGAGCTGAGAGAAAAATAAATGAGAGAGTCTTATTGGTGAAAACCCTCGCGGGCACCTTGAGGCGAAAGTGAGTTGAAAGATGGTTAAATGGAAAAAGGTTTGTGGGTGGAAAAATGTTTCGAGGTACCGCAGGAAAACAAGGGTAAGGTCTCGGTAATTCAAACAATTGATGGAAGTTCTGGGCAACAAAGTATGGCAATTGAAAGCTGGTTATTTGGACAGATTGGGCCGATTAATCCAAAATGCATGTCATGACCATGGGTACCAGCTGTCTCGCTCAGATAAGTTTCTTTTCCTTCTCTTCTTAAAACAGTCATCTGGTTTTGGATTCTTCTTATCCTTAACTCAAAAAATCGTCGCATTTCATTTTCTGTTGAGGGTTTTATCTAGTTGAGATATTCCAGTGCTAGTTTTGGGTCAAAGCAAGCAGAAGGGACTTCAAAGCTCACTACCAGCTTCCAGAATTATAAAGCACAACGTGGTCAGAGCATGTCAAAAACAACATGATGTAAAGTGGAATACAGGGAATTAACGAAGGTTTCATCGGCGAAATGATTGGGGAATGTCGTGGGAAAGGAAAAAGCTCAAACAAAAAGGTCAGAAAAGTGAAATAACAGCAGGAGTATAAAACATTTAGGTCGCCAGATGTTGGGAAATTTAAAAGTTGATCAGGAAGTCAAGCGGTTCAGGGTCAGTGTGTGGAAGTCAGTCAACACAAAGCAATGCAGGGGAAGGATTTTTCAGCAAGAATGTCATCAACTAACCACCATTTTAAACTGACGAAATTTTCTTTGATTGTAACAGGGGCAGAAAGTTAGTCGTTGAAAAGGAATTCTCCAAGAAGAAAAACAAGCAGTAACCAGGTTTAATCGCAAAGTGTGGTCTGATTAAATACAAGATAATCTTGAAATGCATAAGGGGAATGAAATTTGATTGCAAAGTTGGCATGATTATAATAAGTGTAAGTTGTCAGGACCTTTCTGGATAATAGGATGTAGTTCATATACCCGAAAATCAGGAGTCCGCCTGGAGAATAGAGACATACAATTTAATTTTAGCAATCAGGAGTCCGCCTGGAGAATAGAGACATACAATTTAATTTTAGCAATCAGGAGTCCGCCTGGAGAATAGAGACATACAATTTAATTTTAGCAATCAGGAGTCCGCCTGGAGAATAGAGACATACAATTTAATTTTAGCAATCAGGAGTCCGCCTGGAGAATAGAGACATACAATTTAATTTTAGCAATCAGGAGTCCGCCTGGAGAATAGAGACATACAATTTAATTTTAGCAATCAGGAGTCCGCCTGGAGAATAGAGACATACAATTTAATTTTAGCAATCAGGAGTCCGCCTGGAGAATAGAGACATACAATTTAATTTTAGCAATCAGGAGTCCGCCTGGAGAATAGAGACATACAATTTAATTTTAGCAATCAGGAGTCCGCCTGGAGAATAGAGACATACAATTTAATTTTAGCAATCAGGAGTCCGCCTGGAGAATAGAGACATACAATTTAATTTTAGCAATCAGGAGTCCGCCTGGAGAATAGAGACATACAATTTAATTTTAGCAATCAGGAGTCCGCCTGGAGAATAGAGACATACAATTTAATTTTAGCAATCAGGAGTCCGCCTGGAGAATAGAGACATACAATTTAATTTTAGCAATCAGGAGTCCGCCTGGAGAATAGAGACATACAATTTAATTTTAGCAATCAGGAGCATAGTTAGTTTAGTTTCTTTTATCTTTGACATGATGTAATAAGGGAGATCAGCAAGCAGTAACAACAGTAGTAACAGCAGCAAGCGCAGTGCAATCACAGTTCCTGGTAGTCCCAGCTACCAGACACTCCCGAACTACACTGACCTAATCCTGTTTAGCCCAGGATATGTAGGCAACCTCCGAAGCAGGATGTGGTCAAACTTTTCAAAAAATGCTTCGCACGGAATTTTCAAACGGGCAAAAATCGCTCGTATTTGCTCACTTGTCTTTGCCCGAAAACCTTTCGCATTTCCGAGCAAAGAGGGGCAACTGTGAGCACGTGATTTTGCCCTATATATGAATAATTCCCAAAAATTCCAACAAAATAATTTTTCTTTATTTTTACAATTCTTGTGAATTTTGACTTCATTTTGTTTTAATTATTGGCATCTTATTTGTGGATGTTAATTCATATAAAACACAAAGAGTATGCATTTGCATTTAGGTTTTAATTTTTTATATTTAGTATCAATTAAGGGATAATTTGTTTAAAACAAAGCATGAAAATCACAAAAAATAGTTCACTTTTGCATTTTTAATGATTTTTATTGTGAATTTGTCACGAAATAGTTTTTGAACAATTTTAGGAATTAATTAGTCTTTGTTTTAAAACAATCAGGATTTCATGTTAGTTTTACATCTTTATAAAAATTATAAAAAATTATTATAAAAATTATAAAAAATTATTATAAAAATTGTAAAAGAAAAGAAAATAAGATTAGAAATTGGGTCTTAATAAAAGACCCAAATTTGGGCCAAATTAAAGGAATTTCTCAGGCCCAAACACGTCAAAATCATTGCAATTCAGTCCAGCCCAAGTCCCTATAAAATTGTAAAAATTGTAAAAGCAAGAAAAGAAAATAAAAAGAAAATAAGATTAGAAATTGGGTCTTAATAAAAGACCCAAATTTGGGCCAAATTAAAGGAATTTCTCAGGCCCAAACACGTCAAAATCATTGCAATTCAGTCCAGCCCAAGTCCCTACCCGGTCTGCCCCCCTTCTAAACGAAACGGTGTCGTTTCGGGGCCTCTGAATCAGGATCGTTGGATCTCATCAATCCAACGGTCCGGATCTAACTAGGTTACCTGTATTTAAGTGTCCGAAACTTCCCCCTACCCCCATTTGCCTCGTCTTCCTTACCCCACCCTTCCCCTCAACAAACCCTAGCCCGCGCCGCCATCAAACCCCTCGCCGGCGGTGAACACAACCTACGCCGTTCACTCCGAGGTTAACACCACAGATCCCCCTCACCCTCCTCTTTCCATTGCACCCACTGGTCCACCTCGAACAAGGCCGTAACTCTTCGAATCTTAGTTTGAAGTTTTCCGGCCAAGTGACAAGTTCATCTAAATCAGTACAAAATCACACCCCACAACCTCGGGCTCTTCCTCAACACTAATCCATGGCTATTTTACTTCAAATCACTGTGAAACGGCCCGAATCTTAGATCTAAGAATTTCTTGCCAAACCCTAAAACCAAATCCTTTTGATTTCGAACCGTAGTATCCTTAACCATGTGTTCTCTTGTAAGAACACATGGTTAGAGATGTTATGCGTCAAAAATCTGAAAGGATTCAGACGTTTCTGACTGGCCGGAGTCCTTTGTGCCTCTGTAGCTTTACTGCTTCCTTTTGCTCACACGTTTGAAGTGTTATTTACAGTTGTTGTTTTATTAATTGTTCTTTTAATTTTATGATTTAATTGTATTAGTTTAAGTTCTGTTAATTACTGTTGATTCTGAGTTTGATATTTGGTTGAATGATTGTAAGTTCATGGTTTAAGAATTAGTTTAAGTTCACTTAATATTGATCATATTATCTTAAGCTCAGTGTAATTTCATTTAGCTTGATTGAGTTGGTATAATCGAACAAATTGGTTTTGTCGGTCTGATTAGTTAGTTTCTGAATGCTAATTAATTAATTTAAGTTAGTTTTAGATTTAAATTAGGGTATTGGTTATAGCTGTTAAGGGTAAGGGTAGGTTCAGTAACTTTGAGGAGTTTTTAGGGGTAATCTGGGTATGGAAAAGGGTAGTTCTGATGAGAATAGTAATATCAAGATATAGGGAAGGGCAGTATAGGTATTGTATGGGTAGAGGAATACCCTAGGGCCTTCTAGAATGGGGTACAAGTGTAGATTTTAACAAATGTAAGGCATTTACTTGTTTATCAAGTTAGGAATAGAAGGACCAAACTGAAAATAGGGAGGGACTGATTGGAAAATCAGAACCTGATTTATTCTCTTTGGGGTTGCCTATAAAAGGGCATGAAATGCCTTGGGAAAGGGGGTTCTCTTTTTCTTCTGCCTTGAGCCCTGAGTTTCAATTTGAGTTTTCATTATTGCTTTTGATTTCAGTTAGCATTTTAATTCCAAAACTATTCAGAAAACAAAAACATAAAAAAAAATGGAGAAATCCGAAACAACTTCACAGTTTCATTACTAGTTTTTGGACTTTAGCTGGGTTTTAGGGTTTAGCAGTATCGCAGGTTTGTTTGGTTTCAGCTATGAGGGTCAGGAGTATATTTGGAGTATGGGTTGAATCGATCTGTGGGAGATGCATGTATTTCTGATTTTCAAAAGTGTTTTCTGGCCTGTCTTGTGGTATATATTGCTGAGTTTACTGCTGTTGTTGTTGCAAGTAGCTGACTCCTCTCCTTCTCTCTACTTACATTTCAATTTCCAGGTATTCATTCTGTAGCTCTCAAGTTTATGGAATTGAAGTAAACATGCTGTGTGAAGTTGATCTCTGAATTTTTCATGTTTTTTGTTTAACTTAGTATATAAAACAGTTAGCTCACTCATGTCCTTTAGGTAATAGATTAATCCTGGTCTGGTTTGTATCATTGGGATTGATGAACTGTCAAGCATGAGTTTGATCATTTTAATTAGTAAGTGGACACTTTGGTATTTAGATTCATGTATGTAATCAGGGTTGTGGACTGTTTAGACTGTGCATTTCATGTTTATGCAATTGTAGTTTTCAGTTTGTTTAAGTTCCACAGTTTGTTGAAGTTAAGCTGCAAAGTTGTAATTGATTTTGAGTTCAATACGCATGACTGCTTTTAATTTTGGGCTAACATGAATTGTACAATCAACAGCCTCATACTAGGCTAGTTTTGGGCCTGGCATACTAGCAGGTAGCCCAGATTTCTGGTTAGGTGATAAATCGAATTAGGGACTAGGTGCATTAAGGCTTGAGAAGTTAGTTAAATCAAAAGGTGCCCAAGGATTCGATCCCTGGGCTGTACGAATGCAAGTTAAAATTTTGGGCCTGCCTTATACCCGACACCTAGCGCTCTAAAGGCCTGTGCCTGCAGCATGTGCAATGGCATGATTTTGGGCCTTAGGGGCTCAGAGCCCATTTGCTCGGCATTTCTACCAGGATGTTCAAATTCAAATTCAACAAAGTACTGGCTTTAATCAATTAGAATCCTTAAGTGCTTAGTAGCATAATTATCTCACCGTCTAAAGTTGGAAAGGTTGTGTTAGTGAATTTCACCATCCTCCTCAAAATAACAATGCGTTAGAATCTTTAAGCACGATTTTAATTATAATACCTTCTTAAAACTCGGGTGTGCATTGATGTGACCCAAATCTAAATCTCGACAAAGTCAAAATGTGTTGACAATCACGGGTGCATTGATTGTGACGTGGTTCGAAACGCGTTTTCACGACGTCGTAATTCTTATAAAATAAATGATGATAGAAAAGAGGTTCACAAATTGAGACGAGCCTCACCGCACAAAGATAATTAAATGTGGGGCCCTCAATAAATAATTACCGAAATAATTAGAATTTGGGATGGCCGTTTGGCGAACTTCGTGATTTTTTCCCCAAAATAATACTACGTTAGCATCTTTACGCATGATTTAATTAAATTACGTTCTTAAATTCGGGTGCGCATTGATGCGACCCAAATCCAAATCTCGATGAAGTCAAAATGTGTCAACAACCACGGGAGCATTGATTGCGACGGGGTTCAAAACGCATTTTCACGACATCATAATTCTTATAAAATAAATAATGATAAAAAGCGGTTTACGAATAAAAGGCGCATAAGCTAGCATGCATTAAAATCAAATGAAATCAAATACAACAGTTAAGCGACCGTGCTAGAACCACGGAGCCCGGGAATGCCTAACACCTTCTCCCGAGTTAACAGAATTCCTTACTCGGATTTCTGGTTCGTGGACTGATAACAGAGTCATAAATTTCCTCGGTTCGGGATTCAACCGGTGACTTGGGACACCACTAATATCCCAAGTGGTGACTCTAAATAATTAATAATCAAATCCCGTTCCGATTGTCCTTTAATTGGAAAAACTCCTTTACGCTCCTCTTGCGGGGTGTAGGTAGAAAAAGGAGTGTGACAGTTAGGACTTGGACTAGAAATGAATGTGTAGAAGTTATGTGGAAGGCAGTTTTGGTTCATGTGATGAGCTTATCTGGATTGAAGTGATGATTGCTTAATTGTGTAAAAAAAAATTTCGATGCATTGTATATGATTAAAATTGTGATGTTGATAAATAGGCAAATGCCAGATGTGTACATAGTACGAACAGATTTTACGAGTACTGATTTCGGTATTTTAAAAGAGGATATACAAAGTTGAGTTTGCTCTGGGTGGAGTGATGGTTATTTCATAAAACAAATGGTATGCATATTAGTTAAAGTTTCTCCCAACTTTACACGTAAACCATTTTGCAAGTTTTAAACACATACAATTGGTCTCAAGCATAGGAAGAGAACAAACAACTTATGAATATGGTGATCAAGCTTTAGGCACATAATTAAATCAAGGGTACTCTTTTCGTGATGTGGTTGTGATATTTAATTTTAAATTAGTTTTAATTATGTATCTCCTTAATAATTTAACCTAAGCGTTTACCGTGAAAATGGTAATAACAATTAAATTTGATTATGGGACTCTAAAAATACGTGATCTATTTTTATGCTAGTTGTTAAGTAGTTGATGCTATGTATGTAATCCTTAGAAATGAAATAAGAGTTACGGATAGGGTGATAATTAAACCGATAGGCTAACGATTGGGGCCTCGAGCTTGTCGATTCGGGGGCCTTGAGGTCAATTACAGATCATGGCTGGGAGCTATCGAGGGGGGTCGAAGTGTGGCTAACAGTTATAATAAAATCAATGGAGGATCTTTATGGCCAATGATAAGAAATAAATGATGAACAAATATGAAGATAATGAATGAAAGCAATAATATCAAGAGAATATGTAAGAGAGCAAAGAGAATGTTCTTGTATATTTCGCGTAGAGCAGCTGAAGCAACAGAGGTTTACGAAATGACAAGGATCCCCTTTATATAGGAGGGGAATCTCAACACAGTACAAAATACATTAATGTCAAAGAAGCGGAGATGGGACAGCTAGATGACACCCTAATTCGGGTTTAGAGTAGCTCACTAGGCTCTGTCAGTCCTTGCAATGTGCCTTGGGAACTTCCCATTTCTACCATTTCCGTAATCATCACTGCCCCAAGGCCGGGTGTCGATGACCCTCGAGGGAGGATACTTGGCCATGGCCTCGAGACTTTGAGGTGATCTTTTGAAGTTCCTTAATGACGACAAATTGGACCCTTCGATTTCACCGTATATAGATAGTCCACATGTTTCCTAGAACAAAGCGATTGGAAATGATTATGAGCTTCTATTCCGAGGGCGTCATCAATGTGACATCAGCCTATCATAGCATTAAATGCCATGCCCAAAAAACCGCGCAGGGTCGCCGTCAAATGTGACTATCGAGAAGCCCACGAACCGTTACTAGTTCGTCCCTTCCGCTTTCCACACAACTCCTATAAATGCACAAATTGTTGGATAATTCTTACTTTCCCAACTACTTCAGATTTGCAAAACCAAACCCATCCCCACTTGCACCTTTCTTCTTACTTTTTTAGAGAAATTTCACCATCATCATGGCTAGAACCTCTAGGACGGTTCCTCGGAAAGACGAGGCTGCCTCTTCATCTCGAACATCTAAAGGGAAACTCAAAGTGATACCCACCTTGGGACAATGTACTCCCACCGAGCTTTATATGTCGAAGGACTTTACCATCGATCAAACTTCATCCACACCAGGTCGATGCAAACACGTGTCCCGATACATTAGTGTCATGATCAACATAGGGACAGTAAAGAAAGACTGCCGATGGAGGGAGGCAGTGGAGGTGGAGATTCCCAGCCCTGATGAGAATATAACGGATAACAAGGCTGGCTTCCTTCATGTATATACTTACCCGTTCACTTTGGGTCCTATCTGTTACGACCCAAACCGATGGACGGGCATTCGGTACCTTACTCAACCGAGTACCAACATAACGTATCTTTCTTATTACATCATCATATACACGTGACATATAGGCCTAATAGGCTAACATGATCATTTATAAATTCCAAAACATAGGCTGACAAGGCTGTACAATCTTTCACGTACACGACATATGTCTACAAGCCTCTAATAGTACATAAATGTCACAAAGGTCGGGACAGAGTCCCGCCATGCCAAACAATACACGTCTAAATCATACTAACCAAACCCGCAACTCCAAGAAAATGGAGCGCACCAACATCTTCCGCTGAGCTGATAGCCTACTTGGAGGGCTCTTGACCTGTCTGTCTGGACCTGCAGGCATGAAACGCAGCGTTCCTAGGAAAAAGGGATGTCAGTACGAAATAATGTACCGAGTATGTAAGGCAATATACTGAAAGCTAAAACTGAACTGATAATATTATAACTGTAAGTAGCTGGAAGTCAAAGATAATCTGAAGATATGCTTACCTACTAATACTGACTCAACTCTCTCAACATAGTAAGTAAAATAGTTGTCCGGGCCTATAAGGCTCGGTATATATATAAAACTGCTCTACTATAGTATGCTCACTCATAGGCGCTCGGCCATACTAGGCTCTGTATCTCGACCAACTGGGCTCACTCATAAGCGCTCGGCCACAGTAGGCTCGGTATATATATAACTACTCTGCCGTAGTAGGCTCGCTCATAGGCGCTCGTCCATACTAGGCTCTGTATCTCGACCAACTGGGCTCTCTCATAAGCGTTCGGCCATAGTAGGCTCGGTATATAACTTACCATTTGATCAGAGGTTGCCCAATAAAGGCCTGCCCATCTATTATAGCTCGATAGTAATGAAAATAATTTAATACTATATATATAAATTCTCTGCTCTATTGACTGGAATAAGAAAATACTTAATTGAGTATGAAGTCCTGGTAAGGAGAATATAGTAACTTACAATACTAGAAAAATATACGCAACTTGCGAGACTAGCAAAATATACTTAAATTTCGGGATATAAATTTTTTTTATGCCTCGTTATCAAACTTTTGTAACGATGAGATCATTCCAAAATGAAGAAAGATCTTAGACTTAACATACCTAGAGTAGGGAAAAATTGTATGATATTCTTGAGAAGGATTGCACTGTTTTTCCTTAGAATAGAAAAATCTCGTTGTTATTACGCAGTGCAATTTCGTATGAATTTCTTTTCTAATCTAAGATATTCGTTTCTTATTGTAACATGAAGTCTCATGTGAGCTTCCAAAATCTCCTCCAAACTGAATTTGATATCAATTGAACCTAATTTGTAAAGATGACTAACTTTAATTCCTTGTACGTGTTTAATGGCAAAGTGCACTTTCCATGTGTTATCTTCATAGATTTCCCAAAGACCCCTTAATGCCACCTATCCTAATAACTAATGAGTCATCAATTTGGGTTTAATTTGCTGCCACCTTTGATTTTAATTCTTATCCAAAAGTGTTTAATTAATTATCCAATAATTCCTTAATTAACTAGGTAATCTCCCATTACCCAATAATTAACCGATTACCCATACAATAAAGAATTATTTTCATTTACTTAAAATATTACTCACTTTTCACATACCTTATACACCTTACTATTATGGTCATGTGGTACCTTGTATGATACTAGTCCATAAAATACCGAGTATTTTAGCTCGAGCCGTATTTTATCCCAAGATACCAAATTTCAACGAAATTCATTTTCTTCGACTTGCTTCCCTTTTCACCTTCACGAATTTATTCATCACTTACAATCCTTATAATCTTCAAATAATCTTTTTCTTGGACTGATGTCAATTACCTTACAACAAATTCAACGTAAAATACTGCAGGATGCAACATTGTCGTAACTTATTACTGCGAAATTTAACATCATCGTAATGTAATACTGCTGGGTGCAATCCTGTCGTAACTTAATACTACAAAGCGTAACATCATCGTAATGTATTACTGCAGGATGTAACACCATCGTAATATATTACTACAGTGGATAATATCGCCATAATATAATAATGTGGGACGTAATATCGACGTAATATTGCGAGGCATAACATTATTCCCCCCTTTGGAACATTCGTCCTCGAATGTTGACTAATGCTCTTATCATTTTTGTAACTTATAGCTCTTTTTAATACCTTAATACTTTTCTTGCCATTTAAGCAGCTGCTTTGTGAATAGATCCAAAGTCTAGGGTATTCCCCACTTAGTCTTTTTGCTCATATCATGACATGTGGTCGAAATCTGCCTAATCTTGCAACTGTTGTTACCTCCTGCCATGCAGCTTGTATGACCCTGGCTTTGTAAGTGCTCTTATGTGATTCATTTTTCCTTTTTCCTTTTAGCTTTTAGACAATCTCTAGGCCTTAATTTGTAAATATTTACAATGCTTAATAGGATGCCTCTCTGGGCATCTATAGGTGTACTGAAGTTCCTCACTCGGTACTTTGTAGAACTTGCGGATATGGATATATCTTATTTCATAGACCTGGTTATCCATCCATATGACTTTACTATACTTCGGTAAGTCATACTATACCATAACTCTTACTTTGATTTATCGTTACTGAGGTCTGCAACCAACTCCAGGTGACTCTCATTGTTTATCCTTAAGACTGATGGTCTAATTTCAGCTCATACTGTTAAACTTTTATCCATCTATTGTTGATTTATCGTAATGTTGATTCATCATCTACCATTGATAACTTGATATTTTATGTAACACCGCCGCTAGAGCTCGCGCCTCATCGGGGATATCTGGAATATTTAGATTGATTTACCTAGGGGTAATACTATACAATACCTCCATAACCGTTTTTCATAACATCCCAATGTGGTTTACCTTATGTGGGTATTTTAATTCTGTACACCTCATGAAATCATTACTCAACCAAAGGCCCAAACACCATCCTTTATCTATCACAATTACACCCTCAGGCAACATTCTATCTTTTCTAAATGCTACTAGTCTTAGACTTCTTTGAGTTCATTCAGGCTATATTGAGCTTTCTATAATTTAGAAGGACCATCATCTCCTTTGTTTTCATGGGTTTTATCCCAAAGACTTATCCATTGTCGTCACCTTCTCACTTGCCTTCTTCTTATCCTTACTCTTGTCTTTCTAAAACCTTGTTGTTCCATCATACTATAACTTGCAATTGATTCCCTTATGCTTTTCTGGAACATCAAGCGAGACATTGCATTGTCTCTAACTCTCCTTTTACTCTCTAATTAAACCATTCGGTACTTAGAAACCATAGGCTGGAAGGTATGTCAGTGATGACGCTGCTATCATTCCTGGATATTGAATAGTCTTTTACCTGAAGTATGGACCACTCTCATCCTTCTATACTTGAGTATTTCATACGTTGTTGACCTTTACCTTACTTACTTTAAAATATCACCTTACATTCTTCTATCTTTCCTTTATAACCTTCATCCCATATAGGTATAAATCATATCCACCATTTGAAGCTCTATTATAATACTTGCACCTCTGGTGCCTATATAATCTGGTGGGAGCTCCATACTGACTTCTTATGAGGCTGGTACTTCTTCTAACTGGCTTTATCGTAGAGCCGTTATAGAATATAGTTGTTGTGCTATCTCTCTTGCACCTCTAATATTAAGAGTGATTCTGCTATGTTCTCAATCAAGATTCCTATAACTTCTGGGTCCAATAATCAGACTCCTGATTACTTAGTTAATGTCACTCTTTAGTTTCCTATTCCCTCTGATCAACCTTTATGTAGGCTTAAGCTATCTTCCGATCTGTGGTTCATGGTGTTAGTTATCCTATCTAGCCTTTCATGGGCTTGAGAAATATGCATGATACAACCCGTTAATAATTTAATCCTTTGTTTATGACCTGGGCTCAATTATTTCTTTTAACTTATACTAGAATCTTCTACGGCTGTATATGTTACATGTATAAAACTCCAAATCCTTAAGTGAGTTCTTAACGTAACCAACTCTGGATCATTGATCGAATAGTTTCTTTCGTTCCATCTTAGATTTCTTTCAACGTAAGCTATTACTTTTCCTGGTCTTTCTGTCCCCCTTGTTGCATCCATACTTAGCTTATCTTAGTGTCCACACATGCCAGAGTTTTCATATGACTCATATGATCTCGACTATTACTTTTAACTTTACTTTCCGTTCATTAGCCACGGTAGGTGCCACTTTCCTTTGGAGTTCTTACAATGTTGTTGTGAGACTATTGTTACACGACCATTTTCTCTTTAGTTCATTGTGCTTAGGTTGAAACCTTCTTCCTTATTTCCTCAGCTAGTCTTTCATTGTAGTACTTAGGGAGAACCCTTGACTCTCGTAAAGTTGTAAGCTTATTGCGGACCTTTTTGATGTCATTACTTGCTTATAATCATCCGTAGTTGCTTACTTCCATGCCCTTGTGCTTGTATGGTTGCTTCTGAACTGATATTTTGACTGCCTTCACAGTGGCACCTTATTTTATCCCCGTAACACTCATACGGTACCTTTAACTACCCCGAATCTTATTTGAATATATATCGAGTATTATAACGACATTCTTCGAGACTGAATTCTCTATGTTGCGTACTACTATGTTTATCTTACACGATCTGATGACCTGTCTGTAACCTCATGTTTAGCCTCAACTGGGATCTTCCTGACCAATTACTAACTACTCGTTGGCCCATTCTCATATCAATATTCCTCGTAATCTTTCATAGGTTATTTCCTTTGTCTTAACTTACGTCTCGCACTGGCATTTTAATTTATTAATAACAGCTCGGGCAAGAACCTTTACTTCCTCTCCTTGACGTTGTGTTTGCACAATATTCTTGAATTGTAGCGTATCTGTAAGATTTGGATAAGTGCCATCTCATTCCTCTTTCATTTATCGCATCATTCCTTTACCATTCCATAGTCACTAGAACCACTTAATTCTGACTTAATGCCACATCACTCCATATTCCCCCCCTTAGGGGTGTACTAAGATTTGATTCCACGAGGATCTACCAATAGATGTTTTACCTCTTCATCTTTGGCGTCGTTTCTCAACATCAATGATCCTTACTCGACTTGCGGCAATCCTTTCTGTACCAAGGATGACAAATTCCCTTACTCGCGAGGGTGACACTTAGTGTAACCAGCACATACAGTCTCTTAAGATTAACTTTGCTAACATTGCTTGCTTTAGGGAAGCATCTCCCTGATTGACCATTCTCTGAATTTATCATGAATCTTCTTCTATGGTCCATTCTATTACCGCCAGAACAAAATCTGAAATTCCCATGATGCCGAGTATTTTCCAATCATTCAGTCCCTAATTCATATTTAGTTGCCATCCTATACTGATTTCTATTACTCTAGGGATTAACTCTCCCTTTTGGTAGTCGCGTTGGAGTCATGAACTTATTTCTCGAAATTAGGATATAATCTTATGGCTTATACTCTTTTGTTGTCTTAAGGCCCATCACCTTTCATCTCTTTCTTCATTTGACTATAGGTTCTGTAACACTCTACCATTTTCGTTCATGTATCACACCTTATTCATAATGTTTCCTTATCTCTTTTCTCATTACTCTGCTAATATTTCTGCATATCCCTTTTCTTGTGAAAACTTTCTTTCACTTTTAGCTTTCCTTTGCTCCATCCAGTGGCTCTTCAAGTTGCTTAACGTTCTAGCTTTACTAGGGACGCGAGCCGCACTAAGATAATATTTATCCCTTCAAGGCTTATAGTGCATGTCTTTGTAGTACTCATATCTGGCTGCACTATTTTAGAGTGCACCATCTAGGTATCTCATAAAGAGATTAATTAACACATTTGCAATATTCTTCGGAAATGTCAACTGACGTAATCAATTCATCCATCATATCTTCTTATTCTACTTTTGTTAACCCCCATAGGGCATATCTAGAATAGGTGCGACCAATTGTATATACCTCTATTACTATTGAATATGACTCAAAAAGCTTATGTTCTTATGCCTCAATTATAAACGCTGTTAACCTTCATTAACTGGGTACCTCGTACCCTTCTTCACCTTGCTCCTTTTACTTACTGAAACTTGTACTTATCTTCTTAATATCTCATTGTCCTTCACCATAAAGATGGATATGCATGCTTGCCTTAAGACGTCTTATCAGGAAGCTTACATCTTTCAGTATATCCATGATCTGCTAAAGACCTCATATTTAGCTATCGTATGCATCATACAAAAATCCAGTTCCTCTGACTCAGCTCTTCCACAACTATCTCTCTCTTCAACCTTCTTTTTGGATGTAGGCATCGTCTTATTACGAATAAAATAGAATTTTGTAATTTGAATTATTATAAGTGAGATCTACCACAGATCTAGAGTAAAAAAAAGAGTGAAAATCCTAAATGCCCTGTAGTCTCCTACTTAAAAGTGTGGTGCACGACACACCCATAAACAAGACTCTACTAGACACGGTTTGTAGACTCCCTAGGATAGAATTGCTCTGATACCACTTTTGTCATAACCCAAACCGATAGGCCGTGCTAGGCACTCGGTACCTTACTCAACCGAGTACCAACGTAACATATATTTCTTATTACATCATCATATACACGTGACATATAGGCCTAATAGGCCAACATGATCATTTATAAATTCCAAAACATAGGCCGACAAGGCTGTACAATCTTTTACGTACACGACATATGTCTACAAGCCTCTAAGAGTACATAAATGTCATAAAGGTCGGGACAGAGTCCCGCCATGCCAAACAATACACGTCTAAATCATACTAACCAAACCCACAACTCCAAGAAAATGGAGCGCACCAACATCTTCCGCTGAGCTGATAGCCTACTTGGAGGGCTCTCGACCTGTCTGTCTGGACCTGCAGGCATGAAACGCAGCGTTCCCAGGAAAAAGGGACGTCAGTACAAAATAATGTACCGAGTATGTAAGGCAATATACTGAAAGCTAAAACTGAACTGATAATATTATAACTGCAAGTAGCTGGAAGTCAAAGATAATTTGAATATATGCTTACCTACTGATACTGACTTAACTCTCTCAACATAGTAAGTAAAATAGTTGTCTGGCCCTATAAGGCTCGGTATATATATATATATATATATATATATATATAATTGTTCTGCCATAGTAGGCTCGCTCATAGGCGCTCAGCCATACTAGGCTCTGTATCCCGACCAAATAGGCTTACTTATAAGCTCTCGGCCACAGTAGGCTCGGTGTATATATAACTGCTCTGCCGTAGTAGGCTCGCTCATAGGTGCTCGACCATACTAGGCTCTGTATCTCGACAAACTAGGCTCGCTCATAAGCGTTCAGCCATAGTAGGCTCGGTATATAACTTACCATCTGATCTGAGAATCGTCTTGATGCTTCACCATTTCTCTTATGGGGTTGAGGGTGAGACATTTACCCTCGACCATTTGATTAGGTTTGATTAGGCTACACCACCGATCCAAAAAATCTTTTTTCTCGAGTATCGACGAGGAGAAGGATCGAGGGTGGATGAGTAGGTTTGTCCGGGTGAAGACCTCGAACATCATTTCGGCTGGGAGGATGCCTTTCTCGGAGAAGTGGAACACACAGCATAAGCATTTTTCCCTTCTGACATGTTTTGTGATTTTCTTTCCTTTCTTCCGGAGAAATGACCTCTTTTTGGTTTCTACAGCTACCGCTTGGTATCCCGAAGAGGTCTCAGATCTTCCTACATAGATCGAGCGGTTGGACACCACGTTCCTATATCTTGTTCAGTCTTGGCCTGACCTGGCAAAGAAGCGGTGGGTGGCCAAGAATCATGGTAAAGCTTCCCTGCCACATATGCCTTAGATTTATGTTTTCCCCCATATCCTTTGTGCTAATAAGTTACGGTCACTACACTCGTGTAGGCCTTGGTAAGAATATACGGATGAGGCCACCCCCTGATGGCGAGGTGGATACTTCGGAGCCCGCCAAAGGCAAGAAAAGGAAAGGTAAGGTAGTTGCCAATCCTCCGGTGGCAAACAAACCTAAGTCACGCGAGCCTCGAGCCGTCACTAGGACCTCGACTTCAACTTCTGGAGCAAGCTCCGGCGCTGAGGATAAGGATGATGATGATGATGAGGGTGGCTGTAGGTTGGCATGGAGGATGAGGTTGGGCGCAAGAGCCTCGCAGGTGCCTCGACCGGAGGCTACTAAATCGGGAATGGACAACTTGGGTCGGTCCTGTGAATCGAAGACCCTTGAGGAGGGTGTCAATGTGGTCCCAGATCTCATGACCGGATTTGGTGCAGTTTCCGCTGGGGGGACCGTTGTTGCTGATCATGAAGGGTCAGGACTCGGAGCTTTTTAGGGGCAGGAGTTGCCCATCGATGACATAGATGGCTTCAGTTTGGGCCCTAAGTTCTCGTCAGGGGAGTTAAGGGATGCTTAAGAAGCAAATACCGCTAAAGCCGGAGGCCCTCTCAAGGGGGAGGTGCACTTGTAAATATTCTTGAAGATGTTAGCAAGAACATTGATCTTGACTCTCCTGGCACTGTCAAGGTGGCGAAGAGGTTCATGCAGCAGGTGATAGTTGTTTTATGTATATTTCCTTTAGTCTCGAGCATTTTTCTTCGTTATTCTAACTCTTCTATTTTGCGGTAGTGTAAGGAGATGTATAATCATGCCCTCTCCAGGATTAATGAGGATCTTCCATACCGTGAAAAGGAGCTTGAGAGGCTGACCTTGGGACTGCGAGAGTCGGAGGCTTACTCTGCCTGAAAGGAGAAAGAGTCAGGCGAGCTCCGGGTTGCTTTGGAGATAGCACTCCGAGAGAAGGCTGCTCTTGTTGAGCAGGTATTTTGTTATGCATGAGTCCGCCCTTTGTATTCATAATCCGATACTAACTGGTTTACCTTTCCCTTTGCAGATTAGGCAAAGGGATTCACTGATCGGGCAAAAGGATGTAGAGATCCTCGAGCTGAGGGAACAAAATGGGGTGGCAGCCTCGGAGTTGGCGTCGACCCATGATCTTCTTCAAAATGCTCGAAAAGAGGTTGCTACACTGACTTCGGCCAAGTCGGAGATCGAAGCAAAAATTGCTACTTATCTGCAGGACGCAGCCATGGCGAATCAAATAGCCCGTAATATATCGATAGGGGCTAAGCTGAAACTGACTTGGGCTATCGAGCATTCTCGAGCAAAGGCAAGGAGGGAAGCCTTGGAGGGGGTCAGAACTAGAGGTGTCGATCTTTCGGCCGAGATTGAGGAGGCCCGAGAATTAGAGAGAAAGTCGGCGCTCTTGATCGCTCCAGATGAGGATCCTGGAGATGGTTCAGAGGATAGTGACAATGAAGAGTAGGCCTTGTGCCGCTCTTGAGTTGGAGAGAAAGTTGGCGCTATTGATTTTTTATTTTTTTTGCTTGTACTCCCAGGGGAATGAGTCTTGTAAAGACGTCCCTTGTAAATATATTTTTGGCAATGCAAAAGGGTTTTTCTGCCCCAAGTCTTTCCATTCTTTATATCTCCTTGCACTTGCTGAGTTATTCTTCGAATTTTAATATTAACTCTTTAGAGCCCACTCTTGGAGTAATCGGGACCCTTGAAATTGGGTCCTATATTGAAGTTGGGTCGATAGCTTATTTGGGGCTAATGCTTGTGACGGCAATAAGCCCCCGAGGTCTCGATATCTCTCGACTTTCGTAGGGTAGCAGCATTCATGTGATCTTATAAAGGGAGCCCCGGGGTGTGAGGAGGCTCGCAGCGGGATGATCCCTTCTCAACAGTTCAAAAGAGGCGATCTGACTGATCATCTGGTTTTAGAGGCCTCCGTTTTCGAAAAAGCATTACCCATTTCTGTTAAGGGTACTTTGAACGGCGAGGAGCACGTGGTGCCTCCTTCTTTTCATACCAAAGGTGCTTTGGGGGACCCTAAGACATCGGACATTAGCTCGTCCTTTGGTGAGGCTCAGCGGCTCGGCTTTATGGTAAGTTTCGGTAGCTGGCATAGGATTATTCTGATTTCATACTCTCCCTTTCTTATTGATTTTTCTTTCTCATGCCTTTGACTGGCTTAAGTCAGAGCTGCTTCGCTATGAGGCTAGGTTGCGGAAAGTTTCGGATAGGGAGAAATACCTTAAGAATCTTTGCGCAAGAAAGGAAAATGAGTTGGTATCCCTACGGTGTAAGGCGGATCGAAGCCGGAGCCACAAGAGTCACCTCGAGATATAGGTATCTTGTATTTCATGTTGACGTATGCTCCTCCTTTCAATTTCGGAGATTAATGTTTCGATATTTCAATTAGAGAGCAAAACGGAGGAGCTGGAACGACTTTGGGGCGAAGTTGGCCAGGCCAAATGTGAGTTTAGTAAGTTGCAGGCCCATGTAGATACCTAAGTTGCGGCCAAGGAGAGTGCTTTGGCTAAAGCTTCCACCCTTGAGATGCAAATCCGGACTTCTTGTGCGAGTGATTCTACGCGACCAAACATGATCGCAAGGCTCGAGTCCGAGATTTCGAAGGCAAAGGCCGAGGTAGTGAATGCTCGGGTCGAGGCCGTAATGAGCAGCACTAGGGCGGACCAGAAAGTGGCGGCCTATTCGAAGAGCACTGCCACTGCTAGATCTGAGCTGAGGAGAACTCTTAGTCGTGCGAGCAGCAGTAAAGAGTACACAAATTACAAATATCGGAGGGAAATTATCGAGGAAATTCATGCCAGGGATTTCGATATTTTGGAGGAGATCGAGGAAGCCAAGGCAGAGGAGTATGACACCAAGTTCCTTCTGTCCGATGCCGAAGATGGAGAGGATGGGGCCATCGGGCCATAGTCCCCAAGGGGACATTTATTTTCTTTCTTTGTCTTTGTATATAGTGCTTTCACAATATGCTGTAAATGGAGCTTGTATTTTATTACATGTATGTATAAGGGGGAAACCTCGCAATTTTGTATTTTCCAGGTTTCTTTTTGCCGAGATTTTGGCCAGATCAGTTGACCTTTGAGTTGGTAGGAATCCTTAGATTCGTGATATGACCCTGGGGCTCATTAGGTTGGCCCATAGGCTCTTACATACTTGGTCGATGTGACCTTTTATGTGGAATGGCGATAATGGCTCTTATGCCTTGGGCCGGATGTGGCCTTTTTTAGTGTGGGCTGGCGACAATGGCTCTTATGCCTTGCTCTTAGGCATATTTAGTTAACTATTTTGGGTTCAGTCTCCGAATCGGGCTACAACTCGAGCTCATTTGACCCTCAAGTTTTGTATTTGTGCGGGCTAGCAAAAATGGCTCTTATGCCTTGGGTCAAAGCGACCTTTTATGTGGGCTGGCAATAATGGCTCTTACGCCTTGGGTCAAAACGACCTTTTATGTGGGCTTTATTTTTCCCTCGATAAGGATTTAAAAATAGTATTTTCCTGACTCTTCGACGGCTTAATAAAATCCTCCAGTGCAGGTCATTATATGGCGATGATCGAGCACCTCGGGAGGTTTGGCTCGGAGGCTGAATATCTCAAACCCGATGTTTAGGAGCTGACACGGTCGAAGATCTTTTTCCTGTATCGAGGGTATCCTGTTTAACCGGTTCTTTTCGAAGTAGATTTTAAGTAATTGAAGGCCTGTGATTTCGTAGCAACGGTCGCGCGTCCACGAGTCGTGTTAGTTCGGCTGGTACAGCCTTGTGACCGGAGTCATTTGTATTCAGTCGGTGCCTTTAAGTCCCGATTGAAGTAGTTTCCGCATCTATATCGAGGTTATGCCTTTTTAGGGGTCTTACAAGTTCGATATATAGCCGAAACTTTTAGATTCTGTTTATGCCTTTAGTGAGATCTTACAAATTTTACATTCCTTTGAGGTCTTACTGTTTTGGATACTTGGTACAAGTATTGTTTATGCTTTGCTTGAGGTCTTATAGATATTGCTGTTGCTTTATGTAGGTTTACAAGATCGAGTCTGCCCGCTCGGGGTCTTATGGCCTTGGTTTTTTTTAATGAAAGGCGATTATCGACAGTCCCCGAGTCATCGATGGTATCTTGGCTCAGAAGCCGTTACTTGTAAACTTTGTATTGCCTCATTGAGGGCTTATGATTTCGGAGATCCCGACCCTAAGGTCATGCATTTTTTGAAACTTTGACGCTAGTCCCCGAGTATTCGGGGCACTTTTCGGCCTTGGAGATGTTTCGTGACTTTCATGTTGCCTCATTGAGGGCTTATGAGCTTGGAGTCTTGACCTAGAGGTCGTTAAGGTGTTGAATTGTTGACGCCAGTCCATGAGTGTTCGGGACATTTTCGGCGGAGGAGTCGTTTTTGCGAAGGTGCCGAGTTTCATTTTGGAGTGTGAGATGCTTTGATAAAAGATATTCTTCAATTATTTGGTACAAGCATACATGTTTTCGCCATCGGGGGCCTGACTATACGGACATGGTTCGTTCGACCGTTTGGCCCGGTACATCATTTTCCTATTGGGACCCCATTTGGCGTTTCTTGGCTTTTTCGAGCGGACGGACTTCCGGGGGGATGCCCCCAATGTTCGAGGTTGATTGTAAAAGAAACATTGAATACTTGTTGAGTATTCCATAGGTAGCATGTGGATGTTTCCTCATTAAAAACCTTGCTGGTAAAACCCTTTTCGGGATAAAAACTCGGTCGAAGGAAAAGAGTGTAATCGATGCTTTAAAACCTTAAGGTCTTCGGATTGGGTTAGAGCTTTGACTACTTTGATCAGGCACCTGCACAAAGGTTAACATTAAATATAAAATGAAAAGGGAGATGGTTATACCTCAGTGGTGATGGCGCTTTTGAACCTTGGTATTCATTTGGAGGATGCGGTACGGTCCTTTATTCAGATATAACCAAAGGCGTGTCCCGTCATTGCTGTCTTATCGTCGATTTATTTCTTAGTCCCTCTACTAGAGGGGAATTTGGTGTTCTGGCTAGCGGCGGCTGTCTCAAACGATCATGTGGATGACATGTTGCGGCTTGTTTGCTTTGTTCTTTTTGGTTGTTTCCCTTTCTCGAAACTGATTTTTGGCTCGGTCGCTGAGGAATTCTCGAAGGTGACCATTGTAGAGCAACCGGGCCACTTCCTCCCGGAGTTGCTGGCAATCCTCGGTGCTGTGTCCGTGCATGTTGTCAAATTCACACACTAAGTTATAGTTCCTTTGTGAAGGATCTGATTCTACAGGTCTGGGCCATCTGGCATCTCTGATTTTGCTGATGGCAAACACGACGTACGATATATCAACATTGAAGTTGTATTCTAATTAGCGAGGTGCCTTTATCGGTCCTGCATTCCTATTGAACCTGACTCTGTTGATGAGTCCCCGAGGATTCTGTCCTTAGTATAACCTTTGATCGTTGCGAGGTGGGTTGCGCCTCGGGGCGTTCCTTTTGTCTTTGGTGTATGGCTGATATCTTTCCTTGTTTGGCTTTGGCTCCTTCGCCAGCAGCCTGCTTGGGTATACTGAGCTCATGGGGGCTCCTAGCTGGTCGTCTTCAACCCTGATTTTCGACTGGTATCGGTTGTGGACGTCCGACCAGGTCACGATGGGATATTCGACTAGATTCTCTTTCAGCTGCTTCGAAGCCACTGAGCTTCGCTCATTCAGAACTTGAGTGAAGTCCTGCATCGCCAAGTCATCAGAGACTGGTGGTAGTTCCATTCGTTCCGTTTGGAAGCGAGATACGAACTCTCGTAGCATTTTGTTCTCCCTCAGCTTGATCCTGAACACGTCAGATTTCCTTGTTGCTACTTTGATGGCACCGGCATGTGCCTTTATGAAGGAGTCTACCAGTATGGAAAATGAGTCTATGGAGTTAGGAGCTAGGTTGTGATACCACATCATGGCCTCCTTCGAGAATGTTTCCCCGAATTTCTTTAGTAAGACAGACTCGATCTCGTCATCCTTTATGTCGTTGCCCTTTACTGCGCAAGCGTAAGTAGTAATGTGTTCATTAGGGTCTGAGGTCCCGTTGTACTTTGGGAGTTCCGGCATTCTGAACTTCTTTGGAATGGGTTTCGGGGCCACTTCCTCTGGGAACAGCCTTTGTATGAACTTCTTTGAATCTACACCTTTCATGACCGGGGGTACGCCCGGAATTTGGTCGACCCTGGAGTTGTATGTCTCGACCTTCTTGTCATTGGCTTCTATCATTTTATCGCCCGATTCAATCCTTCTGGTGAGGTCCTCGAGCATTTTTACGATGATAGGGTTATTGCTCGATCTCTCCGGTACCTATTCGGCTGAGGGAGCTGTCCCTGGTGCTACCATTCTAGGAGTTTTCTGGTGACTCTCCAGCTGAGCAATAGCCAGCTGTTGTGCCTGCAACATTTCAAAAATAACATGAAGGCTAACCTCCCGTTCTTCCCGGGTTGGGATTTTCTAAGTTTCTTGTGGATCTCCTTGGCGTACACTCCTGTCAGTATGGGAGCTTACGTTAATGCGTTGGGCGTCGCATGAGACTGCATTCATGGGGATTGGTTTGGCACATTCCCAGGGTTTTTTGGTGGTACATCAACACCTAGAACACCCACACCGTTTTCTTTGTGGTCCTAAAGATTGTTGTTTTCACATCCATTCACTGAGTTAGACATTTCGACCTAAAATCGAAAATCTTGGACAAGAGAATGCGTGAAAGATAACTTGCATTATGTCGTAAAATCAGCAAGAAAATAATCACTATTATTTTTAGCCCCATAGTGGGCGCCAAACTGTTTACCGTGAAAATGGTAATAACAATTAAATTTTGTTATGGGACTCTAAATAAACGTGATCTATTTTTATGCTAGTTTTTAAGTAGTTGATGCTATGTATGTGAGCCTTAGAAACTAAATGAGAGTTACAGGTAGGGTGATAATCGAACCGATAGGCTAACGATCGGGGCCTCAAGCTTGTCGATTCGGGGGCCTCGAGGTCGATTCTGGAGCTTGGCTGGGAGCTATCGAGGGGGGTCGAAGTGTGGCTAACAGTTATAATAAAATTAACGGAGGCTCTTTATGGCCAATGATAAGCAATAAATGATGAAAAAATATGAAGATAATGAATGAAAGCAATAATATCAAAAGAATATGTAAGAGAGCAAAGAGAATGTTCTTGTATATTTCGCGTAGAGCAGTTGAAGCAACAAAGTTTTACAAAATGATAAGGAACTGCTTTATATAGGAGGGGAATCCCAACACAGTACAAAATACATTAATGTCAAAGAAGCGGAGAGGGGACAACTAGATGAAACCCTGATTCGGGTTTAGAGTAGCTCACTAGGCTCTGTTAGTCCTTTCCGTATGCCTTGGGAACTTCCCATTTCTACCATTATCACAATCATCACTGCCCTAAGGCCGGGTTTCGACGACCATCGAGGGAGGATACTTGGCCGCGACCTCGAGCCTTCGAGGTGATCTTTCGAAGTGCCTTATTGACGAGAAATTGGACCCTCCAATTTCACCGTATACACTAAGCATGGATAACATAATTAACGAAACAACATAGTACAGAGAAATAATTTCCACACACGTGCTTTAACCAAATGACAACACCTAGGTACTCGTCAAATCACATATACGTTGTCCCCACACTTACGTAGCAAATAGACAGATAAGTCCTAATCCCTCAAGTCAAGGTTAACCACGATACTTACCTTACTCTGCAACCAAATCAATGCTCAACCGCGACTTTACCTCTATAATTAGCCTCCAAACCAATCAAAACTAACCAAATATAGTTCAAATAATCTAAAATAAGCTTTAGAAGCTACCCACAAGTGAAAAAGATTTAATCTTTTATGTTTTTGAAAAAAGTCAACAAAAGTCAACCCCTGGCCCGCTTGGTTAAAATCCAAGAGACAAAAATCCAATTACCCATTCACCCCCGAGCCTGATTATGTTATTGTTTTCGAAATTTGACCTCAAGTTGACGTCTAAATCTCAATTTCTCCAAATCCGCAATTTCTATCCTAATCCCTAATTTCTACCATGAAAAAGCAAAGGTTAAAGGTTAAAATCAATGGGTGTTTATAGAAATGTAAGAAACAAGTTAAAATCTACTAACCTATGAAGTTAGTATGAAAAACCTCTTCAAAATTGCCTCTAAGCCAAGCTCAAACTTGAAAATGGTGAAAAATAACTTAATTCCCGACTTTGGGATATTATAAGCATTAGGCGTCAGGTGCTTTTCGCGTTCGTGAAGCACCTGACGCATTCACAATGCACAGCAGCCTGAATGTCCTACATGTTCGCGATGTACCTAACGCGTTCGCGAAGGCTTCACCCCCAAGCCTTCGCATTCGCGAGCCAGGGCTCGCCTTCGCGTAGAGTTCAAGACTGTCTCCCCCCAAAATCCCATAAACCTTCGCATTCGCGAGAGGACAGTCACATTCGCGGAGGGTAAGCCCTCCAATGCTTCGTGTTCATGCCCATTCCCTCACATTTTCTATGAAAAATTCCACCCCAGCCCCAAGTCCCTTTCGCAACTGCGAGAGTAGACATCAGCAATAGTGAAAAACCAGTAACTTCCTAAGTTTAAAATGGCCCGCTATCTGAAACTCACCCAAGCCCCCCGGGCTCCCAAACAAACATGTACACAAGTGTAATAATATCATACAACTCTCTCACATGATCAAAACACCAAATAACACCTAGAACTACAAATCAGACATCAAAATGCATGAAACTTTCAAAGAAACTCAAGAACTTCCAAATTCACAATCGAGCATCCGAATCTTATCAAATCAACTCCGTTTTGGACCAAGACAAGTCTTAAATAGTAAAATGAACCTGTAGCAAGTCCCGGAATCAAAATACGAACCCAGTAGCAATAAAGCCAACTTATGGTCAAACTTCGAAAATCTTTAAACCTTAAAATTGCTAGTTTTCAATAAATCACGTCAAATCAAGTTAGGGACTTCCGAATTCAATTCCGGTCATATGCCTAAGTCCAAAATCATGATATGGACCCACCAGGATTATCAAAATACTGACCCAAGGTTGTTTATATAAAAATATTGACCATAGTCAACTCAAATCATTTTTTAAAGCTAAAATTCATGTTTTCTTCAATTTTCACATAAAAACTTTCCAAAAAAGACACGGACTAAACACACAAATTGAAAAACATTAAAATGAGTAATCGAGGTCTCAAAACACTGTAATAAGTGCTAGAACTCAGAATGACATATCGGGTCATCACAGAGGGGGTGTTTTTTAGGAACAAAATCATGCTTGAAAACGTTGAGAGAAATTCACGCGCTTGATCAAGGATTTTAGATTTTTACTAAGTGAGAGAGAAATCAAGAAAATCGTGAAGGATAAAGAGATAGATAAAGATGATCGACACAAACTGGCATATTTTACGCTTTAACAAAAGAATACAAATTAAATTTGTATTTTGCTGTGAAATAAAAAAATAGCTATAAGTCATAATATTTTAAAAGTATTTTGGTTTATAATATATATAGTGCATTACTTTTCTATAGCATGTAAAATTTCAAAATATAAGGATTTTTCATAAAGTACTATAGTTTGGAGCCCTAGTAACTATAGATTGCCTAATTGGTAATACCACTATGTTCGAAACCATAAAATCGGAGAAACAAAGAAATGTTAGTTCAATAAATTAAACAAAACAAAAAATAATTCTTAGCCCACAAGTTGCTTGTGTGTCCTTAAGGAATTTAATCATCTCACTGTTGCCCATGGTGTTGGATTAATTCCCCCCCCCCCAGGATATAACGGAATAACTATTCTATGAAGCGACACCACAAATCACAGAACTTTAATGAACTCAACAAACGAAGCAAATCCACTTGACACTTATGATTATTTGGAAAAATAATGCAACAATGTAAAAAATAGGGGAGAAGATTTTAGATTTTTCATGTATGAAAATTGAGGCTAGGCCTCTAAATTTATAGACAATGAATGTGCGAGATGAAAGAGGTGCATTCAAAAGTTGCTCTTCCATTTTTCATTCCCATCCATTCACGAAATCTAACAATCCCCCACATGAATGGGGAATGGCAATATGTTTAAAATATATATGCAAAAGCTTGTGTGGCTTGCAAATAAGGATTAATCGCATCTAGATAAGTAGGTTTCCCTTGGAACTTTTCGTAGTGAACTTATGTCGGATATACTCGGTAAATCGGTAGATTTAATATATTTGTACCGTCGAGCTTTGGTGTATACCTAGACAACCATAAGTCACACATCAACCCTTAACCTTCTTTGTTTCTCATTGTTATGTTCGTTTCAGCCATGAACACCGCCTAATTTCATAAGTGCATAGAGAATTGGCTTACAATTTTTTTTTGAAGCGGCTTACACTTTACACTTATATAGGTGATTCCTAAACGTGTTATACCATAGATACAATACCCCATATCAAATGTAGAAAATATTAAAAAGCCTTAACGTTTTATCCTTGGTACTGAATATTGCCTCTTCACGAGAATGGACCAAACAAAAAAATATTTGACAATATTGAACCGTCATTAATGACTTTATTGGATCTCCTTGAACATATATCTTTGGCTCTCCAGTTTTCTAGGTAGAGTTACTACCACAATGTCTTGTCCTCGGCCATAGTCTCATTCCTCTCGATAATCTTTAACTACCTATCTAATTAGGTATTGTTTGTGGATCCGACATATTATCGCTTGACTTCACGTAGTCAATTATGATAATTCTCCTTAAAAGTAGTTGACTAACTGTTTTATGCCTTCGTCGAATATGACGAGATTTTTCGTTACATATAATGCTCCTAGACCTTCCTATTGTTGTTTGACTATCACAATGTGTGCAAATAGGTTCCAACAATTTCGGCCAAAATGGAATAACTTCAAGAAACTCTAGAGCCATTCTGCTTCTTCACCGACAATGTCTAAGGTTGTAAACTCAGCCTCCACTGTAGAGCGAGAAATACACGTTTGTTTAGACGATTCCAAGACACCGGTCCTCGACTGACTGTCAAAAATATATCCATTGTTGATTTAGAAACACTCAAACCAATGATCTAATTTGCATCACTATACCTCTCTATTATCGCAGGAAACTTATCATAGTGCAAAGCATAAATTTTGAGTATATTTCAAATATCTCAAGACTCATTTCAATATCTTGACAGTTCAATGCAAACTTCCTTATGTCATAGACTAATATGTCTCGACATTATATTGCAAATCAGATTATTGACTACATTTAATGTAGCAAAATTACATTATAACAACAGTTAGAATGGTTGGCATCAGTTGTGGCCACAACCTTTTAATATATAACACATTTCTCAACCACTTCACTTTTTTTTCTATAGCATTTTTATGCTATTTATTCTTATCTCAAAATGCAATACAAGTCTACATGATGTGCAAATTATAACACCTTCATTCATGAAATAAATCCAACTTGCTATGGATTTTTGTCATTTTTATCATTTGGTTTACCATATTGTAGACCAACATATTAATATATTCGTTCCTAAACGGTCATGTCTGTGAAAATTCACAACCTTCCAGGTGACACCCTTTCATAAATGTTTAAGAAGAAACACATCCTTTCTAGAAAGGCACGTGAACAACTTTCAAATTAATAGTTTCATCAGCTAGTCATCACTAAGATTGAACAAGCAATAAATTTACTAACTATTATATCAAAAAAATCTAAATAATATATATTTATATATATTCAAAATTTTTTACTCATATTATATATATATATATATATATATATATATATATATATTCAAAATAGTGCATATGCATCATCATTTGGTTTATTAGCATATACAAATATTTTTCATAATTTTTCTATAATTTTTAAAGACTTTAAATCAATTTATTTCCGTATTTTATTATATAAATATCCAGTAATTATCCTACAAATTATTTTTTATGATGATTTAATCATCTAAACTTATCATTTATATCAACATAATGTTTTAAATAATTTTCAGTGCATTTTTTATAATTACATTTGCATTTTAGGGGTAATTGCATATTTTTGCAATAATAGTCCATATTAATGTATAATTACATTATTTATGCAGAAAATGACTTTTTATAATTTTATAAAGATCAGTAATTATTTTTAATTATTTTAGTGCACAAATGATATTTTTTATTTATTAATTACTTTTATAAATTATTTATTTATTAAATATTAGATATTTAAAAACTAGCCTAAATACCCACCTATTTTCGGACTGATTATTGGCCCATAATCTAACACCCTAGCCCAAATAACCCCCAGTCCAATCAATTAAACCAATCCGACCCAAGACCCCAGCTAATCGTGGTTGTTGATCTCTGAGATCAACGACCCACATTACACTCTTCCTTTTAGTTAACCTAACCCGCCCCAAACCCTAGCTATTTCTCACTATCCTCCGCCCTTAAATCCTCTCATCTCTCAAACCTAAACCCTTTCCTCCTTTCCCCCAAATCCCTCTCCTAATACCATCAGATATGGGATTTGCCTGCTACTACTTGCCATATACGGCCACCTCTCACTACTGGTTGTTCGTCTATGGTGTTACCTAGTTGCTTGCCTAAACATGGCAAGCAAATCTCATCAAAATTTAACCAAAGTCGGTTCAAATCCTTAAAATTTCTGATATTTCGTCTATATTCACTCTTGTTCTATTATGGGTACGAATCTCTGTATATTTCTGTTGATTCTTACTTACCCAAAAACTAGGGTTTTCAGATCTCTTTAGATCAAACGGAAATTGGTTCGATTCTTTGATTTGAGTGATATTTTGTCTATATTTTTTCTATGCTGTGTGATGTTTGATTTTTATTTTTAGATTCTGCCGTTTTTTCACTTTCCCTAAGAATTAGGGTTTGAGATTTTTTTCTTTTCCTTACTGACTTTGATTGCATGTGATGTTCTTTCCTTTTTAGTGTTTGATTGATGATTTTCCTTCTTTGGGTGTTCAATTTCTACTACTATATAAACCTCTCCCCATTCCCCTTTGAGACAGAGTTGAATCATTAATGTTTACCAAAAACTGAAGTTTTTGCTCTATGTTCTCTAAATACTGTTGTTCTATATTCTGGTTCTTGGCCGGTTGAAAGCCAAGGCCAGAAATTCTAGGTTTTTGCTCTGCGTTGATATTTAGAATACTGTGAACTCTATTCTTTCTTATTTTTTTTCTTAATTGGTGAGTTACTAAATTTTTTCACTTCATTCCTATTTGCCTGTCATTTGCATATGTTTTCACTTCTGGAGATTGTAGTTTAATGTGTTTCTAGGTTGTTCTTGTATGCAATCCTGATTGTTTTACTTCAATTTTAGGTCGCTCTAATCTTTAACTTCATTATGTTGGTAATCTGAGACATGCCTGAACCTGATTTGAGTAGATTAAGTTCTTTTCAAGCTAATTTAGTCTATGTGTTGCAACCTATGTTAAGAACCTTTGCACTTTAGCCACTCTTTAATGTTTAATTTTTCTATCAATATTTTTACTTGGGCAGCTTTCATATCCCTTTTAATAGACCAGATGATTGTATTCAAAAGCATGAATGTAGTCATTAACTATATAGCATAAGTCTGTTTCATGTCCTATTATGAACTTGCTATGGTGATATCCTGCTTATGTAGCATTTTTTATCGTATTCCTCATTAGTATTCTTCTAGTATATCTTGACTTCCCAGTAGTTGCAATAATTTGTTCTCATCTTGTCTAAGTTTTGTTGTCAATCAATATGATTCCTTCTTGTAACACTAGCACCTATACTTAAAATAACGTGAACCTTTTCCTTATTATGAGTATGTGTATACCAATCCTGCAAACCTGTTTGTCAATATGTGACTAAATCTTGTTCTTCTGAATCTTTGCTAAGTTTATTTTTAAAACCTAAAGCCTGTTTGATTATTTGCTTTATGTTCTCAACTTGACTATGTTTATACCCTTTAGTTATGTCCCTCAGTTATTGTCCATTCTCCCTCATTATCACTTATGTTATTCTGAACTCTTTATTCTTAGTTGGCTGAAAGCCAAGGCTATTAAAAGTTATTGCTACTGACCTCCCTAGTGTGAGCACTACTCGGGGTCCAATTGAGATCCTTGTGAATTCTAACACACTAGGACTTGGTCCCCAGTCATTTCCTGAATCTCCTCTATTAACCTCTCTAGTGTGAGCACTGCCTTGGGTTCTTGAAGCCCATGGGAACTCTGACACACTAGGGTCCAAGGTTCCTTGCCACTTTGTCCTAATTGCTCAATTCTGTCCCATTTCACTTGCTCAATAATCCAATGGGCTTGTGTACATGGCTGTTTTTGAATCTTTGATGGCTACTGGATTCTGGCTATGACTTATGGCCTGTTGTGAACTATGTGAACTTGAAATCGAAGGCCTGGCCTTGTTAAGCATACTTTGGGCCGGTCTTAGGCCCACTATAGTTATTTTGTAACTTTGTAATTTATTTCATTCATTGGTCATGTAATAATTATATAATAACAATTGGGTGTTAGTAAAATTAGGGAAATAAATTTATTCTAACGTTTGCATGAAACGGGTAGAAACCCTATCTATAGTTATTTAATTGCTTGAATATATTCTGCTTATCTGTGTATTAGATAACTAGCCTATAGGACTTTAATGCTCAATTCGTTCAACATGTCCTGATCCATATGTTTTATTAGATATCATGCCTATAGGAAATAAAATGACCAATATTTCAATTGTAGCATGTTCATTAGATATCATGATCATAGGATTCTGTTAGCGTATGCTCATCTAAGAATCCTGCCTATAGGAGCTAAGTATATAAAAATTAGTTTCAATCGATAATCGTTAGAAATCCAGCATATAGGGTAACCTACTCGCTCTAAGTGTTGATACAGAACTTTCAACACTGTTTCATTGCTACTATTAGAAAATATGCCTATAGGATCAAACTAAGTAATTCAAAATATCTTCCATGGTTATCACTGCCAAATACTGCACCTAGATATTATGTCTATAGGTTTAAACACTTATAATATGTAATTTTTGTAATCAGTACGCAATACTAAACTCCCTAAAATATAAAGTTATTCAGAAAGCATGCCTCTAAAATAACACCTCGCATCTAAAATTGCATGCATGTTTGAATTCCAAGGTCACATAGAAATTATGTCTATAGGGCTTAATGGCTTTAACTCTTCTCAGTTCTGAAACTGTCAAATGCCTAATTTGTTTATGTGTATTTGTTGTCTAAGTGTGGAGGCTAACTTGAGCCACTAATTGCTTTTATGTGAAGGCCAACTTATTTTATATGTCACCTAGTTTTCTTATTTTGAGCAACCTAAGTTAGGTCCAGAACCACCAAAAATAGATGTACAAACGCCTCCTAGACCATAGGCACGGGACGGGTAGTGCACGCTTAGGGTACGAGTTATAATTGAACTAGTATGATTTAGGTAACAACTTAAAGATAGTAATCGGGTAGCAGGAGATGATAGTCTGTGCCCGCTGAATAATACGAGTGAACTTGGTCTATATGAATTAGTCTTCTCTGATAAGCGTATTTGTGTTGTTACATGAATATCCCACTCTCGTTTCCCTTTTATTTGCTACCTGTATACCTTTTTCCCCGTTTTTCTTTTATTTGAATTCATATGTATATCCCTACTCAATTTGGTCATAACATGCGATTTCCTGCAGACACTTTTAAGAATTGATACATCCTATATCTCCCCACCCTCACTCCCTTATCTACTTTATCACAATTTCCACATTGTGAGAACTAACTTCTTCCTTGTTTTTCTTTCTTTGTCTTTACATTTCATTCAATACTGCATTTACTGCTTTCATCATGCAAAAATATTTGACAACGTATTGTTTTATCTTTGCATAAAGTATGCTCCACATCATATTCCACTCGTGCGTAGTTAATACCATAGCGGCACCTGATGAGTGTCCATGCTCTTCCTAAATTACCCTTTAAATTTGGAAAGGTTTATTTACGGTAAAACTAGTCGATCAGCGGTGCAGTCGATGGTTCCGTGCCTTTCCCTCTCAAGTTGTCCGCTTGAGGGTACCAGTCTAGACTCTTCTAGAAACCCCACTCTAATATTAACTGTGCATGCATCATGTCCAAACCTAGTGTGGGTTAGAACGATGTCCGCGTAATAACTCACTAAGACAAGCCTTGTCCAAAGTCCGCCAGAATTTTCATAATCCCAATGGACACAATCACGATCTATGCATTAGTTGGAGAAAACGTGCCAATATGTTGATCATTAACATGTAAATGGCCAAATCCGGAGGGAGAAAGGACTAACTTTATTTGTTTTGCAGAAATGAGGCACGAAGTCCCCGGGTTCGACATGGTCTGAAATATCCCACCTTTGCTGCTGGATTGGTGAGAAAATCTCGTACCAAGTGACAAAAACCATGTGAAGAGAGTTCTCGGGAATTTACCCTCTATGTTAGACATTCAGCCAAATAATGCATTAATCGAGGCTACCACCATGTTCTGGGATGAGAAGAGAGTTGTTTTCCGTTTTGGTGACATAGAAATAACTGCTCTTTTAGAAGAAATAGGAGGTTTCGCTGGGCTCCCATGGGATAGCCCTGGTTTGTTGGTACCGGAAAATCGCACTTCTCGAGGTTTCTTGAAAATGATAGGTTTCAGGAAAAATGATGATTTAGTCTATCTAAAGAAGTCTTACAAACCATTTGATTTACTCTATGAGCGTTATGGGCATAGTAAGTCATACCGCCTTTACCATGATGAGTTTGTCATCACTTCTTTGGGTTTGACTCATTGCCGAGTTTTTGAATTCATTGTCAGTTTTTTGGGGATGCTGGTATTCCCAATACAAGGAGAAAGGATCCACACTCACCAAGCTAGGGTCACGAAGGCTTTAATAAAGAGGATTGAGGGGCAAAGTTACATTATTGTCCCTATGATTCTGGCTGATATGTACCGGGCTTTAGACCATTGCAAGAAGGGGTATAGGCACTTCGAGGGCTATAATCTGTTGCTGCAAGTATGGTTGTTGGAACACCTTCATGGGGGAGAATACCATCAAGAACATCTACGACGACCATGGAATTACCACATAGCCTATCACCATCCGAAGAGAATGACTTTTATCCCAAACAGGTTTGCGCAACTAGAAAACATCGTAAGATGGGCACACGTTTTCAGCAATCTGACTGATGACAAGGTACATGGATGTTCAAGTGGTTCCCTAGCGTTGAATTCATCATCAGGCCAAGGGATACTCCTCATCTAGTGCTAATCGGATTGAGGGGAATCTATCATTCTGCTCCTATCAATGTTATGAGACAAGCTAGGAAAAAACAGGTTATACCACGAGTTTCTAAAATGGTTTAGTACAAAGCAGACTCCCAAGGGAACACCACTCCATTAAAGTTTGAGGCACAACACATATGGCATCAAAAGATCATTGTGGAGAAGGATACCATCGAGCCAGATCAGTATCATGTTGACCATGTGCACTTCTATCCATCGTGGTTGGTAGATGATATAGCGGGGGATGTCAAGCTAGGGATTAATCTGAACAACAGGGTTGTAGACGACATTGTTGAAGCACAAGTCAAATACATGATATTGCACAAAAGAGTTTTCGAGTCTGAAGCCAGGCATTTGGAACAACATAAAGTGGACATGGAAGCAATCAACGAGTGGAGAAAAATCGCTACTAAATCAATAGAGAGGTTGGAATATCTAGAGCAGTGGTTGATGGAACTTGAAGGGAAGATGAGAAACAGGGTTGCAGGCTGTCAAACCATGGATGACAATGAAGGAGGGCTCTTAGCAAGGGCATATCTTCTGCTGGACATGCGTGACCTGGGGAATCTGATCGATGGGGCAAAGAAGGACAAGCATGGATAAGGTCCCTCTCGGACCAAATAGATTAGGAATGATGTTTTACTTGCTTTCTAGACTCATTTTAGGCTTTGGTTGTAATGAGTCAAATGCCATTAGTGACTCTTTATAATTATTATCGTTTTGTATAGATTTGATTTGTTTATCATATTAATGAAATGACGCAGTTATTGGCATCGATTTTCTCCAAATCTATGTGTTGCTTAGGCCTACCTCTGGCACAATGAGGTCCCCAAATAAGGACTCGAATTTATAATTCTGCAATATGTGTTTAAATACCGCAAATATCCCTTTAATACTCCTCACTGACTTGTTTACCGTTTTGTTTTCTTCTTTTCTCTATTCGTTTATTTCCATCCCTTAAGGTTGGTTCATGTATACTGGCTTCATCAGCATATCATATCAGACCTAGAGATCCTCCACCTCCTCCTCCTCCAAGTGATCCTAAAAGCAAGGGAAAATCTAGAATGGATGATGTGAGTAGTATCAAGAAAGACAATGTTATGCATGCAGAGAATGTCGAAACTTCGGATGGTCGGAGCACTCCGGTACAGAATGACTTGGTTTTACGGTTAGAATAGAAGATATTGGAGTTACAAGGGAACTCGAGCGGGTCCAGAACTTGGAAAATCTTTCCCTTACCTTGAACGTGCCCGACGTCAACCAAAAAATGCCTAAAACCCTGCACCTCCCTAGAACACATAAAACCAACAAAATCTTCCCATACCTTCTGCATATGCCACACCTCCTCAAAATCCTAATCCTCTACCAGTACCAAACCCTCCACATCATCATCATCATACGACTCAGTATCCATAAACCACCACCTAACATACTCCTCAAAATGCACCACAAACTACCCCTGATCGCCAAAACTCAACCAACAACCGCCATTATATCCAAATTCCTAGAGTCCGTCAAAGAAACCCCATATATGTGGAAACTTTATCCCACACTCCACAACAAATCTTGTACATACCCGAATCCACCGAGAAGGACTTGCTCATCAAGAACATGGCAGAAGAACTCAAGAAATGTACTAGCCGAGTCCAAGGTGTTGAAGGTGGTAAAGTAATTGAAGGTTTTAATTATAAGGATTTGTGTATTCAGCTAGACGTAGAACTACCAAAGAGTTACAAACCTCCTAAGTTCGAAATGTTCGACGGAACAGGTGATCCGAAGGTACATTAGAGAACATATTGTGATAAGCTCGTAGGGGTTGGTAAAGATGAAAAAAATTCGCATGAATCTATTCATGAGGAGCCTCACTGGAGACACCCTATCCTGGTACATCAGTCAAAACCTGAAGAAATGGGTTAACCAGGTGAGCATGGTGTCAGCTTTTATAGATCGGTTCAGGTTCAATACAGAAAATGCGACAGACGCCTTTTATATTCAGAATATTAAGAAGAAGCCCACAGAAACTTTCCGCGAGTATGCTACTCGATGGAGATCAGAAGTTGCAAAAGTAATGCCAGAACTGGAAGAAGAACAGATGAATAAGTTCTTCGTCAGATCTCAATATCCACAATACTATGAAAGGCTGATGGTTATTGAAAACCATAAGTTCTCCGATATCATCAAACTGAAGAAAGAATAGAGGAAGGAATTAAAAGCGGAATGGTGAAAAATTTTGAGGCACTATAGGTTACAAACAAAGCCTTGTAGTCGGGAGGTATCTCTAAGAAGAAAGAAGTTGGTGCAGTAATGGTAGCCCAAGGTCCGAAGTCTCCCCTTATATACCAAACACCTCTACCCACATATCAGTTTTCACCTCCCAGATACCAACAACCTACCGCCAGTTACCATACCTATAACACCCAACCTGCATATTACCACTCACCACTACCAGCTCGTCAAAACTATCAAAACCTCAGACCAAATTTCGACCATAGACCACCTAGATAATACACTCCTATTTTTGAACCCATCGATCAGTTGTATGAGAGACTGAAGGCAGCCGGTTAAGTCACTCATATTCCCGCCGTTGCCATGGAAAACTCCTCCCAGTGAGTTAATCCAAACAAGACATGTGCCTATCACTCGAGCATGAAGGGTCATACTATTAATGAATGTCGCACTTTGAAGGATAAGATCCAGACATTGATTGACACCAAGGTTATACAAGCAAAAGAGGTCGCACAAAATGTCCGCAACAACCCCCTCCCAGATCATAGAGGCAAAGGGGTAAATATGATTGAAACTAATGAAGAATGGGATCAGGAAGGATCAATCGGACTCATTCGTGAAGGGGATGAACCTAAAATATCTCCAGTCATTCTCATACCTATTATGGTGCAAATTTAGTCACCAATTGAGGTTAAAGTAGCCGCACCAACTCCATTTGAGGTTGAAATAACAACGCCCTCAGCCATGCAAACTCTGTTTGAGGTGGAAGTGACCACACCCTTCACCATGACGGTAGCACCTACACCGTACTTTAATTACAATGTTATACCATGGGACTATGCTGCAGAGGCGAAAAGGAAAGGAAAAGGGAAAATGGAAGAAATTAGTGCAGCACAAGGCATGACTAGAACTGGTAGGGTTTACACGCCTGAGCATTTAGGAGGAACAAGTAAAGAAGCCGCTCCCAAGAAACCTATTATTGAAACTGGCCCAGACGATCTTTGGAGAAAGGTGAAAGCAAGAGAGTATTTTGTGGTTGATCATCTGAACAAAACCCCTGCTAAGATATCCATTCTATCACAACTATATAATTCTAAGGCACATAGGAATGCATTGTTGAAAGTGTTGAACGAATCCTATGTATTGAACAACATCACTAGCGGAGAAATGGCCAACATGGTGGGACAGGTGTTGGAAATCTACAAGATTACTTTTCACGAAGACGAACTACCACTCGAAGGATTGAGTCACAATAGGGCACTGCATATCAAGGTACAATTTAAGGATAATTTCATTGCCAGAGTCCTAATAAATGGGATTTCGAGTCTCAATATTTGTCCATTGACTACTTTGAAGAGGTTGGGTAAAGGCTTGCATGAGATACGAGCAGGAACTATGAACATGAAAGCATTTGATGGGTCCCAAAGGGCCATGATCAGCGAAAACAACTTATGTTTGCAGATGGTCCCGACTTGGTTTGATGTTGAATTTCAAGTATTCGACATATCCGCCACGTATAATCTGTTGTTGGGTCGACCATGGATATATGCTGCTGGGGTTGTAGCCTCCACTCTACAATAGGTTGTAAAATTTGAATAGAATCATCAGGAAGTAATCATCCATGGGAATGGGAGTAACACCATTTACACCAATCAAATTGTTCTAGTTGTCGAGAACAGAAGGAAATTGGGTGGAGAGACTTACCAAACCGATACAGCTAAAGTGCCACAGCACAACCTTTAGGCTTGGGTATGAATACACCTAGCACGAGTATCAGAATTGGTCTCCACCATGGCGTGGTCCTTATTACCCTCTTGAACAGCCAATACAGCATCTGCACCAGACATTTCAACAGACTAACATGATATGGGGATCTGAAGAAGATGAGGCTTTAGCTGGCCTGAGGAATCTATTTCTGGACGATGAAGACATGGACTACAATGCAATAGTTGAGGAGGAGGATGAGGAAGACCTTACAATTCAGACTGTGGGAAAGGGAGTTGTTCTCAAGAACTTGACTGTTGCACCGTCCGGGGCCCATCGAGTTCCTGGGTAGCCTAGCAATTTGCATGATTTATTTTTAAAAAGTAATTTTCAGCATTTAAAACATTTTTAGTATTTCATTTTAGACGCATTTTGTTTTGAAATAATTGCTCGAGTCATCGAGCCGTACTTGTTTTAATGTTTCAAGATTTATCTAATGCATTGTTGTTTTAGTATTTATTATTATCCTTTACATTTTCTCTCCACGTCATTATTATTACTTATCCTGATGACTGTGACATGTAATGATACAACGCAACAGTAGGATAGTGATTCAGAGGAAGAAGATATAATACCTGAGGAAATTGTTAGAGAAGTGAAATTTTTTGAGAACAAGCCTAAGTCAAATTTGGACGAAACCGAGATAGTCAATTTGGGAGATTCTGAAACAGTCAAAGAAACTCGCATAAGCATTCAACTGTCACCATCAGAGAAAGAAGAGTACACCCATTTCCTGAAGGAGTATGAAGATATTTTTGCGTGGTCTTATGATGATATGACTGGTTTGAGCATGTTTATAGTGGCTCATAAACTGCCTACCAATCCGATATGTCCGCCTGTAAAGCAGAAACTCAGAAAGTTCAAGCCGGATATGAGTTTGAAAATCAAAGAGGAAGTCACCAAGCAGATCAAAGATAAGGTTCTCAGAGTGGTCGAATACCATACTTGGTTGTATAACATTGTGCCAGTTCCGAAGAAGGATGGGAAGGTCAGAGTATGTGTCGACTATCGGGATTTAGATAAATCAAGTCCCAAAGATGATTTCCTGTTCCCCAATATACACATATTGATCGACAATTGTGACAAGCATGAACTCCAATCCTTTGTGGATTGTTTCGCGGGATACCATCAGATCTGGATGGATAAAGAAAATGCCAAGAAAACAGCTCTATCACTCCGTGGGGGAACTTTATCACTCCGTGGGGGATGTAATGTTAAAAAATGATGTTGTTTGGCCTGAAGAATGCTGGCGCCACTTATATGAGAGCTACGGCGACTATTTTACATGACATGATTCAACTAAACTACACTTGACCTGATTCCCGTTTAAGAGGGGATACGCAGGTATCCATGTGAGTTTGGTCACTTCTTAATAAAATCTTCATTTTTCCCATGGTCAAAAACTGGGCAAAATTTTGAGGACAACCAACTTCGTCATATGCAGAACAGTCAAAGAATCGCTTATTAAACTGGGACAGAATTTTGAGGAGGACCCTCAAAATTCTGGTGCAAGGAATCTGCAATGTCTCTAAAAGTGTCACAGCCATTGGTTCATCTAATTTACTTGATATTTCATACTACTATATTTATCAAATGCATGCATATTTTTCGAAAACTTATTTCTATGCAGCAAGATGTTACCCATGGTAACTCAAACAGGATCTCCAGAGCAAAGCAAAGCAAAGCAAGCAGGCAAAGGCATGTACCAACCTTCCCCCAAAAACTCACAATTTTTCTTTGGATGCAGGCACAATGAACATAACAGGAGTATTCACAAGTATACACGCATCAAAATCACTATCTTCATAACAACAAGGCTGCCAAACACAAACATGTCTCCAGATAAGAAAATACCCTGCTATCACTCATTATCCTTCCCCTGTATGAAACTAAGCATTGTCTCCTTTTCTCTGCATGAGGCTAAGCCCTACCTCCTATTTTGCATGAGGTTAAGACATGCCTCCCTAATTGCATAAGGCTAAGCATTGCCTTCCATCGCATGAGACTAAGCATTTTCTCCTCTTTTTGGATAAGGCTAAGCACTGCCTTCCCCTGCATGAGACTAAGCATTGTCTCCTCTTCTTGAATGAGGCTAAGACTTGCCTCCCTATTTGCATAAGTCTAAGCACTGCCTTCCATTGTATAAGACTAAGCATTGTATCCCTTTCTTATATGAGGCTAAGCATTGCCTCCCTAGCTGCATAAGGCTAAACATTGCCTTTCCTTACATCGAGGCGAAGCATTGTCTCCTATGCTTGCATGAGGACAAGAGTTACCTCCCAAATTGCATAAGGTTAAGCACTGCTTTCCATTGCATGAGTCTAAGCATTGCCTCCTCTTTTTGCATAAGGCTAAGCATTGTCTTCCCCTGCATGAGACTAAGCATTGTCTCCTCTTCTTGCATGAGGCTAAGCCTTGCCTCCCTATTTGCATAAGGCTAAGTATTGCCTTTCATTGCATGAGACTAAGCAATGTTTCCCTTTCTTACATGAGGCTAAGCATTGCCTACCTAGTTGCATAAGCCTAAGTACTACCTTCCATTGCATGAGACTAAGCCATGTCTTCTTTTCTTACATGAGACTAAGAATTGCCTCCCTAATTGCATAAGGCTAAGCACTGCCTTTCCTTGCATTGAGACAAGCATTGTCTCCTCTCCTTGCATGAGGCTAAGTGTTGCCTCCCTAATTGCATAAGGCTAAGCACTTCCTTTCCTTGTATGAGACTAAGCCCTATCTCCTCTTCGTGCATGAGGCTAAGCCCTGCCTCCTCAACTGCATAAGGCTAAGCATTGCCTTTTATTGCATGAGACTAAGCACTGTCTCCCTTTCTTGCATAAGGCTAAGCATTGCCTCCCTAATTGCATAAGGCCAAGCTCTGCCTTTCCTTGTCCAATACCGAATGCTATGCTACTTGAAATCCATCACTATTTTACCTTCCCGGGGCTAAGCTCTGCCCCAATCTTATGAAAGACTAAGCTCTATCTTGTTTCACTTGTTATATGAGCCAGCATCATGTCTTTACATTCTATAGGCTGAAACATCGCCATTTTTGTCCAAAGGTGTCATAGTCCTAAGGCATCATCCTCATAACCTGAAGACACCATGTCATGGCCTGAGGATCTCTCAATATTGCACATCATTATTCAAAGGCGTCATGGTTCAGAGGCACCATTCTCATGGCCCGTGAACATCATTTCATGACATGCGAATCCCTTATCACATGATTCATGGCCCGGGACATCATGGTCTAAGGACATCATCTTCACTGTCTAAAGACAATCTCCATGGTCCAAAGTGAATTTGCATCATGATTAAATTCTCGTCATAATATATATATATATATATATATATATATATATATATATATATATATATATATATATATATATATATATATATATATATATATATTTGCATGCACCGTGTTTTAAGTTTTGTGGGTAATCCTGGAAGTAATTGTTCTTCAAACGGGAGCAATCTTCGCTCCGGTTTCATCATAACGTTCACATTCTGCAAATATTTTAAATGTAACCGACTCCCATCAATTACTCACTTTTTTCTATGGCTATTCAGATACTTAGTCTATAACACATTCATTAGGCTTCATATTCACATTCATAATTCTGCATAAATCCATCTGATTCTATCCTTCCCAAAAGAACCCTTTTCGAAACACACGACCATTCCTATAACAACTCCATCGATTTCGTTTACCGTTGGTTCCAGAACTACACATGGCCTAATTTCTGTAAAACCAGGGATATGTAGGCAACTCAGAAACCGGAGTTCGACCTCCATTTTTAAAATTACCCCATTCGGTCAAAATTGGTCATCATTTCCCGGGTAAAGATGGGAAGTTGTTGTTACCCAATATATATATACACAAAATAGTGCATATGCATCATCATTTGGTTTATTAGCAAATACAAGTAGTTTTCATAATTTTCCATAATTTTCAATTTATTTCTGCATTTTATTATATAAATATCTAGTAATTATCCTGCAAATTATTTTTTATGATGATTTAATCATTTAAACTTATAATTTATACCAACATGATGTTTTAAATATTTTCAGTGTATTTTTTTATAATTACATTTGCATTTTAGGGCTAATTACATATTTTTGCAATAATAGCCCATATTAATGTATAATTACATTATTTATGCAGAACATAACTTTTTTTATTTTTATAATGTTAAGTAATTATTTTTAATCATTTTAGTGCACAAATAATATTTTTTTATTTATTAATTACTTTTATAAATTATTTATTTATTTATTAAATATTGGGTATTTAAATACTAGCCTAAAAATCCACCTATTTTCGGACCAATTATTGGCCCAAAATCTAACACCCTAGCCCAAATAACCCCCAACCCAATCAATTAAACCAACCCGACCCAAGACCCCAGCTAATCATGGCCGTTGATCTTAGAGATCAACGACCCAAGTTACACCCTTCCTTATAATTAAACTAACCCACCCCAAACCCTAGCTATTTCTCACCATCCGTCGCCCTTGAATCCTCTCATCTCTCAAACCTAAAACCTAGCCGCCTTCCCCTTAAACCCACTAGATATGGGATTTGCCCTGCTAATACTTGTCATATACGGCCTCATCTCACTACTAGTTGTTCGTCTATGGTGTTACCTAGTTTCTTGCCTAAACATGGAAAGCAAATCTAATCAAAATTGAACCAAAGTCGGTTCAAACCTTGACCTTATGTTATTCCGTCTATATTCACTCTTGTTCTATTATGGGTACGAATCTCTGTATATTTCTTTTGATTATATTCTTACTTACCCTAAAACTAGAGTTTTCATATCTCTTTAGATTGAATCAAAATTGGTTCGATTCTTTGATTTGAGTGATATTCTGTCTATATTCGTCCTATTTTGTGTGAGGTTTGATTTTTATTTTTAGATTCTACCGATTTTTCACTTTCCCTAAAAATTAGGGTTTGAAATTTTTCTCTTTTCCTTACTGACTTCGATTGCATGTAATGTTCTTTCCTTTCTAGTATTTGATTGATGATTTTCCTTGTTTTGGTGCTCAATTTCTACTACTATATAAACCCCTCCCCATTCCCCTTTGAGACAGACTTGAATCGTTAATGTTTACCAAAAACTGAAGTTTTTGCTCTGTGTTCTCTAAATACTCTTATTTTATATTCTGGTTCTTGTCCGGCTAAAAGCCAAGACCATAATTTCTAGGTTTTTGCTCTGCATTGATATTTAGAATACTATGGACTTTATTCTTTCTTGTTTTTTTGCTTAGGTGAGTTGCTGAACTTTTGTCACTTCATTCCTGTTTTTCTATCATTTGCATATGTTTTCACTTCTGGAGATTGTATTTTAATGTGTTTCTGGGCTATTCTTGTATGCAATCTTGATTGCTTTACTTCAATTTTAGGTCTCTCTAATATTTAACGTCATTATGTTGGTAATCTGAGACATGCCTGAACCTCATTTGGGTTGATTAATTTCTTTTCAAGCTCATCTAGCCTATGTGTTGCAACCTACTGATGTTAAGTACCTTTGCACTTTAGCTTCTCTTTAGTGTTTAATTTGGCTATCAATCTTGTTACTTGGGCATGCTTTCATATCCCTTTTAATGGACCAGTTATTGTATTCAAAAGCATGAATGTAGTCATTAACTATATAGAATAAGTTTGTTTCCTGTCATATTCTGAACTTGGTATGGTGATATCTTGCTTATGTAGCATGTTTGATCATGTTCCTCATTAATATGCTTCTAGTATGTCTTGACTTCCCATTAGTTGCAATAATTTATTCTCATACTGTCTAAGTAATGTTGCCAATCAATATGATTCCTTCTTGTAACACTAGCACCTATACTTAAAATAACGTGAACCTTTTCCTTATTATGAGTATGTGTATACCAATCCTGCAAACCTGTTTGTTAATGTGTGACTAAGTTTTGTTCTTCTGATTCTTTGCTAAGTCTGTTCTTAAAACCTAAAGCTTGTTTGATTATTTGCTCTACGTGCTCAACTTGACTATGTTTGTACCCTTCAGTTCTGTCCCTCAGTTATTGTCCATTCTCCCTCATTATCACATTATGTTATTTTGACCTCTTTATTCTTAGTTGTCTGAAAGCCAAGGCTATCAAAAGCTCTTGCTACTGACCTCCCTAGTGTGAGCACTGTTTGGGGTCCAATTGAGACCCTTGTGAACTCTGACACACTAGGGCTTGGTCCCCAGTCATTTCCTGAATCTCCTCTATTAACCTCCCTAGTGTGAGCACTGCCATGGGTTCTTGAAGCCCCTGGAACTCTGACACACCAAGGTCCAAGGTTCCTTGCCACTTTGTCCTAATTGCTCAATTCTGTCCCATTTCACTTGCTGGATAAGACAATGGGCTTGTGTACATGGTTGTTTTTGAATCTCTGATGGATACTGGATTCTGGATATGACTTATGGGTTGTTCTGAACTATGTGGACTTGAAATCGAAGGTCTGGACTAGCCGGTTATACTTTGGGCCTGTCTTAGGCCCACTATAGTTATTTTGTAACTTTTAATTCATTTCATTCATTGGGCCTATAATAATGACGTAATAACAATTGGGGTGTTAGTAAACTTGGGGAAATGGGTTTTTCTAATGCTTGCATGAAACGGGTAGAAACCCTGTCTATCGGTATTTAATTGCTTGAACATATTCTGCTTATCTGTGTGTTAGATAACCTGCCTATTGGACTTTAATGTTCAATTCGTTCAACATGTCCTGATCCATATGTTTTATTAGATATCATGCCTATCGGAAATAAAATAACCAATCTTTCAATTGCAGCATGTTCATTAGATATCATGATCATAGGATTTTATTAGCTTATGTTCTATGAATCATGCCTATAGGAGCTAAGTATATAAAAATTTAGTTTAAATCGCTAATTGTTAGAAATCCTGCATATAGGGTAACCCACTCGCTCTAAGTGCTGATACTGAACTTTCAACATAGTTTCATTTCTACTATTAGAAAACATGTCTATAGGATCAAACTAAGTAATTCAAAATATCTTCCATGGTTATCACTGCAAACTACTGCACCTAAATATCATGTCTATAGGTTTAAACACTTATAATGTGTAATTTTAATAATCAATACGGAATAATAAACTCCCTGAAATATAAAGTTATTCAGAAACCATGCCTCTAAAATAACACCTCGCATCTAAAATTGCCGGCATGTTTGAATTCCAAGGTCACATAGAAATCATGTCTATAGGGCTTAATGGCTTTAACTCGTCTCAATTCTAAAACTGTCAAATGCCTAATTTGTTTGCGTGCATTTGTTGTCTAAGTGTGGAGGCTAACTTGAGCCATTAATTACTTTTATCTAAAGTCAAACTTGTTTTGTATTCGCCTAGTTTTCTCATTTTGAGCAACCTAAGTTAGCTCCAGAACCACCCAAAATAGAGGTCCAAATGCCTCCTGGACCGTAGGCACGGGACGGGTAGTGCACGCATAGGGTACGAGTTATAATTGAACTAGTACTCTTTAGGTAACAACTTAAAAATAGTAATCAGGTAGGAGGAGATGATAATCTGTGCCCGCTGAATAATATGAGTAACACCCTATCTGGAGGGAGTTACGAAGTATTATTTATGTTGCACGGGGTGATCCTTTAGGATAAAAAATTTAGGACCCCCCTCCTCATCTTGTCTTTAAATCAAATATTTGTGTTTAATAATGAACTTCCCAAACTCCTTATTTTCTTGTCTCTGATCACATAGACTAATTTATATAATTTGAATTCGATCGGGACCCACAGTTGTGGTTCTCGAAGAGTGCCTAACACCTTCTCCCCGAGGTAATTTCGAGCCCTTACCTGATCTTTGGTGACGCAAACTGGTTAAACCTAAGTTATTTGCAAATAGGTGCCCTAACGCACCTTAAACCTGTTAGGTGGAGACTCTCTCTTTTAACACCTTCCTTAAAAGAATTTTCACGTGTCGAAATATAATTTCGCGAGAAAAAGGGGCACGACAATTACGTCTAACATTAGCTTTTGTCATGCATAAGCTAAACGCTCCCACATTTCAAATATTTCATGTGCCTCTTCTATCATTCGTTATCAATATATCATCCACATATAAATAAACAATGACTACATGATTTGGAGTATTCTTAATGTAAATTCATTTGTTTACACTCAATAATTTTGAAACCATTTGACGATATTATTTGGTCAAATCTCGCATGTCATGGTTTGAGTGCTTGTTTTAGTTCGTAAACTGACTTAATAAGTCTGAACACCTTCTTTTCTTTTTCAAGAACCACGAAGCCTTCAGGTTATTACACATAAATTTCTTCCTCAAAATCTCCATTTAAGAAGGATGTTTTCACATCCATATGATGGATTTCAAGGCCATACACGGCGGCTAACACTATTAACATCCGAATAGATGTAATCCTCGTTACCGGTGAGTATGTATCAAAGTAATCAAGACCTTCTCATTGTCTTAACCCATTGACAACTAATCTTGCCTTATATTTGTCAATAGTACCATCAGCTTTCATTTTCCTTTTGAAAATCACTTAGAATTCAAATGTGTTTTTCATGTACGAAGATCAACCAATTTCCAAGTATAATTACTTAATATGGATTCTATCTCACTATTGACTAATTATTTTCAATATTGTGCTTTCGAGTAAGACATTGCTTCTTTAAACGTTTGAGGCTTATTTTCCAACAAGAATGTCAGAAAATCTGGTCCAAAGGAAGTAGTTGTCCTTTGACGTTTACTACATCTTGGATTTTTCTCACTAAATGTACTTCCCTTTGCTTCTTCTCGAGGTCCTTTAGATTTTTCACTAGATGACTCACATTATTTTTTATATTGATAAATATTTTTAAAGAATTCAGCATTACCTGATTCGATTATCATATTAATATGAATGTCGGAATTTTCTAATTTATGAACTAGAAAATGGTATGCCTTACTATTTATTGCATATCCTATGAAAATACAATCAACAGTTTTCGGTCCAATATTTACTCTCTAGGTTTAGGAACTTGCACTTTAGCTAAATACTGCCACACTTTAAAATATTTTAAGCTGGGTTTCTTCCTTTCTATTTTTCATATGGAATGGATTGCATTTTGCTATAGGAACTCGATTGAGTATTCAGTTAGCTGTAAGAATAGCTCCCCCCCACCCCTCCCTCCAAAGGTTCTGGGGTAAACCAGAACTTATCAACAAGGCATTCATCATTTCCTTTAACATTCATTCTTTCTTTTCGCAACTCCGATGGATTATGGCGAGTAAGGGACAGTTGTTTGATGAATAATTCCATATTCTAAACATATTTCTTCAAAAGGAGATTTGTATTTACCACCCTTATAACTTCTTATCATTTTGATTTTCTTGTTAGTTATGTTTCAACTTCATTTTATATTGCTTGAATGCATCTATTGCTTCATATTTACTACAAAGTAAGTAAATATAGCAACAGCAAGTACAATAGTCAATAAAAGTTATGAAATACTTCTTTTCACTACGAGATAGTATTGACTTCATGTCGCAAGTATCTGTGTGAATTAAGTCTAAACAATTTGAATTCCTTTCAACAGACTTATAAGGATGTTTAACATACTTAGATTCCACATATATTAGACATTTTTATTTGTCGCATTCAAGCTTTAGCAATACTTCCAAATTAATCATTTTTCGCAATGTTTTATAATCGACATGTCACAAACGTATATGCATAAATCATTTGACTCAAGTAAGTAAGAAGAAGCTGAAATTTTATTATTCTCAATGAGCATTACATTCAGTTTGAACAGGCCCTCACTGAGGTAACCTTTTTCTACAAACATTTTGTTCTTACTTATTACAACCTTATCAGATACAAAAACATACTTAAACCCGTTCTTGACGAGAAGTGCAATAGAGACTAAATTCTTCCTACTTTTAGGAACATGAAGGATGTTGTTCAGAGTCACCACCTTGCCAGAAGTCATTTTCCAAAATATCTTGCCACATCCTTCAATCTTGATCGTTGCAGAATTTCCCATAGAAAGCATCTCTTCGGGTTCCAACGGGAGCATAAATATATAGGAAATGCTTCTCTTGCAGCACAAACATGGCGAGTGCTCCAAAATTAATCCACTATTCCTTGAGATTTCCTACCATGTTGCATTCAGGAAGCATCGCAGAAAAGTCATCAATATCCTCGTGCTTTTCAACCATGTTTGCTTGAACCTTCTTCTTGACTTTCTTTGGAGAAGGACAATCTGCAGACTTGTGTGTAGCTTTCCTGCAGTTGTAACAATTTCTTTTGAATCTCTTCTTGCTTGGGTTACGTTTTTGTCCAGAAGGCTTCTTTCTCTTTTTATTATTTTGTTGAGCAACCTCAATAATGTTTGCTTCCATTATTGTTGAGTTTCCACGACCCTTCTTTTCAACAACTTTGTTATCCTTTTTGATCCTTAACCGAATAATGAGATCTTCGAGCAACATCTCCTTGCATGTGTATTTCAAGTAATTTTTGAAGTCCTTCCACAAAGGAGGCAACTTCTCAATCAATGCTGCAACTTGGAATGCTTCATTGATGACCAAACCTTCAATTAAATTATATTAGTAATAATAATATAATTAATACTTTCAACAAAAGTATTAATTCGAATTATACCTTCAGCAAGAAGATTATGAATAATTACCTGCAATTCCTGCACTTGGATAATAACAGACTTGCTATCTACCATTTTATAGTCCAGAACTTTTGTGGCAACAAATTTCTTCAACCCGGCATCCTCAATTTTGTATTTCTTTTCAAGTGCAGTCTACAGTTCTTTTGACGTATCCATAGTACTATAGACGTTTATACAAATCATCCTCCAGTCCGCTAAGAATATAATTATTGCACAAAAAATCAGAATTCTTAATAAACCTTTGAAGGCTAAGGGTAGTCAAATAGAAAAATATCTTTTGTTGTCAGCGCTTGAAATCAATACTGAAAAAATATTCGAACATTTCTACTTGTGACGGTGCCAATGTTGGCAGTCACCATAGGAATAGACTGGTCCCAGACGTCATTTCTGTAAAAAGAAAAATGACACAAACAAGTGTTTAATATATGGTGAAGTTTTTATATCTTCAAACCAATAAAATTAGAGTAGAAAATTACGTAAATTTTAATCTTCAACGGAGTAGAAAATCGCTATGATTTTAATCTCCAAATAACAGATAATAAAACGAAACAGAATTACGTAAAATACAAAGACGGAGTAGAAAATCACGAAGGCTTTAATCTCCAAATTGGGAGTAGAAAACCACACAGATTTTAGTCTCCAAATCATTGTGCACAACAGATACATAATATAAATTAAGTTCCTTAAGCTTGTTATTATCTGTATTTGTAAAAATTTCTAGAATACAGAAATAACGAAAAATAAAAATATAGAAGAAATAAAATTTGAGCCCGCTGAATTCACATTGTTTCCTTAAGGAACTTAATCTCCTCCTAGTACCTCGAGGTTTAAAACTATTTCCTTCCATGATAGAACGGATTACATATTGGTGTAGCGGTACTTCAAATCACAATGTTTCAGCAAACACAAATGGCGGCAGCAAGCACACTTACTTTGTTTGTTTTGTAGGAAAACAATGCAGAAAGAAAAAAGAGATTTCAAAATTTTCGTAAGGAAAATCTAAGGGAATGGCCTGATATTTATAGCCAATAAGTTGGGTTCAAACGAAGAAGTGCAACTCTTCAAAATGACTGTTCACGTAAAATAGCTATTACATAAATGATTATTTACGCAAAATAAAATGGGAAACTCAATCAGATCTGTTTCTGATTTCTGTTAAATGATCTGTATAAGGGTCGGACTTCAGTGCAGTTCTCGTCTTGGCCCGGCCCCTTAGCCTCAAGGGCCTTTTCCTTAATGGGCTGGTTCATACCGAGCCGATTTGTTTGGTCAGGTAGCTTTCTCAAAGAGTCAAGCTACCTCGTGCTCTTACGTGGAATTTCAGTTTTGTTCAAAGATTTTGGAGAGGAAATGCCCTCAATTAATCAAATGAGACGAGCACGACACTTTTACATCACTTAATTTCGCTAGCTGGCAAAAGAACTATTGTCTAGATCCCTTATCATGAAAAATAAAAAGAATCATTGACTAGAAGCAATTACAACTCAAGGACATGATAATAATTATATAATAACTATAACTCGGAGTTGGCATATATATATTTTGTGATGAGTTGCCATGATCTTGAGCCTGGTGAGAGAAATGTTCCTTACCGACACTCTTCCCTACATAGCTTCAACTAATGCCATGTTAGTAATTTATTTTGATTTAACTGATAAATTGATGTAATAATACATACTTAATCATAGTTAAGTAATAAATTTTATATTAAAAAAACATATGATGCACTTATTTGTTTAATGTTTTCATGCACAAAGTACAAATAAGTATTTTTCATATAGATGCTTTAAGTCTTTTAGAAGGCGCATGATAGATATAAAAAAGCAAAGTGCTTCGTGATGTTATAATAAGATGAGTGTTTAAGTTGAAGAAAGTATGACTGAGCTAGATTAGGAGAAGATCTTTTTCTTCTTCTTTTTAACTAAATTTAAAACAGTATATTTTTGTTTACCCGTAAAAATTGTTGCGTGGTTTATAGACAAACGAATTAATTTGATCCAAAAATAATAAATAAATTAAATAAAAATATAAGACTTAGCATTGAAATCGAAATAAATAGTAGATAGCTTGATTCCGGGAGCAAGGCTTCCGAAGGCAGCAATAAGAACAATGTTATAGATAAAAAATAAAGTATTATTTAGCTTGAGAATAATGTATAACATAAGTTTGTTAGAGATTTCGTGTCCTACAATTGTGAAGCCACTATTTATAGCTATAGCTAGGAACAAGATCCTAGGATCAAGCCTCTCTTAAATGACAATAAAGGGGGTCATTGATGAATATGTAACGGCAGACCATGAATGTTAAAATTCTCTGCAACGACTGCATATTTAATACTGAGGAATATTCTTCACTAAATGTCAACCGGTGACAATCATTCGTTTGCTTCCGTTGATTGCGTTCCCTTCGTGGTCTATCTGGTACCAATCGAAGTTGTTGTTCTCAGTCTTGGTTTCCACTCGATTCATCTTCCGTCTGCTTCCGATTCCACTTATCATGTCATTATTCGAGTATTTAATATAAACCAATTTTACCCTGTACAATTTTGTAGATATAAAGGATCACATAATTGGTTTAAATTGCAAAATTGGTCAAAGGAATAAAGGGAGGAGAGTTTGATCACAAGAAAGAGAAAAGGAGGAATACCACCCATTTGTACAATAGGATGTGCTGGCCAAGGCTTTGGCGATCCTTTCTAGTTGGGATAACATATACTAATAAACAATCAATTATTTATTACATGAATGCCATTGCATATGAAGCGCTTCCAAAATATTTAATTCATATACGATGGACACAGGTCATATTCTCGTCGTTTTGATGCATACACTAGTCCAAGTAAGCTTTTGCTAAGTTACAATATCTCATTCCTGAAACAAGAAATGATATTTTTTGTTACCACGAATAACAAACAAAAAGCATTTTCCAATTCCTCTTCTCTTGTAGTGTCTGAAAAGAAACAGAGATAGCAATTCTGATGTATGGAACATCACCAAAAAGACTTTTCTTGCCTAAGCCGCAAAATCATCGCGAGGTTTTTTTATTATCTCAAATGTTTGTCACAATTTCTTGTGCTAAAAGCAAGCCTTTTAAGTTTCAGATGTAAAGCAATGTATCAATGTTGAGAAAGTGATACTTTTGAAGCCTGCCACGAAACATATTCAGTATAGCACTACTAATTTCAAGTTCAACTCTAACCAATATATACATACACACATGGCACATACATACACTAATTTATTTATTTATTCTAAGTGAACACATTGTCTAAAATTTTGGATTTTAAGGAAACTTTTCTGGCTGTTATTTCTGCCTTGTTAACTGAGGCATTGCTTGTAAGCCATTTATGAGTTGTAACTCGTAAATGAACAGCACGACATATTTTGAGGTATGCTTCTTATATTTTTTAGCAGAATAAAGTTAATGAGAGTTCATCTTGTTTACCTCGTCGAGTAACAATTAAATTTGATTTGTGGTTTTAAAGATACGTGATCTAGTTCAATACTAATTAATAATCAAAAAATCTGAAGTATAGATGAAAGAAATAAGTAAGACCAAACCAGTAGATAAATCAGTCTCGACCTCGAGGTTGGTCAAGAACAATAAAGTAAGAATAATAAAGCTAAAGGACAATTCTGATAAACAATGAGCGAAAAGTAGAGAGTATATTCTTTGCCAATGATTGGATGATCTTTACAAATGATTGGGGTCTCCTTTATATAGGAGGGGAACCCTAAATAAGGTACATTTCCATTTACAAAAAATCTTATTGGGACAACTGTCTAACCGCCTAATACGGATTAGTACTAATTCGTACAAATCTATTCCGGGATTTACGCCACGATCTTGGGGACGTGACAAGAATCTTGTCATTCTGTAACAAAGTACTCATAACGGCATTGTCTCGGAGTTGGTTGTACTTGGCTCCGATGTTCCTCGAGCACTTAGGTCTTCGAGCCTCTTGTTCTACCTTCGAGCCCGAGCTTGGTTTATATCAAACTTTTGTCCTCGATGCGACCTCTCGAGCCTACAAAATCGAATATGATTTTGACCGTATATAGATAGTCCCCGCGTTTCTTAGAATAAAATGATATGAAAAGATTTGATTCTCGACCCTTCGATGCCTCGATCATGATGCCAATCTCGTGACGTCAGCGACTGAAGTGACTGAAAGGTCGCGTCCGCACAGTTTCCCAAGGTCATTAATAAGAGGCGGCTAACGGTCGGCTAATTGGTTTCCCCAAAACACTTAAGCGACCTCTATAAATAGGCCCGCTTCAAAAATTTTGCAAACTTTACTTCTCAAATTATTCTTAGAATCTCTTTGGCTCCTTCAACTTCTTTGAGTTCACCCTCTTCTTAATTTGCTCTTACTACAACATCTACTCTTTTTCCTCTGTTGAATTTCTCAACAACAATGGCTAAAACGTCTAAGACCGTTCCCCAGAAAGAAAAATCTTCTTCATCATCGATGCCGGCCAGAGGTAGAATAGTGGTTCCACCCCGTATCGAGGAGTGCACTCCCGGGCCATGCGAGATAACTTCAGATTTTAAAATTGACAAACCTGTGTCGGCACTAGGTCGGTGCGAGCCCATGTCTCGATACATCTACTTGATCACTAAACATGAACTCAAACAGGTGAAAAAGGATTGCAATTGGGAGAATAAGGATGTTGTGATCCCCTCCCCCGAAGAGGATATTACTACCCATAAGGTAGGATGCTTAAGCGTGTACACCTACCCTTTAACATTGGGTCCTGTAGACCTAGTCATTATTGATTTTTGTCAACAATACTAGGTGACGCTTGGCCAGATCTACCCTTCTTTTTGGCGCATCGTCAACCTTATCAGATATTTGTCGTGCTTGGTCGAGGGGATGCCTTTTACTCTCACTACTTGATCAGGCTATACAGCTCTCACCTTTATCGAGGTGGTCTGATAAAGCTGAAGCGCCGATCCTTGAAATCTCTTTTCTCCAGCATCGAAGAGGACAAGGACCGAGGATGGATGAGCCGATTTATCTGAATTCGGACCTCCGATCTGATTCCTACTGAGAGGATGCCATTCCCCGAGGAATGGAACATGAAACGTAAGTACAGACTTATCGATGATGAGTTAATATTATGCTTTCCCTACTACTTCCTCAATCTCATCCTTTACTTGATCTAATCCCTTTCTGATGATACAGCTGTTCCTTGGTTTCCTGGTGCAGTCCCGGACCTCGTAGGTTATGTCTGGCAACTGGCCTCCACTTCTACATACGCAGAATGCAATTGGCGTGACTTGGCCAAGGGTCGATAGGAAGCTAAAAACCATGGTGAGTTTTCTTGTTCGCACACTTAGGTTTCTTGGTGACATACTCACTTTATCCTTATGTAGGCCTCGAAGACGCCGTTGCTATGCGGCCGCCCTCGCCCGGTGAAGAAAAAATCCCAAAGCCTGCGAAGGAAAGGAAAAGGAAAAGGGGGTCGCCTGCAAGTTCCTCGACACCAAACAAAAGCAAGTCTAGAAAGCCTAAGGCCGATACCGTGGCCCTATCTCCAGAAATGGCCCAACGTCTTCGAGATAAGGATGAAGAAGTAGAAGATGACGACTGCTTGTTGGTAGCTCGGAAAAGAGGAAGCAGTGACACTTCGAAGGCTGCTGAACCGACGGTGGCAGATGCAGTTCAATCTCGAGCCGAAGAAATTTCGGAGGAGAGCTCGAACAAAGTCCCCCAGCCATCAGGTGGAAAAAGTACACCTCATCCCGGGGAACATTTGGTGGGCGAGCTTAAAGAGCCTAATTCCGAGGCCCCTCAAAGAGAGGATAATATCCTAAGTGAATCACTTGGGGTAATCAATGTAGATGACTCGCCGCAGGGCCCGGTGTTCTCCGAAAGTCAATTCCGAGATGCCCAGGCCATGGGGACTCCTGACGTGGGAACGACCGATTAAGGGAGTGATATTATTCGGGAGTGCCCTGTTGGGATTGAAGATGGTCCCGATCCTAAATCCTCATTTATTTTTTTGAGCCCGAAAGGCTTCTCAAACAAGTAAGTTTTTGTCTCCATAGTTATACTTCGAGTTTAATTCTCATATATCAGGAGTCCTCTTCTCAAACAAGTAAGGCTTCTCTTTATATTTGTGAGAAGGCCGAGGATTCCGCTAGTGGCTCCGAGAGCAGAGGACACTAGGATGAAGTCCTCGAGGGGGAGGTTCCCGAAGATGCGGCTACTGAGGATGTAATTTCCAAAGATGTGGTTCCCGGGAATATGGCCCCAAATTAGGTTCCTTTCTTCTTGTTTTTTGTATAAGGCCTTTGCGAGTAATGTAAATACTCTTTTGTAAATATCTTTTACAAATATAAAGAGTTTCTTTTCTTCATCTACGATTTGTATTGAATTTTGTTTCGTCCTTGTTTATGAAATCTTTTGATGTTATAACCCTAATGATCAAGTATGCACTGGCTCGGGCTCAGAATATAACAAACCCTTTGGGTTTTTTAGTGATCAATGGGCGATCTTCAAACTTATAGTATAATACCTCTTTAAGGTTTTTATTAATCCTTGAGGTATGTTTAAGTTGATTTGATGCGAGCTCGGGATGACGGGACTCTTGAGTCCGAATTGAGTGAGAGTAAAGTCTCTAACTCCGCATGCTTTGGCCCTTAGGTTCTTTTCTATTGGCCCTTAGGCTCTTTTAGGTCAGCCCTTAGGCTCTTTAAATTGGGCCAATTCGGCCTCTAAGACGGCTACAATTTTTCCCTTTTTCGGCTAAAAGACTTAGTGAAAGTTTATTTATGCCTTAGCAAGTGTTTTTGTACCCGTTAGGTTTTTCGAAGGTTCAATCGATCGAAACCTTATTCGTAATCTGTTTGTGTTACGATAACTAATACCTTTTGAGGTTTTTTTGAAGGCTGATATTATCGAAGCCTTTCAATTATTCGAGGGCTAATTTTATCAAAGCCTTTTGTTTATTTGCTTGTGCCAAGGGTAACCTGATTTAACCGGTTTTTTCAAAGTATTAGAAGGCCTTTAACTTATGGCGGAAGTCGGACGTCTCCGAGCTGCATTATTTCGGCCGTAGCCTTTTTACATAACCGTAGTCTTTAAATATGGTTGTATCCTTTAATATGGTTATATCCTTTAATATGGTTGTAGCCTTCAATATGGCCGTAGCCTTCGGGTATGTCTCTTGGACTTGTTTCCTGATAACCTTTTGAACTTGTTCAAAAGGTTAGTCCCCGAATATGATGGCCTTGGTCTTTATGTCGAGGGGATGCCTCTTTGAGGTCTTATGAATTCGAGTTTAGATGACTCAAATGCGTAGATTGTCGATGACAGTCCCTAAGTATTTGAGGTGTATTCGTGTTTTGGCCCTTGAGCCATTTCTTGCAAAATCACAAGTATGATGTCCGTATAGTCACAAATTTCTTTGATATGCAAAAGTGTTTTTTGATATAGAAAGAATTTTTCTTTGAATAATTGAAAAATGCGTACATGTTTTGCTGCCGGGGCTCGACTATTCTATATGGACACGGTTCGCATGACCATTTAGACCATTACAAAGTTGTCCTATCGAGGCCCTCTTCAGCATGATGTATTTTCCTTGAAAATATAATCTCCGAGGGTGATGCCCCCAGTATTCAAAGTTGATTAAAAAGAAGCCTTGGATACCGTTGAGTGCTCCTTAGGTAGCACATAGTTGTTGCCTCGTTAAAAACCTCGCTAGTAAAACCCACTTGGGACAAAATCCGGTCTAAGGGAAAAAGAGTGCAATGCGTACTTTAAAACCTAAGGTCTTTCTGTGAAATGATACCCCTTGATGTCCTCGACCAAACACCTGCAATGAATTAACTGTAAATTCAAATGGACAAAAGAAGAAAACCATACCCTAGCAGTAGTATCGTTTGAGTAATGATACATTCCAATTGTTCGGCAGTTGTTCGCCCTCCATCGTGCTAAGTTTGTAAGATCCTTTACCGACAACTCTGATGACTCGGTACGGACCTTCCCAATTTGGTCCTAGTTTTCCTTCATTCAGATCTTAAGTATTGGGGGTGACTTTCCGTAGAACTAAGTCCCTAATTCCAAAGTGTCGAAGGTTGGTCCTTCTATTGTAGTATCTCTCAATTCTTTGCTTCTGCGCGGCCATCCGAACAAGTGATGCCTCTCGTTTTTTGTCTATTAGCTCGAGGCTAGTATTCATGGCCTCATGATTTAACTCCTCTGATGTATATCGAAACCTGGCACTGGGTTCTCTGACCTCGACCGCGATAAATGCATTGGAGCCATATACTAAAGAGAATGGAGTAGACCCCATGCTGGACTTCGATGTTGTTTGATATGCCCAAAAAGACCTTGGGCAGAACTTCTCTCCATTTTCCTTTTTCATCGTCCAACCTTTTCTTTAAGTTTTGAATGATGGTTTCGTTTGTTGACTCGGCCTGCCCGTTCCCGGTCGGATGATATGGCATTGATATAATCCTCTTTATCTTGTGTGCTTCGAGGAACTCCGTTACCTTGCTGCTGATGAATTGCTTGCCATTATCATATACGATTTCGGCAGGCGAATCGACACACGATATGGTCCCAAATGAAGTCAATAATCTGACCTTCTCAAAGGCCTGTGCTTCCACCCATTTAGAAAAATAATCAGTCATAAACAAAATAAATTTAGCTTTACTTGGGGCCGTTGGTAGAGGGTCGACTATGTCCATTCCATATTTCATGAAAGGTCACATGGACAAGACTGAGTGTAGTTGCTCTCCGAGCTGGTGTATCATTGGTGAGAACCTATGGCATTTATCACACTTTTTAACGAACTCATTAGTGTTTTTTTCTATGTTATCCCAGTAATACACTACTTTGATAATTTTGCGAATCAAAGACTCGGCGCCGGAGTGATTCCCACAAGTACCTTCGTGGACTTCTCGTAGAACATAATTGGTATCCCCCGGCCCTAAATATACCGCCAATGGACCATCAAACATTCTTCTGCATAATGTTCCATCTCCATCTAGTGTGAACCTTGCAGCCTTGGCTCGCAGAGCCCTCGATTCTTTGTGATCCGATGGGAGCTTTCCAATTTTCAAATAATCGATATACTTATTTCTCCAATCCCAAGTCAAGCTCGTAGAGTTTATTTCGGCATGACCTTCCTCGACCACGAATCTCGATAATTGGACGACAGTCCCCAGGACAATGTCATCTTCTTCGACCGATGTCCCAGATTTACGAGTGCATCGGCCTCACTATTTTGCTCTCGAGGCACGTGATCCAGGGTCCATTCCTTGAAGTGGTGCAATGTCACCTGTAGTTTGTCTAAGTACCTCTGCATTCTATCCTCTCGAACCTCGAAGCTCTTATTTACATGGTTCACCACCAATAGAGAGTCGCATTTGGCCTCGATGACCTCTGCCCCCAAGCTCTTAGCTAGCTCGAAACCTGCAATTATGGCCTCATACTCGTCCTCATTGTTAGTCAACCTAGAAGTTTTGATAGATTTTCTAATAGTACTACTTGTTGGTAGCTTCAAAACAATGTCGAGCCCGGACCCTTTCACATTTAAGGCACCATCTGTGAAAAGGGTCCATACCCCCGATGATGTACCCAATCCTAGCATAAGTTCTTTTTCTATTTCGGGTACGAGGGTCGGCGTAAAATCGGCCACAAAGTCATCTAAGATTTGGGACTTGATAGTCGTTCGGGGTTGATATTCGATATCGTGCCCGCTAAGTTTGACCACCCACTTGGCCAATTATCCTGACAATTCGGGCTTATGCAAAACATTTCGGAAAGGATAAGTAGTTAATACACATATGGGATGACATTGAAAATATGGCTTTAACTTTCTAGATGCGCTTATTAATGCAAGTGCTAATTTTTCTAAGTGAGGGTATCCAGTTTCAGCATCTCCCAGAGTTCGACTTACATAATAAATAGGAAATTACGTACGTTTCTCTCATCGAACTAGTACTCCACTTACCGTTACCTCGCACACGGCCAAATATAAGTAAAGCTTTTCATCTACCTTCGAGGTGTGAAGCAAAGGTGGGCTCGATAAGTATCACTGCATTCTTCTAAGGCTTGTTGGCATTCCAAGGTCTATGCGAAGTCCTTTTTCTTTTTGAGCAAGGAAAAGAACATATGACTTTGGTCTGATGTCCTCGAAATGAATCGACCCAAGGCGGCTATTCGTCCTGTTAATCTTTGCACGGTTTTCACACTATCCACAATGGTGATATCTTTGATGGCCTTGATCTTATCGGGGAATCTCGATTCCTCGATCAAATACCATGAAGCCGAGGAACTTTCCCGAGCTGACTCCGAAGGCACATTTTTCCAGGTTAAGCTTCATGTTGTATTTCCTCAGGATTTTGAATGTTTCCTGCAAATGAGTTAAATGGTCCTCTGCGCGCAGGGACTTAACCAACATATCATCAATGTAAACTTCCATCGTTTTACCTATCTGTTTCTCAAATATCTTGTTAACTAGGCGTTCATATGTGGCTCCAGCATTTTTTAGCCCAAAGGGCATTACATTGTAACAGTATGTTCCAAACTTAGTGATAAATGAGGTTTTCTCTTGGTCCTTCAGGTTCATCTAAATTTTATTATACCCGGAGTAGGTATCGAGAAAGTTTAGGATCTTGTGGACGGTCGTGGCATCAATCATGCGATCGATGTTAGGCAATGGAAAAGAGTCTTTAGGGCATGCCTTGTTTAAATCTTTATAATCTATGCACATTCTAAGTTTGTTCCCCTTTGTAGGAACTATGACCACGTTGGCTAACCACTCGGGGTACTTTACTTCCCGAATAGACCCTATTTTAAGAAGTTTGGTCCTCGAACTGGGGTATTCTCTTTTGCTTCACCGGTTTGAACTTGGGGTTGATGCTCAGCCGGTGTTTTGTTATTTCTGGTGGGATCCCTGTCATATCTAGATGGGATACCAAGCAAAAAAATCTATATTATCGATAAGAAATTGAATGAATTTTCTCCTGAGTTTGGGAGTTAACCCCGTTCCCAGGTATACCTTTTTCTCGGGCATGCGCTCAATCAGTATGATCTGTTCTAGTTCCTCGACCATTGATTTGGTTGCGTCCGAGTCTTCGGGAACAACAAAGGTTCGAGGAGTAAGGAAATCCTCTTCTTCCTCTTTGATTACATGTTCCTCCGGCTCGATCGGGACTGGGATCGGTGATTGCTATTTGGCCGCTTGCTTATCTTTGGCCCCCAATTTTTCCGAGGTCAAAGGCGTTGGTATCAGTGTCACTACATCGACTGCAAACATTTTCTTTGCAGCGTGTTGCTCTCCGTAAATTGTTTTCACACCATCCTCTGTTAGGAACTTCATCATCTAATGAAGAGTTGAAGGTACTGCCCTCATGTTGTGTATCCATGGTCTCCCGAGGAGCGCATTATACCTCATGTCGCCTTCGATGACATGGAATTTTGTATATTGTATGGTCCCGACTACATTTACTGGAAGGATGATCTCCCTTTTTGTTGTTTCGCTTGCTATGTTGATGCCATTTAGAACCCGTGATGCAGGCGCAATCTGATCCTATAAGCCGAGCTGTTCTACGACCCTTGTTCTAATTATATTTGCTGAGCTACCTGGATCCATTAGAACACGTTTAGCTTGAATCTTATTTAAAAGAACATAAATTACCAGGGCGTCATTGTGTGGATGAGATATGCCTTCTACTTCCTCGTCATAGAATGATAGGGCATCCTCGGGCACATAGCTCCGAGTCCATTTTTCTCTGGTGATTGACACCTTGTTGCGTTTGAATACAGGTCTTTGTGGGACATCGACACCGCCAACGATCATGTGGATTACATGTTGTGGTTCTTCCTACTCATTTTTTTCTTCTTGCATCTCTCTCCCTGAAGTGATTCTTATCTCGATCACTGAGAAACTCTCGAAGGTGACCCTCGTTGAATAACCGAGCTACCTCCTCCCTTAGCTGCATGTAGTCTTCGATTCTATGGCTATGTGTGCTATGATACTTACACATCAAGTTTGGATTCCTTTAAAAGGGATCGGTTTGTATAGGCCTAGGTCACCTGGTATCTTTGATTCTTCCAATAGCCGACAGAATCCCTGCTGTACCTACACTAAAATTATACTCCGACAATCGAGGTGCATCCGCGGGGTCAGTATGTTTATCGAACCCGTTCTTACTCATGAGTCCCTGAGAGCTTTGACCTGGATCGTTTCTCCTATCATTTCGAGGAGCATTACGGCCCGAGTCGTTATTTCTCCGATCGACATATGGCTGATATCGCTCCTTGTTGGATCTTGATTCCCAGTCTGTATCCCTCAGGGGCTTAGGTTCCAACCTGTTAGGATGAACTAAACCCGAGGGGGCTCCCAGCTAGTTGTCCTCGACCCTAATCTTTGATTGGTAACGGTTATGTACGTCCGACCACGTCACAGTTGGGTACTCGATCAGATTCTGCTTTAATTGTCGAGACGCGATCGAACTCCTCTCATTCAAACCCTGCATAAAAGCTTGTACCGCTCAGTCATCCAAGACCGGTGGTAATTCCATTTGCTCCATCTGAAATCTGGACACGAACTCCCTTAACATCTCGTCGTTCCTTTGTTTTATCTTAAAAACATCTGATTTCCTCGTAGCCACCTTTATGGCACCAGCATGTGCTTTCACGAAGGCATCTGCTAACATAGAAAACGAATCGATAGAGTTCGGGGACAAGTTGTGGTACCAAATCATGGCTCCTTTAGACAAAGTTTCCCCGAATATTTTCAACAATACTGACTCGATCTCATCATCATTCAGGTCGTTCCTTTAATTCCGAAAGTATATGAGGTAATATGCTCATTAGGGTCGGTTGTCCTGTTATATTTGGGTATATCAGGCATGCGAAACTTTTTAGGAATGGGCATCGGAGCCGCGTTCTGAGGGAATGATTTTTGTATGAACTTTTTGGCATCCAAGCCTTCAAGACAGGGGGTCAAGGCAGTTGTATCAAAGGTAGCTTCCCAGTTTGAGCATCCCCTGGTATTTGATCAACACGGGAGTTATAAGTCTCCACATTTTTGTCATTTTTCTCAATCTTCTTTTCTCCGGACTTGATTCTCTTGGCGAGCTCTTCGAGCATCCTCATAATGGTGGGGTCAGTCCTCGAGCCATTTTCGTTTGACCTCTCTAGCATTGGTTCAACACGTCGAGTGTTTTCCGGTTCTGCTATACTCGAAGTTTTATTCTGATGCTGAAGTTGAGCGATGGAAATCTGTTGAACTTGCAGCATCTCGAATATCACTTGGAGGCTGACTCCCCCCTCCCCTATACCGTGTGTTCCTTGGCCCCCACAACGGGCTTCCCTGCGTACACTTCCTCCGGGGTCTGCACCTAAATCTGCATTCAAAGCAATGTGTGAACTAAGTTCAACTGGTTCCATATTTGGCACTTTCCCAGGGTTTATTGGTGGTATACCGACCACTACATTGTTGTTTTCCCCATGAAATCCAAGACCTTCGTTGTCATGAACAAGTGCGTTTTGCAAGTTCGACATGTTTAATCCTAAGAATCAAAAAATTCTTGACAAGAAAAAGTGTAAAATAACATGTGTTATGAGAATTAGTAATGGAATAATCACTGTTATCTTTAGCCCCACGGTGGCTGCCAAATTGTTTACCTCGAAAATACGAATTTGATTTGTGGTTTTAAAGATACATGATCTAGTTCAATACTAATTAATAATCAAGAAATCTGAAGTACGATGAAAGAAATAAGTAAGACCAAACCAGTAGATAAATCAATCTCGACCTCAAGCCCAAGTTACCTTGAGATTGGTCAAGAACAATAAAGCAAGAATAATAAAGCTAAAAGACAAATCTGATGAACAATGAGCGAAAAGTAGAGAGTATATTCTTTGCCAATGATTGAATGATCTTTACAAATGATTGGGGTCCCCTTTATATAGGAGGAGAACCCTAAATAGGTACATTTCCATTTACAGTAAAGAATCTTATTGGGATAGTTGTCTAACCGCCTAGTACGAATTAGTACTAACTCGTACAAATCTATTTCGAGATTTATGCTATGATCTTGGGGACGTGGCAGGAATCTTGTTCTTCTGTAACAAACTCGTAATGGCATTGTCTCGGAGTCGGTTGTACTTGGCTCCGATGTTCCTCGAGGACTTAGGTCTTCGAGCCTCTTATTCTAACTTTGAGCTCGAGCTTGGTTTATATCGAACTTTTGTCCTCGAGGTGACCTCTCGAGCCTACAAAATCGAAGGCATATGTTGGAGGCATATATCAACTTAGCTGTACGAAATGCTATCTGGCTGACCCCTTCTGTTATACATTATAGGGAAGTTTTATGCCTTAAGCTATCTTGAATCAGTACGAAACAATAGTTGATATGGTTAATGCTTTTATCTAAACACAGAAATGTTCCGTAGTCCCACTGCTGCTTTAATTTGAAGCATTTCGTTCTCAAAATCTTAGAATATTTACTTATTAAAGCTTCTCTATAATAGCAAACAAATTAACAATATTTAGAGAATAAAGTTGTACTGACCCCACTATTAGCAATATTTAAGGACAGCACCAACACAAAAAGCAAAAAGCTAAACTAGAGTTTAATTGTCTATAAGTGAGATTACTAGCAATCACATATTTCCACATATGACTGATCTTGAACTTACTAAAGAACATATTCTTCTTCACTTTAATTATTTGAATAAGATTTTTTCCAGACATCAGCAAGCGATATAAAAAGGGTCCCTGCCAAATAGTAAGTCCAGCATCAAGAGAAGGTATTTTTTCCACTGACCCAAAATTCTGAAAGCAAAAATCTTTATTGAGAAAATGGGTGCCAACAACTCTTCTGCTTGGCATCAAACTAATGCACTGTCAGCAATTCTACCCATGAAGACTCAAGTTACCCATTTCCATTCTTCAGCAAAATGAAAGCTCCATTTTGACACTTTAAAACAAACAAACAAATTGGTAAATATTTTGCTGGATTTTTATGCAAAGTTTTAAAAGAAAATATTACTATATATAGGCTATACTAATATTATTGGCCCTTTTTCTTGTGGCTGCTAGATTGTTATTGACTTCACAGCTACATGGTGTGGTCCTTGCGGACATATGGAGCCAATTATCAATGACTTTGCTGCTAAATATTCCGACGTCGAGTTCATCAAGATTGATGTGGATGAACTGGACGTATGAACTTTAATTATATGCTTTGCTTGCATGTTTTGGTTGTTTGTTCCTGTCACTAACAATGAATTTTGAATGTTTGAAAACAGGATGTAGCTCAAGAATATGGGGTGCAAACAATGCCAACATTCATGCTGATACAGCAAGGGAAAGTAGTTGATAAAGTTGTGGGAGCAGATAAAGATGGGCTGCAGAAGAAGATTGAGAATAACAGAGCTTATGAAACCAAATGGCTTGATCAGGGTCTGATAATATGTTAGTGGAATGTCCAAAAATCTTTATCGCCTTTGCAATGAAATAACTGGCAACGCCTAACTTCCATTATGTTTGTTTATGTATTTACTCAATCACTGGCTCATCACTTCGATAAGGGTGATGAAAGCACAATTGTCACTGGTGTATATTGGTGTGAATAAGAAGATGCCTTTGCATGTTTTGTGTTCATAGGATCTCTCTTCCAAATCCAGCTAATATATTGAACAAAGCCCTGCATAAATGTCCATAATAACAGAAAAGCTCACATTCTTCTGGGCTAACGAGGAACAAAATGTAAAGCCAAAACCTGGATAGAAAGCAAACATATGAACGAAAGATGGCAAAGGAAAAATACTTCATCCATGCCAATGGCAGAAAACCAGACATGACAATGCCAAAAAACCAACAAATATATTCATTACCAGTCTACCACAGCCCACAGTTGAAATTCACAACCAGAACAAGATAGCAAGCTATTCCCGACTCCAATTACTTGAAGTATAGCATCTACCTCCAAATCAAACATTAAAACTTAGTAAACTATTTAAGGTGTTTAATATCCAACATGAGAATTACATAGGCAGCTGGCATAGCTGCTAGAGTGCTCCTTTTATGGCGCTAAATAAAACTAAACTTTGAGAGGCATCGTCAAAACAATAATCCTACTATGCACAATTCTCCTGTCTAGCATAAACTTTCCAAGTATTTACATTCCATTGCACTTCCACAATCAGTCAGTGTTAGTGATACCTTAAGTTAAGCACTGGATTGGTCAACAGTCCTGCCCAGCACTCTTCTGATATCCAATTTCTGATCTGAACTAAGCCTTGACGGGAACTTAACCTCAAACTTGATCCTCAAATTTCCTTTCTTCCCGGGTTCTTTTGATATTGGCATTCCTTCATCTGCAATTATCTGCTCATGTCCTGGCTTAACAACATCTGTGATTGGTATCGTGAGTTCCCTTCCATCCAAAGTAGCCAAGTTGATAATCTTCCCAGAGAGAGCATCTACTAATGAGATTTTCTGATTGATCACTAGATCATTTCCATCTCTCTTGAAGACATCATGTGGCTTTTCATCGATTACAAAAATAAGATCACCAGGTGCAGCTCCAGGTTCATGGTTCCCTTTCTCTGGAAAAGTGATTTTTGTGCCTTTCTTCCAACCAGGTTTAATGTGTATTGCCAAGACCTCTTCAATTGTTGTAGGCTTACTGCAAATATAGTTAATCTCATTAAATTCAAAATAATTGATTGTAACTTCTAAATAAAATATATGCAAGGCTAGTAACCACATGTTCATGTTAAGTCATAGCTGTCTTATCCCCTCAACCTCCTACACCACTCCTTCGAAAAAAGATTATGCTGCTTTTGGAAGCCAGAAATTTTGGCCTCCAATCAGCTGTAATTTATGCTAGAAAATATATCATTGCCAGCAGGAAATGAAATATTCTGCACGAATAATCTACTTCCCTGGTGATCATAAGCAAGCAATGTTTGTCTTATATTCTGTATAGTGTATAGATATGGAAAAATATCAGGGAAAGTAGCTTTGATCCTTAATCAGATCTCTGATAAAAAATTTGACTGATTCGTAATAAAATAATGATAGAAGCATGTCTTCCACAACTGTAACAACATATTATTACCAAAAAAAAAAATGTAACAACATGTTATTCCTCAAAGCAGAGAAGTATTCTTGCAAAGCAAGATATAAGTCTAATATAACTGGAAGTACGTAAATGCATAGGAAAAACACTACCTCAAGAATACATTCAGATTGGTGAGCATTGAAGGTATTGTATTCTCTTAAAATAAATGATTCTGGAATCAGCAAAATCCAAATATTTTAATTTCTACCTTCAATTTCCATCATTTTCAAAATGAGAACTTAAAACAACATCTAACTCTTAGAAAGATAGCTCCAACAAGAATCTCACAAATGGAATTGGGATGTCAGTGTACTATCAATCTCCCACCAAAATCCACACCAAGTAATCATGTTTAGATCAAAATTAACACTTCATATCAAGAGGCAGTTGGTAAAAGCACATTAAGAAAACTTTGTTGTCACAAGTGGCACTTGCAAATGGTTGTATGAGTTGATTTTGAATGGTCAAAAAGCTACAAACTCCTTCGGCTTGGTTCCAACTGTCACATCTAAAATTGGTCGAAACACTATGTTGGGCATTTGGGCATCAGTTTTGATAATCTGACATTCAAGAAAGTATCAGTAACTCTTGAATTTGATACTTCTAATTTCTTGGCATTTACTTCATACCACACGAACCACTTATATTCGCTATTTGGTGCTCTCCTGACAGATAAGCATAACTCAAATTAAATGTATTTCTGCCAGTTTAATGATACTCAAAGAACTTTCCCTGGACTCGCAATTATCATTTATTCGTTCTAAACAACCCATGCATATCCCCCATATGCTGTACAGTTTTGATACATTGTGCAATAATCTCAACGGGAGCCTAGAGTCCTAGAGGTTGACGCATGGAAGTAACTCCCTAAAGATCCAGATTCGTATCCTAACTACAATACTAACTTGGCTGCCTCTGCTCATGGCCTGAACTGACTATCCAGTAGATTAATTGAGGTGTGTATAGAATGTCCACAAGAGAAAAAAAAAACTCAAAAGCACATACTGCAAAATTCTCCGCCCAATAGAACCAATCAACAACTATCATCTCCAATTCAACAGAATAATTCTTGAATGTAAATTGCTTATCAATAAAATTAAACCGGAATACTGAAAAAGTAAACATACAGAATTTAACAAATTAATATTGAGGATGATGTCACTTTTGTTAGTGTTAGTAATATGTAAGGCTTACTTACCCAGTGACATCAAGAACAATCCTTGAAATCTTCATCTTCCTCTTAGAACCCTTGTACAATTCCTCCAAGCTACATGGCAACTTGTTCTCCACCGGCGCCGGCTTCCTAATCCGTACAGTACCACCAGTAGGACTCCTACTATACCCATCCGATCCACCAAAAAATTCCGCAAAAATATCTTCCGCATCACGCGAATCGAACTTAAATCCTCTCCCATTACCATTCATAGGTGACGAGGGATCGAATTGACCCGATTTCAACGCCTCATCGCCGTATATATCATAGATCTGACGCTTCTGTGGATCACTTAGCACATCATAGGCCTCCGATATCTGCTTGAATTTCGCTTCTGCTTCTTTCTCACTGTTCTTATCCGGATGCCATTTCATCGCCAATCGCTTGTACGATTTTTTCAAATCTTCTTCACTCGCATTGCGTGACACTTTGAGTATTTTGTAGTAATCAACGCCCATTTTCTCTCTCTCTCTTTTCCTGTTGATGAAAACGAAGAGGGAATGTAGGTTAAAGTGAATATATAACGCGTTTTTTTCGAGAAAGTTTTTATTTTAAAAAGGAAGCTGGATTAATCGTTGACCCGTAAAGAACGGGGAAAAACTCCGGCGAGTCGGCCGGTCGTCAACGCCAATGCGTAGGCTAGATAAATGGGCGGATGTTGAGCTAAGATACGCAGAGGGAGAAAGATTTTTTATATAGGGTTTGTATTAGGGTGACAGGGCTGTCACGTAAAAATATGTGATTATCCACTTGTTACATGCCACGTGTGTAACTAGGGTGATTGTGATGACGGGGGAATAAAATAAGGGAAGTAGTGGGGGGTGCTGAGAACGTGCAAGCGCGTAAAAAAAGGGCCGACAGAGTATCTTGTGTTGGAAGTGTGTGCGTTAAACAGAATCTGTTTTGGCGTCGCTGTACATGGCAATTTGGCGACTGGGCGGCGGTGTATATAACATCGCTTTTTGGACGAATAATTATTTATTTATACTATCAATATATTAATTACTCCCTCATATTATTTGTTATGAATTAATTAGGATAAATTTTGACTACTTTACCTTATTCATACTTTTATATTTAATATTTATTGTTATTTGAATAAAATTAAGTATTTGTAGTCTTCAAGAATATTTATTACTAAGGGTAAAAGAGGAAAAAGATAATTAATTTTGACTTGAATTTTTAAAGTGATAAATAATTTGAGACAACTATTTTTAGTAACCACGACTGTTAATATGAGACGAAGAGAGTAAATTTAAGTTGTATGTACTTGTAATATAAAGATTTTCTTATACTATCAATATATTTTTAAGAGATTACTTGTTCTTATTATAAGTACAATCAAACTTCTTTTTTATAACAGTCTCATTTATTTCGATATTATTTTTAAATATTATTTGAATGTAATGGACAAATATTATCTAATGTGCGGATATGTGCTCAAATGTGAAGCATGATTACCGGTAAATTAATTATAGTAATAATTTTACAAATCGCCCATCTTGCTTAATTAAGATATATACTATATTAAAAGCACAAATCTCTTAGAGAAATGCCGTTCGCTTTTTTTCCTTTAGAAATAGATTTCACACTAGACAAAATAGTCATTTAGTTATTTTCGGCCCTAATATTTAGGAGTTCGAATCAATTAATATGGTATTCAATAAATTTCCTAATATTTACGATTCAGAATCAATTAATATGTTTCCTTTTTTTTTTTTTGGATTAGGTATCTTAGGAATGTAGTTTTATCCTTTTTTTACTTAGTAATTTTAGGAACGTTTTTTAAATATATAAACTCTTGAATTATTTATTTATACATCCAACACTTTCTATAAAAGCACGAATTATTCCTTCGTAGTGTAATCCCATGTTGGATTTTACGACTTTGAAATCAATGTGACAAAATTCTTTAAGTTCGTAACCCAAGTTAAATTTTACAACAATTAATAAATCTAATAAAAATATTCTACGATAATTTTTTTTTTATCTTAACAAGGATCTGCTAGATTTACAGTAGTTGAAAGACTTTCAAGTATCAACTGAAATGAGATTAAAACTTCTTCCAAAGGTTGATTCCTTTTGGAATACTACCACAAATTATTAAATATCAAATGGAAGTTAACAACGACGGGTGTTATTTTGATATGTTGTGTATTAGGTTCTTCACATGTCTTCAGCAAAGATGATATTTTCATCTTCAGCTCATACAAATATTTTTCACGGCAATTCATAAAGAATTCTGACCGAGGAATCTATGTCCTTAGTGTAACGATGAAAATATACCGTCCACTTAACTTATAGTTACATCTTAAGTTATGGTTACAATAAAAGGACATCCAACTTCTCTTTACTATATTAAAAGGAAGAAGTCCCAAAATTATTTTTTATTTTTTTATTTTTTAAAATTAAGATCCACAAATATTGAAATTCAAAAAAAAATATTGATCTTTATATTAACATTTTAAAATATAATATTATTGGATAAAATAATAATTACTAAATATTTGAAATTTGGTATGATCTAGGATTAACAATTCGAATCAACAAGAAAATAAAGTATTTCCGAGAACAAATAATTACTTCTCTGAATTAACTAATTAGCAATATAATTCAATTAATTCGTTTATAAATTCATCATATGAATAAAATTATTTTTCAAATTGACATAATATGGTACATAACTTGCGCCCTTAAGAAGAGAATTGGCAACAAAAGAAATCAAAAAATAAGAGGAAAATTTGTTATAGTATAATATTAAGATGATTTTTTAAAAGTTATATTTATTGAGTTAGATACACGCGCAACGTGCATAGCCTAAGACTAGTAATCCTAAATATGATAACTAGAATTAAAGGATAAGCTCACATAGTCATACAAATGATTAAACATGAATCATAGAAAGCACACAATCCAAACAAGGCATAATGGAAGCCTAAATTCTAATCCGGTCATGAATCACACATAGCACATGCATATACGGTCGTCACCTAGCATATATGTCGCTTCCCATATATTCCAATTAAACAAATAAAGTCAAATCCTAAGGGTTATTCCCACACAACAAGGTTAGGCAAGATTTATACTTTAACAAGCCCAATTCACCTTCCAAAATCGTGTTCCATTTAGAAATGTAACGACACGATCGGTCGTTTTGCTTTCTAAAACTATGTTCCTCTATTTGAGACCTCTCGTATATGGCTTTCCTATTTTATGACTTAGAGGGACAGTTGGTTTGTTTTTGGAAGGGTTCAGGTTGAATTCGAAATATTTAGTTCCATAATAGTGGCCTAAGGTGGCTAAGTTTGACTTAAGTCAATACTTTGAGTAAAAGACCTCAAAATTGGGATTTGAAGGTTCTAATATGCTCGTATGATAATTTTTGACTTGGGGGTATATTCGAATTGAGTTTCGAATGGTCCGATAGCGATTCGGCGCTTATTGGTAGAAGTTGACTTTTTGAAGGTTTTAGAGTTTGCTAAGTTTCACTTGGAGTGTACTTTGGTGATATCAGATTCCGGTTAGTATTTTGATCCTGGGAATAGGTTTGTATCATCGTATTGGAATTGTGTGTGAAATTTGGTTCCATTCCGAGTTGTCTAAATATGATTCATCGCGTTCGGAGTTAGTTAAAATAAGTAGGAGTTTGGAAAGTTGATTAGTTTGGTTTGGATTGCGATTATTGGTTGTGATATTATTTTATGTGTTTCGAGATATTAAGCATATACGAATTATGTTTATGGACTTGTTGGTATGATTTGATGGGATCCCGGGCATCCCGAGTGAGGTTTGGACCACCCGGAGAAAAGTTGAAGTTAGCAAATTTTGTTGCTATCTGGTGTTCACCACGATCGCGAAGAAGGTCTCACAATCGCGGAGTGTTGCTTGGGCAAGAGAGAAATTGATTTTAGCAATCACGGAATGGGCATCTCAATCACGGAAAGTGATATGGTTGTGTTTTGAATTTGCGTGGTGAGAGTCGCGAAAGTATGCTACACATGAGGTCTTTCGCGATCTCGTAGGAGTGAATTCTAGGGCTGGAAGGATTTGGCCTTCGCGTTTGCGGAGCTTGGCTCGCGTTCGCGTAGCTTTGGCCGGCTGTTGTTCACGATCGTGATTGGTCCCTTACGTTCGCAAAGAAGGGAATTTTGGTAGAGGTAGTATTGTCCTTTACGATCGCGAGGGTACTTCTACAATCGCGAAGAAGAATGACTGGGCAGAATATAAATTTGCAAATCGGGAATTTGCTTATTTCTCTCTTCTTAGGCGATTTTGGGCGAGTTGGGAGAGTCATTTTCATCAAGTAATACAAGGTAAGTGATTCCTACTTGTTGTGAGCAAAATACATGGATTATAAATAGATTTGTACATGAAAATTAGTAGAACTTGTCAGATTTTGTTAGAAAACCTAGAATTGGTAAAAACAAAAGGGGGATTTGACCATAAAATTTGACATAAAATTAGAAATAAATTATATATGTGAGTTTTTTATGCTATGAGTAATATTTAATTTCAAGAATTTTGGAAGGTGCATGGGCCCGGGATTGACTTGTGTTAACATTTCGTGTAGGGTTGAGAATTATTTCTAATTGTTAAATTATGTATATTTTGATTAGTTTGCACATTCTTTTTGGTAGTTTTAGATCGGTTGGCATTGGTTTGAGGTGTTAAAGAGGTGTTGGAGCTGATTCTCGGATTTTGGAGCAAGGTAAATCTCTTGTCTAATCTTGTAAGAGGGACCTTATTCCCGTAGGTATTCTATTTCCTATATTCTACGTGTAATAGGATCTATGTACGTATGAGGCGACGAGCGTCCATACGTATCTAGATTCTTGATATGTCTGGATAGACTCAGACTTACACCATGCTTTAACTGTACTACTTGAGTTAATCTTATCTATTTAAATGCTTCAATTTATGACTTAGCCTAAGATTGGACTTGAATAGTTTACCGAGCCTTGGTACTTTAAGAACTTGGTGAGATACTTGATTATGTAGAGTTATGATTTCTCTCACGGACTTTTCCTCGTGTTGTATTTATTTGTTCGGTAGTCCCGTGATTACTTAACTCGCACATATCTTCGTGAGTTGGGCTAGTGACCTGTCGTCTTATGGGATTGGACTGTTCGCCTCGACGGTACTATATTATATTCTTATGGGATCTGGACGTTCCCCTCAACAATACTCTTATGGGATCGGATTGTTAGCCTCGGCAATATCATGTAATACTACTCTCATGGGTTCAGTCCATTTGCCTTGGCGGGATAATGTAATACCATTCTTATGGGATTGGGCCATTCGCGTTGGCAAGATTATATGAAATATCTCGATAGATAGTCCGTGTGTACTTGAGTATCTTGACGGATTTGACCTACTTCTTTTATTAAAAAAACATATTGTACATATTTATCTATTTATTACTACTTTCCATGCTTCTTACATGTCTACTTTTTATGTACATTGATTATTGGACCATAGTAAGTGTTGATGTCGACCCCTCGTTGCTACATTTCGAATTTAGACTAGATACTTACTGGGTAGACGTTGATTTATGTAGTCATACTATACTTCTGCACTAATTGTGCAGGTACTGAAATAGGTAAATCGGGTGGTCACACAAGCGTATAGGCATACTTGCGGGGAGACTTAGTGGTGAGACGCCTTCTATGCCTCGACTCACAGTACATAAAGTCTTCATATTCTATATTTATTGTATTCTGCCTACTTTCATTCCAGACAGTAGTTGTAGCAGTATTATATATTCTAGTAAATGCCTGTGCACTTGTGACATCGGGTTTTAGAATTTTAGACATATCTTCATGATTGTATTGTTGTTATGTCATTTAGTTTTATGTTTTATTCATGCTTCGTATCTTCACGAAGAAGTTGGTATTTTATCATGATTTCTAAATTCACTTCTGCTTATTTATTTCATTACTTGATTTAAGAAGTGTTATAAGTGGTCGATTATTGTGATATTAAATGTTGGCTTGCTTGGCGGTAGCGTTGGTGTCATTATGGCCTGTGGTGGGAATTAGGTCATGACAAGATATTACCTCTAACTGACTCGAATCTAGTCAAATAATACTTAATTATGCTAAACAATGGTATAAGAATCAATTCCAAATAATAAAGCTTCAATCGTTAATCAATTCCTAAAAAGTCAACAAAGTCAACCCAGGGTCCACATAATCAAATATATATTTAGTTTCTAAATCCAAGTTCAATTCATATCTCAAAATCCCAATTTTCACTCTCTTAGGTTGTAGGCAAAACTCCCAAATTTCATCTCAAAATTCCATATTTTAGGTATTAATAATCCATGTAAATTCTTGAAATAATACAAAAAATAAGTATAAATCACTTACCCCTTAGTCTTGTAAGAAAATCTCCAAACAAAATCGCTCCTCTCGAAGTCTAGAGTTCAAAATATGAGAGAATGGGCTAAAAATCCCAAAATAATAACTTAAAATAGTCTACCGAGGGTACTCTTTGCAAATGTGGCCCATGCCTCACGTTCGCTAAGCATAAAATTACTTTTGCCAAAGTTTTCTTATTAGCGATCACGATACACTACTTGATCCACCTGCGCGAACACGACACTGACCCCGTGAACGTGATGCTTTACCTGCCAGCCTTGTCCGCAAACACAACCGTTCGTGAAGGCTTCCTCCCAGCTCCCAGATCTTTCTTCGCGAATGCGACTGCCCCATCACGAACACGATCAGTCGTGTTCGCGAAGAGTAAATTTCCTCCAACCCAACCCCTTCATCACGAACACGAGATTCTCCTCGCGAACGCGATGAATACCAGACACCAGCCAACTCGAAACCTACTCCGGGTAGAGGGAAACTCACCTGAGCCATCTAGGACCCTGTCCAATCATACAAACAAGTCCATAAAAACTACCGAACCTATCCAAAGCTCCCAAACACATTCGAGATCATCACAACTATGAATGAAGGATCAAACCACAAGTTACACTTCTTTTAAGTTCAAGAACTTCTAAACTTCCAACCAAGCGTCCGATTCATGCCTAACCAATCCGAATTTTAGCCAAAATTTGCACACAAGTTCCATACAACAAAACGAGTCTATTCCAAGTTCCAAAACAATAATCGCAGCCCAATTTCATCAAAGTCAACTATCAGTCAAACTTGAGAATTCTCCAATTTTTTAAATTACTAACTTTCGGCAAATAGGCTCAAAATCCTCTAAGAACATCCAAAACCAAATTCGAACAAAGCCTAAGTCAAAAATCACCATATAAACCTATTCAAAGCATCAAATCACCAATCTGAGGTCGTTTATACAAAAATTAACCCTTAGTCAACTCTTCCAACTTAAGACTTCCAAATAAAATTAAGTGTTCCAATTCATTCCCGAACCCCATAAAAACCAAACCACCCATCATTGCAAATCTCAAAACATTAAACATACATATGGAAAACATCAAATTGGGGAACAAGGTTCAAATACTAAAAACGATCGTTCTGGTCATTATATTCTCCACTTCTTAAATAAATGTTCATCCTATAACAGGTTTAAAAATGTACCTGAATTGCTGAAAAGATATGGATATCTACTCTGCATATCCGACTCGATCTCCCAAGTAGCCTCCTTGCTCAGTTAGTATCTTCAAATCACCTTCACTGATGCGATCTCCTCAGACATAAGCTTCCGAACCTATTATCCAAAACGGCCACTTTCTTCTTTATAAGCCAGATTCTCATTCAACTCCATTGAGCTGAAGTCCAAGACATGCAAATAATCTTTATGATACTTCTGAAGCATAGAAACATAAAAAATTGGATGAACACCTGAAAGACTAGGAGGCAAAGCAAGTCTATAAGTCATATAGAGCCATCTGGATACTACATTGGCAGTCGTTGTTGTAAGCAAACTTCGACAATGGTAGGAAATGAACCCGCTGGCCTCTGAAATTAATAATGCATGCCCTCAATATATCCTTAAAGATCTAAATAGTTCGCTTGAACTGCTCGTCCTCTGAGGGTGAAAGCAGTGCTGAGCTTCGCCCGTGTTCCCAACTCAATCTGAACGACCCTCCAAAAATGCAATGTGAACTACGAGCCGCGATCTGAAATGATAGAGATAATTACACCATGCAAGCTAACAATATCTCTAATATAGATTTGAGCTAGCTCCTCTAAAGTGTAAGAAGTCATAACCAGAATGAAATGCACCGACTTGGTCAACCGATTAACAATGACCCAAATGAAATCAAACTTCCTCAAAGTCAGTGGTAAGCCTACCACAAAGTCCATAGTAATGCGCTTATACTTTCACTCTAGTATATCAATCTTCAGAATCAAATCACCATTTTCCCGATGCTCATACTGGCATGTTGACAATACAAACACAACAAAACATGCCTACTTGTCCTTCTTCATCCGTCTCTACCAATAATGCTACTTCAAGTTACGATACATCTTCGCAGCACCTGGGCGAACAAAATATCGCAAACTGTGAGCCTCCTTAAGAATCAACTCTGTTAAGCCATCAACATTAAGAACTCTCTCAAGCCATCCGATCTTAAAGTTTCATAATACCATCATCCCCAATAACCATCTTCTTCGAAATATCTAGCTGCATCGTGTCCTTAAGTACCAACAAATGTGGATCATTATACTGGCTAGCCTTGATATGCTCAAACAAGGATGACTATGCAACCACACAAGCAAGAACTCTGGTAGGTTGAGAAATATCTAATTTCACAAATATTGGCAAGGCCTTAACATCCATAGCCAAAAGCTTCTCCAGAGCTTGAATAAATTCCAAACTCTCCATGCTTTTTGCGTTCCTACTCAAGGCATCCGCTATCACATTTGTCTTACCTAGATGATATAAGATAGTGATATCATAATGCTTCAATAACTCTAACCACCTCCACTGTCTCAAATTCAAATCTTTCAGTTTAAATAAATGTTAAATACTCTGATGATCAGTGTAAACCTCATAGGATATACCATATAAGTAGTGCCTCCAAATCTTGAGTGTGTGAACAATAGCCTCCAACTCTAAATCATGTGCTGGATAGTTCTTCTCATAGGGCTTCAATTGGCAGTATGCATATGCAATCACCTTACCGTCTTCCATCAACACATACCCAAGGCCAACACATGAAGTATCAAAATAGATAGTATACATCCCCGATCCTAAGGGCAAAACCAAAAATGGAGCTTTAGCTAAAGTAGTTTTGAACTCCTGAAATCTCTCATCACACTTGCCAAACCATCTAAACAGAATACCCTTTGTGAGGCAACTTGGTCGATAGAGCTATGATAGATGAGAAACCTTCTACAAAGCAACAATTGTAGCCCGGCAAACCTAAAAAACTCCTAATCTTAGTAGCAATAGAAGGTCTGGGCCAACTCTGAACCGCCTCAATCAGATCTACCTTGATCCCCTCACTAGACACCACGTGGCCAAAGAATGTCACTAAATCCAACAAAATCTCACACTTGAAGAACTTAGCATACAACTTCTTCTACCTCAAAATCTGAAGCACAATCCTCAAATGCTCCTCGTGCTCCTCCCTACTACGAGAATATACCAAGATATCATCAATGAGCACAATAAAAAAAGAATCCAAATAAGGCTGGAACAAATCATTCATCAAATGCATGAAAGCTGCTGGGGCATTAGCCAAACCAAAAGACATCACCAAGAACTAATAATGCCTATAACGAGTCCTGAAAGCCGTGTTAGGAATGTCCAAAGCCCTAATCTTCTATTGATGATAATCCGATCTCAATTCCATCTTCGAGAACACCTTAGAACCCTAAAGATGATCTAAAATCATCAATGCGAGGAAATAAATACTTGTTGTTGATGGTAACATTTTCAATTTCCTATAATCAATGCACATCAACATAGAACTAGCTTTCTTTTTCACAAGCAACACTGATACACCCCCACAGAGAAACAATCGGCCTGATGAATCCTTTATCTAACAACTTCTGCAATTGCCCCTTCAACTCCTTCAACTTAATTGTAGCCATGTGATACGATGCAGTAGATATAGGTTGAGTGCCCAATGCCAAATCAATACCAAAGTTAATATCATGCCCGTTTGATCTGCAGGAAACACATTTGAAAACTCTTTCACTATGGGAACTGAATCAGTCGTAGGAGTATTAGGACCAATATCTCTAACAAAGTCTAGATACGTCAAACATCCTTTCTCAATCATCCATTGAGCTTTCAAAAATGAAATCACCTTACTAGGAGTATGATCAAAAAAATCCCTCCATTCTAACCTTGGAAACCCTAGCATAACCAATGTCACGAGCTTAGCGTGACAGTCAAGAATATCATGGTACGAAGATAACCAATTCATAAAATCACCTCAAAATCAACCATATTAAGTAACAGAAGATCAACCCTAGTCTCATAACCCCCGATAGTAAACACACAAGACCGATACACACGATCCATAATAGAATCACCAACAGATATAGATACATCAACATGAATATCAAGAGAATCATGAGGCATATTCAAATATAATGCAAAGTAGGATAATACATACAAATAAGTGGAACCCGTATCAAATAATACTAAAGCATCTCTATGATAAACCAAAAAATACCTATTATGACTACATCATATGCAAAAACGTCAGTCCTACTAGGGAAAGCATAACAACGGGCCTAGTGTCTACCTCTAGGACGACAACTACCCGTCTGACCTCCACCTCTAGATGGATGTGCAAGTGGTGTAGCAACTGGTGTAGAAATCATAGGTTAGGTGCCTGCAGAGGTGCACTCATACGAAACCTAGAACAATCCCTCCTCATGTGTCTCGAATTTCCACAACTATAATAACCACTGTAAGACTCATGTGCGGGAGGTTTATTGAATGATGACTAACTAACAAGCGCAAAACCGGTGTATAAAACTTAGGCTCACTAGTCAAAGATAGTATAGTATTAAATCGTCTCGGTAGAGATTGGTTTAAATAATTTCTAACAAATCTTCAACTCAACACTATCCAGGATAATAAATGTCACGACCCGAATCAGAGGGCCGCGACGGGCACCCGGTGCTTTACTCAACCGAGTACCAACGTAACATATCTTTCTTATCATACTATCATGAGTAAGTGAGCCAGAAAACCAATCATGAGATAACAAGAATAAAACATAAGGGAATACTCAACATATGAAGACCCAAAATGATATACAAACTTATATATGTGACATACGGGCCTATAAGGCCGACATGACCATTTGTAAACTCAAAACATAGGCCGACAAGGCCATACAAGTGTCCCTACACCTGACATCTGTCTACAAGCCTCTAAGAGTACATAAAATCATAAAGATCGGGACAGGGCCCCGCCATACCAATCAATATATATCCAAAGCATACTGACCAACTAGGCAACTCCGGAGCAAGTGGAGTACACCAACACCTTCGCTGAGCTGATAGCCTACTAGGAGGACTGTCAACCTATCAATCGGGACCTACGAGCATGACACGCAGCATCCCCAGGCAAAAGGGATGTCAGTACGAATAAAGTACCGAGTATGTAAGGCAGGAAAGCATAAACAAGAATAGTAATGTAAAGAGAGATAGAGGAGATACAACCTGTAACATCTAAGTGCCTCTGGGGGATACTGACATGAAATGCATAATACATATATATACATGAACTTTTTAAAAACATTCACCTCTGTGGGCATCATCATCATCATATCGTACCCGGCCTCAAAGAGGACTCGGTAAAAACATACCCGGCTATCATAAGGCTCGGTAGAATCGTACCCGACCACGTGGAGCTCGGTAAACCCAACTGATCAGTGGTTGCACAATAGGTGCCATACCCGGTCGACTATAGCGCGGCTCGGTAGAGTAAAATAAATACATATATATAATGCATGCGCGACTCGTGGAATCACGTTCTAACCCTTTTAGAGTGATGTAAGGTCAATGCACCTTCGATTAACATTATGGACATCCCTACCATATATATGAACCTTAGTGGGATTTAAGGATCATACACACTTGTTTAGAATAACTTTATAAGGAAAGAACAACATGGACAACCTTAGTTTCTAGGAGTAGATCCGTTATGAATTAGCGTACCGTTTATGTTCATGTCACTTTAGATCATGCCAAAAGAAAGAAGTAAGTGCCTTAACATACCTTGTATATTCTTCCCAACCTCAAGCTATGCAATTTCACGGCTCCATAGTCTACAATAAGAGAAATGACGCTCTCGTTATCGTTTAAGCGTCGTAACTATTATGTATCGACCACAACCTATTTTACAATAAAATGGACAGAACCTCCCCTATATATATGACTTCACACTAGTCAAAACAATCACAAACAGCCCAACGTACCCCTATCACTTCATACACAACACGACAAGCATAATAGTGTCAACCAACCCGAAAATGTTACGATGAACGATCAACAAACAACCTTGCCATTATGTGGTGTTTCTCCACAACCTTCCTCCTCTCAACTCCATAAAAATAGTAGCTAGGTTGCCATTTGGGCTGTGGGTAGTGCTGGAGTTCAAGCCTCCCCATTCTCTGTTCGAATACCCGTTGGGGATAGACATGTAATGCTCTTGTCTTTTCTAAATGCGTCACTACTGTTTTCCATGTGCATTATTTTACTTGTTTTTTTTAATTTGTTTGGCTCTTGAGGAAGATAGTTAAATTTTACTTCCTAGTTTGGTTCTCCTGTAGCTAAATATGACAATAATAAGTAATGTTTCTTCTGTTCCATTTGTAGGTTGACTTGGTGGGCAATTGACCAAGTGTTAAAATAAATGGATAGTCTCTACTGAACCTAGCATTGCTAAATATTGTAAGGAGGGGTTTAACCTTACTAGAGTAGTATAAATATACTTTTGCATGAAGAAGTGTTTGGCATGCAGGAAAATTATTTTTCCTGAAAAGTGCTTCACCTAGAGAAATTAACTTTTGATGATTTTCTAGTGTTTGGTTGAGTATAATGTAAGTGACATGTGATAATTGTATAAGATGGAGGATATGGTTTCATGATACTATTTTGGTGATATCTTTTGAATATTAAATACTCAAAACAATGTCCAAGTGTTGGTTGAAGCAAGTGGCCGGAGTAAGATTTCGGATAGTTGTGAAGGAAAATAATTTTTGATAAATTTTTCAGTTAGTATCATGAAATAAATAAATTATTTTATCATACAAGTAAATAATTTTAACGGAATATGGGATACATCATACAAGTAACCACCATCAAATTAGATTATGGTCTTTTAACATTAATTTCTTCCCTTTTCTCATTTACTAGTACGTAAGTATTACTTTTGTTGCATTGTAATTAACGGGTATTACATGTGACAGTCCTTACGAACTATATTGAGACGCGTCGATCACCGTTCTCCCCCTTAAGTCAGTGTTAATGTATAAATACTCTATAATAGTATATAATTGAGAAATAAAAAGTTAATTCAAAACAAAGTATGGAGTAATATATATGAATCGCTACAAACTGTATAGCTTTTAACTTTGAGAAATTAAGGATATTATTTATTTTATATAAGATTATCAAATATTGTACCCTCTCTAACAAAGATAATTTTTCAGTTTACTTAAACACGTTTCGACTTGTCTTTTCTTTCAAATTGGGAAATACAACCAAAAGTACATCATTATACCTCTTATCCAATAAACCAGCCATGAATTCAACTTAAAAATAAGTTTACAACCAGCCAACCATTACACAAGAACAAACAACATACCATTCTTTCGAAACTAGCTAGGTCTATTCTTTACGATCGAGTTACAACTCGCAAACGCATAGATAATGGAAGGAGAAGCATAAACTTACCTTGTACTGAGTATAACCCACGAAACCTAGTCCTTTTCCATCAAAACTAAGTTCCTCAACACGGCTACAAGAAGGAGAAAGAGAAACTAGCAAGCTGTCCGAACTTTTCAGCACTAGAATCACGTCGTAACACCTGGAATACCCTAGGGTTTGTGTGGGATTTTTGGGGAGGAGTTGCAGGGGTTCAATTAGGTTTTATTGGTCTGAAATATAGGTGAAATAAATGAGTTTATAATCCCTTAAAAGTCCCCTCTTGACCGACTTAGTTGAGGCCTCTCTTTTTGGCAAGTAGGTGATGCACCTACTTGTCACCTACTAGCTGCGCCGTCTCACAAAAATGCAAATATCTCTATACTCCGAGATCATATTGATAAACAGTTTAATGAGTTGAAAACTATACTCATAGATATTCAATTTAATATGTAGATCATCCCTTTATTCAAAGTATGTTGGGAGAAAAGCTCAGCTATATTTAACCTAAGTTTCAACTCATTCTTGAATGTTACTTGTGATGACCTTTTCCAACTTTTGTTCCACAACTTGCTTGACTTAAAAACTTATCACACGACTATCATACAACTAAACTAACTCATAACATAACCTCATCATCATATTAATCACCCTTGTCTCACCCCAAAAGTATAGGTTATAACATTCCAAACTTGTCGACATTCGACGAAACTTATTTTCTTTAATTCATTTAGCGCCTAAGCTTTCCAACCCTTTTGGTACTCGTTATTCATGATCATAAAGATTTGTAACCTCCATTATAAAAGGATTAACTTACTTTACGTACTTTCAAAGTTGATCTCATTTCTGAGCTTACATCAATTGACTTACGGATACTTTAACATACAAAAACATAGGGTGTAACATCATTCACCCCTTTGGAACATTCGTCCTCGAATGTTGACTGATTCACTTATCATTTTCATAACCCATAGCTCTTATGAACACTTTAATACTCTTTTAGCCATGTAGACAACTATTCTTTGAATAAATCCAAAGTCTAGGGTATTCCCTCTTTAGTCCTCCTTCTCATACCACGACTTGTGGTCGGACCCCTTCCAATCTCGTAACTATTGCTCTTTTTTGTCATGCAGCCTGTACGACTTTTTCCTTGTATGTGCGCCTATGCGACTCTTTTTTTTCCTCCAGCTTTTATCCAATCTCTTGGTAGCACGTTGTAAACATATACAAAGCTTGATATGTTGTCCGTCTGGGCATCTATGGGTATACTGAAGTTCTTCACTCGGTACTTTGTTAAACTTACGACTTTTGCTATATCTTGTTTCATAGCCTCAGTTATCTATGCTTATGGCTTTAATACAACTAGGTAGGTCATATTATACAATAACTCTTACTTCGGTTTACTATTACCGAGGTCTGCCACCCAACTCCAGGTTACTCTCTCACCGCTTATCCTATATGTATAATCCTTATTACTGTTCATCTAAAGAATGACATCATAATCTCCTCTCATACTTTGGAATCTTTATCCATCTATTATTGATTTACCTTAATGTTAATCTATAATCCACCACTGATAACTTGAAACCTCTTACGTAATACATTGCCACAAGTCTCACGTCTCATCGGGGAACATTTGAAGTGGTTTTCCTAATCCACCTAGGGACAATACTATACTTCAATAACCGTATTTCATAGCATCCCAATGTGATTCGTCTTATGGGGGTATCCTAGTCCCGTGCCATCCATGAAATCTCTTCTCTTTGAATCATTACTCAAATGAAGGCCTATATATCATCCTTTTATAATTTACCACTATTACATACTTAAATTACGACCAGAGGAGCATTCCATCTCTTCTAAATGCTCATAGTCTTAGACTCCTCCGTGTTAATTCAAGCTATACTGAGCCTTTTATAACATATATAAACCATCAGCTCTCTTGTTTGATGGGCTTAATACTGAGGTCTTACCTATTCTTATCAGCTTCTAACTCACCTTTTCTCACCCTTACTCACATCTACCCAAAATCTTTTCACTCTACTATACTTTCTCTTGCGACCTACACATATTTATTTATTCTACTCAGAACCTTCCTTTAACTTGATACCACCCTAGATTCCCTTTTGTGCATTCTCAGCTGTCTTTAAATGTAAATAATTATTTTTTCTGGTCGTTCTTCCACTTGCTACATGGATACTTGGCTTATCATAGTGCCCACGAATACTGGAATTCCCTGTAACTCGTTTGCTCTCAAGTATCACCTTTGATGTTTTTTTCCTTTTTTTTTCTGTTCATTAGCCATGATAGGTGCCACTTTCTTATGGAGTGCATGCAATATTATAGTGAGACTGCTGTTACAAGGTCAAAGATCATTTCCTTTTTAGGTCACTATGCTTAGGTGGAAACCTTCTTCCTTATTTCCTCAGCTAGTCGTTCGTGGTAGTACTTAGGAGACCTTTTGGATCTTGTAAAGTTGTGATCTTGTTATAATGTATACTCGAAGGAATTTTTGATATTCTTACTCGCCTACAAACATCCTTACTTATATACCTCCGTGCCGTTGTGCTCATAGGATTACTTGTAAAATCAGATTTTGATTATCTCCTTAGTGGCACCCTCCATTATTCCCGTAATACTTATACAATACCTTTAAATACCCCAACTCCTATCTGAGCATTTCTCAAGGTTTATGACGTCATATTTACGAGACTGAATTCACTATATTAGGATTCACTACGTTTATCTTGCATGATTTATTGACTCGTCTATAACCTCCTGTTTAGCCATAACTAGGCTCTTCCTTAATCAAATCCCAAATGCTCGTTGGCCTATCCTCACATCAATTTTCCGCATAATATTTCTTGGGTTATTTCCTTTGTTTTAACTTACCTCACGCACTGGCCTCTGATCTATCAATGACATTTCGGGCAGGAACCCTTACTTCCTTTCCTTGACGTCGTGTTTGTATAATGCACTGATATCGTAGCATATCTGTAGGCTTTGAATAAGTACAATATCATCCCTTTTTCACATTATCGCATTATTCTTCTACCACTCCATGATTAGTAGAACCACTAAACTCTGACTTCATGCCACATCACTCCATATTCCCCCTTTAGAGGAGTACTAAGAGCTGGAGCTACGACGATCTACCTATAGATATTTTACCTCTATATATTTGACGTCTTTTCACATCATCGATTACCCTTACTCACCTTGTGGTAATGTTTTTTGTACTAAGGATAATAAAATTCCTTGATTGCGAGGATGACACTTAGTGTAACTGGCGCACATAGTCCCTTAAGCTTAACTTTGCTCATATTGCTTGCTTTAGGGAAGCGACTTCCTGAATGACCATTAAAGGGCATTCTTTTGTCATCCATTCTATTATCGCCGGAACGCAACCTCTGAAATTCTCATGATGCCGACTGTTATCATATCATTTAGTACCTAGTTCACGTTTATTTTATCTTGTTTACCAGCCCATACTGATTTCTACTACTTTGGGGTATATCTTTTCCTGCTGGTAATCGCGTTAGAGTTGCGAACTTATTTCTCGAAAAGAAGATATGACTTTATGGCCTATACTCCTTTGTTGTTTCAAGGCCTGTCACCTCTCATCATTTTCCTTCACTTAACTATAGACTCTATAATTCTGTCATTTTCGTCATCATTTTTTTTCCCACCATTGTCATCCATGTGGACATCTTACTCATAATTCTTCATTAACTCAATTCTTATTTTCATACTAACATTTATGTCTATCACTTTATTCTGAAAACATCAACAAGACATTCTATTGCTTTTAGCTCCCCTTGCTTCATCTCACTGGCTCTTCGGGATGCCTAAAATTCTCTCTCCTAGGGACACGAGCCATGCTAAGGTAATATTTATCCCTTCAAGGCTTCCAGTGGCTATCTTTATAGTACTCACATCTAGCTGTACTATTTTAGAGTGCGCCATCTGGGTATCTCACAAGGAGATTTATTAGCACATTTGCATTATCCTTCAGAAATTGTCAACTAACACAAACAATCAATTCACCATTATGGGTTATCCTAACCCCAACCGGATCCTGATATCTCGTCCTTTTCTTAATCTATACATGTTAGCCCCCAATAGGGTATAACTGAGATGGGTATGGTCAATTATACATACCTCTGTTACTGTTGAGGGTAACTTACAATGCTTATATTTTTCTGCCGGAGATGAAAATACCGATAAACTTTATTAACTAGGTGCCTTGTACCCTTCCCATCTTGATCCTTTTACTTGTTGAAGCTTGTATCTATCTTTTAAATCTTTCATTGCCTTTAGGGGTGCATAGATATTCTTTGCCTTAAGGCTCCTTATCGAGAAGCTTACACTTCTTAATACACACATGATCTACTGAAGACCTTATATTTACCCATCATATGCATCATGCAAAATCGAGCTCCTCTAACTCAACTCTTTCACAGCCACATACAATCTTTTACCAACCATCTTTTTAAATGTAGGTATCATTGTATTACGACTAAAGTCGAATTTAGGAGTTTGAATTCTTACAACAGAGCTCTACCACACGATCTAGAATAAGAAGAAAGAGTGACAGTCCTAAATGCCCTGTAGCCTCCTGCTTATAAGTGTGGTGCACTACACACCCATAAACAAGACTCTACTAGATACGGCTTGTAGAATCCCTAGGACAGAACTGCTCTGATACCACTGTGAGCACGTGATTTTTGTTTACGCTACAATCACTCCAAAAGAAATAAAAATAATGGCAAATGGTCTTGCTGTACAAGTTTTGGATTTTACGTGGCATTTTTGTTAGTTATTTGTGATCTTGTTCGTTTTTATTTTTATCAAACAAAATACAAAAATGTGTCGTGTATAGTTGGACCATAATCTGGTTATTAAAAGGAAAATCACAAAATATGCATCTTTTGACCTATTTGTTGCCTTGGTGTGATTTTACCTACTTTAAATATTTTAATATGTGTGTAATAATTACATTAAGTGTTAATTAATGGTGTTTAATTTTATTTAATTAGGTTTTGTGTTTAAAAATTAGAAAATAAAAGAAAGAGGATGCAAATGGGTTTAAACTCGGATTGGGCCAATTTTTCTTTTTAAACCTGAGGCCCAAAAGCAGCCAGTCCAAACAGCCCATCTCCAGGCCACCAAAACGACGTAGTTTGACACCAAAACTATGTCGTTTCAATGCCAATCCATCTCGACTATCAAACCAAATTGATCCAACGGTCCAGATCTCTCACCCATAACCCCATTACCCGACCCGTTACCCGAACCAACCCTGACCCCAATACTAAGCCAAACGACACCGTTCGTTTAAACCTTCAGATCCAGGCCGTTGATCTCGATTGATCTAACGGCCGAGATCAAGCCATCCACCCCATATATAAGCTTTCCTCTCGTACCCCGCCCCCTATCCAAACACCCCTCCTTCGTCCTCATCCCCTTCACAGACCCAAAACCCCGGAACCCTAGAGCCGCCCCCCTTTCCCCTCACCAAAAACCCGGTGACATGGACGCCGGTAACCCCCACCTTAATACCATAGGACCGCCTCACCACCCTGAACATGGATCTGTTGTCCCTTTGCCTCGAATCAACTCCTAGGTTCTCGAATCTTCCTTTGAAGATTCGAACAAAAAACTCGATCTACACAAAACCACCCAGGTTTATACCAGGCCCTCCTCTGACTTCCCTCGTGACCAAACCATGCTTGGTTTGGTCCGAATCTAACCAGGGAAACCCAAATCCTAAATCTGCCCATTAGGAACCCTAGGAACCCTGAGCCCGATCTGTGTCCATTTGAACTAGATGATTAGGGTCTAATGGACCTTAGTCGAAGTGTTCTCAGTAGAGAACACTTCAATTAAAGTCCGTTCAACCCCAAGAAAGGTCGATTCAAATCCGAGCTAAGGCTTTCTGATTTTTCAAGGCTTTAAGGTAATTTTTGTTTTCTTTTTCTTTATCAGTTCATCTTATCTGTTGTAATTGAATGTCTGTTCATATGTCCAAATGTTTTGTTTAATTTATGTTTTGAATTTTTGTCGACTGTGTTGTCCACCTTGCCCGGACCTCTGTATTTAGTCAAGTTTCTCTTCATTTATTGATCATGTGTATGTGTGTAAGCTGTACAATCAATTGAATTTAAATTTGGTTGATTAATTAGCCCCAGTACAACCTTGTTCAGTCAGTACAATTTGAATCACACGTTGATACTGTTAGATTTCTGATCATTGGCTTCGATTGTATGTGTTACAACTAGTATAGTCGAGTCGATATACGTCGCCAATTAGTTTAGCTTTGAATGATAATAATCTGATTCATGTTATGGTTTTTGTGTGAGGTTCTGTCTGAATCCAACTGGGAACTAAGTATAGCTGTTTGTGGATTTGAATCAGAAAACATTTATAGTTTAGTTTGTGGTTTTCAGTTCAGCTTGAGTTCTGAATTGATAGCATGTGCACTATAGTGTTTTAATAATTAGAGCAAATGGGACAGCATGGGCTGTCAGGCCACCTTCAGGTTGCCCATACCTTGGTCTTAATTTAAATAAGATGATAAAGGGCTGTCAGGGAATCTCATGGGAAGGGTTCTACTTTTAAAAGATGAGTGGAAAAACAGCAGAAAAGAGGGGGTTCTGATTGTGTTTAACAGGCTGTAAATGGCCTAATGCTAGGCTATAAATAGAGAGATCACACGGACAAAGAGGGGGGACAGACATATACAGAGAGAGATACCACAAAGACAGGCATATACAGACATACACTGAGTGAGAAAAACACAGATAGAGAGAGAGCAAGAAATAGAAAACATACAGAAAAAAATCAGAAACTGTTTCTTCCTATTGTTGTTTGGATTTCACTTGTTTTCAACCTGTTTAATCAATACTGATTCTTCCAAGTCTTTAACTGAGGTTACTGGTTGTGTGTTGCATTAGTTTATTCCTGGATTTGGTCTGTCTGGAGTTCTGTTTCTACTACACTGCTTGCTGCTGTCATTTTGCTACTTTTCCATCGGCTATTGTTGCATCTTGCACTGGGATTAGTTTTGTTGTTACCTGTTGTTACTGCTGCTATTTGGTGTATGCTACTACTGCTCTACTGACTTTTCTGCTTCTTCAATTGTAAGCACTTTCCAGGTACACACTCGAATCTCATACTGATGTAACACTAAAGGCATGAAATGAAAGATGCAAAGGAACCTGGTCATCTGCTGCACTTACAACTTTTAAATGTGTTTGGGTTTGTGTAACTTTCAGTTTGTAGCTCCATAAAAAAATATACATTTGTGCAATGTGTACTTAATAGAAGTTTAGTCTATTTAACACTATTTGGTTTCAGTTGTTAAGTCGTTTGTATGACGAGGAGTGCGCGTGTGTTTAGTACATTGGCAGTTAAATCTCAGCTTCTATCTTTATTCCTAAACATGTAAGGCAGGATGCTTTTAATTCGACAAAAGTCGCATCATAATTATGAGTCATTTAAACTAACTCTATCAAAATTGGGTTTCGTTAGGAAGTTTATAGGACCACGTCCGAACCCCATTGGTAGTAGCTTGTAGTAGTCAATGCTATTAATCTGGTTAAAAGGTCAGCTTAAATAAAAATGGGACAGACGTCTAGGGTGAGTTTAGCATGCTATTTGTCTTGTATGCAATTTCTTTTATCAAACTGAAAACATGTCCAATAAGGTACAAAAATTTCCCACCTCGCAGAGAATTAATCCAATAACTAATAAGAGGTCAAATTGGCCAAGCATACAATTTAATTAGCACGTATTTTCTTTCTTCATTTATTTTAGAAAAACAAAAAAAATAGAAATGTAGTCATGCTAAGATTATCCTTTTAAAAATAATGAGACGAGCCTCGCCAAATAAAAATGCAAATTGCGGGGCCCTCAATAATTGGTCATAATAAATATTTAGAATTTGAGATGGATTGTTTAGTGAATTTCACTGCCTTCCCCAAAGATAATAACGCGTAGACTCTTTAGGCGCGACTTAATTAAATTACATTCTTAAATTCGGGTGCGCATTTATGTGACCCAAATTCAAATCTCAACGGAGTCGAAATGTGTTAACAACTACGGGTGCATTGATTGTGACGTGGTTCGAGATGCATTTTCATGACGTTGCAATTCTATAAAAATAAATGATAATAATAAAAGCGGTTTAAACTTAATAAAAGCACATAAGTCATAACATGTATTTAAATCAGATATTTAGCCATTATAACAATTTAAGCGACCGTGCTAGAACCACGGGATTCGAGGGTGCCTAACACCTTCCCTCGGGTCAACAGAATTCCTTACTTAGAATTTCTGGTTCGCAGACTTCATTTGGAAAAGTCGAAAATTTCCTCGATTTGGGATTCAAGATAAACCGGTGACTTGGGACACCAAAAGCCAAACCTTTCCCAAGTGGCGACTCTGAATTAAATAAATAATCCCATTTCGAATATTGTCACTTAAATTGGAAAAACTCTCTCGCGCATCTTACCCTTCGGGGCGGGCGCAAGAAAAGGAGGTGTGACAGCTCTGGCGACTCTGCTGGGGAAATGTACCCAGAACCACTGGTTGAGGGTTCAAGAATTCGAGCTTAGAATAATTGTTATATTTGGCTTTATTATCTGATCTTTATTACATGTTTTGGCATAACGTGCTAAATGTTGTTTTTTACCGCTTTGATATTATCTGAACTGTATATAAACTGTGCCGAAACCTTTCTTTTCTTACCTCCGGGGAGAAGCTCACTGGTCGAGACTCCCTATTCTGTTAGTGTCAATACCTGAAATAAGAAAGAGGCCGGACAAGTTACAAAGCCGGACGATCTCGCGGGTTCCCAGTACGTAGCCCCCTCCTCGACCCGAGTTGTCCGCTCGGGTACACAGTCTAGAACATATACCCAGGTTATAAACCTAGTATAACGAAACCTCATGCCGAATCCCTAGTAGGAACGCTTATTTGCATCATGTTGCATTTGACATAGGGGACTCAACACAGGGGTTGGGTCCGTCTAGGACAGGCAACCTGAAATGAAAAGACCATCCTGCTGCATCCCGTTTGTTTTGCGCATTTATTTGCTTCGGATCTGCATGTTGACCGGTTCGTAAAAAAAAGAAAACTTAAAAAAAAAAGGAAAAATAGTAGTGTAGGGAGATAATTACTTATTTTGAAAAAATAAAATCAATGTCCAAGTAATGTCAAAACCTCACCGGTATTTTCTAAAAAAAAATAAAAAAAATTGTCTTTTAGTTTGATTTATTAAAAATTCAAAAAAACATGCTATTTAGCAGTCCTTAAGAATATTTTCTTTATCTCTTTTTGAAAGAAAAATAAAAAATAATAATAATATATAAAAATCCAAAAAACATATTCTTGCTTTTTCTTTAAAAAATTGTATTCCAAAAAAAAATAAAAAATAAAATAATATATATAGTCAAAATATTTTCGAGTCAAGTTATTTTTGTTTAAAGTCACCTTAATAAATGTGCAGGATGAGCACGATGCAAAATGAACACTTTTCGATAATGACTAAAATCCTTGTCAAGTTACGGCTATGGTGGGATGATCTAGGTGCTGAAGGACAAGATGAGGTCAAGAAATATCTGAAAGGTCTCGTGGCTTTATTGGAAATCCAGCCTCGGGGAGATATCATAAGAGCTTTGGTTACCTACTGGGACCCGACACACAATGTTTTCCACTTCTCCGATTTTGAACTCACCCCGACTCTGGAAGAAATGGCTGGGTACATCGGAAATGCTGAACTTCCGTTAAGGCAAAAATACCTGGTCGCCCCAAGAGCTGTCACGGTACATCGATTCCTAGATTCACTAAAAATACCCAGGACGGTCTGCAACCCAGATTTGACCGCCGGTTTTTGTAATCCATGCTTCATATACGACAGGTATGGTCATGTAGGAGGATTCAACAATCCGATTAACAAGCTATGCATCAAAGGTAGTCGTCAGAAGTGGGATAAGCACAGACGGGTGGCTTTCATGATGACATTTTTGGGCCTTTTAGTATTTCCAAGGAAAGATGGGAATATTGATCTAAAAATATCCGGAATAGTCAGTACTTTGCTCACTCAGAACGATAGTACTCTCGTGCCTATGGTGGTATCTGATATCTTTCGAGCTCTCACAGTGTGCAAAGCCGGGGGAATTTCTTCGAAGGTTGTAACTTGCTGCTACAAATGTGGATGACTGAACATCTCTGCCATCGTTCCGAGCTCTTGAGCCATTATTCCTCGGAGAAAACCTGCATAGAAGAATTTTACACGAGAACCAAAGAGATCAGTATGCCCGAAGGAGTTATGGCATGGACCTCATTCTTTCAAGCTCTTACTGCCAGCCAAATACAGTGGACACTGGGATGGCTGCCTGTTGATGAAATCATATATATGCCAGCAACTAGAACTCATTTCTTACTGATGGGGCTTAAGAGCATTCAACCTTACGCGCCCTGCCGAGTTTTGAGATAGCTCGGAAAATGCCAGATAGTACCACACGAGGAAGACCTTAGCGCTCAAACAATTGAGATAAGTCTTGACGGACAATTTCCTGAAGCAAAAATCTGCCATATCTGGAATGAATGTCAATATTTGAAAGCAGATACTTGCGTGCGGGATCGAGCCAAAAGTGAGATGGCACCAGGCTACCTTGCATGGTACAGAAGAGAACTCGAACATGAAAGGCCGGCTAAAAGACCCCACATCCTGAATTTCGCCGAGTCGTCACAAAAGCAGTGGGATTGGTTGGCGAAAGAAAGAAGCTATTGTACCGAAATCAGCAGGTTAAAACAACAAGTGAAAAGCCTGAAATATGAGCACAACGTGCAAGTTGCTACCGATCTAGGAGAGCAAAACAGGTTGACTCAGGAAAACGAAATGCTCAGGGTCCAGATCAAACAGATGAGGATGGATGCTGATAAACAGCCAAGGAGTCGATCAGACGAGCAGTTGATAAAAAGGCTGAAAAGTGAAGTCAGGGAATGGCTAGATGGTTTAGAGAAGTCTAAAAACATCATGGCGGAGCTCAGGGCACAGTGGGATACAAAAGCAGATAAGCATCGCCGATACTTAAATCAATTAAAAGGCGACCACGAGAAAACTGTTGCCAAAATGAAGAGAGAGATGGCTACACTTGAGATCAAAGCAGTTAATCAGGCCGAGGATTTCCAAATTGAGAGCAGATACTGTTATGACCTGTTAGCCCAGATGAAGTTAGAAGTGCGACAACTAAAGAATCAGCATATACAGGATTCTCAGGTATTCAAGATGTGCAGTGATCAGATAAGACGCCTACTCATAGAGAAGAAACAAACCAGAGATAGGATCAGGGCCATTGCCCACGCCATCATCAGACGATGTCTACGGTGTGAGAACATGACCAACATTACCGTTCTCTCGGCAGTGATGGGTTATGTCAAGCAAACCATGCATGAGCTGGAACAACTTGAAAGGGATCTCACACCTAGGACCGCGGCGAGGCCGAACGATGCCCCACGGGCACCAATTTTCGAAACAATAATGTATTCATAGGTCAAGTCTGTATCTTAACATCTTCTGTCTGTCTTTCGCATCTAGGTGTTTTAGTCTGTTTGAGTCTAGGTTTATTTTCAAAGTTTGCTCTTCCTTTTTGCAAAATGTAGTTTGTAATAGACCGTTTCAGCAATAAAAGGTGTGTTTCCTTTTACGCTCATTTGTGTTTTGAACTACGTAATGATCTGATTCACGTGGCATCGTGATACGTAGGCAATCCTCATCGGATCCGGTCGCATTTTAACCACAAAAAATTGAAAACAGTAACAAAAGGAGAAAGGAAGAAAAATAAAAACATAATAAAAAAATAATAATAAAAAAAAAGAGAAAAAAGGGGAATCCTAAAAAGGAAGCTGGAATGACGCATGCTTTCGTCGCAAACATGTAGGAATCCACTTAACTGTATATGTGCATCATGCCCCAACGTGAGATTGCCTATCTGTTATTTGTTTCGAATTAACCGTTCGTTTGTCGTTGAGTTCCTCCAGGTTTTTGGAAAAGGCGGTTGGTTTGGTGAAAGTCTGGCCTCGCACTCATACTTCACGAGGTCGAAAGGGAGTGATCAATTACCTGCTATTAAGTCAGGAGGCGGTACTCACACTTATTTCACAAGGTCAAAAGGAAGCATAGAAATGTCTGCAGAAATTCCTTCACCAACAGTTCCTGTTTCCGAGGAGAGTTCGATCTCGACCGTCCTCATGCCCGAGTTCGCAACTGCAGAGGAAAATAGAATCCTGCGGCTCCGCATGTTGGAAATGCTCGACGACTGGAATAACGGAAAAGAGCCACCAAGTGTCGTCCCTGGATTCCCTGAGTTATTCTCCAGGACAAGCGGGACTTCTAATGTCCCCATAAGCTATTCTGCTGCCCCGTTCGGATACTCGGCCATTTTGGCCTTCTCTGCTGGATCGCCCTCTGATTCTCATCCCCGGATATCAACAACAGATGCAAACACAAACATCTTTACTACACCACCCTGCCCGATCGCGGCACAACCTGCTACGTACAAGCCAAATTTTGACTCATCCTCGTTTACGTTCCAAGCACCGTCTTTCTCAATGGAACCAACTCGGTTCGTCACTAGCACTCATCCTCCACAGCCTCAGTGCGAGTTTGCACCTATGCAGGATCAGAACCCCAAAATGGCTGAACAAGAAGAGATGGCCAAAAGAATGAGAAGCCTTGAGCAGAGTTTGAAGAATATGCAAGGTTTGAGCGGACAAAAGAGCGTCTCATATACCGATCTATGCATGTTCCCTCACGTGCACCTCCTAGTGGGTTTCAAGACCCCAAAGTTTGAGAAGTACGACGGGCACGGTGACCCCATTGCTCATCTCAAGAAATATTGCAACCAATTGCGGGGAGCCGGCGGAAAAGAGGAATTGCTAATGGCATATTTCGGGGAAAGTCTGGTAGGAATAGCCTCGGAATGGTACATGGAATAGGACATATCCCGGTGGCATATATGGGATGATCTCGCTAGAGATTTTGTGAGACAATTCCAGTATAACATCGACATTGCACTAGACCGAAATTCTCTGTCACACTTGAAGAAGAAACCTTCAGAAAGCTTCAGAGAATATGCTATTAAGTGGCGCGAACAGGCGTCAAGGGTGAAGCCTCCCATGGACGAAATAGAAATGGTCACTACTTTTCTCCAGGCTCAAGAGTCCGACTATTTCCAAAACATGATGTCAGCCATGGGAAAGCCGTTCGCAGAAGCGATTAAGATTGGAGAGATGGTGGAGAATGGGCTGAAAACAGGTAGGATTTTGAGTCAAGCAGCCATAAGGGCAACCTCCCAAGCCATCCAAAGCGGGTCCGGAGGAATGGCAAGAGGGAAAAAAAAGGAAGAAACGGCCATGGCAGCATCAGAAGCAAGGGAATATCGTAATCCCAGGCCCCGTTTTCCAGAAAGGACCCCACAACACTGCTACCCCTACCAAAACATGGCATATGCTCCTCAACCCTACATGATCATGAACACCCAGCCTTATGTCCATCCGCCACAACAAGCCAACCGAGGCCAAGCTCCACCTCCCAGAAATCAGCCTCCATATCGCAACCACTATAACCCACAGCCTCCTCAAAATAACTTCCGCCCTCAGGAACCACCTAGAAAGCGGACTTTCACGCCTATCGGTGAGCCATACTCTACTTTGTTCCCGAAGCTAGTCCAGTTGGGTTTCCTGCAGCTGGTCCCTCAGACAAGGCACAATCCGGCATTACCTTCTTACAAAGCCGGTGTTAGATGCGCCTATCATTCAGGAGCGGAAGGGCTCGATACAAATGACTGCTGGGCTTTGAGAAGGGTAGTCGAGAATTTAATAGAGCAAGGGAAAATAGTGCTAAGGGACGAGGAGGTCCCAAACGTGACTAACAATCCATTATCTGCTCACAATAATGGGCCGCTGATCGGAATGATTTGCGAAGACAAAGAATTTGACCCTGCTTTGAAAGCTATAATCGCCATTGTCGACGCAGGGAAAAAGCCTGAAACAGCCCAGAAACTAGAAAAAGGGGAAAATGCCAGTACTGTAAAGTGCGAGCCCGAAAAGAGGGTGGAGAAGAAGGCGGTGCCTGTGAAGAATGGAGTTCTTTACATCCCACGAGGTCGAGCAGAGAAGCCGCAGAGCTTCGAGGTCAAAAGGGCAAAACCTATGTACGTACCAAAGGGGGCCTATGTGGTCCGGGGGATGAATCAACCACCTCGGCTGAATGAGCCAGTGGTTATCGGACGCGTGCCACAAAAGCCGATGACAAACCGGTCCACAGTACCGTGGAACTATCAGAGGACGTTGGTAACGTACAAAGGTAAAGAAGTCACGGGAGAACTTCCGGAAAATACTTTCATTGGAAGGTATTCGAACACCCAAGAGCTAAACAACGCCACACGAAGACGCTTCCCACCAAAGAAGTCTGTAAGCGTTGAAGAAGCGGAAGTTTTCTTCCAACATATGAAAATGCCGGACTACGAAGTGGTAGATCAACTGCGCAAGTGCCCCGAACAAGTGTCCATGCTATCATTGCTGATGAGGTCGGCCTAGCATCAAAAGATCTTACTCAAGACCCTGAACGAAGCATACGTGCCAGTTGAAACCTCAGTCTAACAACTAGAACGAATGACAGAAAGGTTCTTCGCCGTTAACCAGGTCTCCTTCAGCAAGAACGATTTACCCCCAGAGGGAGCGACACATAACAAAGCCTTTCATCTAAAAGTTAAATGCGAAGACTACTACGTCAAGCGGGTAATGTTGGATGGGGGTTCAGGTGTTGACATTTGTCCGCTCTCCACGCTACAGAGAATGGAAATTGGGACCGGAAGAATCCGCCCCAATAATGTCTGCGTAAGGGCTTTTGACGGCATCAAGAGAGACACCCTTGGGGAAATAGATTTGGTGTTGACCATAGGGCCAGTGGAGTTTGAAGTAACTTTCCAAGTGCTTGACATGGATACGTCCTTCAATTTCCTCCTCAGCAGACCTTGGATTCATGCGGCAGGAGCTGTGCCTTCCACTCTTCACCAGATGGTGAAGTTTGAGTATGAAGACCGAGAGATTGTGGTCCATGGAGAAGACGAGCATGCTATTTATCGGGACCCATCCATCCCATATCTTGAACCAAGAGAAGGGAGCGAACACATTGTCTATCAAGCTTTCGAGATTATGTTAGCAGAGCAGCATGAAGAGGGAAGACCTTGCCCCCAACCTTTCTTGTCTAACGCCTCGGTTATGGTGGCTAAAGAGATGATCCGGCACAGATTCAGGCCAGGGAAAGGGCTCGGACGAACATTGCAAGGAATAACGGAACCCATCACCTTGCCTTCCGTCAAGAAACATTTTGGGATAGGTTTTCAACCCACTCCAAAAGATGAAGAATGGGCAAAGAAGAGGAAGAATGGGGGTTGGAAACTGCCTCGGCCACTGCCGGATTTATATGAAACCTTCGTCGGACCAAGATACACTGAAGAAGAAGACGATGAGGTTTTCACGGATGAGGAAATCGAGGAGATATGTGGGGCAATGAGAGAAATTCTCTATGAGGCTCACATCGTTCAACCAGGAGAAGGCACCAGCACCGCCGAGATGATATATATAGGGCCAAACGCCAAACTTCGAAACTGGGAGGCCACGCCATTCCCGACTAGGCAGAAGTCCGGGTAGACCTGTCCTGCCACCTTTCCTACAACACGAGTCATCCCCAGGATATAACTTGGATATTTTCTTCCCTTCAATTGTTGTTTTGAATTCCTGAGTTGTAAACATTGTTGTCTTCCAAATTCCAAGAAAAATAAAAAAAATCATCATTGTTTTCTCATTTTTTCCTTTGTTCTGATTTTTGTTATTTTTTCCTTTATCTTTTCTTTCAGTTATAATAATGCGGCTTTAAATATGACATGCTTATGAACTTCACGCCCAGATCACAACGAGCTATTTAATTGTGAAATAATGAACCCAGAACTAGAATATGATGAAGAAGAGGCTTTTAGGGAAATAAACCGAGAGTTGGAACATTTTGAGAATAAACCTAAGCCAAATCTGAATGACACCGAACCAGTTAATTTAGGAACTCCTGAAGAAATCAGGGAGACCAAAATAAGCATTCATACGGACAAGAAAACGCGAGACGCGATAATTCAACTTCTTTTTGAATTTAAAGATGTGTTTGCTTGGTCATACGATGACATGCCGGGACTAGGTGTTGATCTAGTGGTTCATAAATTGCCAATTCACCCTGATTGTCCTCCAGTTCAACAAAAGCAACGAAAGTTCAAAACTGAGGTCAGTGACAAGATTAAAGAGGAGATCACCAAGCAGCTGAAAATGGGAGTGATTCGGGTAGTCCAGTATACAACATGGTTGGCAAATGTGGTTCCAGTGCCGAAAAAAGATGGGAAGACTCGGGTGTGCGTGGACTATCAAGACCTGAATAGAGCGAGTCCCAAAGATAATTTCCCATTGCCAAACATCCACATCCTTGTTGATAATTGCACCAAACATGAGATCCAGTCTTTCGTAGATTGTTACGCTGGGTATCATCAGGTATTGATGGATGAAGAAGACGCCGAGAAGACTGCCTTCACCACGCCTTGGGGCACTTACTGTTATCGGGTTATGCCATTTGGTCTGAAGAATGCTGGGGCAACTTACATGAGAGCCATGACTGCCATTTTTCATGACATGATGCATCAAGAAATAGAGGTGTACGTGGACGATGTGATAATCAAATCCAGGACGCAGGATAATCACATCCAAGACTTGAGGAAGTTCTTCGAGAGACTGAGGAAGTACGACTTGAAGCTAAACCCAGCCAAATGTGCTTTCGGAGTCCCATCGGGCAAGATTTTGGGCTTCATAGTGAGCAGGAGAGGTATCGAATTAGATCCAACAAAGATAAAATCTATCAGGGATCTACCTCCCCCAAGAACGAAGAAAGACGTGATGAGTTTGTTGGGCAGGTTGAACTATATCAGTCGATTCATTGCCCAACTAACTAGCACGTGTGAGACATTTAAGCTATTGAGGAAAGATACGGCGATCAAATGGACGGCTAAGTGTCAAGAAGCTTTTGACAAAATTAAAGAATATCTTTCAAATCCCCCAGTTTTGGTCCCACCAGAGCCAGAAAGACCACTGTTCTTGTATTTGACAGTCTTGGAAAATTCTTTCGGTTGTGTCCTCGGGCAACATGACATAACCGGAAAGAAAGAACAAGCAATCTACTACTTGAGCAAGAAATTCACCGGCTACGAGGCCAAGTACACTCTGCTGGAAAGAACATGTTGCGCTCTGACGTGGGTTGCTCAAAAGCTGAGACATTATCTCCAAGCTCACACTACTTTCCTCATAAGCAGGCTGGATCCTTTGAAGTATATATTTCAGAAACCAATGCCTACTGGAAGACTGGCCAAGTGGCAAATCTTGCTTACCGAATTCGACATAGTCTATGTCACTCGCACGACAATGAAACCCCAGGCGCTAGCAGATCATTTGGCCGAAAATCCAGTCGATGAGGAATACCAGCCTTTGAGTACCTATTTTCCAGATGAAGAAATAAACACCGTAGAAGTGGTCTCAGAAAATGCCCATGTTTGGAAGATGTTCTTTGATGGAGTCGTAAACGCCAAAGGTGTAGGGATTGGGGCAATTTTGATCTCGCCCTCTGGTCAGCATTATCCAGCCATAACTAGACTGCGTTTCTTTTGCACAAACAATACAGCTGAGTATGAAGCTTGCATCATGGGCATGCATATGGCGATCGATCAGGATGTTGAAGACTTATTGATTATGGGAGATTCCGACCTGATTATCCGGCAAGCCCAAGGTGAATGGGAAACTCGGGATGTCAAGCTTATTCCTTACTGACAGCATGTGGAAGACCTCAGCAAGCGTTTTAAATCAATAGAGTTCAAGTATATCCCGCGATGTCACAATGAACTAGCAGATGCACTTGCTACCTTGGCTTCGATTCTACCCTACCCAGGCAACGCCCATGTCGATCCCTTGGAAATCCAAATCAGGGAAAGACACGGTTACTGTAATGTAATCGAGGCAGGATCATGCATACAGCCATGGTACCATGATATCAAGAGGTTCTTGAAGACACAAGAATACCCCGAGCATGCTACTGGAGATCAAAAGAGAACCATTAGGCGGCATGTAAGTGGTTTCTTTTTGAGCGATGAGTTGTTGTATAAGAGGACCCCGGACCTCAATCTACTAAGATGTGTTGACACCGAGGAGGCAAGGAAGATCATGCACGAAGTACACGCAGGAGTGTGCGAACCTCACATGAACGGGTATGTCTTGGCAAAGAAAATCCTTCGAGCAGGTTATTACTGGATGACCATGGAAAAGGACTGTTTTGGCTTCGTTCGGAAGTGTCATCAGTGCCAGGTGCACGGTGATTTGATTCATGCACCTCCTACAGAGTTGCATCCCATGTCTGCACCTTGGCTATTTGTTGCATGGGGCATGGACGTCATTGGACCAATCGAGCTAAAGGCTTCAAATGGACACAGATTTATACTGGTTGCCATCGACTACTTCACAAAATGGGTAGAGGCTGTCACTCTCAAGTCGATCACTAAAAAAGCTATAGTGGATTTTGTACACTCAAATCTTATCTGCCGTTTCGGCATTCCTGCAACTATCATCACAGATAACGCAGCGAACTTGAATAGTCACTTGATGGGAGATGTATGCGAGCAGTTCAAAATAACGCACAGGAATTCTACTCCTTATCGGCCCAAGGCCAATGGCGCTATAGAAGCAGCAAACAAGAACATCAAGAAGATTTTGAGGAAGACAATCCAGAGTTCCCGACAATGGCATGAACAACTACCGTTTGCATTGTTGGGATATCGCACTACGGTACGCACGTCAGTAGGGGCAACCCCTTATCTTTTGGTTTATGGGACCGAAGCTGTAATACTAGCAGAGGTAGAAATTCCTTCGCTTCGAACCATTGTCGAAGCAGAAATCGAAGACAGCGAGTGGGTTAAGACTCGATTGGAGCAGTTGACTTTGATTGACAAAAAAAGAATGGCTGCGGTTTATCACGGGCAGCTGTACTAACGAAGAATGGCCCGTGCTTACAACAAGAAAGTCCGACCCAGGAATTTCAAAGTGGGTCAACTGGTACTGAGGCGCATTCTGCCACATCACCAGGAAGCAAAAGGGAAATTTGCTCCAAACTGGAAAGGCCCATACATCATCAGGAAGATATTGCCGAGAGGAGCATTGTACCTAGGTGATATTGAAGGAAATTATCCCGAAACAGCGGTGAATGCTGATGCAGTCAAAAGATACTATGTCTGAGTGACACCCCAGCGATCCTGACACATTTGAAATGAGGGAGGTTTTATTTCCACTACCCCAAACACTATCAACTCTCTCTACAAGCCTTTGAGCCGGTTACAGTTCTTTGGTTACCAATCAAAAAAAAAAAAGAAAGAAAAAGAAAACAAAGAAAACAAACAAAACAGTTCATTGAAGGTCAGGCCTGAACTATGTCCGACTTGATTCTGAAAGGATACGTAGGCAGCCTGTCTCTGAGGTTCAGTCACACCAATAATAAAATCCCATTTACCCTGAAATTGAAACTGGGGCACGTCAAGCGGCTTAGAAGTTGTAGTATCATATGCTTTTCTTTTCCAAGCACAAGCCTTTCCGATCAATTACCAAAGGTAGCGGGAAGCCAAGAAGCGTCACGAATGGAGGCCGTTACACTCTAAATTGAGAGAAATAAAATGAGAGAGTCTTGTCGGTGAAAACCTTCGGGCACCGTGAGGCGACGGGAGTAGAGAAACCAAAATGAGAGAGCTTGTGTAGTAAAAAACTCGCAAAGAGTGCTATCGAGCGACAACAAGGAGGGAAATGAGAGGTCAGCTAGCGAAAATCCGCAAAGGGCGCTGTTGGCCGAAAGAACGACTCCACCCAAGGAGGTCTCGGCAAAGTTCCACCAGTTTGGAAACACAGATCCATTTTGGTTCGGGAAGAAATGCAAGTTCATTGAAGGCCAGGCGTCCAGTCCAAAGAGCATGTCATGTCCATTTAAAGTCAGCATTTTCTTCCTCAGATAAGTCTTTCTTGTCCCGAAAAGGACACTTCTTTTCAGAAGTTCGCTTTCTCCTTTCTTTGTTTTTCTTCGAATCCCTTTCATTTTAACCCTAAGTTCCAGATATACCGGAAATGACAGGTGGCAGGGTTGGTTTCACGGAATTTCGTTTCGCAAGGGAAATGCCCCGTTTCGTTGGTACGTTTGTCCAAACCTGATGAATCATGATGTTTGACTGCATTTAAAGTAAAGTCACCAAAAAAAAAGAGAGAAATTTCCCCAGCAAGTCCGCCTTGTAAAAATTCCCACAGAACTTCCCTTTGTACAAATCCCCACAGAGCCTCCCTTTGTAAAAATTCCCCATCGAGCTTGCCCCAACAAATCCTGGCAAGTCCGCTTTGCAACAAATCCCCAGCAAGTCCGCCTTGTACAAATCCCCACAGAGCTTCCCCTTGTATAAATCCCCACATAGTATCCCCAATAAAATCCCCGTTGAAAAATCCCCAAGCAAAACCGGATGGAAAAACCAAAGCCTTACAAGAAAAATCATCACAGAATCTGGAAACGTAGGCCTGAGCAGTCTAAAGGGTTTTGCCATTTGAATCCAATCAATGACAGAGTTTCTCAACAGAAATAAAGACGCAGCAAAGCAACTGGAACAATCAAGGTCACCGAACCAACCGCCATTTCCGAGCTAACGATTGTTCTTTGTTTGAAAAGTTGAAACAGGTATATTCCAAGACAACCGTGCAAGAAGCAGGTGTCACCCAAAGAAGAAAAGAAACACATGAGTGCAAGAAGCAGTTTGGCAATAAGGAATCCACTCGAAAGGGAAGTTTCCACAAAATTCTCTTTTACATTTTTACTAAAACAAGGAAAACTCAAAAAAAAAACAGTTCAGTTAGTATCCCCAGAGCATTTTCCATTTAGTCAGCAACCAACCCTAAACTGAACTTTCCCCAGTTAGTCAGCATTAGGGCTCCAACCCTAAACTGAACTTTTCCGTTTAGTCAGCATTAGGGCTCCAACCCTGAACTGAACTTTTTCATTTCCGCCAGCATTAGGGCTCCAACCCTGAACTGAGCATTGTTCTGTTAGTCAGCATTAGGGCTCCAACCCTAAACTGAACTTTTTCCATTTAGTCAGCATTAGAGTTCCAACCCTGAACTGAACTTTTTCCATTCCGCCAGCATTAGGGCTCCAACCCTGAACTGAGCATTGTCTGTTAGTCAACATTAGGGCTCCAACCCTAAACTGAACTTTTCCCTTTAATCAGCATTAGGGCTCCAACCCTAAACTGAACTTTCCCCAGTTAGTCAGCTTTAGGGCTCCAACCCTAAACAGAACTTTTCCGTTTAGTCAGCATTAGGGCTCCAACCCTGAACTGAACTTTTTCATTTCCGCCAGCATTAGGGCTCCAATCCTGAACTGAGCATTGTTCTGTTAGTCAGCATTAGGGCTCTAACCCTGAACTGAACTTTTTCATTTCCGCCAGCATTAGGGCTCCAACCCTGAACTGAGCATTGTTTTGTTAGTCAGCATTAGGGCTCCAACCCTAAACTGAACTTTTTCCATTTAGTCAGTATTAGGGCTCCAACCCTGAACTGAACTTTTTCCATTCCGCCAGCATTAGGGCTCCAACCCTGAACTGAGCATTGTCTGTTAGTCAGCATTAGGGCTCCAACCCTAAACTGAACTTTTCCCTTTAGTCAGCATTAGGGCTCCAACCCTAAACTGAACTTTCCCCAGTTAGTCAGCATTAGGGCTCCAACCCTAAACGGAACTTTTCCGTTTAGTCAGCATTAGGGCTCCAACCCTGAACTGAACTTTTTCATTTCCGCCAGCATTAGGGCTCCAATCCTGAACTGAGCATTGTTCTGTTAGTCAGCATTAGGGCTCCAACCCTAAACTGAACTTTTTCCATTTAGTCAGCATTAGGGCTCCAACCCTGAACTGAACTTTTTCATTTCCGCCAGCATTAGGGCTCCAACCCTGAACTGAGCATTGTTCTGTTAGTCAGCATTAGGGCTCCAACCCTGAACTGAACTCTTTCCATTTAGCCAGCATTAGGGCTCCAACCCTGAATTGAGCGCTTTTCCGTTTAGCCAGCATTAGGGCTCCAACCCAAATTAGAGCATTTTTATCTTATGGCAATATTAGGGATCCAATCTCGGAGTTGTATTTGGTAGACTGAAATTTTCCAATCCATTCATCAATTCTATGAACTTCCCGGCATTTAACTCACGAAATTTTCCTAGTAAAACTGGGGCAGAAAATTTCGTCCATTTGTTTTTCCCCGCAGGTCTGACCTCGAGACGCATGGATCAAGACGACCCACGCGATGAGTCTCAACCCAGAAAAGAAAAAAAAAGAAGATGCCCCGAGATACTGGAGAAAACAAAGGGCGGATCGCTCCAAGATTCAATCAAGGTCCCGAGTTCTGCCAATCCCGTCTTACTCAGTATCCCAGAAATAAACAGGCACCTACAACTTGCAAGCATCAAGATTAAGATCGAAGTCTACAAGCAAAATCAGCTAAGACTCAAGATCAAGTTGCAAAAGAATCATAGATAGGAATCTTGTAACTAGCAATTGACAAGCACAAGTAGTTAGTTCAATTTCAATTTCCCTTTGGTTGTAATAAGGGAGTCGGTAAGCAGCAGCGGCAACGGCAACAGCAGTAACGACAAGCATTGCAATCCCATGGTAGTCCCAGCTACCAAAGCTTCCTGAACTACATTGACCTGATTCTTGTTTAGCCCAGGATATGTAGGAAATCTTTGAAGCGAAGATTCGGTCAAATCTTTCAAAAAAGTGCTTCACACGGAGTATTCCGATAGGCAAAAATCGCTCATATCCGCTCACTTTATCTTTGCACGAAAACTCTCCGTGTTTCCGAACAAAGAGGGGCAGCTGTGAGCACGTGATTTTTGTTTACGCGACAATCACTCCAAAAGAAATAAAAATAATGGCAAATGGTCTTGCTGTACAAGTTTTGGATTTTACGTGGCATTTTTGTTAGTTATTTGTGATCTTGTTCGTTTTTATTTTTATCAAACAGAATACAAAAATGTGTCGTGTATAGTTGGACCATAATCCGGTTATTAAAAGGAAAATCACAAAATATGCATCTCTTTGTCCTATTTGTTGCCTTGGTGTGATTTTACCTACTTTAAATATTTTAATATGTGTGTAATAATTACATTAAATGTTAATTAATGGTGTTTAATTTTATTTAATTAGGTTTTGTGTTTAAAAATTAGAAAATAAAAGAAAAAGGGTGCAAATGGGTTTAAACTCGGATTGGGCCCATTTTTCTTTTTAAACCTGAGGCCCAAAAGTAGCCAGTCCAAACAGCCCATCTCCAGGCCACCAAAACGACGTAGTTTGACACCAAAACTACGTCGTTTCAATGCCAATCCATCTCGACCATCAAACCAAATTGATCCAACGGTCCAGATCTCTCACCCATAACCCCATTATCCGACCCGTTACCCGAACCAACCCTGACCCCAATACTAAGCCAAACGACACCGCTCGTTTAAACCTTCAGATCCAGGCCATTGATCTCGATTGATCTAACGGCCGAGATCAAGCCATCCACCCCATATATAAGCTTTCCTCTCATACCTCGCCCCCTATCCAAACACCCCTCCTTCGTCCTCATCCCCTTCACAGACCCAAAACCCCGGAACCCTAGAGCCGCCCCCCTTTCCCCTCACCAAAAACCCGGCGGCATGGACGCCGACGACCCCCACCTTAACACCATAGGACCGCCTCACCACCCTGAACATGGATCTGTTGTCCCTTTGCCTCGAATCAACTCCTAGGTTCTCGAATCTTCGTTTGAAGATTCGAACAAAAAACTCGATCTACACCAAACCACCCCAGGTTTATACCAGGCCCTCCTCTGACTTCCCTCGTGACCAAACCATGCTTGGTTTGGTCCGAATCTAACCAGGGAAACCCAAATCCCAAATCTGCCCATTAGGAACCCTAGGAACCCTGAGCCCGATCTGTGTCCATTTGAACTAGATGATTAGGGTCTAATGGACCTTAATCAAAGTGTTCTCAGTAGAGAACACTTCGATTAAAGTCCGTTCAACCCCAAGAAAGGTCGATTCAAATTCGAGCTATGGCTTTCTGATTTTTCAAGGCTTTAAGGTAATTTTTGTTTTCTTTTTCTTTATCAGTTCATCTTGTCTGTTGTAATTGAATGTCTATTCATATGTCCAAATATTTTGTTTAATTTATGTTTTGAATTTTTGTCGACTGTGTTGTCCACCTTGCCCGGACCTCTATATTTAGTCAAGTTTCTTTTCATTTATTGATCATGTGTATGTGTGTAAGCTGTACAATCAATTGAATTTAAATTTGGTTGATTAATTAGCCCCAGTACAACCTTGTTCAGTCAGTACAATTTGAATCACACGTTGATACTGTTAGATTTCTGATCATTCGCTTCGATTGTATGTGTTACAACTAGTATAGTCGAGTCGATATACGTCGCCAATTAGTTTAGCTTTGAATGATAATAATCTGATTCATGTTATGGGTTTTGTGTGAGGTTCTGTCTAAATCCAACTGGGAACTAAGTATAGTTGTTTGTGGATTTGAATCAGAAAACATTTATAGTTTAGTTTGTGGTTTTCAGTTCAGCTTGAGTTCTGAATTGATAGCATGTGCACTATAGTGTTTTAATAATTAGAGCAAATGGGACAGCATGGGCTGTCAGGCCACCTTCAGGCTGCCCATAACTTGGTCTTAATTTAAATAAGATGATAAAGGGCTGTCAGGGAATCTCATGGTAAGGGTTCTACTTTTAAAAGATGAGTGGAAAAACAACAGAAAAGAGGGGGGTTCTGATTGTGTTTAACAGGCTGTAAATGGCCTAATGCTAGGCTATAAATAGAGATATCACACGGACAAAGAGGGGGGACAGACATATACAGAGAGAGATACCACAAAGACAGGCATATACAGACATATACTGAGTGAGAAAAACACAAAGAGAGAGAGAGCAAGAAATAGAAAACATACAGAAAAAAATCAGAAACTGTTTCTTCCTATTGTTGTTTGGATTTCACTTGTTTTCAACCTGTTTAATCAATACTGATTCTTCCAAGTCTTTAACTGAGGTTACTGGTTGTGTGTTGCATTAGTTTATTCCTGGATTTGGTCTGTCTGGAGTTCTGTTTCTACTACACTCCTTGCTGCTGTCATTTTGCTACTTTTCCATCGGCTATAGTTGCATCTTGCACTGGGATTAGTTCTGTTGTTACCTGCTGTTACTGCTGCTGTTTGGTGTATGCTATTACTTCTCTACTGACTTTCCTGCTTCTTCAATTGTAAGCACTTTCCAGGTACACACTCGAATCTCATACTGATGTAACACTAAAAGCATGAAATGAAAGATGCAAAGGAACCTGGTCATCTGCTGCACTTACAACTTTTAAATGTGTTTGGGTTTGTGTAACTTTCAGTTTGTAGCTCCATAAAAAAATATACATTTGTGCAATGTGTACTTAATAGAAGTTTAGTCTATTTAACACTATTTGGTTTCAGTTGTTAAGTCGTCTGTATGACGAGGAATGCGCGTGTGTTTAGTACATTGGCAGTTAAATCTCAGCTTCTATCTTTATTCCTAAACATGTAAGGCAGGATGCTTTTAATTCGACAAAAGTCGCATCATAATTCTGAGTCATTTAAACTAACTCTATCAAAATTGGGTTTCGTTAGGCAGTTTATAGGACCACGTCCGAACCCCATTGGTAGTAGCTTATAGTAGTCAATGCTATTAATCTGGTTAAAAGGTCAGCTTAAATAAAAATGGGACAGACGTCTAGGGTGAGTTTAGCATGCTATTTGTCTTGTATGCAATTTCTTTTATCAAACTGAAAGCATGTCCAATAAGGTACAAAAATTTCCCACCTCGCAGAGAATTAATCCAATAACTAATAAGAGGTCAAATTGGCCAAGCATGCAATTTAATTAGCACGTATTTTCTTTCTTCATTTATTTTAGAAAAACAAAAAAAATAGAAATGTAGTCATGCTAAGATTATCCTTTTAAAAATAATGAGATGAGCCTCGCCAAATAAAAATGCAAATTGCGGGGCCCTCAATAATTGGTCATAATAAATATTTAGAATTTGGGATGGATTGTTTAGTGAATTTCACTGCCTTCCCCAAAGATAATAACGCGTAGACTCTTTAGGCGCGACATAATTAAATTACATTCTTAAATTCGGGTGCACATTTATGTGACCCAAATTCAAATCTCAACGGAGTCGAAATGTGTTAACAACTACGGGTGCATTGATTGTGACGTGGTTCGAGATGCATTTTCATGACGTTGCAATTCTATAAAAATAAATGATAATAATAAAAGCGGTTTAAACTTAATAAAAGCACATAAGTCATAACATGTATTTAAATCAGATATTTAGCCATTATAACAATTTAAGCGACCGTGCTAGAACCACGGGATTCGAGGGTGCCTAACACCTTCCCTCGGGTCAACAGAATTCCTTACTTAGAATTTCTGGTTCGTAGACTTCATTTGGAAAAGTCGAAAATTTCCTCGATTTGGGATTCAAGATAAACCGGTGACTTGGGACACCAAAAGCCAAACCTTTCCCAAGTGGCGACTCTGAATTAAATAAATAATCCCATTTCGAATATTGTCACTTAAATTGGAAAAACTCCCTCGCGCATTTAACCCTTCGGGGCGGGCGCAAGAAAAGGAGGTGTGACAACCACTTTTGTCACGACCCGAATCAGAGGGCCGCGACGGTCACCCGGTGCTTTACTCAACCGAGTACCAACGTAACATATCTTTCTTATCATACTATCATGAGTAAATGAGCCAGAAAACCGGTCATGAGATAACAAGAATAAAACATAAGGGAATACTCAACATATGAAGACCCAAAATGATATACAAACTTATATATGTGACATACGGGCCTATAAGGCAGACATGACTATTTGTAAACTCAAAACATAGGCCGACAAGGCCATACAAGTGTCCCTACACCTGACATCTGTCTACAAGCCTCTAAGAGTACATAAAATCATAAAAATCGGGACAGGGCCCCGCCATACCAATCAATATATATCCAAAGCATACTGACCAACTAGGCAACTCCGGAGCAAGTGGAGTACACCAACACCTTTGTTGAGCTGATAGCCTACTAGGAGGACTGTCAACCTATCAATCGGGACCTGCGAGCATGACACGCAACATCCCCAGGCAAAAGGGATGTCAGTACGAAAAAAAGTACCGAGTATGTAAGACAGGAAAGCATAAACAAGAATAGTAATATAAAGAGAGATAGAGGAGATACAACCTGTAACATCTAAGTGCCTCTGGGGGCTACTGACATGAAATGCATAATACATATATATAGATGAACTTTTTAAAAACATTCGTCTCTGTGGGCATCATCATCATCATCATATCGTACCCGGCCTCAAAGAGGACTCGGTAAAAACATACCCGGCCATCATAAGGCTCGGTAGAATCGTACCCGGCCACGTGGAGCTCGGTAAACCAAACTGATCAGTGGTTGCACAATAGGTGCCATACCCGGCCGACTATAGCGCGGCTCGGTAGAGTAAAATAGATACATATATATAATGCATGCTCGACTCATGGAATCACGTTCTAACCCTTTTAGAGTGATGTAAGGTCATTGCACCTTCGATTAACATTATGGACATCCCTACCATCAATATGAGCCTTAGTGGGATTTAAGGATCATACACACTTGTTTAGAATAACTTTATAAGGAAAGAACAACATGGACAACCTTAGTTTCTAGGAGTAGATCCGTTATGAATTAGCGTACCGTTTATGTTCATGTCACTTTAGATCATGCCAAAAGAAAGAAGTAAGTGCCTTAACATACCTTGTATATTCTTCCCAACCTCAAGCTATGCAATTTCACGGCTCCATAGTCTACAATAAGAGAAATGACACTCTCGTTATCGTTTAAGCATCGTAACTATTATATATCGACCACAACCTATTTTACAATAAAATGGAAAGAACCTCCCCTATATATATGACTTCACACTAGTCAAAACAATCACAAACAGCCCAACATACCCCTATCACTTCATACACAACACGACAACCATAATAGTGTCAACCAACCCGAAAATGTTACGACGAACGACCAACAAACAACCTTGCCATTATGTGGTGTTTCTCCACAACCTTCCTCCTCTAAACTCCATAAAAATAGTAGTAAAAGAGACAACCCAATACCAACACGAAACAGCCCAAAAATATTCCCACAAGTTCATCAACTCAAAAATAATTTTTCAGTTTACTTAAACACGTTTCGACTTGTCTTTTCTTTCAAATTGGGAAATACAACCAAAAGTACATCATTATACCTCTTATCCAATAAACCAGCCATGAATTCAACTTAAAAATAAGTTTACAACCAGCCAACCATTACACAAGAACAAACAACATACCATTCTTTCGAAACTAGCTAGGTCTATTCTTTATGATCGAGTTACAACTCGCAAACACATAGATAATGGAAGGAGAAGCATAAACTTACCTTATACTGAGTATAACCCACGAAACCTAGTCCTTTTCCATCAAAACTAAGTTCCTCAACACGGCTACAAGAAGGAGAAAGAGAACTAACAAGCTGTCCGAACTTTTCAGCACTAGAATCGCGTCGTAACACCTGGAATACCCTAGGGTTTGTGTGGGATTTTTGGGGAGGAGTTGCAGGGGTTCAATTAGGTTTTATTGGTCTGAAATATAGGTGAAATAAATGAATTTATAATCCCTTAAAAGTCCCCTCTTGACCGACTTAGTTGAGGCCTCTCTTTTTGGCAAGTAGGTGATGCACCTACTTGTCACCTACTAGCTGCGCCGTCTCACGAAAATGCAAATATCTCTATACTCCAAGATCGTATTGATAAACGGTTTAATGAGTTGAAAACTAGACTCATAGATCTTCAATTTAATATGTAGATCATCCCTTGATTCAAAGTATGTTGGGAGAAAAGCTCAGCTACATTTAACCTAAGTTTCAACTCATTCTTGAATGTAACTTGTGATGACCTTTTCCAACTTTTGTTCCACAACTTGCTTGACTTAAAAACTTATCACACGACTATCATACAACTAAAATAACTCATAACATAACCTAATAATCATGTTAATCACCCTTGTCTCACCCCAAAAGTATAGGTTATAACATTCCAAACTTGTCGACATTCGACGAAACTTATTTTCTTTAATTCATTTAGCGCCTAAGCTTTCCAACCCTTTTGGTACTCGTTATTCATGATCATAAAGATTTGTAACCTCCATTATAAAAGGATTAACTTACTTTACGTACTTTCAAAGTTGATCTCATTTCTGAGCTTACATCAATTGACTTACGGATACTCTAACATACGAAAACATAGGGTGTAACAATCAACCTTTGATTTATGTTATTATCGACTAATAATAAAACTAAATTTATTGATCGTAAGAAACTAATGGCAATTTAATGACTAAATAGCAATGATTGAATATTAAAGTGAGAAGTAAGGGCTATGACAAGATATGTGATCAACTATTATTCAGGGTAACTCTATGTTAAGTTCACTCTTAACTTCTATTGACTCCTTCGATTTCAACAGATGATTAGGCTACATTAGGGTTTCAAATTCTTACTTTAGAATGAATGAGAGTTTCCTTAATCAACCTAATAATAGGTCCTATGAACATATGTACAAATACAGTGAATGAATGATCTTTTGAAGAACGCCTCCCGACTATTCTTCTAAACTGGGTTAATTGATAAATCTCTAAGCTCCTTCGATTACCTTTGAGAGGCGTAAAATCAACCCAAACAATATGGCACAATGCGAATTGCAGCAACACTTCTCTTTCGATTAAAGTGAAACCACAATTAGTCTTGCAATTTAATTAATAACTCATTCAATGAATTCGAGCAATTAACAGAGAGTAAAACCCAAAACAATAGTCAATTCACAACATCTGCCAATAACCCTAAAAAGGATTACTCCATAGTGGAGAATTTATTCATCACAAGAGTATTAGAAGAACAAGAAGACATTACAATTCCTAAAAATCCAACAAACTTTCGTTTTCTACGAATTGGATCAAGTATTTCCCGTCTCTGTTGTTTCCTTGCCTTCTTCTCTCCAAAAGTTGCTGAAAAATCCAAGATACCCTATTTTTAGACGAGCTAGGCTTCATGTAGGTCAAAATGAATTGCCACTAATATTACAAAAATAGGTTGGGGAAAAGCTTTTGAAACTGGACATGCGCGGCCGCGCACCTGGAGGTGTGATCACGCATATGGCCGCACGCCTCTGGCAAGTTCTGCTTTACTTGCACGCTCAGGTGCACGCTGGAAGGGTCTCATGCGTGGTCGCACACCTGGGTGAGCCTCCTACTCATCTCTTATTTCCCCCGTTGAGTGCACTATTTTCCATTGATCCCTAAACACGATCCCAACTTAATCCTTGGGCTTTTACTCAGACTTCAAAGCTCCAAAATAGCTTGAATTAGCTCCACAACCTCATCGTAACTCGAAATCGCTCCTACAATACATAAAACACACACTTAGTGCAAAATAATATCATTTAAATCTCAAACACTAGTAAAGTGCAGTGAATTAGAGTCCAATTAATGGCCAAAATATGCAATTATAGCCTACCAACACTAACCTGGATGGGTACTCTGAAAAACTATCCTGAGTGCGTACTGAACTGGTCTACTGGAATAGCCTTTGCCATGAGACCCTTGCCCCTAGAGTAGGCATTACTAAATCCTCCAGTATCATGAGGCTTCTTATCCTTTCTATCCTCCATCTTCTGCCTGCGGATATACCCCAATCTCTTAGCAATATCTACAGCCTGGTGAAAGTTAGTCTCAGTCTCAACCTCTCGTGCCATCCCAAATTTTAGAATGTAGTTGAGTCCCTTAACAAACCTACGTATCCTCTCCTTCTCAGTAGAAACCAGAAAAGCTTCATAGCGTGACAACTCTCTGAACCTCATCTCATACTGGGTAACAGTCATACCCTCCTACTGCAAGTGCTCTAATTGCTGTGCAACTCATTACGCCTAGTAAGTAGAATTAACTTCTCTAAGAAGAGAGTGGAAAACTAAGCCCACGTGAGAGGAAGTGACCATGCTGGTCTGCCTTCTCATATGTATGCCACTACTTCTTGGTTGGTCCTCTCAATTAAAATATGGTGAAATCAACTCCATTGGACTCCACAAGTCTCAAATTGCATAGAATCTTATGACACCTGTCCAATATTAGGATCACCAGTATAACATGGAGGATCAAACTTCTGGAATCGATCCATCCTCTTTTGCTCCTCATCAGTCATAGTCGGTCTAATCTCATGTCTGTGTGTAGCAACAACTGAACCGCCCCAACTGGTGCAACAACCGAAACTCCTAGAGTCTGAAACAAAGCAATGGCCTGCTTTGGAGTACGAATAACTGGGGTCTTTGCTCCCCCTCTAGTATGAGAAGTAAATGGAATCATAGGAAGTATACCAACCTATTCCAAGCCATAAAAGTAACGCAAGATTCGGGCCATAGTATCCTGAAGCACTAGGGTAGCAATAAAACCCTCGGGAACCTGAGTTGGACCCGGTAGAACATCATGAACTGGAGCCTGATCCTTAACTAGAGCTATATGTGGCTCCTCAAAAACTGATCTAACATGAGCACGAGGAATTGCAGGTGATCCACCTCTCACAAATGCGACCGTACGTGCTCTAGCCTGAACTCTACCCCTGTCTCGGCCTTTGCCTCTCCCGGCTCTGGCCTGGCGTACTGGCGCCTACTTAGCTTCTCCAGAAGAATGTATTATCACCCTCTGTGAGAGAATAGAACAGCAAAGATTCAATAAGGTCAGACGATAAAGATAAGAAGAAAGTAAAGTTTTCCTAATGGTCCCATAGCCTCTCGAAGGTAAGTATAGACGTCTCCTCACTGATCCGCAAGACTCTACTAGACATGATCATGATTCTTAGAACCTATGAACTTAGAGCTCTGATACCAACTTTTTCACAACCCAGCATCTCACCAAATATCGTGATGATACCTAACCTCCAAGACTAGGTAAGCCAACATACAATATGGAGCTAATATAATGAAATAAGATATAATATGACTGAAGTAGCATAAATAACAAAGTAAATCCTCAAAAATAGATAATATATAAGTACCATAACATCATATCTCCACAACCATATAGTACAGAGTCATGAGCTTTAAAACTGAATACAAAAAAATATCTCAATTGTACAATACTGTCTGAATATGTAAATAACAATCTTAAAGATAATGGAAAGGGACTCCAAGGGTCTGCAGTGAGCATGCAACACTATCATGAATCCTCTATGCTAGCTTCGAAACTCACTCCTGAAGTCCGCCAATGCCCATATCCACACAAAATGTGTAAAAGTATAGTATGAGTACGAGATAACATATACTAAGTATCAAGACTAACCTGGGTGAGATAGTGATGAAATTTAAGTCATGTGATACTCACTAATCAGATAAATTTGTGCTGCTTATAATAATTTGCAACAAGAATATAACAAAAGATGCAATATCATCAAATATCATATCAAGAGATATCAACTCAACATGGATAATTCAATCTTGATTAAAAAGTCATAGACATATAATAAAGGCATCGAGTAACATGTAAAATCTCAACACAAAAGCATATAGAATTCATAACAACGCATAAAGAATTCACTTTCAATTTACCATAATCCGCGTGTACATCATCAAGAGAGAAACATGAGAAGGCGACCCTAGAGGATGGATCCAAATCCATACGCTACATAATATAATACTCATGCAAAAACAGTAAAAATTTCATCATAACTTCATGGCAAAGAACTCATGCCACAATAATCACAATACCACAATGACCGCACGGACGAAACCTCATTCCAATTTCAATGTAACCCGCTCAAAATATCCAATGTGCCATAATTATAATAATCGAAATAGCATTTTATCATAAAAGATACATATACTCACAATAAATCAATAAGGTACACAAGGACATAATAACAAAATGCGGATGTGTGCTCAAGATGTGAAGCACGACTACGACTAAGTCAATTATACCAACAATTTCACAAATAACCCATGTCTAATTAAGAGATAATAATTTTAAACATGATCACGAGCATTAAAGAATAAGCTTATGTAGTCATATAAATAATTTAAAATAAATCATAGAACACACACAATCCAAATAATGCATAATAGAAGTCTAAAATTTAATTATGAATCATACATAGCACCAACATATACGCTTGTCACCTCGAGTATGCCTCGCTTACCACATATTTCAATTAGAAAATAAGGTTAAATATTAAGAGTTATTTCATCACAACAAGATCAGGCAAGATACTTACCTTGACAAGCCAAATTAACCTTCTAAAATTGCCTTCCCTTTAGAAATCGCCTCCAACTGGCTCGCATCTAGCCGAATAATATTTATAATATTAAACAGTATCATAGGAATCAATTCCAAGCAATAAAGCTTCAATCTTTAATCGGTCCTTAAAAAGTCAACAAAGTCAACCCCAGGCCCACATGGTCAAACCCCGAGTCTAGGGGTAGATCATGTTAATCCAAAAGCCCATGAGTTCAAATATGTATTTAGTTTTCAAATCCAAGTCCAAATCATACCTCAGAACTCCTATTTTCACCATTTTAGGTTCTAGGCAAAACCCCCAAATTTCATCTCAAAATTTCATATTTTAGGCGTTAATATTCCATGTAGATTCATTAAATAATATTAAAAATGAGTATAAATCAATGACCCCTTAATCTTGTATGAAAATATCCAAGCAAAATTGCACATCTCCAAGTCTAGAGTTTAAAATATGAGAGAATGGGCTAAAATCCAAAAATAACAACTTTAAAAAGTCTGCCCAGGGGTACTACGCATACGCGACCTGTGCCTTGTGTTCGCGAAGTGTAAAATTGCTTCTACCAAAATTCCCTTCTTTATAGTAAAATGACAACATAGAAATTAAAATAACACTGCAATAATATTCTTTGTAAGCGGATACACGGATTGACTTGAGTCGTGCTAGGAACTGTCCTAAGAAACTATTTCAGTACTGTGAAATGTCTCTCCAGGATTAAACAAGCCTACCTCTATTAGGGAGGATACATGAATCTGCGAAATATTAAATTACAAACTCAGCTAGCTAGTAGGAAAAATAAATAAGAAAAAAAACAACTAATATTTAATATTGGACAACTAAGGAAGAAGAGAGGCGTGAAAGGAAATGAAAGAATTGATGTTTCTGTTATGTCAAATTGGCTGAAGGAAAGTCCCTTTTATAGGCAAAAAGCTTAAGGCTTTCCTTGCCATTTGTCAAGTATAATTGTCAAAACTTGCATGCATCTTGCCATATGGATGGACATTTGTCCACTTTTTGAAAATATCGCGATCGCAGAAGACCACTCACGATCTTTATGCACTACCTGATCTACCTAAGGGAATGCAACACTGGCCCTGCGAATGCGATCCCTTACCTGACATCCTTCTCCGCAAATGTCACCAAGCCTTCGCAAACATGAAGGCTTCCTCCCAGCTCCTTCTTCGTGAACACGAGTGAAGAGAAAATCTTCTCCACCCCAAACCCCGCATTGCCAATGTAGGACTTCCCTCGCAAACGCAATGAACACTATACACCAGCACATCAGCCAACTCCAAACATGCTTCAGGTTGTTCAAACCTCACCCGAGACACCCTAGATCCATTCCAATTATGCCAACAAATCCATAAACACTACACCGACCTATCCAAAACTCCCAAACACACATGATATCATCACAACTACGAGTCAAGGATCAAAACACACGATACACTTCTCTTAAGTTGAATAACTTCTAAACTTCCAACCAAGCATCCGATTCATGCCTAACCATTCCGGATCTCAAACAAACTTTGCACACAAATTTCATACAATAAAATGACTGTATTCCAAGTTTCGAAATAATATTTGGAGCATGATATTATCAAATTTAACTATCGGTTAAACTTAAAAACTCTTCAATTCTTCAAATTGCCAACTTTTGGTAAATAGGCTCAAAATCCTCTAGGAACACCCAAAATCAAATCCGAACATACACCTAAGTCAAAAATCATCATACGAATCTATTGAAATCATCAAATCACGAATCCGATGTCGTTTATATAAAAGTCAAATCTTGGTCAACTCTTCCAACTTAAAGCTTCCAAAATGGAACTAAGTGTTTTAATTCACTCCCGAATCCCATGAAAGTCAAACCACATATCCCTGCAAGTTACAAAATATTAAATATACATACAGGAAGCATCAAATAGGGGAACTTGGTTCAAATACTCGAAATAACCGGTAGGGTCTTTGCAATTTTTGCCTATTTACTAATTGTGTAATGAATTCTCAGAATTTAAAAGTAGGAAAAAAAATCTTGATAATTAGTTAAATAGTATCAATTTGTTTCCTAGTCCCTGAAACCACCTCCTAAATTTGTTGGATAATCACTTCCCTGAGGATCTTCTTGATGTTTTTGTTTGCTGCTTCAACAACACCATTAGCTTTGGGTCGATAAGGGGTAGAATTCCGATGCGTGATCTTAAATTGTTCGCTTACCTTCCTCATCCAATGACTGTTTAAATTTGCAGCATTGTCCGTAACGATGGTTTTAGGAATACCAAAATGATAGATAATGTTGGAATGCACAAAGTCCACCATCGTTTTCTTGGTGACGGCTTTAAGAGTGACTGCTTCAACCCACTTCGTAAAATAATCAATGGCAACTAAGATGAATCTGTGTCCATTTGAAATTTTTGGCTTGATTGGCCCAATGACATCCATACCCCAAGCAGCGAACGGCTACGGTGCCAACATAGGATGCAATTCAGAAGGAGGTGCATGAATCATGTCATCATGTACCTGACACTAATGACACTTTCGGACAAAACTGAAAAAATCCTTTTCCATGGTTATCCAGTAATAACCTGCCCAAAGGATTTTCTTTGCAAGGACGTATCCGTTCATATGGGGTCTGCATACTCCTTTGTGCACTTCATTCATGATTCTCCCAGCCTCTTGGGCATCCACGCATCTTAAAAGGTTCAGATCTGGAGTCCTTTTATATAAGACTTCTCTGCTCAAGAAGAAACTATTGGCGAACCTTCTAATAGTTCTCTTTTGGTCTCCACTAATTTGTTCAGGATATTCCTTTATTTTCAAGAATTTTTTGATATCATGATACTATGGCTGAATATCTGGTTCCACTTCAACTGTATTGCAGTAACCATGTCTTTCTCGAATTCAGATTTCTAGTGGGTCAATGTGGACATTGCCCAGATACAGCAGTATCGAGGCCAAAGTAGCTAATGCATTAACTAACTCATTATGGAATCGAGGGATGTACCTGAATTGAACAGACTTGAACCGTTTGCTAAGATCTTCCACATGTTGCATGTATGGGATAAGCTTGATGTCCCGAGTTTCCCATTCACCTTGAGCTTGCCGAATAATCAAGTCAGAATCTCCCATGATTAACAATTCTTCCACATCCATGTCAACTGCTATATTCATACCCATAATGTAGGCTACATACTCAACAGTGTTGTTTGTACAAAAGATCCAAAGTCGGCTATGGACGAGTAGTGCTGACCAGTATGCGAAATCAAAATTGCCCCAATCCCGTCACCTTTTGCATTCACAACTCCGTCAAAGAACATTTTCCAAGCATTCGTGTCTTCTGGGATTACCTCAACTGAATTTACTTCCTCATCTAGAAAGTAAGTACTCAAGGGTTGATATACATCATCAACAGGATTCTCAGCTAGGTGATCCGTCAAGGCTTGAACTTTCATTGCTGTGCGGGTGACATAGACTATGTCAAACTCGGTGAGCAGGATTTGCCATTTTGCTAACCTTCCTGTGGGCATCGGCTTTTGGAATATGTATTTCAAAGGATCCAATCTGGTCATGAGATAGATGGTATAAGCCAACAAGTAATGCCTAAGCTTCTGAGCGACTCAAGTTAAGGCGCAAAAAGTTCTTTCCAACAACGTGTACTTGGCTTCATAACTAGTGAACTTCTTGCTCAAATTGTATATGGCTTGTTCTTTCTTCCAGGTCACATCGCGTTGCCCTAGAACACATCCAAAAGAATTATCCAACACTGTCAAGTAAAAAAACAAAGGCCTTCCAGGTTTGCGTGGGACCAACACTAGCAGATTCGACAGATATTCTTTGATTTTGTCGAAAGCTTCTTGACACTCATCTGTCCATCTAATCGCCGAATCTTTCTTCAACACATTAAATATGGGCTCGCACGTAGAAGTCAACTGATCAATGAACCTGCTGATGTAATTCAACCTACCTAGTAGACTCATAACCTCTTTCTTGGTTCTCAGAGGGGGCAAATCCCGAATACACTTTATCTTTGTTGGATCTAGCTCGATGCCCTTTCGACTGACTATAAACCCCAAACGTTTCCTAGATGGTACTCCAAATACACACTTAGTTGGATTCAACTTCAAGGTATACTTATGCAGGCACTCAAAGAACTTTCTAAAATCTTGTACATGGTCATCCTGCGTTCTGGATTCAATGATCAAATCATCCACATACACCTCAATTTCCTGGTGCATCATGTCATGAAAAATGGCGGTCATAGCTCTCGTGTAAGTTGCTCCGACGTTCTTTAAACCAAACGACATGACCCTATAACAGTAAGTACCCTAAGGTGTGGTGAAAGCTATCTTTTCTGCGTCTTCTTCATCAATCAAAACCTAATGATACCCAGCATAACAATCCATGAAAGACTGTATCTCATGTTTGGCACAATTGTCAACAAGTATATGGATGTTTGGTAATGGAAAGTTGTCCTTGGGGCTTGCTTTGTTCAAATCCCGATAATCAACACACACTCGGATTTTCCCATCTTTCTTTGGCACCGTGACAACACTAGCCAACCATGTGGTGTATCGGACCACTCGGATCACACCCGCTTTCAACTGTTTGGTGACTTCTTCTTTGATCTTGTCACTAATGTCTGTTTTAAACTTTCTCTATTTTTGTTGGACAGGGGGATAACAGGGCTAAGTTGGCAATTTGTGTACCATTAAATCAACACTTAGTCCTGGCATATCATCCTAGGACCAGGCGAACAAAAGTTGGATCAATGCATCCCTAGTTCTTTCTTCAGCGTGAATGATTATCATGGTTTTCTGGACCTCTTCTGAACTACCCAAATTAACCGGCTCGGTTTCATTTAAGTTTGGCTTAGGCTTATTCTCAAATTGTTCCAGTTCTCAGTTTATTTCCCTAAAAGCCTCATCTTCATCATATTCTGGTTCTTGATTCATTATTTCACAGTTAGACAGTATGTTAGGATCTGGGCATGAAGTCCGCAAGCATGTCATGTTATTTAAGTCTGCATTATTAGAACTGAAAAGAGAGATAAGAAAAATAACAAAAATCAGAAAGAGTAAAGAGAGAGATTCATAGACGATGAAATATTAATTTCATTTCATTAAATTTGAAGATAGAAGGGTTTACATCGGAATTTAAAAGACAATAAACTAAAAACATTCGAGTTACACCCTGAAATAACTCGGAATGCAGAAAAGATGGCAAGACTGAACTATCAGGATTCCTGCTTGACTAGGAACGGAGTAGCCTTCCAATTTTGAAGTTAAGCATTTGATGATATATACTGCACCTCAGCAGTGCTTGAGCCTTCACCCTACTGAACCATGTGAGCCTCATATAACATTTGCCTCATTGCTCCACAGATGTCCTTAATTTATTCGGTCGTGAAGGCTTCTTCTTCTTCTTCTTCTACTTCTTCTATGTACCTTGGCTTAACAAACGTTCTAGCGAGATGCGGGACCAGCTGAGGTAGAACCCACCCATTATTCTTACATTTATTAGCCCATTTTACGTCGGCTTCTGTAGCTCATAAACCGACGCCAAAGAAGTTCTCACTGGCAATCAAAGTGATGGGCTCTGTAATGCCTTGCAAAGATGCCCCGACCCTTTTCTCGGGCTTGTAACCATGTTTGATCATTTCACTGGTGACCATTATTGATGCGTTTTACAAGAAGGGTTGAGGACACGTGGTTCCTTTCTCACACTGGTCCGTGACTACAATCTCAAAAGCTTGGTAGACTATGTGCTCACTACCTTTCTTAGCCTCCAGACATGGGACTGATGGGTCCCTATAAATTTATTGGTCATATTCTCTATGGACCACGATTTCCTGGTTTTCATATTCAAACCTAACCATTTGGTGGAGAGTAGAGGGTACAGACCCTGCCGCATGGATCTAAGGCCTTCCTAGGAGAAAATTGAAGGAGTCCATGTCCAAAACCTGAAATGTTACATCAAAATCCATAGGGCCGATGGTTAGGATCAAATCAATCTCTCCTATTGTATCCCTCTTAACGCCATCAAAAGCACGTACGCAAACATTGTTGGGTCTAATCCTTTCAGTCCCAATTTCCATTCTCTATAAGGTCGAGAGAGGGAAAATGTCAACCCCAGATCCACCATCCAAGATAACTCTTTTCACGTAGTATCCTTTACACTTAACGATCAAATGAAGAGCTTTGTTGTGGGCAGCCCCTTCTGGAGGCAAGTCATTTCGGCTGAATGAAATCAGGTTGACTTTGAAAAATCATTCTACCATTCTTTCCAATTGTTCAATCGTGGTCTCGACCGAAACATATGCCTCATTAAGCGTCTTTAACAACACTTTCTGATGATCATTCGAGCTTATCAACAGGGACAAAAGTGAGACCTGAGAGGGGGACTTCCTGAGTTGATCAATCACAGCATAATCCAAGGATTTCATCTTTTGGAAGAATTCCTCTACCTCTTCAACACTGACTGGCTTTTTAAGTGGAAAACACTTCTGTTTGGTCTTGTCCAATTCTTCTAAGTTGAGGTACCTCCCATATGGGTTCGTTTTATTCACTTCCCCCATGATTTCTTTTCCTTGGACGTTACCAAGGCTTTATTATAGTTCTAGGGGGCGGCAGCGGGGTCCTTCATTGGATTCTGTGGTGCGTGGATAATAACCACGGGCTCAGTCAGCTTGGGTGAAATTATCAACTCCCGCGCCATATAAGTCCCCTTTGGTACGTACATCTTTGGTACCTCCAGTGTAACTTTGTTTTGCTCGAACCTTTTAGGGGGGTCAACACGAACTGTTCTTTCTTGGGGGCCCTAGGAATGTAGAGAATGGCATCTTTAGGGGGTGTTTCCCCTGTCTTGGTTTCCACAACCTTTTCCATGCTTTTAGGATGGAGTTGTTTTTCTTTTCATCCTATATTGCTTTGTTGCCGCTTTGGATTTCCTTTCTACGTCAGCAATATCAATGATAGCTATCAAAGTTGGGTCGAACTCTTTGTCCTCACAAATAATCCCAATAACTAGCCCATTGTTGTAAGCTGGCAATGGGTTATTAGTTACTTTGGGGACCGCCTCATCCCTCAACACTACCTGTTTTTGTTCTATCAGGTCTTCGACCGCTCTCTTAAGGGTCCATCAATCTTTAGTGTCGTGTCCTTCTGCCCCTGAATGATAAGCGCATCGGGTACCTGGTTGGTAGGAGAGTGACTCTAGGTTTTGCCTGTTTGGAGGTACGGTTGTAACAAACCCATTTGGACCAATTTTGGGAAGAGGCTGGAATATGATTCACTGATGGGTGTGAAGTTGGTTTTTCTGGGTGGTTCACGGGCACAGGCGTTATATGGAAAATTATTCTATGGTGGACGGGGATTATATGGAGCTTGGTGAGGAGGGTTATTTCTGGGAGGTGGAGCTCGGTTCTGGTTATAGTGTTGTTACGGCCGAGTGTATGGCTGGACATTCATTACTGCATAAGGCTAAGGAGTCATGGCATATGCCGCATCTTGGTGAGGGTAGTAATGTTGCAGGGTTCTTGAAGAGGAACCAAAGTAATCTTGGGGTTGACGGGGGTTTCTTAAGGCCATCATTGCCACTTCTTCTTTCTTTTTCCGATTTGCTACACCCCCTGACCCGCTCTATATTGCTTGAGAAGTAGCTCTTATAGCCTACTGGCTTAGGATGCGACCCGATTTCAAACCACTTTCCACTATCTCCCCAATTTTTATAGCTTCTGCAAATGGCTTACTCATAGCGGACATCATGTTCTGGAAGTAATCAGCTTCTTGGGATTGCAAGAAGACACTGACCATCTCGGTCTCATCCATTAGAGGTTTTATCCTGGCAGCTTGCTCATGCCACTTGATAGCGTACTCTAAAAAGCTCTCTGAAGACTTCTTTTTGAAATTGGACAAAGAGTTTCGATCTGGAGCTATGTCCACGTTGTACTGGAACTGTCTGACAAAGTCTCAAGCCAAGTTATCCCATATGTACCAGCGGGAGATGTCTTGATCCATATACTATTCGGATGCAATTCCAACTAAACTCTCACCGGAGTAAGCCATCAAGAGTTCTTCTTTCCTGCCAGCTCCTCTTAACTAATTGCAATACCTTTTCAGGTGAGCTATGGGGTCCCCATATCTATCATATTTTTCAAATTTGGGAGTCTTGAAACCGATGGGCAGATGAACATGAGAGAACATGCACAAGTCAGCGTAGGAGACACTCTTCTAGCCACTCAGACCTTGTATGTTCTTGAGACTCTGTTATATGCTTTTCATTTTCCGAGTGATCTTTTCTTGCTCGGGATTCTTTATAGTTCTCTCTTGTTCCGTGGTAAACGCATACCGAGAATGTTGAGGGTAGGAGTTTAGGGTGACATGAGCTGCGTCCGGTTGAAATGGTGGTATTTGGAAAGTAAAGGATGACGACTCAAAACTTGGCCTGGGAAATGTTGGTTGTGCCGTAGTAGAGGTTGGTAGTGCGGTGAATATGTTAGAAGACACTCCAGAAATCAGTGCCTGGGGGCGAACCTCAGAAGGCGTTTCGGCGAAATGGGCGGACATAGTGGGGTATCCGAATGGGGTGGTCGGGTAATTTATAGGGATGTTGGAGGTTCCACTTGTTCTGGGAGTCAACTTAGGAAAACCAGGTATTGCACTAGGCGGCTCTCTACTGTTAGACCAAGCGTTCCACATTTCCAACATGTGGAGGCACAGTGTCCTGTTCTCTTCAACAGTTGCTAACTCTGACGTCGGGATAACCGGCAACGGGCTATCCTCTGAGGGGTAATTATTGGTAGATGACTCTCTAACATCATTTTGACACTTTCTTTGGATCTTGTAAAGTAAGGGTGCGAAGCCAGGTTACCACAAAACCAACCACCTAAAAAAACAGAACCTGTTCTCAACAGCATACACAACAAACCGATTAGTTTGAGACAATTAACACATAGGGAATCACATGTTAGGGAATGCAATGCACCTAGACAGTTAAATATTTTTCTACATGTTTTGCAATGGTTGCATGTCTCATCCCAGCTTTTGTGACCTCTCAGATCTTTGAATCTTTCTTTTCTTTTTGCACTTTTCATTATTTGCTCTCTTTTCTTTGAGCTCTCTCTTTTGCTTTGTTTTTTTCTCTTTTTCTTGTTTTCTCTTTTTTCCGTGTGTCCTCTTTTCATCATTTTCTCTCTTATTCGAGTTATCTATAGCTATAATCGGATTCGATGGGGACTGCCTACGTATCACGCTGCCACGTGAATCAGATCATTACGTAGTTCAGGGGATAAACGAGAAACAAAAGAAAGAAACATTTTTGGGTTTTCAAATTCTCATTTTATAAAAACTTATGATTTTGCTCTATTACAACGACTCCAACATATATACTTAAGAACTGAAAAACTAAAATAGACTCAAAACAGACTCTAAAAGGAAACTGAAATACAAACTCGAAAAAGAAAAATCAGGAATATATAAGTGCCTCCAATACTACTCTAGGGGCTTGGGGACATCAATCGGTCTCGACGCGGGCCTACATGCAAGATCTCCTTGAAGGTGATCCAGGTCATCCATTATCTAACAAACAAAAGTCATTACTGTGGAGAAGAAGGTGGATCTAGTCATATCCTCGCACTCATGGCATTTCATGAAAATATAATCAACAATTCCTCTAATCTTTTCTCTAATGATGCCTTTCTCTTGGAGCAGGCCCCCAATTTGTTGAGATCTAGCTTCCAGAACTTGGGTGTCATTATGGCTTTACTCCTGCAATTGATGCATGTCATCTTCCAGTCGGGACATCAATGCATAACAATGCTCCCTCTCTGCCTTGAAGTTCTTTGTCTATTGAGCCATTTCATTCTCGAGGGTAGTTAGCTTTTTCTTTAGATTTGCGACTTCTCTATCATATTTTCCTTTTAATTGCTGAACAAACTCTACCCGTCCTTCTACGTTCTTCACCAACTTTGCCCGGGCTCTTGCCAGTCTACCTTCGGACTTTTCCAAATCAGTCCCATACTCACATACTTTCCGCCTAAGACCGTTTATAAGTCTTTCATCTGTTTGGCTCCATCCCGGATTTTCAGTAGCTATCTTCATTCTTTGAATCTAGGCTCGAAGGGCTTTGTTTTCTCGGGCCAACTTTTTCTTCTCTCCTTCATCATCAGCTGCCTGCACACTACTATCAAATTGAAGATCTCTAATTTACCCTTCTAATTTGCTTATCGTAGCCCAATAGTCATTCTCTTTGGTCAACCAAGCCTAGTGTTCTTGTGACGCGTCGACAAACTCTTAGATGCGGGGCCTTTTTGTTGGCCATTCAGATTCATCATTGGCCGTGATTCTCTTCCCATACCAATCAAGATAACCTAGTGAAACCTCACCCCTTGATAAATCACGCACTTGGGTTTTTTCCCTAGATACTGGCATTCGCTCCAAATCTGGCAAACCACTTCTTCAGGAAATTGAGACTCGGAGTGGAATTCAACAGCATGAATACTAAGATCTTTGTCTTTGGGGACTATCTGGCATCTTCCAAGTTGTCTCAGAACCTAGAATGGGGCATAGGGTTGGATGCTTCTAAGACCCATTACCAGGAAGTAAGGACCGGTGGTAGGCATGTATACAAGCTCATCAATGGGAAGCCAACCCAGTATCCACTCTATCTAATCCGCAGTAATAGAATGGAGGTGGGATATCCAATCTTTGATTCCTTCTGGTATTTCAAATCTAGTCACCCGAGTACCAAACTCTTCAATGCAGCTTTTTCCCGTGGACTCGTAGTTCATGTATCGGGGGCGGTGGCATAGGTGTTCAATCATCCACATTTGTAATAACATATTGCACCCCTCAAAAAACTCTACTCCGGCCTTACATGTTGTAAGAGCTCGGAATATTTCTGCTACGATCATGGGTGCGAGGGTGCTCTTGGCATTGGTAATCAAAACTTTGACGACTCCAACTACTCGTAAATCAATATTCCCATCCTCCCTTGGAAACACTAAGAGTCCTAGAAATGCCACCATGAAAGCAAAACATCTATGTATTTCCCACTTTGATCTGTTTCTGTTACTACAAAGCCCGCTTCTAGGTCATCCAATCCTCTTAAATGCTTATACCGCTGGTACAGAAAGTGTAAAGTGGAAAATCCTTCTGTCAGATCTGCATTTTGGACTTGCCTGGTTATTTTCAATAGGTCCAAAAATTTGTGGAGAGTAAACGCCCTTGGAGCTATCAAGTATTTGTGTCTTAAACCCTCTGCACTCCCAATATAACCCACTATTTCCTCCAAGGTAGGTGTAAGCTCAAAATCCAAGAAATGCAGAATGTTGTGAGCGGGGTCCTAGAATGTTACTAATGCTCCAATTACATCACTCCTAGGCTTAATCTTCAATAATCCAGTGAGCGCCCCCAGGTAGTGGTTGACCTTGTCTCGCCCATGTTTTCCCAAATCCTTCCACCACATGTGGAGGTCCAACGGGATCTGACTCATAACCTTCACCGGCAAATTTTGAATCGTGCTCATTCTGCACATTTAGATTAGGGTGATTGGTTTACAACACAAATGAGTTTTATTTAAACACTAATAAAATAATTAAAAAAAAAAGATTTATCTTTGCAAATACGGCCCTTCAGCACTTCAGAAGAGAAGATTTTAGGGCTGTGTTTGCTAGGTGGCCAAAAATTGTCAAAAGGGACCGTTGGTGGCTATTCTTGCAAAAAGGGCCTTCCGGCGTCCCGTTGGGACATTTCTGGCTATTTGGACAAAAATGACATCACCTAACTTTATTTATGACAAGAATGACAACATTTCATATTTTTGGTTATTTTTGCAAAAGCTGGACTGGACCCGATGAGGGTTGCCTACGTATCTCACATCCGATGAGAATCAAACCCGCGTAGTTCGGTCATTTTTTTTACATAATTGAAAAATATGACTCATTTGAAATGGCTTTTCCTCTTCTTTTAAAAAATTTTCGATAGAGTTTCGGGATATTTTGAACACCAGGTTTTTCAGAAACGGATGATTTCCTCTCTCACCTCAATTTTGGTTTTTCTTGATTTTCCTTCCCTATCCTAGAAACCGGTCAATATGCAAACCGAAGCAAATAATTGTACAAGTATCACATAAAATGCATCAGGATGGTCTTTTGATTTTTGGGTACACCTGTCCTAGACGGACCCAACCTCTATGTTGAGTCCCCAAAGTCAAATGCACGTGATGCAAACAAGCATTCCTACTAGGGATTCAACATGAGGCTATGTTATTCTAGGGTTAAAACCTGGGTGTATTGTTCTAGACCTGGCTTACCCGAGCGGACAACTCGAGCCGGGGGGAGGGGGGAGGGGAGGAGGGGCAACGTACCGGTAACCAAAAGGCTATCCAGCTTTATAACTGATCCGATCCTCGTTCTAAATTAGGGCATGACTCTAACATAAAAGAAGCCACGCCAGCGTGCACTTCCCAGAAGATTTAGAAGACTCAGAGAGAAGAAGGGTTTCGTAACAGTTTATATACTATTCAAGCAATATCAAAGCGGTAAAAAGCGATAATTAGCACATTAGGCTCAAACACGTAAAAATCAGATAATAAACAAAGACAACTATAACAATTATTCCAAGCTCGAATTCTGAACCCTAAACCAGAGATTTTGGGTTCTTATCCCCAGCAAAGTCGCCAGAGCTGTCACACCCCCTTTTACACCCGAGGGGGATATAAGGGAGTTTTTCAATCAAAGTGACATAAATCAAAATGGGATTATTTTATTTATTTTAGAGTCGCCACTTGGGATATTTATTATGGTGTTCCAAGTCACCGATTTACTTTTAAAATCCAATATCGAGAAACATTGACTTTATTTAAAAGTCTGCGAAACCAGAAATTCTGGGTAAGGAATTCTGTTAATCCGGGAGAAGGTGTTAGGCATTCCGGATTTCTGTGTTTCGAGCACGGCCTCTTAACTATTAATAATTGGCCTAATTATCTGATTAATTACATATTTTATACCTATTGTGCATTTTTAACCTTTGACCGCTTTTAATTATTTATGAAATTATTCTGGAACAAGTTACGATTGTTGTACACTTGTTTGTTTGGTACATATTGCGAATCGTGTCATGGGAATCATACCCACGATCTACAACATATTTAATTTATTATTATTATTAGAAGTTGTGGCCGGGTTACATAAATGTACCATCGTATTTGGAAATTATGTATCACAACTACGTCACGGGAACCGTACCTATAGCTATGATAATTTTTATTATAGCGTGCCTAAAGCAAACTACGAACGTTCATGTTTAATCTAAGTTGAAATTCAATACAAAGCTATTAATTGTAAGTATGCATTGGAAGATAAGCTAGGCCTTTAATTATTTGAGAAGAACTGAGCCAGCAGTGGGCCCATTACATTATCTAAGCAAATTTTTAAAAGAAAACATTGCTGGTGGGAATTGGGCTTGCAATTAAGCCCGGGAATGAGAACAAGGGGGCGAACATGCCTGGTTTGACTTGGCAGCTTTGATTGGGCCAATACCAGGCCCGACTTTTCAAATACAAGCCCTCAATGTTAAAACCCATTTTTTATTATAAGAAAAGTAAACTTAGTGAAATAAAATGTTGAAGTTGATTGGGGCTAGGAATTGAGCCCAAAATGGAAAGTAGGTAACCGCAGAAATGCCCTAGGTCGAAACTCGACAAGGTTGTCTTGTCTGGGCCAGTGTCAGGCCCAATTGAGACTCAACTTCCTCTAAATCACATATGACACAAAGTATTAAAAATTTCAAAAAAAATAAAAATAAATCAGAGGATAACCATCCATATCATAAGTCTAATTTTTTAACATGCTGTTAATACTAACAATAAGAGATTAAACCTTAAACTTATTCGCGAACAACCTGAAACTTACATATAAAATCACTTTAACCATGTTGAAATGCGAAATAATTCAGCTAAGCGTACTCAATAATCAAACCTGGCCCATTTTAGACATATACAGTACATATCCAGCATCCTTTAATAAAGACCAAATGAACTACTATGGCTATTGAACATTTTGAGACTGTCAAACAATAGATGGAACAACTAAACTAATCTGAACATTCATACAAATGACTAAGTTATAGACTAGAACACTAGATTCAGAATTCTTAAACAAACCAAAACAGAAATACTAAACTAAATAACTTGCAAATAGCATGCATAAAGAAAAACTGGAATTTAACATTTGAATACCCAACTTCTTATTACATTAAAGACTAAACACATGCTTTAGAGCTTCATTTTACCACTCAAAAGTTTATAGAGGTACCTGGATATAACAAAGAACAAAGTGGAGTAAGAGCTTCAACAACAAATAAGTAGAGGACAATAGCAAATCACAGCGGTACACAGCTTCAGCTTAATCCATACTCGAATCAGAAAACCAGAAATCCCAGAGAAAGTTTTCTAAGTTTTTTTTTTTGCTAAAAATCAGAACAAAATAGAACCAGCTACAAATGAAAGAATAGTTGAAACTTTTTGGAGTGTTTTTTAGGGTTCGAAAATCTATCTAGAATGAGGGAGTCACTTTTCTTTTATAAGGTATGCCTAAAACAACATCAAAAAAATATATTCTACCCTAAATTCCCTAAAGGTCAGATAGTACAACATCTTTTGACAGCTGTATGTCCTTTTCCCACCCAATTTCAGTATTTACATGCTAAGAATGGGGGCTACTGTCCAAAATCTAGAACCTTATGATATTTACCTAATGTAGAATCCAGTTTCACCCCTTCAATTACTAAATATTTCAGTTTCAACCTATATTCTAATCCTATTTTGATTCCAGAAATCCCTTTAGGACCTTCTAGAACCAGCTAAGTGATTTGTTTCAATTGTATCAACTTACAACCATGGGGTATTACCCTTTACTTCTAAAATTAACCTAAAGTCTAAGGTATTTAGGTTTCAATTCTAATCATTTAAATCTAATTGACAAGTTTTACCTGACTATCCCTACACAAATATTGAATTTTAAATTTGTAGCTAAACAATAACTAAACAAAAACATAATGCTTATGCAAAGAAACCTATAAATTAACTTAATTATTTTTCAATTAAACAGATTAATCAACTAAGTCTAAGGTTAACTAATCAGAGACCGACCAAGTAAGTTGTTTAATTAAACTCCTAAACTATTCTAATCAACTTCAAACCAAATATTGAATATCAAACAAACAACTATAAGAGAGAAACAAACTCAACAGAATAGTTAATTTTATCAAAACCCTAAAAAGATTAGACCTAATTAACCTAAACTTACGTAAATTGAAATAAACTTCAAATGATGAAATTTTAGCATGCTTTAATTAACCTAATAAACAGATGCAAATAACAAGCTAAACAGTCATGAAAAAGAAGAGAGAAAACCTAAAGTTGCAACTACCTAAAACATACGGCTAAAAGAAGAAAGAAGATGAAAGAGATAAATAAAAGAAGAAAGAAAAAAAGAACAAAAAAGGAATTACCAAAATTCGCTTCGAATTTGAAACAGTCATGAATTCGGACAAACTTAAGTGGGGTAAAATGAACTTGGACGACCATTAATCGATTGTTGTCAACAAGAGCAGTCGACTAATGGAAGTCTTGGGTTCAAACGACCCAGAAATTGAACGGAAATCAAAAGGGAAAAAAACTAGGGTTTGGCTTTTAGATCTAAGATTCGAGAATTTCCAGACTTGTTTGAAAGAAATGGTTAGGATATATGGGAAGAGGAGGGTGAAATGATTATATGGTGTTAATTTGAGGCAGTTTGGAGGTACTCCACCACCGTAATACGATTTCTGGGTGGCGGAGAGAGGCGAAGCCGGTGAGGGATTTTAGGTCGGCTAGGGTGTCACGACCCTAAACCCAGACCTGGCCGTGATGGTGCCTCTCGAGAAGACAAGGCCAACCGACACACACCCAATTCATTTTAAGAAATTAAAATAATACAGATTAAGTCTTTAACATGATTAAATCCCAAATAAACAGTGAGACAGTACAATTTGCAGAACAGACACATCCCAATATCGGGGTGTCACCAGTCATGAGCATCTAATAACCAATTAAAAGTAGGAAGAGTCTACATAGTCTATTACAGAACTAAAATAAGGGAAAATATGATAAGTGGAGAAGAACTGGGCTACGAACGCCGAGTAGCTACCTAGTGAACTCTGTACCGCCTGAGCTGGAAGCAATCAGCACTCGCTAGCGGGACCCGAGGCTCCTGTATCTGCACACAGGGGTGTAGGGAGTAATGTGAGTACTCCGACTCAGTGAGTAATAATAATAAATGAAGACTGAGTGATAAAAAATCACATAAAACACAACAACATGCTATAAAGAAGTAGTTTAAAAACCAATAAAAGGCAAAGAAATAGTGAAACTTATAAAAACACCTTAGTTCAGAATAAGCTTCTTTAAAACACATTTTTAACAGTTAAACAAGTAAATGAAAGGAAACTAGAAGAGATACACACATAAGAACCGCCCCTCAGGCACAATACCAATAGAATCAGCCCCTCGGGCAACAACATGGAACAACACCAGGCCCTCGGGCTATATCTCATATCACAATGGGTACCCGCGCTCACTAGGGGTGTACAGACTCCGGGAGGAGCCCCTACAGCCCAAGTGCAATATCAAGTCATCTCATGGCATAATCAATAGGCTCTCAACCTCATATCAAGCCACATCGTGGCGTACAACTCAGGCCCTCGACCCTATAATCATAATCAGTGTATCACTGTTGCGGCATGCAGCTCGACCCAAAAGTATCCTCACAACACAGGCCCTCGGCCTTACTCAGCCAAAATTTCATAAGCCACTCGGGCAACAGTAAAACATGATGCTTAGCCTAAAATATCATTTAATGTGTTAAAACAGATTAAGCATGGCTGAGTTATGAAAACGGTAGAATATAGCATGACTGAGTACAAGTATAAAGTCAAAACATTTAGGAAATAGCAGTAAAAATCCCCTAAGGGTCCAAATAGTTGGCATGAGGCCCAAATATGGCATTCAGCCCAAAACATGATGATAGAAAATAGTTTTCAATCAAATACGCGGTAAACAATCATTCGGGATGGATTAAGTCACCATCCCCAATGGTGCACGACCCCACACTCGCCATCTAGCGTGTGCGTCACCTCAATATAGCACAACAATGTGTAATCTGGGGTTTCATACCCTCAGGACAACATTTAAAATCATTACTCACTCAATCCGGTCCAAACTCTAGCCCGCGATGCCTTTGCCCCTCGAATTGTCCTCAACTTGCATCAAATCTATCCAAAAATAAGAATCACGATGTCAAAATATGCTAAGGGTACGAAGCCCATGAGAAAATAATCAATTTACAACATAAATCCTGAATTTTTCCAAAACCCGACCCCCGAGACCACGTCTCGGAATTCGATAAAATTTACATCAATGGATTCCTTATCTCCCCACGAGTTCATACATATCAAAAGTCCCAAAATCTGACCACAAATGGCCCCTCAAATCCTCAAGTCAAGGTCTCCAATACCAAGCCCTAATACCCAATTTATAACCCTTAATTTCCATTAATCTTAGGCCAAATCAGTGAAATAATGCCTTAGGATCGATTATTAGGTTCAAAAATCTTGCCTCCAGACGTTATCCCTTGAATCCCTCTGTAAAATCTCCCAAAAAGCTCCATAACCGACTTAAAATGGGGAAGAACAACTCAAAAATCGCGAAGGAATTCTTTTATACCTTCTGGTCAAGGATTTTCGCACCTGCGGTCCAGTACTCACTCCTGCGCAACCGCTTCTGCGGTCCCAAGTGCCGCTTCTGCGGTCTTCACTTAAGCCTTCAATTTTTTTCCGCATCTGCGATGCACAATCCGCACCTGCGCCATCACAGGTGCGGTTCCTCAACCGCTTCTGCTCTTTTCGCTTATGCAACTGGTCTTCCGCATCTGCGGGGGTCTCACCTGCAGCCTCCCAACCGCAGATGCGGTTATGACAACAGTCCTACAACTTCAGCTGCCATTTCCAAATTCCTATCTTCCGTCAACCATCCGAAATCACCCCGAGGCCCCCGGGACCTCAACCAAAAGCACAAACAAGTCACATACCACCATCCAAACTTATGCCAATTTTCAAAACACCTCAAACAATATCAAATCAACCAAAACACGTCGAATTTAAGCCTAAGGTTCCAAAATCTTCCGAATTACGCTTTTGATCAAAAAGTCTACCAAATCACGCCCGAATGACCTAAAATTTTGCACACACATCTCAAATGACACGACGGACCTACTGCAACTCTCAGAATTCCATTCTGATCCCTATATCAAAATCTCACCTATCAACCGGAAAACGCAAAAAATCCAATTTTGCCAATTCATGCCTAAATCAACTCCCGACCTCCAAAACACATTCCGATCATGCTCCTAAGTCCCAAATCACATCCCGAAGCTATCCGAGCCATCATAACTCACATCTGATCCCTTTAACACATAAGTCAACATCTGGTTGACTTTTCCCTCTAAAGCTTCCTCAAAAGAGACTAAGTGTCTCAAGCCTTACCAAAACCTTTCCGAACCCGAGCCAACCAACCCGATAACAAAAAATACCGATAAAAAAGCAATAAGAAGAAGAAATGGAGGAAATAGAGCGGTAACTCATGAAACGACCGGCCGAGTCGTTACATAGGGTTAGTCTCTAAGAGAGAGAAGAGTGAATGGGTGTGTTATGGGGTTAGGGGAGCTGTTCAGACAGTTATATGGGAATTAAGTGACCAGTTTCGAGCCATTGGATCAAAAGAATCCAACGGCTGTGATTGAAAGATGAGTAAACGGCGTCGTTTTTGGGTAATGGGGACTGGACCGGGTGGATTGGTCTTTGGGATTGGGTTTGAACGGGTAAAAGGGGAACTGGGCCGCCAATTTTGATTTTTGGGTGGCCCAAATAGCTTTCAGCCTTTTTTTTTATTTTTCTTTCTTTTCTTTAATTTTAAAAATCCTAACTAACAACAACAACAACAGCTACCTAGTAAAATCCCACAAAGTGGGGTCTATGGAGGGTAATGTGTATGCTGACCTTACCCCTATCCCGATAGGGTAGAGAGGCTGTTTCCAATAGACCCTAAGCTCAGAAAGATGGAAATAAAAAACAAGAAAAGACAATTCATTAGTAACTCTAGTAGAAATCGTAATAGTAACATAAGCATAACAACCAAAAGATGAATGACATGCAATAACAGTAACCAGAGTCTAAGGCCCGGGGCTAAGATAAACAGCAAGGATAGTGTAGGTTCAACAGAAACTGCAAGCCATATAAGATCAACCCTAATCCAACCCCGCCTCATCCCAGGTATGAAGTAAGGAAAGCTCTACTACTCCCTAACCTACAACCCTAATGCTTGACCTCCAGACCTTCCTATCAAGGCCCATGTCCTCAAAAATCTGCAGTCGTACCATGTCTTGCATGATCATCTCTCTCCAATACTTCTTAAGCCTCCATCTACCTCTTCTCGTACCCACCATGGCCAACGCTCACACCTCCTCACCGGGGCATCAAGGCTTATCCTCTGCACGTGCCCGAACCATCTGAGCTGTCTTCCCGCATCTTGTCATCCACAGGGGCTACGCCCACTTTCTTCTGAATATCTTTATTCCTAATCTTGTCTATCCTAGTGTGCCCGCACATCCACCTTAGCATCCGTATCTCTGCTACCTTTATCCTCTAAATATGGGAGTTCTTAACCGGCCAACACTCTGTCCCATACAACATGGCCGGTCTAACCACAGCTCTATAAAACTTACCTTTCAGTATCGGTGGCACTTTCTTGTCACACAAGACTCCATATGCAAGCCTCCATTTCATCCAGCCCGCCCCTATACGGTGAGTGACATCCTCATCGATCTCTCTATCCCCCTGAATCATCGACCTAATGTACTTGAAGCTATCTTTCTAGGGATGACCTATGCTATAAGCCTCACGTCCCTGACTACTTCCCTCGACTCAGCGCTAAACTTGCACTCCAGGTACTCTGTCTTAGACATGCTCAATTTGAAACCCTTAGACTCGAGAGTCTATCTCCAAACCTCCAATCTCTCATTAACACCGACCCTTGTCTCGTCAATTAGAACTATGTCATCAATAAATAACATACACCATGGCACCTCCCCTTGAATATGGTGTGTCAAAGCATCCATCACCAAGACAAATAAGAACGGGCTAAGCGCAGAGCCTTGGTGTAATCCCATAACAACCGAAAAATGCTCTGAGTCGCCTCCCACAGTACTAACCTTAGTCTTAGCTCCATCATACATGTCCTTGATCGCTCTTATGTAGGCTATTTAAAAATCCTAACTAAATTAATTAAATTCTAAATTTAATCCTAAAGTAATCTAAGTTATAAAATTAAACTAATAATCTATTTATAATAATTATAAAATTAGTTAAACCTGAATTAATGAAGGGGAAATTACTAATCTAGCATAAAAAACTAAAAAAATGTAAAATGAATGATATTTTTTTGTGATTTTCATTTTAATAAAGTAATTAATTAACCATTTAATCCTAAAATATGAACACAATCTAATATGCAATGCATGATATTTTTGGGTCATTTTTCATGATTTTAACAAAATTAAGCGTGCACAAAAATAAACAATTAATAAATCCTACAAAAATCCTATAAAATTGGAAAACAAATTGGTAAAAATCTATTACTTTGATTTTGTAGAAGTATTTTTAGTAGGGCAAAAATCACATGCTCACACTATCAATATTTTTTAACTTGTAAAAATAATTTAATTACCATTTTTACGAGGTTGCTAATTAATTCATATACTTATTAGGAATTTTGCTTGTCACTACTTTATACTTGACTTGCTTATGTAAATATTTTTTATAATGTCATTATATATAACTTATATTCATTACTATGTAATGCCTATTGAATCTAATTTAGAGAGAGAATGAGTGACCTCTCACCTAAACGACATTCAGGAAATCAAAATCCAATTCCTCCCAAACCCCCTTGTGAGCATATGATTTTTACGCTATATGAATTACTCCCATAAATTCAAAACAAAGCAATTTCTTCCATTGTTTGCAATTTTGTGGATTTTTGTGGCATTTTTTGTTAATTGTTTGCATATTGCCTGGGCATGTTTATTTTTATTTAATTAATGAAAATACAAAAATAGGCTGCATTTGCATTTAGGATTAAACTTTGCATTTTAAGAATTAATTAGTAATTAAGTTGCTTTTCAAAAATGGAAAATCACAAAAATAGTTTATTTTGCTCTTTAGTTTTGATTTTTGAATTTTGGTAGTTTTTCTTTAATTTGGTATTTAATTAGTCGTGATAATTATCATCTAGAGTTAACTAATTCAATTTGATGGGATAATTTATTTAGGAATTAATTTAGGTTTATGTTTAATTTTAATTTTAATTTAAAAGGAATTAGAAAAAAACTAATTTGAAAAAGAAAGAAAAAGAATTGAATAAGAAGCCTGGGTTTGGGCCATTCTTGTTTAAAAATCCATAGGCCCAAATATTTTGCCCTGAAATCCGTTCAGGCAGCCCACGACCCGCCCCTGATACCCGGTCCATCCCCCCCCAAAAAAACAACGCCGTTTTGGATTGTGTAATCTGAGCCATTGATCTCCCCTTGATCAAACGGCTCAGAACTGAAGCTTCATGTGTATTTAAGTGTCCGAATAACCCTAACCCCCCTCAGAACCCCCTTCTGCTCATCACCCCTGCCTCTCATCTCCTTGCCAAACCCTAACGCCGCCCTTCATCCCTTCGCCATTTCCGGCCGGCGTTGGAGCTCGAACACCACTCAAATTTCATCCATGCAACCATTGCGCTTCCCTCAACCCCAATCCACCACCATTTCTTCCCAAGTCCTCACCGAATCAGTCCAGTTTTGAATCGAAAAACAAAGAAGAAAGGAATCCGTCAAGCCTTCAAATTCCCTTGAACGATAGGGTTTGAAACAGGTATTGACCATTTGTTTTCTTTGAGAACATACGGTTAATGTTTGTTTCGAATCAAATCGAAGTCGTAGAGTTCATCAAACTTTGTCCAAACGACCTTAAAGGTATTCTTTCCGTCTCTTCTCCATCGTCTTCCTCGTATGTTTCATTATTTAACTCTGTTTCTGGTGTTTCTCCTCCATCTTCATTTTGCCCTTTTCTTTTCATTTTTCCTTTTGTTTCTGTTTGAATTCATATCCATGAGTTAACATTAATTAATTTTGTTAAAGGGATAGAACTAATTCAGTTTGTTAGTATTGATTGGACTCTTTTGGGGCCATCGTTTAAATGATAATGTTTGGGGTCAGAGTTTTGGATCTCAGAAGATTCAGGGGCTGGGTGATTTTCTTGGGCCCTCGATTTATTGTGACTCGTCCCAACAACAGCATTAGAGTTCTGGTTGTTCGGCTGGGCCTGACCCATAGTTGGATTAGGCTGGGAGGGTAATAAACAGGGGTTTTAAAAGGGTAATTTTGGCAATTGGGGAAGGGAATCTTGAGTAACAGAATTCAGAAACTTCTAGGAAAGTGGGGTGGGGACTTATATAAAATATGATGTTTTAAACTAAGGGCTTTTGAGCAAAAACGAAAATATGAAAAGGGTCAAAATGAAAAATCTGATTTCTTTAGGCTGCCTTAGTGCCTTGCCTATAAAGGCAGCTTTTCTTGCCTTTCAAGGCAGAGTTTGAGAGCTAAAAATCCAGAAAATATAGAAGTTGCATAATTTTACTATTTTCATAGACTTCAAAAGTTAAAGTTCTGAGGGAAACAAAATTCTGAAAAATTGAAAAGGCTGAAAACTTTGGAAACACACTGATCTCTCTGCATTTCTTTGTGGAAAATTGTTCAAAATTCTGATTAGTTTGAAATTTCTGATTCTCTTCATTAGTGAGAATCTCTTGAAAGGCTCCAATTTTGTACCTGGGTTGAAGATGGTTTGACTTTGGGATTTTAAAAGTTGAGTTTGAGCGGCACTGGGACTACTATTCCATTGCTGTTGCTGGGTTCTATTCTGCTACTCCTTGTTCTACTGATTCCTTACTTCCTTTTCTTTCCCTTATTCTCAGGTACATTTTTTGGATTCTACATAATGTGAGGTTGACCTTGAAGGTGGAAATGAAAAACAAAGTTGAAAGCACAACAGTAGCTTTACTTGTGTTTTAGTTGCCTTTTTCATGATGTTTATGTCTTTAGTTACCTGATCCATTGTGTATTCTAGTTGGTTTCTGTTTTGAATATTCAAAAGCTTATAATTGTATTTGATTTGAGGGACTGATAGAATGATTGTGTTAGAAGACTCAGTCAAATTAAACCTGTCTTAAATTTGTTTTAGTCTTAGATGAAATAAATGTTCATGCTGGGTGATAACCTCATGTTGAACTGGCTGTAAAGAGGCTAAGGGCAAAAATAGTGATGCGTAGGGTGCTATTTGAAAGATACTGAAAATGTTATTGTTGCTATAAATGACTTGTGGTGTATGATTATGAGTTCATGTTGAAAATAGCTTAATTTACCTATGAGTATTGTCGAAGATTTGGCATAAATCAGTCATGTGTTTAACATCTGTGGAATGAGTTTTTTTTACATCACAATTTCAAAGTCTGTTTTCGAAAAGGAATTCAGAGGCATTGCGTGAAGGGTTCAAATTTATTATGTAAACACTGTCCAATTTAAGTGATTCCTAAAAGTGAGTATGGATATGTGTAGAATATAAATCAATTATCTGTTTAAGGCTATTCGAGGTAGGATTTAGTAAATGGAATCAAATTGAAGTGTCTGTTCTATTAGAGTTTAAGTGACTCTGTATGGGTTCTCATGATAGTAAAAGACTGCTTTTAGTTTGAAAAGGGTTGAACATTAGGAACAGGTTTGGTATTTGTCTCCAGGGCAGTAATGGCTTTTAATTTAAAAAATCTTGTGCATAATCAATACTTAGTGCTGGATTTCGCAGTTGGGCCTTTTAGCGGTGGCCTAGTGTCCCCTTGACGTCCCATATGTGACAGGATTCATTTAAGCCTAGCCCTTTTGGCTTCGAAGTGCAAGCTTCAAAAATGCTGATTTGGGCATGTTGTAACTGAGCATCGCACATAACCAAACGTTGGGTCATTTTATTCTACTGATTATTAAGGGTTAAATTATGTGTTGGCCTAGATTGAATTCAAATCATGTTAAGCTTTGAATTAATCAATTAGACCCCTTTGGCAGTTGAGGTGAGCTTTGTTAAATAACGGAAGCAGTTCGGGCTTTCGAGAGTTTAGCTTGAACTCCCTTTAGAATTGGATTTGAGGTGTGCCATGCCAAATAAATCCTAAAATGCATGGCCCTCGCTTAATTAATATTTTAAATCTTTAGAAATCGAGGCGTTCCATTTAGTTGAACTTCCATGGCCCTCGCAAACTTGAAAGTGCATAGTTGCTTTAAGTATGCCATTTTAATAATTTACTTTCCTAAACTCGGGTGCGCATTTATGTGACCCAAATCCAAATCCCCAACATTGTTAGATTAAATATGTCGAGAGCCGCGGGTGCATTTATGTGACGTGGTTCGAGACGTATTTTAAAAGACATTGCAAGTTTCCTTTAAAATAATTAAATAAGGGCAGTTTAAAAAGGGGTTAAAATGCACATAGGTTTAAACATGTGCTAAAATCAGATAATTAAGCCGAATATAGCAGTTGAGCGACCGTGCTAGAACCATGGAACTCAGGAATGCCTAACACCTTCTCCCGGGTTAACAGAATTCCTTATTCGGATTTCTGGTTCGTGGACTGTAATACAGAGTCAAGCTTTTCCTCGATTCGGGATTCAACCGGTGACTTGGGACACCATAAATCTCCCAAGTGGCGACTCTGAATCTTTTAACAATAAATCTCGTTTCGATTGTCCTTTAATTGGAAAAACTCCTTTTTATGCCCCTTTACGGGGGTGTAGTGAAAATAGAGGTGTGACAGCTCTGGCGACTCTGCTGGGGATCGAACCCAGAATCTCTGGTTCAGGGTTCAAGAGTTCGAGCTTAAAATAACTGTTATATTTGGCTTTGTTTATTATCTGATTTTATTACATGTTTGGGCCTAATGTGCTATATGTTGCTTTTTACCGCTTTGATATTATCTGAACTGTATATATATAAACTTCTACAAAACCCCTCTCTTCTCTCTCCCGAAGAGTGCTCACTGTTTGTGACTTCTTTATGTTAGTGTCATGTCCCAAATAGAATGAGGTTCGGACAAGTTGCAAAGCCGAATGATCTTTTGGTTACCGGTACGCAGCCTCCCCTCGACTAGAGTTGTCCGCTTGGGTAAGCCAGGTCTAGAACAATACACCCACGTTTTAAACCTAGAATAACTCAGCCTCATGCCGGATCCCTAGTAGGAACGCTTATCTGCATCATGTGCATTTGACTTTGGAGACTCAACACAGGGGTTGGGTCTGTCTAGGACAGGTGTACTCGAAATGAAAAGACCATCCTCATGCATCCTACTTGCTACTTGTGCATTTATTTGCTTCAGATTTGCATGTTGACCGGCTTATAGGGAAAAGGTTGAGAGAAGGAAAGTCAATGTGAGGGCTAAGAGAGATAATTGCTTGTTTTCGAAAAACTGATATCCCAAAATATACTGAAACTCTGTCAAAATTTTGAAAAAAAAGAGAAATTTTTGTTTTGTTTTGAAAAAAATAGAAAAGTTGGTTTTTGTTTTGTCAAAATTGCCCGAACTACGCCAGTTTGATTCTCACCGGATGTGAGATATATAAGCAACCCCCATCGGGTCCAACTTCCTTTTTTGCAAAAATAGCCCAAAAAGAACAAAATTTTTATGTTTATTGCAAATAAGTAAGGTGATGTCATTCTTGTCAAAAATAGCCGAATGTCCCTCAAAAGGGCGCCGGAAGGCTATTTTTGCAAGAACAACTACCTTTAGTCACTTTTAAAGGTTTTGGCTGGTTAGCCGACACAGCCTTAAAATCTTCGTTTTCGAAGTGCTGAAAGGCCATATTGGCAAAGACGGATATTTTTGTGAAAATTTAGAAAAAAATGGTCATGTTTCTTGAGTCAAATTTCTTTTAATGAAAATTACCCTAATAAATGTGCAGAATGAGCACGAGTCAAAGTTTCCCAATAACAGTCATGAACAAGATCCCTTTGGAGTTGCATATTTGGTGGGAGGATCTGGGTAATTCAAAGCAAGATAAGGTCAATCTACATTTGGGAGGCCTCACCGGGTTGTTGAAGATCAGGCCTAGAGGAGACATCATAAAGGCGTTGGTTACGTTTTGGGACTCAGCTCACAATGTCTTGCAGTTCTCGGATTTTAAACTCACACTCACCTTAGAAGAGATAGCAGGTTATATGGGAAGTACTGAAGGCCTGAGGCATAAATGTCTGATCGCTCCAAGAGCCGTTAACTTTCACAAATTCATGGATTTGCTAAAAATAATCAAGGGAGTCTCGTACTCCGAGTTGGAGGACGGTTTTTCCACTCTACATTTTATATACCAAAGGATGTGCATGTAGGAAGATTCAACAACTCGGAAAGCAGGGTTTGTAGCAAAGGGAACCGAGCAAAATGGGGTGAGCATAGGCGTTTCGCTTTCATGGTAGCTTTCTTAGGCCTCGTGGTGTTTCCCCGGAAAGACGGGAATATCGATTTGCAGGTGGCTGGAGTCGTCAAGGTCGTGATTACCAACGCCAAAAGCATTCTTCCCCTTATGATAGTGTCTGAGATGTACCGAGCTCTCACAGCTTGTAAAGCTGGGGCAGATTTCTTCGAGGGATACAATTTGCTATTACAGATGTGGATGATTGAGCACCTGTGTCACCGCCCTCAGTATATGAGCTATGGATCTACAAAGAAAAGTTGCATTGAAGAGTTTGACACAAGGATTTCAAGGTTCAAGCTGCCAGAGGGGTTTGGAGATTGGGTATCCCGCCTTCGTTCCATTACTGCAGGACAAATAGAATGGACATTGGGATGACTTCTTGTTGAAGAGATTGTGTATATGCCCGCCACTGGTCCTTACTTCCTCCTAATGGGTCTGCGAGGTATTCAGCCCTACGCTCCTTATCGGGTGATAAGACAGTTGGGAAGGTGTCAGGTGATGCACCCAGATGAAGACCTTAGCGTTTATGCGGTCAAGGTTAGTTCCGACGACCAATTTCATGAAGAAACAGTTCATTCTATTTGGAATGAATGCCAGTATTTGACGGTGAACACTCGAGTGCGTGACCTATCTAGAGGCAAAGTCTCACCCGCCTATCTTTCCTGGTATAGAAAGAAGAACACTGCAAGGGCCAAACCAGAAAGACCAGCAAAAAAGCCTCACATTCAGGAATTCATTGAGGCGTCTCAAGAACAGTGGGCTTGGTTAGCTAAGGAGAATGAGTACAGGGCCACAATAGAAAAATTAGAAAAGCAAATTAGAGAGCTTCAATTCGAGAGTGGCTTGCAAGTCGCGACGGACGATGGAGAAAATAAAAGGCTAGCCAAATAAAATGAGGCCCTTCGAGCCCAAATTCAGAAAACAAAAATAGCAGCAAAAAACCCCGCCCGAAGTGCCAAAGATGAAAAGCTCATAAATAACCTGAGGCATAAAGTGAATGACTACAGTTTCGATTTGAACAAAGCAGAAAGTGATCTAGCCAGGCTCGAAAGCAATTGGCTAAAAACGCAGATGAACAAGCGCACCTGGTTAAGCAGTTGAAAGAAAAGTACGATGATGAGGCCGCAGGATTAAAGAAAAGGGTCATCGCCACAGAAAAAAAAATGATTAAACAGGCGAAAGATTTCAAGGCTGAAAGAGAACATTGTTATACAGCATTGGCACAATTAGAAATAAATTTGCAACAACTTCAGGAGCAGAATCATGTGGCAGAGCAAACTTTGGAAGCCAGGGCACAGCAGATTGGGCGTTTGTTACAAGAAAAATGTATCATAAGAGAGAAAATTAGAAACATCGCAGATTACATCGTTATGAAGTGCTAAATCTGTGAGGATATGACTCGCACTACCTTCTTTGCGGCAGTGATGACATTTGTTAAACAAATAATGAGCGACTTGGACCGACTTCAAAGGGATCTTACATATAGTCCCGTGACGAGATCGAATGATGTCCCGTGGGCATCAGGAGCATTGATGTATTCATGATTTTTTATTTGAGTCTGTATTTCCTTTTTCGTTAAAGTCTGTCAGTTGTGTTGAGTCTGTATTTTCTTTTTGCTGGAGTCTATCAATTGTGTTCAAGTCTATATTTTTCTTTTGTTAGAGTATGATAGTTTATTTTTGGAGTCTGTATTTCGTCTCTTCATCCGCGTCTATCAGTTTCTCTCGGAGTCTGTTAGTTTGGAATCTTTGTAATCAAAATCATTGCATTTTATAAAAATTGAAAATCCCAAAAAATATTTTATTTCACACTTATCTCCCAGAACTATGCTCGGTATGATTCATATGGGGTCATGATACGTAGGCAATATCCATAGGATTCGACCATAACCAAAAGAAAAAAGAGAGGAAAAACAAGAGAGAAAAAGAAAGAAAAGAGAGGAAAAATAAGAGAAAGAAGCAATGGTAGAACAAGAGGTAAATGAGAGGATAAAAACAAAGAAGAGAAAAGGCCAGAATGAAAAAAAGAGAGAAAATAAGAAAAGAAAGAAAAGCTGGGATGACGCAAGCAGCCGATCAAATGCATGATAGAAACGGTTAACTGCTTAGGTGCATTCATTCCCCAAATGTGCGATTACCAATCTATTAAAGCCCTAACCACTAACAAGGTTGTTGTTGATGTATTGAGTTCAGGCAGGTGGTTAGTTGATTGGCATTCTGGCAACTCACTCATACAACACCCGATCAAAAGACAGGCTGAATATGGCCAACCAAGAACAGGAGACAAGTATTGTTGACCCGTCAAAAGAGGTGGAAGAACTAGATGTTAATGCAATGAAGGAAGAGATGTATAAGTTAAAGCAGCAGATGGCTGAAATGTACCAAGCCTGGGCAAAGGGGCATCCACCACCGGTTTATCCCGCCAACCCTGCTTATATCCCACCATCAGCCCAACCTCCGGAGCCTCCCACTGTGAACTCACAGCCTTTCCCCTCTACCAACAATGCTATGGCGCCACTTCCCATACTTCTCAAGCTCCACCACCAAAACAAGTCCCATACCCTCCTCCACCAATCACACCTATTTTTGTGGCACCTCCACCTGCTACATTACACCGATCTTCCAGTGAACCTCTGTTCCAAACTCACGATAACCAGTACTATCCCCCTGAACCCAACTTCAAAGTTCCAGAACCATATTCTTAAACCCCTCATCTTGATATCCCGGAAGAGACCGAGAAGCCCCCCAAAAATTCCGAGCAGGAAGAGATGATCAGAAATGTCAAAAGCTTAGAACAATCGTTCAGAGATATGAGGGGGTTGGGAGGTCAATTAAGTGTGACCTATAAAGATTTATGTCTGTTCCCAGATGTTCAGTTACCAGCAGGGTTCAAAATGCCCAAGTTTGATCTATACGACGGGCATGGTGACCTAGTAGCATACTTAAGAGGATTCTGTAGCAAGATGAGAGGAGCAGGCGGAAGAGATGAGTTGCTGATGGCATATTTCAGCCAAAGTCTGAATGGATCGGCATTAGAATGGTATACCAGACAAGATCACAGCAGGTGGTACACATGGGACGATATGGCCCAAGCCTTTGTCGGCCATTTTCAATACAACCTCGAAATTATCCCAGACCGTCTGTCATTGACAAAGATTGAGAAGAAGCTCGGTGAGAGCTTTAGGGAATATGGATTCCGTTGGAGAGAGCAAGAAGTGAGGGTTGACCCTCCGATGAAAGAAAGTGAGATGGTTGATTATTTCTTGCAGGCTTTGGAACCCACTTATTTTGGTCACTTGGTGTCAGTAGTGGGCAAGTCCTTTAATGAAGTTGTAAAAATGGGAGGCATGGTTGAGGAGGGACTCAAGTCCAACAAGATCATGAGTCATTCAGCAATCAAAGCAACCACCCAGGCCATTCAAAACGGTACTGAAGGTGTACTCGGGAAGAAGAAGAAAGAGGATGTTGCTACAATTGAGTCGGGAGCTTGGGTTGGATCCAGGAACCTTCCATGTTACTAAAACCCGCCTCGACCCTACCACCAAACTTACCCCCACACTCCATATAGTCCACCATAATGCTACTACCCACCGCCCGATCCCTATGTTTCTGTCCATCACGCACAAACCTATACCCAACCTCCCGCTCACGCACAATGGTGTGTGCCGGCTCCACCAAGTCCATACCTAGCTCCACAAAATGCCATCCACCCCCAAGAGCCTACAAAAATCCCCCTGGAACAGGTTTTCGGCCAAATCAAGCCTTTAAGAATGAGAGGTTGCAGAAGCAGAAGACTTTCACTCCATTGGGAGAATCATATGCTAGTTTATTCCAAAGATTGAGACAATTGGGTATGTTGAATCCGATCGAGGCTAAACTGCCGAATCCCCCTCCCAGAAATCTTGACCGCTCGGTGAGTTGTGAGTATTGTTCAGGGACCCCGGGTCATGACACAGAGAAATGCTGGAAGTTGAAAACAGCTATTCAAGAGCTCATTGATACTAATCGGATTGAGGTCCAAGCCCCGGAGGCACCCAACATCAACCAGAACCCGTTGCTGGCCCATCATGAGACTAATATGATTGAGATAGTGCATAAGGAAGGGGAGCCTACGAAGCCTTCGCAAACCGTCATGATGATTCAGGCTAGCTAAGCCAAGCCATTTGACAAGTCAACAAGTGAGAAGTCGGTGATCAAGTTGAACGGGGCAAATAATGAACCATCTGTGGAGGTCAAGAAGGGGTCCTCAAGTGACGTTGCAGGAAAACACGAAAGAGCAAAAGTGGTTGTGCCAGGAATGACAAACAAGCCTGTGGTAATTGTGAAGGGCGCCCACATAGATCCTGTCATTATCAAACCGGTAACTCAATTACCGATAGTCAACAACAAGGCAGTCCCATCGAATTATGAACAAGTGACAGTGACTTACAAGGGGAAAGAGGTTAAAGAAGAAGTGTGTGAGACCCATGGTTTGACTCGATCGGGGGGATGCTTTGCTCCCGAAGAGTTGAGAAAAGCTAAAACCTTAAAAGATAACCCAGTGTTGGTGAAGAAAGCGGTGACCGAGGAAGAAGCAGAAGAATTTTCGAGAAAGATGAAAGTACAGGACTATTCCATTGTGGAGCAGTTAAGGAAGACACCGGCTCAGATCTCGCTCTTGTCATTATTGATCCATTCAGACGAGCACCGTTGGGCTTTGATGAAGATATTGAACGAAGCCCACGTTCCTAACAAAATCTCAGTAAACCACTTGGAAAAGATAGCTAACAAGATATTTTAGGTAAACAAAGTCACTTTTTCTGATGATGAGTTGCCTATGAAGGGTACCAGCACAATAGAGCCCTCTATCTGACGGTGAAATGTAACTATTCCGTGGTTACTCGGGTACTAGTTGACAATGGTTCCAATGCAAATATTTGCCCTCTTTCCACTCTGAACAAGTTGAAGGTGGATGATGAAAGAATTCACAAGAACAATATCTGCGTTCGGGGATTCGATGGTGGAGGGAAAGATTCAGTCGGGGATACAGTGCTCGAGCTTACAATAGGGCCAGTTGAATTTACTATGGAATTCCAGGTGCTCGATGTGGCTATTTCTTACAATCTGTTGTTAGGTCGACCCTTGATTCATGCTGCCAAAGCAGTCCCGTCCACTCTGCATCAAATGGTTAAGTTTGAATGGGATAGACAGGAAATTTTTGTGCATGGCGAAGACAATTTGTGTGTTCCCAGTGATGCCATTGTTCCATTCATAGAGTTTGAAGACGACAAGGGGCCATGGGTTTATCAGGTTTTTGACATGGTATCGGTAGAGAAAAGTCCTGAAGGGAAGTGCGTGCCGACTCTAAGGGTAGCTGCTGCATCAGTCATGGTAGCCGTTGAAATGTTGAAATATGATTTTGTACCGGGCAAAGGTTTGGGCGCATCTCTGCAAAGTACCGTACAACCTGTTTCCCTTCCTAAAAACTTGGATACATTTGGTCTAGGGTTCAAGCCCAGAGTCGCAGACGTGAGAAGAGCTAGAAAAATGAAACAGAGAGCATGGGCCCTTCTAAATCCAGTCCCACGTCTATCCCGATCATTTGTTAGGCTTGGTACCAGAAAGTGCCCAGTGACGTCGGTTCCCAATTCGGTGGTTGATGTGGATGGAGATTTGATGGAAAGGTTCGAGGGGATATTCGCCGATGTGAATGTGTTGGAGGCTGGAGAGGGTTCTAGCAAGGCGGAAGTGCAATTTGTTGGGCCCGATGAAAAGATTAACAATTGGGAAGCTACTCCTCTCCCCACCAGGAGGGAGTTTTGGTAGTTTGCTTTGATTTTCTTTCAATTTATTTGGATTATTCTAGGGTTGTAATTCAGATTCTATGTTCTGTCCGTTTGGATGTATAAACCCCGTTATCTTTAATTTCAATGAAATGCAATTTCTCTTTTCCTTGCTTCCTGATAGTTTTATTTTTGTTTTCATTTCTTCCAGTTCTTTTTATGCTGGCCTCGATGATATGACATGCATGCAGAATCTCCGGCCCAGTCTTAAAAGCCAATCTAGTTATGAAATAGTAATTCAAGAAATAGAATGTGATGTTGAATCGGAATATGACGAGGATGAAGCCTTTGAAGAGATTAGTAAAGAATTAAGCCATTTTGAAGAAAAACCCAAGCCTAACCTGGGTGATACAGAAGCAATCAATTTAGGGGACCAAGATAATGTCCGGGAAACTAATATAAGTGCCCATCTTGAACCACAACTTAGAGAGGAGATAAATAAAACATTGTTCGAGTATAAAGATACTTTTGCATGGTCCTATGATGACATGCCAGGTCTAAGCACTGGCTTGGTGGTTCAAAAATTGCCCACTGACCCGGCATTCCCTCCTGTCAAGCAAAAGCTAAGGAAATTTAAAACTGATATGAGTGTGAAAATTAAGGAAGAGGTCACCAAACAGTTTGAGGCCAAGGTCATTCGGGTCACTCGGTATCCCACTTGGTTAGCCAATGTAGTGCTTGTGCCGAAGAAGGATGGCAAGACCAGGGTGTGTGTTGATTATTTAGACCTCAACAAGGCAAGTCCCAAGGATAATTTCCCACTGCCAAACATCCATATATTGATCGATAATTGTGCCAAACATGAGGTTGGTTCTTTTGTGGATTGTTATGCGGGCTACCACCAGATCTTAATGGATGAGGAGGACGCGGAAAAGATAGCATTCATCATGCCATGGGGAACGTACTGCTATCGGATCATGCCATTTGGTTTGAAAAATGCCGGGGCAACCTACATGAGGGCAATGATGACCATATTCCACGACATGATATACAGTGAGATCAAGGTTTATGTGGATTATGTGATTGTAAAGTATAGAAAGCAGTCTGACCATGTCAGAGATCTGAGAAAGTTCTTCCAAAGGCTTCGCAGGTACAATCTCAAGCTCAATCCTGCAAAATGTGTGTTCTGTCTGGAAAGTTGTTGGGATTCATAGTCAGCCGACGAGGTATTGAATTAGACCCGTCAAAAATCAAAGCCATCCAGGAATTGCCACCTCCAAAGAACAAGACTGAGGTGATGAGTCTGTTGGGAAGATTGAATTACATCAGCCGGTTTATTGCTCAGCTCACGATAACTTGTGAGCCTATCTTCAAATTGTTAAAGAAAGATGTTGCAGCCAAGTGGACAGATGAATGTCAGGAAGCATTTGATAAGATAAAGGGGTACTTGTCAAACCCATATGTGTTGGTCCCGCCAGAACTAGGGAGACCTTTGATTCTGTATTTGACGGTCTTGGACAATTCATTTGGATGTGAGTTGGAACAATATGACATCACCGGCAGGAAGGAGCAGGCCATATACTATCTCAACAAGAAGTTCACATCTTACGAGGTTAAGTACACTCAGTTTGAGAGGACGTGTTGCGCCCTAACTTGGGTAGCCCAGAAGCTGAAAAATTATTTGTCATCTTATACTACTTACCTCATGTCTCGCTTGGATCCGTTGAAGTATATATTCCAAAAGCCTATGCCCACGGGAAGGCTCGCAAAGTGGCAGATCTTGCTCACAGAATTTGACATTGTCTACGTGACTCGGACTGCGATAAAAGCACAAGCATTGGCCGACCATTTGGCTGAGAATCCTGTGGATGAAGAATACGAACCTTTGAAGACTTACTTCCCTGACGAAGAGGTAATGCACATTGATGAGTTGGAACAGATTGAAAGGTCAGGATGGAAACTTTTCTTTGATGGGGCTGCTAACATGAAAGGCGTTGGGATAAAAGTTGTACTTGTTTCTGAAATAGGGCACCATTACCCTGTTACGGCTCAGCTTCGGTTCTACTGTACTAACAACATGGCAGAATACGAGGCATGCATTTTGGGTTTGAGGATGGCTGTAGATATGGGTGTCCAGGAAGTCTTCGTCTTGGGTGACTCGGACCTTCTAGTGTACCAGATTCAGGGAGAATGGGAAACACGGGATTTAAAACTCATACTGTACCGGCAATGCTTGCATGATCTTTGTCAACGGTTTCAATCAATAGAGTTCAGGCATATTCCGAGGATCCACAATGAGGTCGCCGATGCTTTGGCAACTCTAGCGTCAATGTTACATCATCCAAATAAGGCTTATGTAGACCCGTTGCATATTCAAGTCCGTGATCAGCATGCTTATTGTAACATGGTGGAGGAATAGCTCGATGGGGAGCCTTGGTTTCATGATATCAAGGAATACATCCGAAGGGGAGTATATCCGGTACAAGACACAGGTGATCAAAAGAGAACAATTCGTCGCTTGGCAAGTGGATTTTTCTTCAGTGGAGGAGTTTTGTACAAAAGAACACCAGATCTCGGGTTATTAAGATGTGTAGATGCCAGATAGGCCGCGGCTATCATGACCGAAGTACATTCTGGAGTTTGTGGACCGCACATGAATGGGTATGTGCTGGAAAAGAAGATTCTCCGGGCGGGTTATTATTGGCTCACTATGGAGCGAGATTCTATCAGTTTCGTGCGTAAATGTCACCAGTGCCAAGTGCATGGAGATTTGATTCATTCTCCCCCATCTGAATTACATATAATGTCTGCACCATGGCATTTTGTTGATTGGGGAATGGATGTCATTGGACCAATCGAGCCAGCAGCGTCTAACAAGCACAGGTTTATTCTGGTGGCCATCAATTATTTCACCAAGTGGGTAGAGGTTAAAGCATTCAAGTTTGTAACCAAGAAGGTGGTAGTTGATTTTTTGCATTCAAATATCATTTGCCGGTTTGGGATACCGAAGGTGATCATTACAGAAAATGGGGCTAATCTCAATAGTCATCTGATGAAAGAGGTATGTCAGCAGTTCAAGATTACACATCACAATTCTACCCCATACCGCCCTAAGGAAAACGGGGCAATTGAGGCGGCCAACAAGAATATAAATAAGATACTTCGAAAAATGGTGGAAGGTTCTAGGTAGTGGCATGAAAAGCTGCCGTTTGCATTGCTAGCTTATTGCACTACTGTCCGTACTTCAGTAGGGGCGACTCCTTATTCGTTGGTGTATGGCACTGAAGCAGTGATACCCGCAGAAGTGAAAATTCCATCCATTCAAATTGTCATGGAGGCTGAGATCGATGATGAGAAGTGGGTCAAAACACGCTTGGAACAATTGAGTTTGATTGATGAGAAGAGACTGGCAGCAGTGTGTCATGGCTAGTTGTATCAACAGAGAATGGCAAGAGCATACAATAAGAAGGTGCGTCCACGGAAGTTTGAAGTGGGGCAGTTATTATTGAAACACATTCCTCCTCATCAGGTTGAAGCAAAAGGAAAATTCACCCCAAATTGGCAGGGGCCGTTCGTTGTGACTAGAGTGTTGTCCAATGGTGCATTGTATTTGACAGATGTAGAAGGCAAATGTGTAGAAATGGCTATCAATTCTGATGCAGTCAAGAGATATTATGTATGATTTCTTTCTTCGATTGTACTTGTTTGTATTTGGCATGTCTCGAATATTGAAATGACGAAGGCATTTTGTTCTGCTATCAAAACACTTTATCTCTCGTTTCCCCTTTGATCCTCATTTATTTTCTTTCATACCCCTCCTTCGGAATCAATAGCAAATATCGGAAACACAAGCGTAAAGATAAGTAAAGGAAGGAGAGAAAAAGAGAAAGGAAAAAGAAAAGAGAAAGAAAGAATGAAAAGAGAAAGAAAAGAATGGAATGAGAAAGAAAAGAATGAAAAGAAAAAGAAAAAGAGAAAAAAAAAGAAACACAATAAAAGGAAAAACAAAAGAGGAAAAGAAGAGAAAGAAAAGAGGAAAAACCACAACAAATAAAGTAATTCCTATGTCATGAACTACGTTTGACCTGATTCCTTTTAAGGATACGTAGGCAGCTTCACGGTTTGGTCCCGTCAAAATAAAAATCCAAAAGTCCCCAAATAAGAAACTGGGGCAGAAGTTGTGGTTGATATCAGAAATCTGATTCCAAAGGTTGTAAGTTTGAACCCAATCAAATTGTTTTGAGCTTTTTATACCCTTCGTTTCTAAACCTATCCAAAAGCCACATTACGGTCCAAAGAAAGACCTTCCGATCAGTCTTCGGGAAATTCCAAAAAGGTAGAGGTGATTCAATGTCAGGGGCAACACTCTAGTCCAAATAGGAAAAAGAAATAAAAAATGAGTGAGTCTTATTGATGAAAACCCTCACGGGCACCGTAAGGCGACGGGAGCTAAGAGAAATCAAAATGAGAGAGTCTTATGGGTGAAAACCCTCACGGGCACCGTAAGGCGAAAGTGAGTTGAGAGACGAATGGATGAGGGAGGTCTGCTGGTAGAAACCCTCCAAGGCGCCGCGGGATGAACAATGTCAGGATTTGGGTGAAGAAATCAGGTTATGGAAATTCTGGGGCAACAAAGTATTGCAATTGAAAGTTGATTGGTTGAACAGATTGGGCCGATTAATCCAAAATACATGTCATGATCATTGGTGCCAGTTGCTTTGTCCAGATAAGTCCTTTTTCTTTTTCCTCTTCAAACAGTCGTCCAGTTTTGGATTTTCTTATACTTAACTCTGAAGGTCACTGCATTTCATTTCTTTTGGGTTATTTCTCTAAGATGTTCCCAATGTTAGTTCCGTTTAAGCAAATAAGAAGGAATTTCAAAGCTCATTACCAGCTTTAAGATTGCAAAGCACAGTGCGGCCAAAGCACACCAAAGATATCATGATGTAAAGTGGGATAAAGTGCCAGCAAGAGTTTCATCGGCAAAATGATTTGGTAATTTCAAGGGAGATGCAGAGGTTCCGTTAAAGGGGTCAGAGGTGTGAAACAACGGTTCAGGTATAGAACACTCGGGTCATTCAGGGTCATAGGGTTTTGAAAGTCAGTCGGAAAGCCAAGTGGTTCAGGGCCAGTTCGGGGAAGCCAGTCAAAACAAAATAATGCAGCGGAGAGACCTTCAGCAAAGAATGCCATCGACTAACCACCATATTTTAAACTGACGAATTTTTCTTTGATTAAACAGAGACAGGAAAATTTCAGTTGTTTCGGAGAAACCCTCCGTGGAGAAAGGCATTCAGTAAACAGGTTTGATTTTTTATTTTCAGGACCCTCCTGGAAAATGGGACCTAGTTTAAATGTTCAGAAATAGCATAATCTAGCATAAGTGCATCCCAAAGGAATATAAGTTGGCTTAGAAGTTTGCATTTTCGAGATTGGATTCAATTAGGAGTTTTCAGGAACCTCCTGGATAATGGGACTTAGCTTTAAAATTTCGATTAGATAGCAACATTTAGCGTAAATTTTGCTGTAGGGTAGTATAATTCAGCCATAAAAGTTGTCACTCTTAAGATAAAACATGACTTTTGATTTTCAGGACTCTCTTGTATAATGGGGAGTAGTTTAAATACCTTCTTAGATAGCAAGATGTAGCGGAAGTCATGTCTTTGAAAGATATAGCTTAGATTTAAAATTGTAGTTTAGTTAAGAATTGTCAGGACCCCTCTAAATAATAGGACCTAGCTCTTAAATTCTTAGTAATATTTGGTAATGTGATTCAGTTTAACACTTACATATGCGCCCAACTACCAAACTAGGGCAGCAAATTTCCTCTATTTTTGTCATTTCGTTGAAGTCAGGAGCCCGCCTGGAGAGCAGGGAATACATTTCTGGAGCCCGCCTGGAGAGCAGCGAATACATTCAAGTTAGAAGTTAGGAGCCCGCCTGGAGAGCAGGGAATACATTTCAAGTTAGCAGTCAGGAGCCCGCCTGGAGAGCAGGGAATACATTTCAAGTCAGCAGTCAGGAGCCCGCCTGAAAAGCAGGGAATACATTTCAAGTCAGCAATCAGGAACCCGCCTGAAGAACAAGGGAGTACAATTCAAAGTTTTAGCATTCAGGAGCCCGCCTGAAGAATAAGGGAGTACAATTCAAAGTTTTAGCTTCCAGGAGCCCGCCTGGAGAGCAGGGAATACGTTTCAAGTTGAAGTCAGGATCCTTCCTGGAGAGCAGGGAATACGTTTCGAGTTGAAGTCAGGAGCCCGCCTGGAGAGCAGTGATTACGTTTCAAATTGAAGTCAGGAGCCCGCCTGGAGAGCAGGGAATACATTTCAAGTTCAGCAATCAAGCGTCCAATCGGAGAAAGGAAAAACATCATCAAGGTGTAGCTGGCAGTCAGGCATTCACCTAGAGAAGCGAAAAACATCTAAGATTATAATTCAAAGCGGCAACAAAGGGATTCCATCGAGAGAGTACAAGTCAACAAGGCAACAAGAACCACATGAGCAAGTCTGAAGTTACAGATAGGATTTTGTAGTGAATAGATCATAGCATAGTCTAGTTACATTTTATTTTATCGTGGGGTAATAAGGGGATGCAGTAAGTAGTAGCAGTAGCAACAACACTGAAATCACAGCTTCATGGTAGTCCCAGCTACCAGACATTTCTGAACTACACTGACCTGATTCCTTTTTAGCCAAGGATATGTAGGCAACCTCAGAAGCAGGGTGTGGTCAACTTTTTCAAAAATGCTTCCCACGGAGTGTTCAAACGGGAAAAAATCACTCGTATCTGCTCACTTATCTTTGCACGAAAACTCTTCGTGTTTCCGGGCAAAGAGGGGCAGCTGTGAGCATATGATTTTTTCCCTATATGAATTACTCCCATAAATTCAAAACAAAGCAATTTCTTCCATTGTTTGCAATTTTGTGGATTTTTGTGGCATTTTCTGTTAATTGTTTGCATATTGTCTGGGCATGTTTATTTTTATTTAATTAATGAAAATACAAAAATAGACTGCATTTATATTTAGGATTTGACTTTGCATTTTAAGAATTAATTAGTAATTAAGTTGCTTTACAAAAATGGAAAATCACAAAAATAGTTTATTTTGCTCTTTAGTTTTGATTTTTGAATTTTGGTAGTTTTTCTTTAATTTGGTATTTAATTAGTCGTGGTAATTATCATCTAGAGTTAGCTAATTCATCTTGATGGGATAATTTATTTAGGAATTAATTTAGGTTTATGTTTAATTTTAATTTTAATTTAAAAGGAATTAGAAAAAAACTAATTTAAAAAAGAAAGAAAAAGAATTGAATAAGAAGCCTGGGTTTGGGCCATTCTTGTTTAAAAATCCATAGGCCCAAATATTTTGCCCTGAAACTCGTTCAAGTAACCCACGACCCGCCCCTGATACCCGGTCCATCCCCCCAAAAAAGGACGTTGTTTTGGATTGTGTAATCTGAGTCGTTGATCTCCCCTTGATCAAACGGCTCAGAACTGAAGCTTCATATGTATTTAAGTGTCCGAATAACCCTACCCCCCTTAGAACCCCCTTCTGTTCATCACCCCTGCCTCTCATCTCCTTGCCAAACCCTAACACCGCCCTTCATCCCTTCGCCATTTCCGGCCAGCATTGGAGCTCGAACACCACTCAAATTTCATCCATGCAACCGTCGCCCTTCCCTCAACCCCAATCCACCACCATTTCTTCCCAAGTCCTCACCGAATCAGTCCAGTTTTGAATCGGAAAACAAAGAAGAAAGGAATCCGTCAAGCCTTTAAATTCCCTTGAACGATAGGGTTTGAAACAGGTATTGACCATTTGTTTTCTTTGAGAACATACGGTTAATGTTTGTTTCGAATCAAATCGAAGTCGTAGAGTTCATCAAGCTTTGTCCAGACGACCTTAAAGGTATTCTTTCCGTCTCTTCTCCATCGTCTTCCTCGTATGTTTCATTATTTAACTCTGTTTCTGGTGTTTCTCCTCCATCTTCATTTTGCCCTTTTCTTTTCATTTTTCCTTTTGTTTCTGTTTGAATTCATATCCATGAGTTAACTTTAATTAATTTTGTTAAAGGGATAGAACTAATTTAGTTTGTTAGTATTGATTGGACTCTTTTGGGGCCATCGTTTAAATGATAATGTTTGGGGTCAGAGTTTTGGATCTCAGAAGATTCAGGGGCTGGGTAAATTTCTTGGGCCCTCGATTTATTGTGACCCATCCCAACAACAGCCTTAGAGTTCTGGTTGTTCGGCTGGGCCTGACCCATAATTGGATTAGGATGGGAGGGTAATAAACAGGGGTTTTAAAAGGGTAATTTTGGCAATTGGGGAAGGGAATCTTGAGTAACAGAATTAAGAATCTTCTAGGAAAGTGGGGTGGGGACTTATATGAAATTTGATGTTTTAAACTAAGGGCTTTTGAGCAAAAACGAAAATATGAAAAGGGTCAAAATGAAAAATATGATTTCTTTAGGTTGCCCTAGTGCCTTGCCTATAAAGGCAGCTTTTCTTGCCTTTCAAGGCAGAGTTTGAGAGCTGGAAATCCAGAAAATATAGAAGCTGCATAATTTTACTATTTTCATAGACTTCAAGAGTTAAAGTTCTGAGGGAAACAAAATTCTGAAAAATTGAAAAGGCTGAAAAATTTGGAAACACACTGATCTCTATGCATTTCTTTGTGCAAAATTGTTCAAAATTCTGATTAGTTTTAAATTTCTTATTCTCTTCATTAGTGAGAATCTCTTGAAAGGCTCCAATTCTATACCTGGGTTGAAGATGGTTTGACTTTGGGATTTTAAAAGCTGAGTTTGAGCTGCAGTGGGGCTACTATTCCATTGTTGTTGCTGGGTTCTATTCTGCTACTGCTTGTTCTACTGATTCCTTACTTGTTTTGCTTTCCATTATTCTCAGGTACATTTTCTGAATTTTACATAATGTGAGGTTCACCTTGAAGGTGGAAATGAAAAACAAAGTTGAAAGCACGGCAGTAGCTTTACTTATGTTTTAGTTGCCTTTTTCATGATGTTTATGTCTTTAGTTACCTGATCCATTGTGTATTATAGTTGGTTTCCGTTTTGAATATTCAAACTCTTATAATTGTTTTTGATTTGGGGGACTGATAGAATGATTGTGTTAGAAGACTCAGTCAAATCAAATCTGTCTTAAATTTATTTTAGTCTTAGATGAAATAAATGTTCATGCTGGGTGATAACCTCATATTGAACTGGCTGTAAAGAGGCTAAGGGAAAAAATGGTGATGCGTAGGGTGCTATTTGACAGATACTGAAAATGTTATTGTTGCTATGAATGACTTGTGGTGTATGATATCGACGCCCCCTTTTTCTCTAACCGTGGTGTCAGAAATCGGGTATACGACATTGGGAGGACAACTCTATTCCCTTTCGAGAATTGGGTTTAGAAGTTGAAGAGTTGCCACCTAATGATTATAGTGCATTAGGACACTTTAAGAAGGGTTTGAGATGAAGGGACCAGAGATTAGGGTAAGGGCTAGAAATTATCTCGAGGGGAAGGTGTTAGGCAGCCCTCAAGATCCACTAGTGTGTTTCCCAGCCATGTTGCAATTGTGACTTTACAAGTAAACAATCAAGGCTCAAATAAGGATTCACACATAACATTGCGACCAAGTTGAAAATTTTCAAAGGTAAGTAGAGAGGGCAGAAATTCATGAAAAAGAGATTTGAACAGTTTTACAAGAAGCGATGAAAGCAAATAAAGGGAGGGGAGTCCTAAGTTTATAATTAATATGGATCACTTCAATGCAATACCCAACGATCACTCCTCAAAAGAGGGGTCGCATGTGATATTAGCGCATCTGTCATCATATCCATATTCTACCCTTCCCACCCCGTTAAGGTATTTAAACTCGATCAGTCTCGTTTACTTATTGCATGCTAGTACCCTTCCCAACCTATCAGTCCCGGGGTATCAGGACTTCTGATCCTAAAGGGGAAGGAAAGAGATATAGGCATATATGGAGTTCAAAGGTTAAAATTCTAATTGCGACATACAAAACAAGTAACAAATATAAGGATGAACAAAACAAATAGGTAAGGCTCAAGTAAACCCCTTAATCAAACAAACACTTAGTTTAGCATGTCTTGACACATACTGATTTGGTCTTTAAATTAAACTTAAACAGCGAACGTACTGGTTCAACCCATATGTTTAGATAGAAAGTCCGCATTAGGAAACTTGGATCCAATTGTCAGAAATTAAGGTATTTCAAGCAAGTGATTTAAAAGGTACTGGTTTCAGGAAAAGTAGTCTAATGCAGAGGAGTTTTGAAAAGAAAGTATAGACTGCAGTAAAAATAAAACACAGAAATGGTTGTGAAAGAGTTTTAGAGATAGAAATATCTAAGGAAAGGGTAAGTCGCAACTGTTTTAAAAGACAATTTCAGGGTCTAAGTAAAACGTTTAGGTAGAATGTTTAGAAAGAAACTGTTTCAGAAAAAGATGCCGATTTGAGGGATTTAAAAGCATACTGAGTCAAGAGAGTTTTTGTCAAAGAATTAAGACTTCTGAAATCGTTGTTGTATTAATATGTTAAGGACCAGTTAATAGATCATTATTACTTTAAGTGAATCAAACGAGTTTGATGCAAATCCTATAGGCATGATATCTACTTTGGTTTTTAAAACCTGTTATTGAACTTGTAAAAGATGATTGTGTTAATTAAGCCTACAGTTTGCCTAATGCATATGCATTCCTTATAGGCATGATCTCTATATGCATTGATACCATGAACGTTAAGTCCTATAGGCATGATTTCTATGTGATTTGTAACACAATGAAGCGTTGACCCTATAGGCATGGTCTCTAGGTGATGTGGAATCAGAAACATTGAATAATCCTTTAGGCAGGATTTCTAAAAAAAAAAATCCTAAAGCATGGTTTCTACCCTTACTGATGCAAGAATGTAAAACCCCTCCCACACCCTTTTACTATATTCCCCAAATTCTTTATACAAATTATTACAGACCAAAAGAAAGAAAATAAATACATTAAAAACTAACAGCTAGATCCGAGCAGCCTAATTCAATCTTAATGTCCAATAACATGTGATTAACCAATTCCGGATTTCCAAAGCCTTCTCTTTATCCAAAGTGTTTCAAAGTTCCAAGGAATCTCAAGGATTCCCGGCATTGCTTACACTCAAGATACCATTTAGAATTAGAATAGTGCAGTGCGGAATAGCTAGCCCTCAGGCATCTAAGTTCAGTGGGAGATCAAGGGTCCCAAAGCATGGCTTGCAAGAGAGGGCAGAACTTAGAGCTAGGAGTAAGTGCAAAGTGAAAAGGAATTGGGGAGCCGTAACAAATGGTGGTCATACCCAGCCACAGGTGCAGACTGGCACACCCCTGACCATTTGTTTGGTCAAACAAGTTAGGAGCAGAACCTTGAGGGTCAAACCTAGGTCTGGATGGTGATTAGGACACTACTAGACTCAGGTCCAGGCTCAAGAACATAAAGGGGAGAAGGGAGTGGGAATTGATTGAGTTAGGAGGTTCAAAGAACATGGTTCAAAGTCATGGGCAGCAATAACAGAGTACTGTCATGGCTGGAACTGTACTCTCATACAAAGGAGTAAAGGGAAGGGATTCACATGAGAAGAGTACATACAGAGTTGCAGAAACATAAGGAAAGAAAGCATAACAGACTAAGATGTAAACACATGGTGAAAGAGAGAGCATGACAGGCTAGGAAATAAACACATAGTTAAGGGGGCATTATTTAACTAAGAATGACATACCAGTTGCAAGTACTAGAATAGCAGAACAACAAAAACAAGTAAACAGCTAGAAGTCAGCAGGAGAAAAATCGAGTCTTCAGCAAATACTTGAGAGTTCAAAGAGAACTCAAGAATGTTTCAGAAAGTAGAAAGAGAAGAGGAGCAGGGTGCTCAATACTAGAAGTTGAGAAAGTAGTAGTAGAGAAAGTATTGAAAAGTTCGAAGTCTTTTTTTTGTATATGTCCCTATTAAGTGAAAAAGGGGTAGCCCCTTTTATATTGCAGAAGACAAGTGAGAAGAAGGTAAGAAAATAATTTTGAAAGTCAATCACACAGATTTCCCTTCAGCCAAGGGATTGATTTCAAACGGGCATGATAAATAAGGAAAGGATTTTGATTTTAAATCTTTTCTAAGGCAGTATAACAGGGGTAAATACATGGAAATTCATTTAAGGAAATAGTTCAAAATTACATGGTTTGGGCTAAATAAGGGAAGGCAATCAATCACAGCTAGTAAAAATCAAGGTTTGAACCTTGGCATGAATGGATCCAACCAAGAAAAGGTGAAGAGAAACTTAATTTGAAGAAAATCATTAACAATCAATCATACCCTTTTGAAAAGGGATTCGGAATCAATCACAGGCTGGCCAAAGGCCTTTTGAAAGAAGAGAAAGCCATATAAAAACCATACAGAGACAAGAGAGAGTTGTTGCAACACTAGCAAAGAAATCAGAGTAGCAAGCAAAGTTAGGTTCATAGACTTAAAGTGAGTCTTTAAAAGATTGTCAGGGTTCTGAATAGAACCCTAACCAACGCACACAGCCAAGCTTGTCAAAAACCTCCAACACTAGGGTTTTCTGACTCAAATCAGATACATAGGCGAAGAACAACAAGTAGAATAGCCTCAATAGCCTCTCTCAGAAACTCATGAGAGAATAAGCAAACAGAGAGAACAACAAGTTTGAAATACAGGGAATACATTTAGGCAAAGCTTTATTGCTTAAACAAGTTCAGGAGAGACAAGCAATACAGGTTTAGGAAAACAGTAGAAGAATCATGCTTAGGGCTTTAAACAAAAAATCCAGTGAAGGCAGGCAAGGAGCAAAAGTTCATTAAAAAATACAGTAGAGGGATATGCAAGGGAGACACATAAAGCATGCTTATAGAACCCAGTAGGAGAAAGAACAAAAAACAAAATAGAAGAACATGCGTAATAACGGCAAAACACAAGAACATAGGAGAAGACATGCGAGGAAAGAACATAAGACATAAGCGAAAAACTCGTAGGAAACATGGCATATACAGATTCACACAAAGAAAAGAAGAAGGAGAAGAAACAGAAGTCGTTTTAAGATTTTTGAAAACCCTAAATCGAAACAGACTAGTTTTAAAAAGGAAAAATTGGGGAAAAGTTTTAAAACTTCGAGTATAACACAGATTTACCATAGATCTAAGAAAAAAAAAACCTCGAACAGCTTTAGGGTTTCTCAGAAACCCTAGAAACGAGAAGGCTTAGAAAGGGTCTGGTCTCGAACAGGTCTGAGCCATAGCTATGCTTTTTAAGGCTCGAACACGTCGGAACGAAGTCGGAGAAGCCAAAGGACCTCAGATCTGTGGAGGATCTGAACGGGCATCGTTGAGGTCGAACCTCGAAATCTCGAACAACCATGATTTGGGGGTGAAGGGAGGTGAGCATAGGCCGTCCATGGCCTGAGAAGCCATGGACTTCGGTGAGATTTGGTCGGAGACGACGAGGAAGACGGCTAGGGTTTTTGAGTATTAGAGAGCGTTTGAGAGAAAGGGAGGGTTTGAGGGCGGCGGTCGAAGAGAAATGAGAGATAGGGTTAGGTCGTTCGAAATTAAAAAGGAAAGGAGGGATGAGGGCCGTTGATCAAAATGATTAACGACCAGGATCTGAAGATACAAACGGACGGGTTTAGTTAACGGGTCAGGGGTCGGGTTAAATTTGAATTGGGATGGTTCAATTTGGGCTTGAAATTGGCTGAGGTTGAGATGGAATTGTGGTTAAAATTGAAACGAATTGAGGCTAAAATTCAAATAGCCAGTTTTCCCCTATTATTTTATAAAAATAGTAAAAATGTTTTAAAAGCAAATTAAAGGTACTGAGTTAATAAATAATATGTAAACCTTAATTTAAAATATTGGGATCAATTTATATTTAAGAAAAATGCTATTAAATCTTAAAGAGGCTAGCATTGCAATTACATGCAATTTAGTTTTAAAATACCAAACGATTTTGTAAAAATATGCAAAAATCATGCCAACTATATTTGAGGTAATTATGAGAATAAAGTAAATTATTTTCCAAATTGGCAAGTTTTTGGGAATAATTATTGGGATTTTATGATGTAAAAATAGGCCATAAATTGATTTAAAATCATTAAAAATGCTAAAACCCTTTGGGGTGCTTATATATGCACATATATGTCATTTTGAAAATATATAGGGAAAAATTGGGTATCAACAGCTGCCCCTCTTTACCCGAGGAGGATGAAAGAGTTGTCGGGTAAAGATAAGATGGCCAATTTTGACCAGATCGGTGATTGAAAATAGTTTTGACCGAGCCCTGACTTCTGAGCTGCCTACATATCCCTGGTTTTACAGGAATCAGGCCATATGTAGTTCAGGAACCATTGACGGAGTGTGTCGATGGAGATTCGAAAAGATGGATGAAATGATTAGATTTGAAAAGGTGTTTGGAGTCGAATAGGTTGCGGAGGACCGGAGCAGGATCGCTCCTGTTGAGACGGCCGTTTCCTAGCCGGTGTACCTGCAAATGAGCAAAGCGGCGTATATTGTGCATAATTAAAACATGATGCAAGTTCCCGTTGGACCATGAATGTTGTCTTCTGATGGTTAGGATGACATCCTCGGACTATGATGTCCTGGGCCATAAATAGCATAAAAGTAAAGATTCGCAGGCCATGAAATGGTGTTCTCGGGCTATGCCGATGGTGCCTCCAAACTATGACGCCTTTGAATAAGTTGGCGATCTTTCAGCCAATGAGAAGGTGGCAATCTTTTAGCCAAATGAATGCAAAGGGTGGCGATCTTTCAGCCAAAGCAAGAATTTAAATGCAGGTGGCGATATTTCAGCCGTTCAAAAAATATAGTGGCAATGTTTCAACCATGCAAGATGGAGACAATGCTTAGTCTCGTAAGGCAGATGAGTAGCCTTATGCAGAATGGAGGTAGAGCTTAACCTCGAAAGGTAGATAAGTAGCCTTATGCAAAAATGCAGATGGAGATAGAGCTTAGTCTCGAAAGGCAGATAAGTAGCCTTATGCAGGATGGAGGTAGAGCTTAACCTCGAAAGGCAGATAAGTAGCCTTATGCAAAATGCAGATGGAGACAGAGCTTACTTTCGAAAGGCAGATAAGTAGCCTTATGCAGGATGGAGGTAGAGCTTAACCTCGAAAGGCATAAAGGCAGCCTTATGCAAAATGCAGATGGAGACAGAGCTTAGTCTCGAAAGGCAAAATAGTAGCCTTGTGTAGATGATGATGGAGGTAGAGCTTAACCTCGGAAGGCAAAAAAGTAGCCTTATGCAAAATGCAGATGGAGACAGAGCTTAGTCTCGGAAGGCAGATAAGTAGCTTTATGCAGGATGGAGGTAGAGCTTAACCTCGGAAGGCAGAAAAGTAGCCTTATGCAGTGCAGGGAAATGCGGATGGAGACAATGCTTAGTCTCGAAAGGCAGAAAGGTAGCCTTATGCGATGCAGATGGAGGTAGAGCTTAACCTCGGAAGGCAGAAAGGTAGCCTTATGCAATGCAGGGAAATGCAGATGGAGACAATGCTTAGTCTCGAAAGGCAGAAAGGTAGCCTTATGCAAAATGCAGATGGAGACAGAGCTTAGTCTCGAAAGGCAGATAAGTAGCCTTATGCAGGATGGAGGTAGAGCTTAACCTCGGAAGGCACATAGATAGCCTTATGCAAAATGCAGATGGAGATAGAGCTTAGTCTCGAAAGGTAGATAAGGTAGCCTTATGCGATGCAGATGGAGGTAGAGCTTAACCTCGGAAGGCAGAAAGGTAACCATATGCAATGCAGGAATGTAAAAGGATGATTAGTAGTAAGATCTCTTAGCTGATAGCCGATTATGACAATATGACTGCTGGGGAGATTGTGTATGGATAGAGATTGCGGGAAAGTGATGATTTTGAGAAGTTGCATTCTTGGGAAAGTATGCATTAATAAATATACCTAACGATATTGTGAGTCGAGTGCCTACATCCAAAGAAAAATCATGAGTTCTGTAAGGGGAAAGGTTAGTTCGTCTTCCTCAGGCCTTTGACGTTGTGTGTTATTGGGGTAGCGTCGCTAAAAAATAGCAATTCGGATAATATTTATGCATGCTCTAGTAAATATATAATCAAAAATAGTTTTCTTTAGATGAACCAACGACTGCGGCGTGGTTCAAGACATTGCAACCTCTTTTCTCTGGAATTTTGAGGATCCTCCTCAAAATTCTGCCCCAGTTTACTGGGCTGGCGCTTCTGGCGATGCATGAACTAAAATTAACTTCGGAATTTTGAGGGTCCTACTCAAAATTTTGCCCTAGTTCCAATAGCGGGGAAAATGGAATTTTTATTAAATTATGACCGAACCCATAGGGCTTCCTACGTATCCCATCTTAAACGGGAATCAGGTCAGGCGTAGTTCAAATCACATCATAAAGGAACATGCGATCAAATATAATATCCTTTCACTGCATCTGAGTTGATTGGCTTCGGCCAGACTTCTTCGTCCATTTCCGCAAGAATAAGGGCTCCTCTGGTTAGAACCTGGTGAACCATGTACGGACCCTGCCAGTTGGGAGAGAATTTCCCCTTGGCTTCATCTTGATGTGGAAATATTTTCTTCAACACCAGCTGCCCTGGTGCAAACTTCCTCGGTTTGACTCTTTTGTTGAAGGCTCTGGACATTCTGTTCTGATATAACTGACCGTGGAAAACCGCATTCATCATTTTCCCATCTATAAGGGCTAACTGCTCGTAGCGACCTTTTACCCATTCTGCATCATCCAATTTTACTTCTTGCATGATCCTTAAGGAGGGTATTTCTACCTTGGCGGGGATAACCGCCTCTGTACCATAAACCAGCATGTAGGGAGTTGCTCCAGTCGATGTGCGAACTGTAGTGCAGTATCCCAATAAGGCGAATGATAACTTCTCATTCCATTGTTTGTGCTTTCGACCATCTTCCTTAGTATCTTCTTGATATTCTTGTTGGCTGCTTCCACAGCTCCATTCATTTGAGTCTTGTAGGCTGTAGAGTTCTTGTGTTTGATCTTGAAGTTTCACACATTGCTTTCATCAAGTCGTTGTTGAGATTGGAACCATTATCGGTGATAATTGATTCCGGAACCCCGAACTGACAAATAATGCGGTCGCGGATGAAACCCGCCACATCCTTCTTAGTGACCGCCCCTGTATGATGCTTCTTCGACACATTTGGTAAAATAATCGATTGCCACTAGGATGAACCTGTGCCCATTTGATGCGGCAGGCTCGATAGGTCCGATAACATCCATTCCCCAAGCGGCGAATGGCCATGGTGAGCTTGTCGCAGTAAGCTCATTTGGAGGCGCCTTTATCATATCTGCATGTATCTGACAGCGATGGCATTTGCGAACATACTGGATACAGTCTGTTTCCATAGTCATCGAGAAATACCCTACTCGGAGTATCTTTTTTGCTAAGACAACCATTCATGTGCGGCCCGCAGGTCCCTGCATGCACCTCGTCCAATAGCTTGGATGCTTCTTTTGCTTCGACACACCTTAGTAGACCCAAATCGAGAGTCCTCCTGTACAGGATTCCTCCACTGTGAAAAAAGTTGTTGGATAGCCTACGAAGTGTACGCTTCTGAGTAGCGTTGGCAAGTCCTGGATATTCCCCTGTTGTCAAGTACTCCTTGATGTCATGGAACCATGGTTTTCCATCTGCTTCTTCTTCAATGTAGGCACAATAAGGTAGCTGATCATGAATCTTTACTGGGATGGGGTCAATGAAATTTGTATTTGGATGCTGGATCATGGACGATAAAGTAGCTAATGCATCAGCAAACTCGTTCTAGACTCTGGGGACGTGCTGAAATTCTGTCCTTGTGAACCTTTTCCTCAACCCCTGTATATGATGCAAGTAGGGAAGTATCTTAGAGTTCTTGGTTGCCTACTCTCCTCGAACCTGATGTATGAGCAAGTCTGAATCCTCGATCACTAGCAACTCCTGAACGTTCATGTCAATAGCCATTTTGAGCCCCAAGATGCAGGCTTCATATTCAGCCATATTATTGGTGCAAGGGAACCTGAGCTTGGCAGATACCGGGTAGTGCTGGCCGGTTTCTGATACTAAGACTGATCCTATGCCAACTCCTTTGAAATTTGCAGCTCCGTCGAAAAACAACCTCCAACCATCATAGGATTCTGCAATATCTTCTCCTATGAAAGATACCTCTTCATCGGGAAAATACGTTTTTAGGGGCTCGTATTCTCCGTCTACGGGATTCTCGGCAAGATAGTCCGCCAAGGCTTTCCCTTTGATTGCTTTCTGGGTCACGTAAACAATATCGAATTCACTTAGCAGGATCTACCATTTGGCAAGCTTGCCAGTGGGCATGGGCTTCTAGAAGATATACTTCAGAGGGTCTATTCTGGATATGAGATAAGTAGTGTAAGCACAGAAGTAATGCCTCAACTTCTGCGCAACCCAAGTCAGAGCACAACAAGTGCGTTATAAAAGAGAATACCGTGCCTCGTACGGTGTGAACTTCTTACTGAGATAGTAAATGACTTGCTCCTTTCTCCTGTTTCATCATATTGTCCTAAAACACAACCGAATGCTCTATCCGATAACGCAAGGTAAAGCAATAAGGGTCTTCCTGGCTCAGGCAGAACCAAGACCAGCGGCGTTGATAGGTATTCCTTGATTCCGTCAAAAGCTTTCTAACAATCATCAGTCCATTTGGTAGCAGCGTTCTTCTTCAACATTTTGAAGATTGGTTCACAAATGACCGTGGATTAAGCTATGAACCGGCTGATATAGTTGAGTCTTCCCAGGAAACTCATCACGTCCTTCTTGTTCTTTGGCGGTGGCAATTCTTGGATAGCTTTGACCTTTGATCGATCCAATTCTATTCCCCGACGGCTCATGATGAAACCCAATAATTTTCCAGCAGGAAACTCGAATGCACACTTGGCAGATCTGCCATATGATTCCTGGCTTTCTTGGATTTGATGATGACGTCATCCATATATACCTCGATCTCCTTGTGTATCATGTCATGAAAGATGGTAGTCATGGATCTCATATAGGTGGCACCGACATTCTTCAAATTGAACAGCATCATTTTGTAACAGTACATTCCCCACAGCGTGATGAAAGCCGTTTTCTCTGCATCTTCCTCGTCCATCCATACCTGATGATACCAAGCGAAACAATCAACAAAAGATTGTAACTCATGCTTGGCGCAGTTGTCAATTAGAATGTGTATGTTCGGCAAGGGGAAGTCATCTTTAGGACTGGCCCGGTTTAGATCCTGGTAGTCAACACAAACTCTAACTTTCCCATCCTTTTTTGGCACTGGCACGATGTTGTCTAACCATGTCGGATACTCTACTACCCTGAGAACCTTGGCTTTGACTTGCTTGGTAACCTCTTCTTTGATTTTCAAACTCATGTCGGGTTTGAATTTCCTGAGCTTCTGCTTTACCGGTGGGCATGTCGGGTCTGTTGGCAGTTTGTGAGCTACAATGGATGTGTTGAGACCTGTCATGTCATCATATGACCAGGCGAGTATGTCTTCATATTCCTTTACGAACTCCTTGTACTCTTTCTTTTCTGATGGTGACAGGTGAACGCTGATGCGCGTTTCTTTGACATTATCTGCATCTCTCAGATTAATGACCTCAGTTTCATCCAAGTTAGACTTAGGCCTATTTTCAAAATTCTCAACTCCTCTAACGACCTCTTCTGGTATATCATCCTCTTCTGAGTCCGTATCCGTTTGTTGTGTTGTCTCGTTGCAAGTCACAACTGTTGGTTCATCATCAAGGCAAGTAATAGTAATGTTGTGTAAAATAAAGTGAATGATAGGAAAATAATAAGAGCGAGATATATAATAAATTGAAATACTTCGATTAGATTCATAATTGTTTTGAATATCAGAGCTCTTTTCAAAATTAAAGACAATGCGGAAATAAAATTAGCTAGTAAAAAGTAAAAATGTGATGCATGGTGCTTTTATTTAGCCTTGCTACTCTGAAGCTTTCCGGGCCCTGGTGGTTCTGATTGACCAATTGCTGAGGCGTTCTCCTCGGTTCACAGCTTGTATAGAAGGGCCTTCCTCCCCTTCCTCCTCGAAGATAACATAACAGTCCATATCATCTTCCAGAAACAGGTTCTTCATTGTTGCCAATGCCTCGTCTTCCTCTAATCCATATATAATGTCAGCTGGCTGAAAGGTTTGCTCTAGACGAGGTATAGGGTTCTCCAACGGATAGTAGAGACCGCGCCATGGTGGCGACCAATCATTAAACTCCTCCCTTGTGTATTCATACCCCAAGCCGAAAGTGGTACCATGTTCCTTTAGCTTGATGGGCTTGGTGATGCCCTGGAGATTCTTGCCAAGTCCTTTTCTGGGCTCATACCCACTCCAATTTAGGATACTCTCGATCTTGTTATTCCACCATTTGTCTTTGTCTACAGCGTTGACTCTTTTAATGTGGTGGTATGTTTCTTCGCCTATTATCCTTCTGCCTCCAATCATCAGGATGGTTTGGCGGCTGTATATAGGGTTGCTACCGTCGCCATGAATGATCACTTCTTGATGATTCCATTCAAATTTTACAACTTGGTGCAAGGTTGATGCCACAGCCCCAGCAGCGTGGATCCAGGGTCATCCCAACAATAAATTGTAGGATACCAGGACGTCTATAACTTAAAAGTCCACATCGAACCAGGTAGGTCCCATCTGCAAGCATAGGCTAATTTCCCCAATGGTGGATATTTGGGACCCATCGAAAGCTTTAACATTGATAGCTCCATCTTTGATCTCGTGCAAACCTTTCCCCAATGTCCTGAGAGTTATTAGTGGACAAATGTTAAGGCCGGATCCCCCGTCAACCAAGATTCTGATGATGAAATAATCTTCGCATTGCACGGTGATATGCAACGCCTTGTTGTGACTCAGTCCTTCTGGTGGTAACTCGTCCTCGTGGAAGGTGATCTTGTGGCTTTCCAGCACTTGTCCTACCATATTCGCCATTTCGCCTCCCGTTATATTGCTGGGAACATAAGCTTCACTCAATTTTTTCATCAAGGCATTTTTATGTGCCTCAGAGCTTTGCAAAAGATCCAGGATGGATATCTGCGCTGGTGTTTTGTTCAGTTTCTCAACGACCGAGTATTCTTTGGCCTGTATCTTTCTCCAAAGGTCATCGGGTCCAGTTTCGACAAACCATCCAGAGGCATGCTTGCTGGACGCAGCTAAATGTTCCGGAGTGTATATCCTGCCGGTTCTGGTCATGCCCTATGCGGCGATCGCTTCTCCAGTATGTGTCTTCCCTTTTCTCCTAGCTTCCGCTGTGTAATCCCAAGGTATGGCGTTTGGGTTGAACGGCGTTACTTCTATCATGGAAACCAGAATAGGCATCCTCGGGGGTAACACAGCAACTTCAAACGGTGCAGGTGCTTTTGGTATCCCAAACTCAACATCAATTGGCCTCGGCGCCTTTGCATGAGGCGCTTCGAACTTGAGTGGTACGAACACATTTACCTCATCGCCCTCAGAAGGCTGGATCTGAAAAACAATGGGGTTGAGGGTGACCGTTGGCTTCTTAGGCTCATCTCCTTCAGCAATCAACCCGATTGAACCTTTGGGGTCCCAATCGTCCTCAATCTCGATCATATGGATGCCTCCACCCTTGTGGTCAAGCAGAGGGTTGTTGCGGACATTGGGAGCGGGCTCCTTTGCTATAATGACCTTATTGTCAATCAAGGTCTGAATCTTGTCTTTCAACGAGCGACACTCGTCGATGGCATGGCCTTTCATTCCGGAATGGTATGTGCAGGTTTTGTTCGGGTTGACCCATTGAGAGGGATTTTCTGGAGTTATGATTGGGATAGGGGTAACATAACCGGCTACTTTGAGTCTTTCATATAGTTGGTCAATTGGTTCAGCAATGGCGGTATATTGTATGGGAGGTCTGCGGTCGAAATTTGGTCTAGGTCGAGGAAAGTTTTGGCGAGTAAGTGGTGATGGGTAATGAGAAGATTGGGAGTTATATGCTTGGTACACAGGCGCGGGCTGGGAATATCTTGGTGAAGTGGGCTGATATGTGGGTGGTGGAGGTGATTGGTAGGCGGGTGGTGGAATTTGGTATGTGGGTGAGGGTGCTTGGTAATTTGGGGAAGGTTGATATGTGAGTGGAGTTGAGGGATATGTTTGGTATTTCATAGGGGATTTGGTTCTTTGCGCAGCCATTACGGAATTCACGTCCTTTTTCTTTGCCGTGCCACCAGACTGTAAGGCCTTGTTGGTGGCCTGTAATGCTTCGAGATTAGTGACCATACCATTCTTGATACATTCTTCAATCCTTTCTCCCATCTTAATGATGTCGGAGAATTTATGACCCTCTATCAGCATCATCCTTTCATATTATTGAGGATCCTGAGCCCGGACAAAAAACATGTTCATTTGCTCTTCCTCTAAGGCTGGCCTGACCTTAGCAGCTTCTGACCTCCAACGAGTAGCATACTCGCGAAAGGTTTCTGCGGGTTTCTTCTTCAGATTCTGAATGTAGAAGACATCTGGTGCGTTCTCTGTGTTGAACCTAAATTCGTGCATAAAATCGGATGCCATGCTCACCCAACTTGTCCATCTCTTTGAATCCTAGCTGATGTACCAAGATAAGGCATCGCCTTTCAGGCTACTCATGAACAGCTTCATGCGGATCTTCTCGTCCCTTCCAACTCCTACCAGCTTATCACAATACATTCTTAGATGGACCCTAGGATCACCTGTACCGTCGAACATCTCGAACTTGGGAGGTTTGTACCCCTCCGGGAGTTCAACATCTGGCTAAATGCAGAGGTCCTCATAATTCAGCCCCTCTATGCCTTTGTTTCCTTCCATGCCCTGGACTCGGCTAGTTAACTTCTTGAGTTCAACGGCCAAACTCCTGATAAGGGAGTCTTTGTCGTCTGAGTCAGATGCACCTGAGATTGGCTGGGTGTAGTAGGGTATAGTATTCACAAAGACAGGAGTGTTGTGGAGGTGGTCGTTTGTGGTGTTATGCGGTTCAGGAATGAGCAGTGGAGTGTTATTGCATGTGTTGTAGGCTTGGGTGTGAGCGGGTTGTACTGGTGGTTGTGGGGTGTTCTGTGGAAGTGCGGGTTTCTGGGTATTAACATCAGGAGCGACAAGAGTGATTGATAGGCTTGCCAAGTTCCGGACTTGGTCCAATTCCTCTCGAAATTTCAGCAATGTCTGCTCAAGATGAGCAACAGTTCCCTTGGTAATTGGAGTATTCTGAAAAGTCTCCTCAATTTCCTTTCTAGCATTTGCATCTCCCATTTTGCTTTTGTTCCTGTTTCTGGTAGGACTTGGAGGAGGAGGGGGTGGAGGGCCCTTGGATCTTGTTGAGTATGCTGATGGTGCCAGAGTGCACGAACTAACCTTTGGGGAGGGGAATAAAAATAAAGAAAAACAAAAAGGTAACAAGTTAGTGTAGGTTATGAGAAGAAAATTGTTGCAATATTTAAACACATTGTGCAAGAATATAAATCGCGTCCTAATTTGGGTGCCTCATTGTGCCTGACGTAGTCCTAGCGACAAATTAGCTTGGAGAACTTATAATGTTAATTGCCTCATTTTATTGATAAAAATAAGATGAATCCCAACGATGCCAAGAAAATAAAATGTCACTAGTGGCCATTGACCTTATTACATCATTAAAAGCAAACTAAAAGACTCCTAACTACTTGGTCCCAGAAGATTTGGCATCTTTATCCCCCTCGAACAGCTTCACCAGCTCGCGCAGTCCTAGAAGCAGATAAGCTTGGGCCAAATGTCCGCCTGCATTCCCTTCAGCATTCCGACAATCTTCAATCCTCTTGAGGAACTTTCCTTCTAACTCCACTAGACCTCGCTCCAAATACCCTAGTCGTTTGTTGGTGCTGACAGCCATATCCTTCCATTCCTTGATCATCTTTTGATGGGCTTCTTGTATTTCCCGATGCTCACTTTCACACTCTTGAATTCTCTTGCGCAGTTGATTGCACTTAACCCGTGCCTCAGTTTTCTCGTCGATGATTCTGTGTCCGTGAATGAACCCGGGCTGACCCATACCATTGTGATTATCTTCCAACCAACCCGAATAGTGCGGCACGCAACCAGCGTGATACCAGTCTGGCTCAATAGATTCTTTCCCCAAAACGAGCTTGCAATGCCACATGTGTTGAGCTTGGCATTTGTGAGGGCTATCATCGTCCTAGAAATCGGCCCTAAAGTGACTCATTTTGTCGACCCTTGGTATGATTTTCGTCCTTCCAGCCTGCCTCATGGCTCGGAGGGGAACGTAAGGATAAGTTCCTCTTAGCCCAATGAGTATGAGAAATGGTGCGTCTTGGGATCGAACAATGAATTTTTTCGTAGGGAACCATTCGACCATCCACTGTACCTGGTTTTGTTTTAGATTCTCAAATAGCTCCACCCATCTTCCAGCATCCTCTGGCTGAGCGAACATGTTAGGCATATAATTCATACGCCTTGGCTGGTGGAAGGCAATGTGATCATCCTAGTCTCTGCGTAAGATCTCTTGTCGGTATTTTCCTTTCTAGAGGTGCTCCATGAGCCAGAGCTGAAGTAATAAATTGCATCCCTCAAAATGACTGGCCTTTTGCTGACAGTTGTCCAGAGCCCGGTATATTTCAGCAACAATCATGGGCACTATGCTGAAAGGTTGTCCGTTGATTCCTTCCATCAGAGTCTTGGTTACCATGGCCAATCTGGTGTGGATCCTAGCCTTCTTCATAGGGAACACTATCATCCCCAGGAAACAAAACATGAATACAAAGACCCTTCTGTGAATATGCCCCAGTAAGGTCGTACCTCTCATACAGATAGTCGAATGAGATGTAGGAGTCTTTCAAACAGGTCAAGTCTGGGTTCTTCTTCTATCCCATCATCTTAAGGAAACCCCCTACCCTTGCGATTCTCTGGCATAAGAAAACCCAGAGTCTCCCAAGGAATACCAGCTAAGCCTCTTATTTCTTCGAGCAAAGGAGTCATTTCAAGGTTCCCGAAGCGGAATACGGACCTGTCACTATCCCAGAACAGAGTTGCAGCATCTATGATTTTGTTGTCATGCTGGATTTCTAGAAGAGAAGGCAGATTCCCTAAGTATTTGTGGACGAGTGTCTGATCACTGGAGTGAAGATCTTTCCACCAATTCAGCAGCCTTGGATGATTGTTGGTTACCATGCCAAATCTAGGGACTTCGTGCCTCATTTTCTGCAAAACAGAGTGTTAGACCCTTACCTCGCCAGACTCGACTATTTAAACCAATAATTAGCATAAAAAGCATTTAGTTCTCCAAATAAATGCATAGAACATGTAGGTGTCCGTTTGGGTTTCAGGGAAACCCGATGGACTTTGGACAAGGCTATCTTAATGAGTCATTATGTGGACAACATAACTGACTCGGCTAGGTTTGATCATGATGCATGCACAGTTAGACAGAGTAAGGTTTTTATTGGGGTATTAGACAGGTACCCTTGAGCGGACAACTCAAGAGGGAAAGGCACGGAACCGTTGACTGCACCGCTGATCGACTGGTTTTGCCGCAAATATGCCTTTGCCAAATTTAAAGGGTGATAATATTGGAAGAGCGCAACCACTCATTATAAGCGTTGCTATGGTGTTTGTTTGGCACGATTGGAATATGACGTTGAAGATGCAGTTTACAAGAATGAAAAAAATTGACATGTATTTTCACGTTCATAAGATAAATGTTTACAATAATTGCAGTAATTACAACAACATTGAAATAAAGTAGTAAAGGAAAGCAGCTAAAGGAAAGAAAAGACATGAAGAGCCAAGTCAGTTTCGTAGTGAAAGAATAAAAGATAGTAAATAAAGCAATTAATGAGATAATAAAGTTACAAACAACATTCAATGGTAAAAGCCTCAAGAATCTCCCTAGCGGAGTCGCCAGGCTGTCGACGCCCCCTTTTTCTCTAACCGTGGGGTCAGAAATCAGGTATACGACATTGGGAGGACAACTCTATTCCCTTTCAAGAATTGGGTTTAGAAGTTTAAGAGTCGCCACCTAATGATTATAGTGCATTAGCACACTTTAAGAAGGGTTTGAGATGAAGGGACCAGAGATTAGGGTAAGGGCTAGAAATTATCCCGAGGGGAAGGTGTTAGGCACCCCTCAAGATCCACTAGTGTGGTTCCCGGCCAAGTTGCAATTGTGACTTTACAAGTAAACAATCAAGGCTCAAATAAGGATTCGCACATAACATTGCGACCAAGTTGAAAATTTTCAAAGTTAAGTAGAGAGGGCAGAAATTCATGAAAAAAAGATTTGAACAGTTTTACAAGAAGCGATGAAAGCAAATAAAGGGAGGGGAGTCCTAAGTTTATAATTAATATGGATCACTTCAATGCAATACCTAGCGATCACTCCTCAGAAGAGGGGTCACATGTGATATTAGCGCATCGGTCATCATATCCATATTCTACCCTTCCCACCCCGTTAAGGTATTTAAACGCGATCAGTCTCGTTTACTTATTGCATGCTAGAACCCGTCCCAACCTATCAGTCCCGGGGTATCAGGACTTCTGATCCTAAAGGGGAAGGAAAGGGATATAGGCATATATGGAGTTCAAAGGTTAAAATTGTAATTACGACATACAAAACAAGTAACAAATATAAGGATGAACAAAACAAATAGGTAAGACTCAAGTAAACCCCTTAATCAAACAAATACTTAGTTTAACATGTCTTGACACATACTGATTTGGTCTTTAAATTAAACTTAAACAGCGAACGGACTGGTTCAACCCATATGTTTAGATAGAAAGTCCGCATTAGGAAACTTGGATCCAATTGTCAGAAATTAAGGTATTTCAAGCAAGTGATTTAAAAGGTACTGGTTTCAGGAAAAGTAGTCTAATGCAGAAGAGTTTTGAAAAGAAAGTATAGACTGCAGTAAAAATAAAACACAGAAATGGTTGTGAAAGAGTTTTAGAGATAGAAATATCTAAGGAAAGGGTAAGTCGCAACTGTTTTAAAAGACAATTTCAGGGTCTGAGTAAAACGTTTAGGCAGAATGTTTAGAAAGAAACTGTTTCAGAAAAAGATGCCGATTTGAGGGATTTAAATGCATACTGAGTCAAGAGAGTTTTTGTCAAAGAATTAAGACTTCTGAAATCGTTGTTGTATTAATATGTTAAGGACCAGTTAATAAATCATTATTACTTTAAGTGAATCAGACGAGTTTGATGCAAATCCTATAGGCATGATATCTATTTTGACTTTTAAAACCTGTTATTGAACTTGTAAAAGATGATTGTGTTAATTAACCCTACAGTTTGCCTAATGCATATGCATTCCTTATAGGCATGATCTCTATATGCATTGATTACATGAACGTTAAGTCCTATAGGCATGATTTCTATGTGATTTGTAACACAATGAAGCGTTGACCCTATAGGCATGGTCTCTAGGTGATGTGGAATCAGAAACATTGAATAATCTTATAGGCAGGATTTCTAAAAAAAAAAAAATCCTAAAGCATGGTTTCTACCCTTACTGATGCAAGAATGTAAAACCCCTCCCACACCCTTTTACTATATTCCCCAAATCCTTTATACAAATTATTACAGACGAAAAGAAAGAAAATAAATACATTAAAAACTAACAGCTAGATCCGAGCAGCCTAATTCAATCTTAATGTCCAATAACATGTGATTAACCAATTCCGGATTTCCAAAGCCTTCTCTTTATCCAAAGTGTTTCAAAGTTCCAAGGAATCTCAAGGATTCCCGGCATTGCTTACACTCAAGATACCATTTAGAATTAGAATAGTGCAGTGCGGAATAGTCAGCCCTCAAGCATCTAAGTTCAGTGGGAGATCAAGGGTCCCAAAGCATGGCCTGCAAGAGAGGGGCAGAACTTAGAGCTAGGAGTAAGTGCAAAGTGAAAAGTAATTGGGGAGCCATAACAAATGGTGGTCATACCCAGCCACAGGTGCAGACTGGCACACTCCTGACCATTTGTTTGGTCAAACAAGTTAGGAGCAGACCCTTGAGGGTCAAACCTAGGTCTGGATGGTGATTAGGACACTACTAGACTCAGGTCTAGTCTCAAGCACATAAAGGGGAGAAGGGAGTGGAAATTGATTGAGTTAGGAGGTTTAATGAACCTGGTTCAAAGTCATGGGTAGCAATAACAGAGTGTTGTCATGGCTGGAGCTGTACTCTCATACAAACGAGTAAAGGTAAGGGATTCACATGAGAAGAGTACATACAGAGTTGCAGAAACATAAGGAAAGAAATCATAACAAACTAAGATGTAAACACATGATGAAAGAGAGAGCATGACAGGCTAGGAAATAAACACATAGTTAAGGGGGAATTATTTAACTAAGAATGACATACCAGTTGCAAGTACTAGAATAGCAGAACAACAAAAGCAAGTAAACAGCCAGAAGTCAACAGGAGCAAAATTGATTCTTCAACAAATACTTGAGAGTTCAAAGAGAACTCAAGAATGTTTCAGAAAGTAGAAAGAGAAGAGGAGCAGGGTGCTCAATACTAGAAGTTGAGAAAGTAGTAGTAGAGAAAGTATTGAAAAGTTCGAAGTCTTTTTTTTGTATATGTCCCTATTAAGTGCAAAAGGGTTAGCCCCTTTTATAGTGCAAAAGACAAGTGAGAAGAAGGTAAGAAAATAATTTTGAAAGTCAATCACACAGATTTCCCTTCAGCCAAGGGATTCATTTCAAACGGGCATGACAAATAAGGAAAGGATTTTGATTTTAAATCTTTTCTAAGGTAGTATAACAGGGGTAAATACATGGAAATTCATTTAAGGAAATAGTTCAACATTACACGGTTTTGGTTAAATAAGGGAAGGCAGTCAATCACAGCCAGTAAAAATCAAGGTTTGAGCCTTGGCATGAATGGATCCAACCAAGAAAAGGTGAAGAGAAACTTAATTTGAAGAAAATCATTAACAATCAATCATACCCTTTTGAAAAGGGACTCGGAATCAATGACAGGCAGGCCAAAGGCCTTTTGAAAGAAGAGAAAGCCATATAAAAACCATACAAAGACAAGAGAGAGTTGTTGCAACACTAGCAAAGAAATCAGAGTAGCAAGGAAAGTTAGGTTCATAGACTCAAAGTGAGTCTTTGAAAGAGGGTCAGGGTTCTGAATGGAACCCTAACCCATGCAAACAGCCAAGCTTGTCAAAAACCTCCAACACTAGGGTTTTCTGACTCAAATCAGATACATAAGCGAAGAACAACAAGTAGAATAGGCTTAATAGCCTATCTCAGAAACTCATGAGAGAATAAGAAAACAGAGAGAATAACAAGTTTGAAACACAGGGAATACATTTAGGCAAAGCTTTGTTGCTTAAACAAGTTCAGGAGAGACAAGCAATACAGGTTTAGGAAAACATTAGAAGAATCATGCTTAGGGCTTTAAACAAAAAATCCAGTGAAGGCAGGCAAGGAGCAAAAGTTTAGTAAAAAATACAGTAGAGGGATATGCGAGGGAGACACATAAAGCATGCTTATAGAACCCAGTAGGAGAAAGAACATGCGTAATAACGGCAAAACACAAGAACATAGGAGAAGACATGCAAGGAAAGAACATAAGACATAAGAGAAAAACTCGTAGGAAACATGGCATATACAGATTCACACAAAGAAAAGAAGAAGGAGAAGAGACAGAAGTCGTTTTAAGATTTTTGAAAACCCTAAATCGAAACAGACTAGTTTTAAAAAAGGAAAAATTGGGGAAAAGTTTTAAAACTTCGAGTATAACACAGATTTACCACAGATCTAAGAAAATAAAAGAAAAAGGAACCTCGAACAGCTTTAGGGTTTCTTAGAATGAAAAGGCTTGGAAAGGGTCTGGTCTCGAACAGGTCTGAGCCATAGCTATGCTTTTTAAGGCTCGAACAAGTCGGAACAGAGCCGGAGAGGCCATAGGACCTCAGATCTGTGGAGGATCTGAACGGGCATCGTTGAGATCGAACCTCGAAATCTCGAACAACCATGATTTGGGGGTGAAGGGAGGTGAGCATAGGCCGTCCATGGCCTGAGAAGCCATGGACTCTGGTGAGATTTGGTCGGAGAAGACGAGGAAGACGGCTAGGGTTTTTGAGTGTTAGAGAGCGTTTGAGAGAAAGGGAGGGTTTGAGGGCGGCGATCGAAGAGAAATGAGAGACAGGGTTAGGTCATTCGAAATTAAAAAGGAAAGGAGGGATGGGGGCCGTTGATGAAAATGATCAACAGCCAGGATCTGAAGATACAAACGGACGGGTTTAGTTAACGGGTCAGGGGTCGGGTTAAATTTGAATTGGGCTGGTCCAATTTGGGCTTCAAATCGGCTGAGATTGAGATGGAATTGTGGTTAAAATTGAAACGAATTGAGGCTAAAATTGAAATAGCCAGTTTTTCCCCTATTATTTTATAAAAATAGTAAAAATATTTTAAAAGCAAATTAAAGGTACTGAGTTAATAAATAATATGTAAACCTTAATTTAAAATATTGGGATCAATTTATATTTAAGAAAAATGCTATTAAATCTTAAAGAGGCTATCATTGCAATTACATGCTATTTAGTTTTAAAATACCAAATGAATTTGCAAAAATATGCAAAAATCATTAAAATAGGAATAGTTTGGGAATAGTTATTGGGATTTTATGATGTAAAAATAGGCCATAAATTAATTTAAAAATCATTAAAAATGCCAAAACCCTTTGGGGTGCTTATATATGCACATATATGTCATTTTGAAAATATATAGGCAAAAATTGGGTATCAACATATGATTATGAGTTCATGTTGAAAATAGCTTAATTTACCTATGAGTATTATCTAAGATTTGGCATAAATCAGTCATGTGTTTAACATCTGTGGAATGAGTTTTTTTTACTTCACAGTTTCAAAGTCTGTTTTGGAAAAGGAATTCAGAGCCATGGCGTGAAGAGTTCAAATTTATTATGTAAACACTATCTAATTTAAGTGATTCCTAAAAGTGAGTATGGATATGTGTAGAATATAAATCAATTATCTGTTTAAGGCTATTCGATGTAGGATTTAGTAAATGGAATCAAATTGAAGTGTCTGTTCTATTAGAGTTTAAGTGACTGTGTATGGGTTCTCATGACAGTAAAAGACTGCTTTTAGTTTGAAAAGGGTTGAACATTAGGAGCAGGTTTGGTATTTGTCTCCAGGGTAGTAATGGTTTTTAATTCTAAAAATTTTGTGCATAATCAATACTTAGTGCTGGATTTCATAGTTGGGCCTTTTAGCGATGGCCCAATTTCCCCTTAACGTCCCAGATGTGATAGCTTCATTTAAGCCTAGCCCTTTTGGCTTTGATGTGCAAGCTTCGAAAATGCTGATTTGGGCATGTTGTAACTAAGCTTCGCACATAACCAAACGTTGGGTCATTTTAATCTACTGATTATTAAGGGTTAAATTATGTGTTGGCCTAGATTGAATTCAAATCACGTTAAGCTTTTAATTAATCAATTAGACCCCTTCGGTAGTTGAGGTGAGCTTTGTTAAATAATGGAAGCAACTCGGGCTTTCGAGAGTTTAGCTTGAACTCCCTTTAGAATTGGATTTGAGGTGTTCCGTGCCAAATAAATCCTAAAATGCATGGCCCTCGCTTAATTAATATTTTAAATCTTTAGAAATCGAGGCGTGCCATTTAGTTGAACTTCCATGGCCCTCGCAAACTTGAAAGTGCGTAGTTGCTTTAGGCATGCCATTTTAATAATTTACCTTCATAATCTCGGGTGCGTATTTATGTGACCCAAATCCAAATCCCCAACAATGTTAGATAAAATATGTCGAGAGCCGCGGGTGCATTTATGTGACGTGGTTCGAGACGTATTTTAAAAGACATTGCAAGTTTCCTTTAAAATAATTAAATAAGGGCAGTTTTAAAAAGGGGTTAAAATGCACATAGGTTTAAACATGTGCTAAAATCAGATAATTAAGCCGAATATAGCAGTTGAGCGACCGTGCTAGAACCATGGAACTCAGGAATTCCTAACACCTTCTTCCGGGTTAACAGAATTCCTTATTCGGATTTCTGGTTCGCGGACTGTAATACAGAGTCAAGCTTTTCCTCGATTCGGGATTCAACCGGTGACTTGGGACACCATAAATCTTCCAAGTGGCGACTCTAAATCTTTTAACAATAAATCTCATTTCGATTGTCCTTTAATTGGAAAAACTCCCTTTTATGCCCCTTTACGGGGGTGTAGTGAAAATGGAGGTGTGATAGCTCTAACGACTCTGCTGGGGATCGAACCCAGAATCTCTGGTTCAGGGTTCAAGAGTTCGAGCTTAAAATAACTGTTATATTTGGCTTTGTTTATTATCTGGTTTTATTACATGTTTGGGCCTAATGTGCTAAATGTTGCTTTTTACCGCTTTGATATTATCTGAACTGTATATATAAACTGCTACGAAACCCCTCTCTTCTCTCTCCCGAAGAGTGAACGCTGGTCGTGACTTATTTCTGTTAGTGTCATGTCCCAAATAGAACGAGGTTCGGACAAGTTGCAAAGCTGGATGATCTTTTAGTTACCGGTACGCAGCCTTCCCTCGGCTCGAGTTGTCCGCTCGGGTAAGCCAGGTCTAGAACAATACACCCAGGTTTTAAACCTAGAATAGCTCAGCCTTATGCCGGATCCCTAGTAGGAATGCTTATCTGCATCATGTGCATTTGACTTTGGAGACTCAACACAGGGGTTGGGTCTGTCTAGGACATGTGTACTCGGAATGAAAAGACCATCCTGATGCATCCTACTTGCTACTTGTGCATTTATTTGCTTCAGATTTGCATGTTGACCGGCTTATAGGGAAAAGGTTGAGAGATGGAAAGTCAATGTGAGGGCTAAGAGAGATAATTGCTTGTTTTTGAAAAACCGATGTCCCAAAATATACTGAAACTCTGCCAAAATTTTGAAAAAAAAAAGAGAGAAATTTTTGTTTTGTTTTGAAAAAAAAAGAAAAGTTGGTTTTTGTTTTGTCAAAATTGCCCTACGCCAGTTTGATTCTCACCGGATGTGAGATACGTAGACAACCCCCATCGGGTCCAACTTCCTTTTTTGCAAAAATAGCCGAATGTCCCTCAAAAGGGCACCGGAAGGCTGTTTTTGCAAGAACAGCCACCTTTAGTCACTTTTAAAGGTTTTGGCTAGTTAGCCGACACAACCTTAAAATCTTTGTTTTTGAAGTGCTGAAAGGCCATATTGGCAAAGCCGGATATTTTTGTGAAAATTTGGAAAAAAAATGGTCATTTTTCTTGAGTCAGATATCTTTTAATGAAAATCACCCTAATAAATGTGCAGAATGAGCACGAGTCAAAGTTTGCCAATAACAGTCATGAACAAGATCCCTTTGGAGTTGCATATGTGGTGGGAGGATCTGGGTAAATCAAAGCAAGATAAGGTCAATCTTCATTTGGGAGGCCTCACCGGGTTGTTGAAGATCAAGCCTAGAGGAGACATCATAAAGGCGTTGGTTACGTTTTGGTACCCAGCTCACAATGTCTTGCAGTTCTCGGATTTTGAACTCACACTCACCTTAGAAGAGATAGCAGGTTATATGGGAAGAACTGAAGGTCTGAGGCATAAGTGTATGATCGCTCCAAGAGCCGTTAACTTTCACAAATTCATGGATTTTCTAAAAATAAGCAAGGGAGTCTCGTACTCCGAGTTGGAGGACGGTTTTTCCACACTACGTTTTATATACCAGAGGTTTGGGCATGTAAGAGGATTCAACAACTCGGAAAGCGGGGTTTGTAGCAAAGGGAACCGAGCAAAATGGGGTGAGCATAGGCGTTTCGCTTTCATGGTAGCTATCTTAGGCCTCGTGGTGTTTCCCCGGAAAGACGGGAATATCGATTTGTGGGTGGCTGGAGTCGTCAAGGTCCTGATTACCAACGCCAAAAGCATTCTTGCCCCTATGATAGTGTCTGAGATGTACCGAGCTCTCACAGCTTGTAAAGTTGGGGTAGATTTCTTCGAGGGATGCAATTTGCTATTATAGATATGGATAATTGATCACCTGTGTCACCACCCTTAGTGTATGAGCTATAGATCTATAAAGAAAAGTTGCATTGAAGAGTTTAACACAAGGATTTTAGGGTTCAAGCTGCCAGTGGGGTTTGGAGATTGAATATCCCGCCTTCGTTCAATTACTGCAGGACAAATAGAATGGACATTGGGTTGGCTTCCTGTTGAAGAGATTGTGTATATGCCCGCCACTGGTCCTTACTTCCTCCTAATGGGTCTGCGAGGTATTCAGCCCTACGCTCCTTACCGGGTGATGAGACAGTTGGGAAGGTGTCAGGTGATGCACCCAGATGAAGACCTTAGCGTTTATGCGGTCGAGGTTAGTTCCGACGGCCAATTTCATGAAGAAACAATTCGTTCTATTTGGAATGAATGCCAGTATTTGACGGTGAACACTCGATGCGTGACCTATCTAGAGGCGAAGCTCACCCCCCTATCTTGCCTGGTATAGAAAGAAGAACATTGCAAGGGCCGAACCATAAATACCAGCCAAAAAGCCTCACATTCAGGAATTCGTTGAGGCGTCTCAAGAACAGTGGGCTTGGTTGGCTAAGGAGAATGAGTACAGGGCCACAATAGGAAAATTGGAAAAGAAAATTAGAGAACTTCAATTCTAGAGTGGCTTGCGAGTCGCGGCGGACGAAGGAGAAAAGAAAAGGCTAGCCAAAGAAAATGAGGCCCTTCGAGCCCAAATTCAGAAAATGAAAATAGCAGCAGAAAACCCTACCCGAAGTGCCAAAAATGAAAAGCTCATAAATAACCTGAGGCAGAAAGTGAATGACTACAGTTTCGATTTGAACAAAGCAGAAAGTGAACTAGCCAGGGTTCGAAAGCAATTGGCTAAAAATGCAGATGAACGAGTGCACCTAGTTAAGAAGTTGAATGAAAAGTACGACGATGAGGTCGCAGGATTAAAGAAAAGGGTCATCGCCACAGAAAACAAAATTATCAAACAGGCGAAAGATTTCAAAGCTGAAAGAGAACATTGTTATACAGCATTGGCGCAATTTGAAATAGATTTGCAACAACTTCAGGAGTAGAGTCATGTGGCAGAGCAAACTTTGGAAGCCAGGGCCCAACAGATTGGGCGTTTGTTACAAGAAAAAGGTGTCATAAGAGAGAAAATTAGAAACATCACAGATTACATCGTTATGAAGTGCCAAATCTGTGAGGATATGACTCGCACTACCTTCTTCGCGGCAGTGATGACATTTGTTAAACAGATAATGAGCGACTTGGACCGACTTCAAAGGGATATTGCATATAGGCCCGTGGCAAGACGGAATGATGTCCCGCGGGCACTAGGAGCATTGATGTATTCATGATTTTTCATTTGAGTCTGTATTTCCTTTTTTGTTAGAGTCTGTCAGTTGTGTTGAGTCTGTATTTTCTTTTTGCTGGAGTCTGTCAATTGTGTTCGAGTCTGTATTTTCTTTTGTTGGAGTATGATAGTTTATTTTTGGAGTCTGTATTTTGTCTCTTCATCTGTGTCTGTCAGTTTCTCTCGGAGTCTGTTAGTTTGGAGTCTTTGTAATCAAAATCTTTGCTTTTTATGAAAATTGAAAATCCCAAAAAATGTTTTATTTCACACTTATCTCCCAGAACTATGCTCGGTCTGATTCATGCGAGGTCATGATACGTAGGCAATCTCCATAGGATTTGACCATAACTAAAAGAAAAAAGAGAGGAAAAATAAGAGAGAAAAAGAAAGAAAAGAGAGGAAAAATAAGAGAAAGAAGCAATGGTAGAACAAGAGGGAAATGTGAGGATAAAAACAAAGAAGAGAATTGTCCAGAATGAAAAAAAAGAGAGAAAAGAAGAAACGAAAGAAAAGCCAGGATGACGCAAGTAGCCGATTAAATGCATGATAGGAACGGTTAACTGCTTAGGTGCATTCATTCCCCAAATGTGTGATTACCAATCTGTTAAAGCCCTAACCACTAACAAGGTTGTTGTTGATGTATTGAGTTCAGGCAGGTGGTTAGTTGATTGGCATTCTGGCAACTCACTCATACAACACCCGATCAAAAGACAGGTTGAATATGGCCAACCAAGAACCGGAGACAAGTATTGTTGACCCATCAAAAGAGGTGGAAGAACTGGATGTTAATGCAATGAAAGAAGAGATGTATAAGTTAAAGCAGCAGATGGCTGAAATGTACCAAGCCTGGGCAAAGGGGCATCCACCACCGGTTTATCCCGCCAACCCTGCTTATATCCCACCATCAGCCCAACCTCCGGAGCCTCCCACTGTGAACTCATCTCCAGCCTTTCCCCTCTACCAACAATGCTATGGCACCACTTCCCATACTTCTTAAGCTCCACCACCCAAACAAGTCCCATACCCTCCTCCACCAATCACACATGTTTTTGTGGCACCTCCACCTGCTAAATTACACCGATCTTCTAGTGAACCTCTGTTCCAAACTCACGATAACCAGTACTATCCCCCTGAACCTACCTTCAAAGTTCTAGAACCATATTCTTACACCCCTCATCTTGATCTCCCGGCAGAGACCGAGAAGCCCCCCCAAAAGTTCCGAGAAGGAAGAGATGATCAGAAAGGTCAAAAGCTTAGAACAATCGTTCAGAGATATGAGGGAGTTGGGAGGTCAAGTAAGTGTAACCTATAAAGATTTATGTCTGTTCCCAGATGTTCAGTTACCAGCAAGGTTCAAAATGCCCAAATTTGATCTATACGACGGGCATGGTGACCCAGTAGCACACTTAAGAGGATTCTGTAGCAAGATGAGAGGAGTAGGCGGAAAAGATGAGTTGCTGATGGCATATTTCAGCCAAAGTCTAAATGGATCGGCATTAGAATGGTATACCAGACAAGATCACAGCAGGTGGTACACATGGGACGATTTGGCCCAAGCCTTTGCCTGCCATTTTTAGTACAACCGCAAAATTATCCCAAACCGTCTATCATTGACAAAGATTGAGAATAAGCCCGGTGAGAGCTTTAGGGAATATGGATTCCGTTGGAGAGAGAAAGCAGCGAGGGTTGACCCTCTGATGAAAGAAAGTGAGATGGTTGATTATTTCTTACAGGCTTTGGAACCCACTTATTTTGGTCACTTGGTGTCAGCAGTGGGCAAGTCCTTTTATGAAGTTGTAAAAATGGGAGGCATGGTTGAGGAGGGACTCAAGTCCAACAAGATCATGAGTTATTCAGTAATCAAAGCAACCACCCAGGCCATTCAAAACGGTACTGGAGGTGTACTCAGGAAGAAGAAGAAAGAGGATGTTGCTACAATTCAGTCGGGTGCTTGGGTTAGATCCAGGAACCTTTCATGTTACTACAACCCGCCTCGACCCTACCACCAAACTTACCCCCACACTCCATATAGTCCACCACAACACTACTACCCACTGCCCGATCCCCATGTTTCCGTCCATCACACACAAACCTATACCCAACCTCCCGCCCATGCACAATGGCGTGCGCCGGCTCCACCAAGTCCATACCTAGCTCCACAAAATGCCCATCCACCCCCAAGAGCCTACAGAAATCCCCCTGGAACAGGTTTTTGTCCAAATCAAGCCTTTAAGAATGAGAGGTTGCAGAAGCAGAAGACTTTCACTCCATTGGGAGAATCATATGCTAGTATATTCCATAGATTGAGACAGTTGGGTATGTTGAATCCGATCGAGGCTAAGCTGCCGAATCCCCCTCCCAGAAATCTTGACCACTCGGTGAGTTGTGAGTATTGTTCAGGGACCCCGGGTCACGACACAGAGAAATGCTGGAAGTTGAAAACAGCTATTCAAGAGCTCATTGATACTAATCGGATTGAGGTCCAAGCCCCGGAGGCCCCCAACATCAACCAGAACCCGTTGCCAGACCATCATGAGACTAATATAATTGAGATAGTTCATAAGGGAGGGGAGCCTAAGAATCCTTCACAAACCGTCATAATGATTCGGGCTAGCAAAGCCAAGCCATTTGAAAAGTCAACAAGTGAGAAGTCTGTGATCAAGTTGAACGGGGCAAATAATGAACCATCTGTGGAGGTCAAGAAGGGGTCCTCAAGTGACGTCGCAGGAAAACATGAAAGAGCGAAAGTGGTTGTGCCAGGAATGACGAACAAGCCTGTGGTAATTGTGAAGGGCGCCCGCACAGATCCTATCATTATCAAACCGGTAACTCAATTACCGATAGTCAACAGCAAGGCAGTCCCATGGAATTATGAACGAGTGACAGTGATTTACAAGGGGAAAGAGGTTAAAGAATAAGTGTGTGAGACCCATGGTTTGACCCGATCGGGGAGATGCTTTGCTCCCGAAGAGTTGAGAAAAGCTAAAACCTTAAAAGATAACCCAGTGTTGGTGAAGAAAGCGGTGACCGAGGAAGAAGCAGAAGAATTTCTGAGAAAGATGAAAGTACAAGACTATTCCATTGTGGAGCAGTTATGGAAAACACCGGCTAAGATCTCGCTCTTGTCATTATTGATCCATTCAGACGAGCACCGTCGGGCTTTGATGAATATCTTGAACGAATCCCACGTTCCTGACAAAATCTCAGTAAACCACTTGGAAAAGATAGCTAACAAGATATTTGAGGTAAACGGAGTCACTTTTTCTGATGATGAGTTGCCCATGAAGGGTACCGAGTACAATAGAGCCCTCTATCTGACGGTGAAATGTGCAGATTCCGTGGTTACTCGGGTACTAGTTGACAATGGTTCCAGTGCAAATATTTTCCCTCTTTCCACTCTGAACAAGTTGAAGGTGGATGATGAAAGAATTCACAAGAACAGTATCTGCGTTTGAGGATTCGATGGTGGAGGAAAGATTCAGTCGGGGATATAGTGCTTGAGCTTACAATAGGACCAGTTGAATTTACTATGGAATTCCAAGTGCTTGATGTGGCTATTTCTTACAATCTGTTGTTAGGTTGACCCTGGATTCATGCTGCCAAAGCAGTCCCGTCCACTCTGCATCAAATGGTTAAGTGTGAATGGGATAAACAGGAAATTGTTGTGCATGGCGAAGACAATTTATGTGTTCCCAGTGATGCCATTATTCCATTCATAGAGTTTGAAGACGACAAGGGGTCGTGGGTTTATCAGGTTTTTGAAACGGTATCGGTAGTGAAAATTCCTAAAGGGAAGTGCGTGCCGACTCCAAGGGTAGCTGCTGCATCAGTCATGGTAGTCGTTGAAATGTTGAAATATGGTTCTGTACCGGGAAAAGGTTTGGGCGCATCTCTGCAAGGTACCGTACAGCCTGTTTCCCTTCCTAAAAACTTGGATACATTTGGTCTGGGGTTCAAGCCCATAGTCGCAGACGTGAGAAGAGCTAGAAAAATGAAACAGAGAGCATGGGCCCTTCCAAAGCGAGTCCCGCATCTATCCCGATCATTTGTCAGGCCCGGTACCAGAAAGTGCCCCGTGACGTCAGTTCCTATTTCGGTGGTTGATGTGGATGGAGATTTGATGGAAAGGTTCGAGAGGATATTCGCTGATGTGAACGTGTTGGAAGCTAGAGAGGGTTCTAGCAAGGCGTATGTGCAATTTGTTGGTCCCGTTGCAAAGATTAACAATTGGGAAGCTACTCCTCTCCCCACCAGGAGGGAGTTTTGGTAGTTTGCTTTGATTTTCTTTCAATTTATGTGGATTATTCCAGGGTTGTAATTCAGATTCTATGTTCCGTCTGTTTGGATGTATAAATCCCGTTATCTTTAATTTCAATGAAATGCAATTTCTCTTTTCCTTGCTTCCTGATAGTTTTATTTTTGTTTTCCTTTCTTCCTTGTACAGTTCTTTTTATGCTGGCCTCGATGATATGACATGCATGCGGAATCTCCGGCCCAGTCTTAAAAGCCAATCTAGTTCTGAAATAGTAATTCAAGAAATAGAATGTGATGTTGAATCGGAATATGACGAGGATGAAGCCTTTGAAGAGATTAGTAAGGAATTAAGCCATTTTGAAGAAAAACCCAAGCCTAACCTGAGTGATACAAAAGCAATCAATTTAGGGGACCAAGATAATGTCCGAGAAACTAAAATAAGTGTCCATCTTGAACCACAACTCAGAGAGGAGATAATTAAAACACTGTTCAACTATAAAGATGTTTTTGCATGGTCCTACACGACATGTCAGGTCTAAGCACTGGCTTGGTGGTTCAAAAATTGCCCACTGACCCGATATTCCCTCCTGTCAAGCAGAAGCTAAGGAAATTTAAAACTGATATGAGTGTGAAAATTAAGGAAGAGGTCACCAAACAGTTTGAGGCCAAGGTCATTCGGGTCGCTCGGTATCCCACTTGGTTAGACAATGTAGTGCCTGTGCCGAAGAAGAATGGCAAGACCAGGGTGTGTGTTGATTATCGAGACCTCAACAAGGCGAGTCCAAAGGATAATTTCCCACTGCCGAACATCCATATATTGATCGATAATTGTGCCAAACATGAGGTTGGTTCTTTTGTGGATTGTTATACGGGCTACCACCAGATCTTAATGGATGAGGAGGACGCAGAAAAGATAGTATTCATCATGCCATAGGGAACATACTGCTATCGGGTCATGCCATTTGGTTTGAAAAATGTCGGGGTAACCTACATGAGGGCAATGACGCCCATATTCCACGACATAATACATAGGGAGATCGAGGTTTATATGGATGATGTGATTGTAAAGTTTAGAAAGCAGTCTGACCATGTCAGAGATCTGAGAAAGTTCTTCCAAAGGCTTCGTAGGTACAATCTCAAGCTCAATCCTGCAAAATGTGTGTTCGGTGTTCCGTCTGGAAAGTTGTTGGGATTCATAGTCAGCCGACGAGGTATTGAATTAGACCCGTCAAAAATCAAAGCCATCCAGGAATTGCCACCTCCAAAGAACAAGACTGAGGTGAAGAGTCTGTTGGGAAGATTGAATTACATCAGCCGGTTTATTGCTCAGCTCACGACAACTTGTGAGCCTATCTTCAAATTGTTAAAGAAAGATGTTGCAGTCAAGTGGACAGATGAATGTCAGGAAGCATTTGATAAGATTAAGGGGTACTTGTCAAACCCTCCTGTGTTGGTCCTGCCAGAACTAGGGAGACCTTTGATTCTATATTTGACGGTCTTGGACAATTCATTTGGAAGTGTGTTGGGACAACATCACATCACTGGCAGGAAGGAGCAGGCCATATACTATCTCAGCAAGAAGTTCACATCTTACGAGGTTAAGTACACTCAGCTTGAGAGGACGTGTTGCGCCCTAACTTGGGTAGCCCAGAAGCTGAAACATTATTTGTCATCTTATACTACTTACCTCATCTCTTGCTTGGATCCGTTGAAGTATATCTTTCAGAAGCCTATGCCCACGGGAAGTCTTGCAAAGTGGAAGATCTTGCTCACAGAATTTGACATTGTCTACGTGACTCGGACTGTGATGAAAGCATAAGCATTGGCCGACCATTTGGCTGAGAATCCTGTGGATGAAGAATACGAACCTTTGAAGACTTACTTCCCTGATGAAGAGGTAATGCACATTGATGAGTTGGAACATATTGAAAGGCCAGGATGGAAACTTTTCTTTGATGGGGCTGCTAACATGAAAGGCGTTGGGATAGGAGCGGTACTTGTTTCTGAAATAGGGCACCATTACCCTGTTACGGCTCAGCTTCGGTTCTACTGTACTAACAACATGGCAAAATACGAGGCATGCATTTTGGGTTTGAGGATGGCTGTAGATATGGGTGTCCAGGAAGTCTTGGTCTTGGGTGACTCGGACCTTCTGGTACACCAGATTCAGGGAGAATGGGAAACACGGGATTTAAACCTCATACCGTACTGGTAATGCTTGCATGATCTTTGTTAACGGTTTCAATCAATAGAGTTCAGGCATATTCAGAGGATCCACAATGAGGTCGCCGATGCTTTGGCTACTCTGGCGTCAATGTTACATCATCCAGATAAGGCTTATGTAGACCCATTGCATATTCAGGTCCATGATCAGCATGCTTATTATAACATGGTGGAGGAAGAGCTCGATGGGGAGCCTTGGTTTCACGACATCAAGGAATACATCCGAAGGGGAGTATATCCGGTACAAGCCACAGGTGATCAAAAGAGAACAATTCGTCGCTTGGCAAGTGGATTTTTCTTCTGTGAAGGAGTTTTGTTCAAAAGAACTCCAGATCTCGGGTTATTAAGATGTGTAGATGCCAGACAGGCCGCGGCTATCATGACCGAAGTACATTTTGGAGTCTATGGACCGAACATGAGTGGGTATGTGCTGGCAAAGAAGATTCTCCGGGCGGGTTATTATTAGCTCACTATAGAGCAAGATTGTATCAGTTTCGTGTGTAAATGTCACCAGTGCCAAGTGCATGGAGATTTGATTCATTCTCCCCCATCTGAATTACATACAATGTTTGCACTATGGCCTTTTGTTGCTTGGGAAATGGATGCCATTGGACCAATCAAGCCAGCAGCGTCCAACGGGCACAGGTTTATTCTGGTGGCCATCGATTATTTCACCAAGTGGGTAGAGGCTAAAACATTCAAGTCTGTAACCAAGAAGGCGGTGGTTGATTTTGTGCATTCAAATATCATTTTCCGGTTTGGGATACCGAAGGTGATTATTACAGACAATGGGGCTAATCTCAATAGTCATCTCATGAAAGAGGTATGTCAGCAGTTCAAGATTACATATCGTAATTCTACCCCATACCGCACTAAGGAAAACGGAGCAGTTGAGGCGGCCAACAAGAATATAAATAAGATACTTCGAAAAATGGTAGAAGGTTCTAGGCAGTGGCATGAAAAGCTGTCGTTTGCATTGCTAGCTTATCGCACTATTTTCTATACTTCAGTAGGGGCGACTCCTTATTCATTGGTGTATGGCACTGAAGCAGTGATACCCGCAGAAGTGGAAATTCCATCCCTTCGAATTGTCACGGAGGCTGAGATCGATGATGAGGAGTGGGTCAAAACCCGCTTGGAACAATTGAGTTTGATCGATGAGAAGAGACTGGCAGTAGTGTGTCATGGCCAGTTGTATCAACAGAGAATGGCAATGAGCATACAACAAGAAGGTGCGTCCACGGAAGTTTGAAGTGGGTCAGTTAGTATTGAAACGCATTCTTCCTCATCAGGTTGAAGCAAAAAGAAAATTCGCCCCAAATTGGCAGGGGTCGTTCATTGTGACTAGAGTGTTGTCCAATGGTGCATTGTATTTGACAGATGTAGAAGGCAAATGTGTAGAAATGGCTATCAATTCTGATGCAGTCAAGAGATATTATGTATGATTTCTTTCTTCTATTGTACTTGTTTGTATTTGGCATGTCTCGAATATTGAAATGACGAAGGCATTTTGTTCTGCTATCTAAACACTTTATCCCTCGTTTCCCCTTTGAGCCTCATTTATTTTCTTTCATACCCCTCCTTCGGAATCAATAGCAAATATCAGAAACACAAGCATAAAGATAAGTAAAGGAAGGAGAGAAAAAGAGAAAGGACAAAGAAAAGAGAAAGAAAGAATGAAAAGAATGGAAGGAGAAAGAAAATAATGAAAAGAAAAAGAAAAAGAGAAAAAAAAAAGAAACACAACAAAAGGAAAAACAAAAGAGGAAAAAAAGAGAAAGAAAAGGGGAAAAATCACAACAAACAAAGTAATTCATATGTCATGAACTACGTTTGACCTGATCTCTTTTAAGGATATGTAGGCAGCCTCACGGTTCGGTCCCGTCAAAATAAAAATCCAAAAGCCCCCAAACAAGAAACTGGGGCAGAAGTTGTGGTTGATATCAGAAATCTGATTCCGAAGGTTGTAAGTTTGAACCAAATTAAATTGTTTTGAGCTTTTTTTACCCTTTCTTTCTAAACCTATCCAAAAGCCACATTACGGTCCAAAGAAAGACCTTCCGATCAGGCTTCAGGAAATACCAAGTCAAGAAGGTAGAGGTGATTCAATGTCAGGGGCAACACTCTGGTCTAAACAGGAAAAAGAAATCAAAAATGAGAGAGTCTTATTGGTGAAAACCCTCACGGGCACCGTAAGGCGACGGGAGCTGAGAAAAATTAAAATGAGAGAGTCTTATGGGTGAAAACCCTCACGGGCAACGTAAGGCGAAAGTGAGTTGAGAGAAGAACGGATGAGGGAGGTCTACTGGTAGAAACCCTCCAAGGCACCGCTGGATGAACAATGTCAGGATTTGGGTGAAGAAATAAGGTTATGGAAATTCCGGGGCAACAAAGTATGGCAAATGAAAGTTGATTGGTTGAACAGATTGGGCCGATTAATCCAAAATACATGTCATGATCATTGGTGCCAGCTGCTCTATCCAGATAAGTCCTTTTTCTTTTTCCTCTTGAGACAGTCGTCCAGTTTTGGATTTTCTTATCCTTAACTTTGAAGGTCATTGCATTTCATTTCTTTTGGGTTATTTCTATAAGATGTTCCCAATATCAGTTCTATTTAAGCAAATAAGAAGGAATTTCAAAGCTCATTACCAGCTTCAAGATTGCAAAGCACAGTGCGGCCAGAGCACACCAAAGATTGCATGATGTAAAGTGGGATAAAGTGTCAGCAAGAGTTTCATCGGCAAAATGATTTGGTAATTTCAGGGGAGATGCAGAGGTTCCATTAAAAGGGTCAGAGGTGTGAAACAACTGTTCAGGTATAGAACACTTGGGTCATTCAGGGTCATAGGGTTTTGAAAGTCAGTCGGAAAGCCAAGTGGTTCAGGGCCAGTTCGGGGAAACCAGTCAAAACAAAACAATGCAGCGGAGAGACCTTCAGCAAAGAATACCATCGACTAACCACCACATTTTAAACTAACAAATTTTTCTTTGATTAAACAGGGACAGGAATATTTCGGTTGTTTCGGAGAAACCCTCCGTGGAGAAAGGCATTCAGCAAACAGGTTTGATTTTTGATTTTCAGGACCCTCCTGAAAAATGGGACCTAGTTTAAATGTTCAGAAATAGCATAATCTAGCATAAGTGCATCCCAATGGAATATAAGTTGGCTTAGAAGTTTGCATGTTCGAGATAGGATTCAATTAGGAGTTTTTAGGACCCTCCTGGATAATGGAACTTAGCATTAAAGTTTCAATTAGATAGCAACATTTAGCGTAAATTTTATTGTAGGGTAGTATAATTCAGCCATAAAAGTTGTCACTCTTAAGATAAAACTTGACTTTTGATTTTCATGACCCTCCTGTATAATGGGGAGTAGTTTAAAAACCTTCTTAGATAGCAAGTTGTAGCAGAAGTCATGTCTTTGAAAGATATAGCTTAGATTTAAAATTGTCGTTTAGTTAAGAATTGTCAAGACCCCCTGAATAATGGGACCTAGCTCTTAAATTCTTAGTAAAATTTGGTAATATGATTCAGTTTAACACTCACATATGTGCCCAGCTAGCAAACTGAGGCAGAAAATTTCCTCTGTTTTTGTCATTTCGTTGAAATCAGGAGCCCGCCTGGAGAGAAGGGAATATATTTCAGGAGCCCGCCTGGAGAGTATGGAATACATTCAAGTTAGCAGTCAGGAGCCCGCCTGGAGAGTAGGGAATACATTTCAAGTTAGCAGTCAGGAGCCTACCTGGAGAGCAGGGAATACATTCGAGTTCAACAATCAGAAGCCTACCTGGATAGCAGGGAATACATTTCAAGTCAGCAGTCAGGAGCCCACCTGAAAAGTAGGGAATACATTTCAAGTCAGCAATCAGGAACCCGCCTGAAGAACAAGGGAGTACAATTCAAAGTTTTAGCTTTCAGGAGCCCGCCTGGAGAGTAGGGAATACGTTTCAAGTTGAAGTCAGGAGCCCTCCTGGAGAGCAGGGAATACGTTTCGAGTTGAAGTCAGGAGTCCGCCTGGAGAGCAGGGATTACGTTTTAAAATGAAGTCAGGAGCCCGCTTGGAGAGAAGGGAATACATTTCAAGTTCAGCAATCAGGAGCCCGCCTGGAGAGCAGGAAATACATTCAAGTTCAGCAATCAAGCGTCCAATCGGAGAAAGGAAAAACATCATCAAGGCGTAGCTGGCAGTCAGGCATCCACCTAGAGAAGCGGAAAACATCTCAGATTACAATTCAAAGTGGCAACAAAGGGATTCCATCGAGAGAGTACAAGTCAACAAGGCAACAAAAACCACAGGAGCAAGTCTGAAGTTACAGATAGGATTTAGTAGTGTATAGATCAAATCATAGTCTAGTTACTTTTTATTTTATCGCGATATAATAAGGGGATGCGGTAAGTAGTAGTAACAGCAACAACAACAGTGAAATCACAGCTTCATGGTAGTCCCAGCTACCAGACATTCCTGAACTACACTGACCTGATTCCTTTTTAGCCAAGAATATGTAGGCAACCTCAGAAGTAGGGTGCGGTCAACTCTTTCAAAAATGCTTCCCACGGAGTATTCAAACAGGCTAAAATCACTCGTATCCGCTCACTTATCTTTGCACAAAAACTCTTCGTGTTTTTGGGCAAAGAGGGGAAGCTGTCAGTATATGATTTTTGCCGTATATGAATTACTCCCATAAATTCAAAACAAAGCAATTTCTTCCATTGTTTGCAATTTTGTGAATTTTTGTGGCATTTTCTGTTAATTGTTTGCATATTGCCTGGGCATGTTTATTTTTATTTAATTAATGAAAATACAAAAATAGGCTGCATTTGCATTTAGGATTTAACTATGCATTTTAAGAATTAATTAGTAATTAAGTTGCTTTACAAAAATGGAAAATCACAAAAATAGTTTATTTTGCTCTTTAGTTTTGATTTTTGAATTTTGGTAGTTTTTCTTTAATTTGGTATTTAATTAGTCGTGGTAATTATCATCTAAAGTTAGATAATTCAATTTTATGGGATAATTTATTTAGGAATTAATTTAGGTTTATGTTTAATTTTAATTTTAATTTAAAAGGAATTAGAAAAAAACTAATTTGAAACAGAAAGAAAAAGAATTGAATAAGAAGCCTGGGTTTGGGCCATTCTTGTTTAAAAATCCATAAGCCCAAATATTTTGCCCTGAAACCCGTTCAGACAGCCCGCGACCCGCCCCTGATACCCGGTCCATACCCCCCCCCCCCAAAACGACGCCGTTTTAGATTGTGTAATCTGAGCCGTTGATCTCCCCTTGATCAAACAACTCAAAACTGAAGCTTCATGTGTATTTAAGTGTCCGAATAACCCTACCCCCCCCCCCAGAACCCCTTTCTGTTTGTCACCCCTGCCTCTCATCTCCTTGCCAAACCCTAACGTCGCCCTTCATCCCTTCGCCATTTCCAGCCGACGTTGGAGCTCGAACACCACTCAAATTTCATCCATGCAACCATCGCCCTTACCTCAACCCCAATCCACCACCATTTCTTCCCAAGTCCTTACCGAATCAGTCCAGATTTGAATCGGAAAACAAAGAAGATAGGAATCCGTCAAGCCTTCAAATTCCCTTGAACGAGAGGGTTTGAAACGGGTATTGACCGTTTGTTTTCTTTGAGAACATACGGTTAATGTTTGTTTCGAATCAAATCGAAATCGTAGAGTTCATCAAGCTTTGTCCGGATAACCTTAAAGGTATTCTTTCCGTCTCTTCTCCGTCGTCTTCCTCGTCAGTATCATTATTTAACTCTGTTTCTGGTGTTTCTCCTCCATCTTCATTTCACCTTTTTCTTTTCATTTTTACTTTTGTTTCTGTTTGAATTCATAGCCATGAGTTAACTTTAATTAATTTTGTTAAAGGGATAAAACTAATTTGGTTTGTTAGTATTGATTGGACTCTTTTGGGGCCATCGTTTAAATGATAATGTTTGGGGTCAGAGTTTTGGATCTCAGAAGATTCAGGGGCTGGGTGAATTTCTTGGGCCCTCGATTTATTGTGACTCATCCCAACAACAGCCTTAGAGTTCTGGTTGTTCGGCTGGGCCTGACCCATAGTTGGATTAGGCTGGGAGGGTAATAAACAGGGGTTTTAAAAGGGTAATTTTGGCAATTGGGGAAGGGAATCTTGAGTAACAGAATTCAGAAACTTCTAGGAAAGTGGGGTGGGGACTTATATGAAATCTGATGTTTTAAAATAAGGGCTTTTGAGCAAAAACGAAAATATGAAAAGGGTCAAAATGAAAAATCAGATTTCTTTAGGCTGCCCTAGTGCCTTGCCTATAAAGGCAGCTTTTCTTGCCTTTCAAGGAAGAGTTTGAGAGCTGGAAATCCAAAAAATATAGAAGCTGTATAATTTTACTATTTTCATAGACTTCAAGAGTTAAAGTTCTGAGGGAAAAAAAATTCTGAAAAATTGAAAAGGCTGAAAACTTTGGAAACACACTAATGTCTCTGCATTTCTTTGTGGAAAATTATTCAAAATTCTGATTAGTTTGAAATTTCTTATTCTCTTCATTAGTGAGAATCACTTGAAAGGCTCCAATTCTGTACCTGGGTTGAAAATGGTTTGACTTTGGGATTTTAAAAGTTGAGTTTGAGCTACAGTGGGGCTACTATTCCATCGTTGTTGCTGGGTTCTATTCTGCTACTGCTTGTTCTATTGATTCCTTACTTCCTTTGCATTCCCTTATTCCCAGGTACATTTTCTGAATTCTACATAATGTGAGGTTCACCTTGAAGGTGGAAATGAAAAACAAAGTTGAAAGCACGGCGGTAGCTTTACTTGTGTTTCAGTTGCCTTTTTCATGATGTTTATGTCTTTAGTTACCTGATCCATTGTGTATTCTAGTTGGTTTCTATTTTGAATAGTCAAACTCTTATAATTGTATTTGATTTAGGGGACTGATAGAATGATTGTGTTTGAAGACTCAGTCAAATCAAATCTGTCTTAAATTTGTTTTAGTCTTAGATGAAATAAATGTTCATGCTGGGTGATAACCTCATGTTGAACTGGCTGTAAAGAGGCTAAGGGCAAAAATGGTGATGCGTAGGGTGCTATTTGAAAGATACAGAAAATGTTATTGTTGCTATGAATGACTTGTGGTGTATGATTATGAGTTTATGTTGAAAATAGCTTAATTTACCTATGAGTATTGTCTAAGATTTGGCATAAATCAGTCATGTGTTTAACATCTGTGGAATGAGTTTTTTTTACTTCACAGTTTCAAAGTCTGTTTTGGAAAAGGAATTCAGAGCCATGGCGTGAAGGGTTCAAATTTATTATGTAAACACTATCCAATTTAAGTGATTCCTAAAAGTGAGTATGGATATATGTAGAATATAAATCAATTATCTGTTTAAGGCTATTCGAGGTAGGATTTAGTAAATGGAATCAAATTGAAGTGTCTATTCTATTAGAGTTTAAGTGACTGTGTATGGGTTCTCATGAGTGTAAAAAACTACTTTTAGTTTGAAAAGGGTTGAACATTAGGAACATGCTTGGTATTTGTCTCTGGGGCAGTAATGGCTTTTAATTCTAAAAAGATTGTGCATAATCAATACTTAGTGTTGGATTTCGCAGTTGGGCCTTTTAGCGGTGGCCCAGTGTCCCCTTGACGTCCCAGATGTGACAGGCTTCATTTAAGCCTAGCCCTTTTGGCTTTCATGTGCAAGCTTCAAAAATGTTGATTTGGGCCTGTTGTAACTGAGCTTCGCACATAACCAAACGTTGGGTCATTTTATTCTACTGATTATTTAGGGTTAAATTATGTGTTGGCCTAGATTGAATTTAAATCACGTTAAGCTTTTAATTAATCAATTAGACCCCTTCGGTAGTTGAGGTGAGCTTTGTTAAATAACGGAAGCAGTTCGAGCTTTCGAGAGTTTAGCTTGAACTCCCTTTAGAATTGGATTTGAGGTGTGCCGTGCCAAATAAATCCTAAAATGCATGGCCCTCGCTTAATTAATATTTTAAATCTTTAGAAATCGAGGCGTGCCATTTAGTTGAACTTCCATGGTCCTCGCAAACTTGAAAGTGCGTAGTTGCTTTAGGCATGCCATTTTAATAATTTACCTTCCTAAACTCGGGTGCGCATTTATGCGACCCAAATCCAAATCCCCAACAATGTTAGATAAAATATGTCGAGAGCCGCAGGTGCATTTATGTGACGTGGTTCGAGACGTATTTTAAAAGACATTGCAAGTTTCCTTTAAAATAATTAAATAAGGGCAGGTTTAAGAAGGGGTTAAAATGCACATACGTTTAAACATGTGCTAAAATCATATAATTAAGCCGAATATAAAAGTTGAGCGACCGTGCTAGAACCACGGAACTTGGAAATGCCTAACACCTTCTCCTGGGTTAACAAAATTCCTTACTCGGATTTCTGATTCGCGAACTGTAATATAGAGTCAAGCTTTTCCTCGATTCGGGATTCAACCGGTGACTTGGGACACCATAAATCTCCCAAGTGGCGACTCTGAATCTTTTAACAATAAATTCCATTTCGATTGTCCTTTAATTGGAAAACTCCCTTTTATGCCCCTTTACGGGGGTGTAGTGAAAATAGAGGTTTGACACCCCTTATATAATCAATCCACAAACCCCTAATACACTATCTTACAAAGATAAAGTGATTCAATATGAATTCTTCATCAACACCACACAAACAGTGGAAGGTATCTCAACATTTCTAATGGACATCCAATCACAAAAATTGGAAGCCACTAATCTAAAGGAGTTGTCTCAAAACATGAAGCAAATAACTATCTGAGGATGACAGGAAAAGCATGTACAGCCCATGAAAATATTCCATCATCATAAAACTCATGGGTAAGCGCCTAGTGCATCACTATATGAAAAAGAAACTCCAAGACATGTGGAAGATAAATGAAAACTTTCCACTAATTGATCTCGGAGAAGATTATTATACGGTTAAGTTGGATAAGGAAGAAAGCATGACTAGGATACAACATAATGGACCTTGGTTCATCAATGGTTTTTTCCTTTCAGTACAAAAATGGGTGCCCAATTTTGTAGCTAAAGAAACACATCAAAGCTACACAGCAGTATGGGTACGATTACCACAACTTCTCACGGAATTTTACGATGGACTTATTCTAACAAGAATTGGGAATTGCATTGGCAAACTACTTAAAGTGGATGCATGCACATCAGCCACACTAAGGGGAAGATATGCAAGGCTTTGTGTGGAATTACCATTGGAGCAACCAGTGCAAAACTTTTTACTGATTGGCCACCATAAGCAACATATCCTATATGAAGGAGATGATATCCTATGCAAAGCCTGCGGTAGGTTGGGACACACAAGCTAGAGCTGCTCCTACTCTCCTCCGCCAATCAAACAAAAGGGAGATCAACCAACATTGGAGTCACCACAACCTAGGAAAGACACTACACAGGAATGGCTGACGGTCTCCTTTCTTAAAAAAGGCAAATCTAAGGCAGCCAACCAGTTCAAAGATAAGGCTAGTCCACCCATAGCCCCAAATATTAATGTTTGCATGTATGATGCTTCGTCTGGTAAGTATCTTAACACACAGCCTTTAAATTATATCAACAAGCAACTTCTTGCTAACCCTAATGTAGTAGTTATTAAATTTTTAGTCGGCCACAGTGATGACCAAACAAAAATGGCCAAAATTCTAACTGCTAAACCACCCGATGAAGGTGAAAGTAGTTTTTCTAATCCACTAAGGGAGCACGAGGTTTTGGAAAATAGTGAAACAAAAATTAATCAAAACTCTAAAAATTTGCATGACAAAAGGAAAATACAAATTACAAGTGTCCAAAATGTGGCACAATCTACTAACATTGGTAATTGCTAAAAAACTTTGCTTAATAAAATGGATTTGGAAGCAAACCACACAAAAACCAATCGGGCATGCTAAGAGAATATCAATTATCCTATTAACAATAATTACACTTCTAATAAAGACTACACTACAAATAAACACTATGCAAAATCCACCCACATCACCCAATCTTCACTTCAACACATGGAAATTGAAATAAGCCAAGTGGCGGAGGACATATCCATGCAAGATTTTGATAAAACCCTCACGCAACCTCCCTCAAATCCTATGCAACTAGATACAATCATTAAAAACCCTCCCAATCCCTTAGACAGCAGCCCACATATAAAATAAGAACACCACCAAAATGCCAAGACCCCCACTCATACTAAGAAGAAGGTACCGACTCATTCAATTGATCCATCTCTCTCGACATCAAACCATGAACAACCTCCCCCCCCCTCTACCTCCTCATTTTCCCTCCAACCCTGTAATTTATGCCCAACCTCTGAGTCCACCAAACCATGTACCACAATAGTGGGTGGAACTAGGCCTTCAAGGCTATATAATGTCCTTCAACATGGAGATCAATAGACAGCAGTCCATACTGATAATCCAAAATACACACTATCTTGGTTAACTAATCTCAGAGGGGATGAGCCTGGCCATGAATAATTACATCAATCAAATGTGGATGAACAACATTCTTCAACCACTAGCACCCTCAAAGAACCAAAATCTAGTGAATACCATGCAATAGATGTGGAACATCCCAAGCAACTCCAACCAACAAGTCCCATAAAATCCACCTCTAAATATTCCATTCTTTACACCGGAGGATCTAATGCTTTTGAATCCAATCTTTACACAATGGAGTGCACAGCACATGAAAAACCAACAACAAGATCCACAACCAGATCCAATGGAAGATCAATCTCCAGTACCAAACATGCAAAACCAGGAATGGCTCCAGGAAGAAGAAGAGGAGGAGGACAACTTGCCACACTTGGGGAAACCGGCAGTAGCATTTTCACGCCTAAGCGAGGTAAAAGTACTCATATTCAAGGAGATGCTAGACAGGAAGTCTATCTACAGTTATCCAATGACACTTTACAAGTGCTTATTGCACATACAACCTCCACATGATTCGACAATGGGGAAAATATGGTGATACTAGTCCCCTCCCTCAGGAGGAATCACAACAACAACTCACTCAATAATCATTCCATGAATCAACCAAATAATTTTATAATTTGGAATGTTAGAAGATCTAACAATGCAACTTTAGGAGGCACTTTAGGGAACTTATGGACACTCACAGGCCATGTTTAGTTGCTTTGTTGGAGACAAAAATGGAGAGTCATATATCTATCTTAGAGGAATTTCATCTTCACTGAGATGATAGAGGTTCCTTCTATTGGGCAAGCTTGTGGATTAGTAATCCTGTGGAATCATGAAGTGGTGACTGTCAACAACTTCACTAGGAATGGTCAGGCAATACATGCAATGATTGAGGTAAAATCCAAAAATCTATCATGGTTATTTACTGTTATTTATCCTAGCAATGATATAACAATTAGACATATGTTACAAAATAATCTTAGAAATATTTATGATCATTATAAAGGACCTTGGTTAATTGGGGTGACTTTAATGAAGTAGTGAACTCCGGGAATAAATTTGGTGGTAGAAACATTAATCAAAAAATGAGCTAAGTCACTAATAGACTGCCTAAATTATTGTAACCTAGTGGATTTAGGTTTTAAGAGTTGTAAATACACATGGTCCAACCATCGTAGAAGAAAAATAATCTAATCAGGGAAAGATTAGATAGGGTCTACTCTAATAAAGATTGGTTACAAGCCTTTGCTAATGTCACCATAAATCACCTTCCTAAAATTCACTCGGACCATAACCCTATTCTTATCAACCTTAACAATAGAATTAACACTAGTCAGGATAGGCCCTTTAGAATAGAAACCTATTGGTGCTCCCATCCGGATTTTCCTAGGATTGTGTCACATAGCGTGGGAAAATAAAGATTAGTTGGAGGTACAAAGTCTTTTCAAAATAAAGTTTTAGAATGGAAAAAAATACCTTTGGCAATATTTTTGCTAAAAAAAGAAAAAATTTGAAAAGAATTGATGGCATACAAAATTCTCCTAACTACTCAACTGGTCACTACCTTAGACAATTAGAAGTATCCATCATTGAAGACTATAACACTATTCTTAAAATGGAAGAAGACTACTCTACGTTCTAGGGTTAGTTCGTTAAATGAAGGGGATGCAAATACCAAATTTTTTTTTTATTAAAGCCACCAATAGAATAAGGAGAAATAACATTGTCGTCTTCAAAGATAGCTTAGGGAATTGAATTGAGGATCAAACCTCCCTAATAAACCATATAACAGATTACTTCTCAAGTATTTTTACAACCTCCAATGTAAATACTAACTGGTTAACTATTAAAAAGGACAATGCTAACTTCTCAAAAATTGGCCTCTCAAGCCTAGACAAACCCTTAAGAAAGCATGAGATAAGGAAAGCTATTTTCTCATTTAAGCCATACAAAGCCCCAAGATCAGATGGGTTACCCCCATTCTTTTTCCAAAAAACTTTGGCACATTCTAGGAAGTAAGGTCATAAATCTGTGCCCAAAAATCTTTGACACCAAAATAATACCCCGTGACATTAACAAAACCTATATGTGCTTAATCCCAAAATTCAACAATGCAAATAACTTGAAGAATCTTAGGCCTATTAGCCTGTGTAACACAATTTACAAGGTTGTAACCAAAGTCATGTCCAAACGAATCAAGCCCTACCTAAATCACCTTATTAATATTCAACAAGCATGCTTCCTAAAAGATAGGTGAGCTAGTGATAATGCTATTATTATCCGAGAGGTTTTAAAAAAGTTTAACTCCACCAAAGGAAAGGAAAAATTAATACTAAAGCTTGATCTGGAAAAGGCATTCGACAAATTAGAATGGCCTTATATCTATAGAACACTAAAAAAATTTTAAGTTCCCTCCTAACATATCAACCCCCATCCTTAGTTGCATTACTACAAGTACCATCTCCATTCTAGTAAATGGTAACAAAACAAAAGAATTTTATCCCACAAGGGGTATTAGACAAGGTGATCCCATGTCTCCTTACATATTCATATTATGCATGGATATGCTTTCCAAAAATATTAACAACCAAGTAGATACTAGGAGTTGAGATCCTATTAAACTAAATCCTAGGTGTCCCCCCTTATCACACTTGTTCTTCGCTGATGATCTCACCCTAATGGGTCAAGCCAACACAAACACAATTACAATAATTTGGAGAAGCATGGAGAGTTTTTGTTGCTTCTCTTGAGTAAATATCAATAAAGAAAAATCCAAATTAATTGTGTCAAAGAGCTATAAAGAACCTATCAATGATCTGGCTATAAAGACGTTTGACATAAAAATTAGTAACACTTTTGGCACATTGTAACGATCCGGCCGGTAGTTTTAAGAATTAACGCCCTGATCCCCTATTAACCGCTTTCCCCGTATTTGTTTCTGCTATTTTGATTTGCTGAGATATTTGGTTTTGAGTTTCGGAGTAATTTGGGACACTTAGTCCCTAAAAGAGAGCTTAAGTTTTAGAATTTGGACCGCAATCGTAGCAGAATGAAGACGGCCTCGGAATGGAACTCTGTCGGTTCTGTTAGCTCTATTGGGTGATTTCGGGCTTATGGATGTGTTCGGATTGTGTTTTGGAGGTTCGTAGCTTATTTAGGCTTGAAATGCCGAAAGTTGAATTTTTGAAGTTTCCGATTCGATAGTGAAATTTTGATATCTGGGTTGGAATGAAATTCTGGAAGTTGGAGTAGCTCCGTAGTGTTGAATGTGGCGTGCTTGCAAAAGTTCAGGTCATTCGGACGAGGTTTGATGGACTTTTTGATCGAAAGCGTAATTTGAGAGTTTTTAAAGTTCATAGGCTTGAATCTGATATTAATTTGGTATTTTGATATTTTTTTGAGCGTTCCAAAGGAAGGAACAAGTTTGAATATTGTTTTAAGATTGGTTGAAATGTTTGGTTGAGGTCCCCGGGGGCCTCGGGTGTGTTACGGATAATCAATGGGTCATTTTTGGACTTGGAGAAGGATCATATTTTTGCTGGTATTTGTTGCAGACTTTTCTTCATCGCGATCGCGTGAGGAGGCTCGCGATCGCTAAGGCTTAGATGAGGTAGAGGAGATTTTTTCTATGCTATCGCGGGAAGAGGAGAGCGAACACATAATATTGGGGAAATTTGAATCGTGAACGCGTGGGCTATGCCGCATTCGTGAAGAGGAAAAAGTGAGGAAACTGGGGAGTGGAAGTTACTCTTCATGATCGCGTGAGGCCAACCGCGTTCGTGTAGAGCTGAGAAGCGGAAGCATCGCACTTGCATAAGGAGTATCGCGTTCGCGTAGAGTAAATCTGGGAGCCAGCAAAATTGCTCTTTGCGATCGCGTGGGAGTTTCTGCGATCGCGATTAAGGACACGTCTAGGCAGAACATAAAGTTCAAAATCGAGGGTTTTGAATTCATAGCACAAAATTGAATTGGGAGCTCGGTAGGAGACGAATTTTGGAGAGATTTTCGGAGGGATTTTGTGGGTAATGATTCTTAACTCCTTTTTTCTTATAACCCATTAATCTAATTATGAATTCATCATCTAATTTCGGATTTGGGGTGAGAAATTGGGGGGAAATTTTGGAAATGTTCTTAGACCTAATTTTCGAGTTTTGATTGGGTATTTGACATCAGATTTGGATAATTTTGGTATGGTTAGACTCGTGAGTGAATGAGGGTTCATAATCCGCAACTTCTACCCAATTTCGAGACGTGGGCCTGGGGGCATTTTGGTTATTTTTCCTAATTTCGCGTATTAGCTTAGAATTAATTAGTGGAATAAGTTACTTGAAGTTATATTTACATTATGTAATTGTTTTGAATAGATTTGGACCATTTGGAGTCGAGTACTCGTGGCAAGAGCGTGGTTTCGGGTTGATTTTTGAGCCGGTTTGAGGTAAGTGGCTTGCCTAACCTTGTGGGGGGGAACTCCTTTTAGGATTTGGTATTGTTGATATTTGAAATGCCTTGTACGTGAGGTGACGAGTGCGTACTTGTGCTAATTGTTGAAAATCCTGTTTTCATTAAGTAACTATAATTGTGTTTCTTTTCCTATTTATACTACTTGTAATTTAAGTCTGTTGTTAGCTTAGGGAACCATGTCTAATTGACTTAATTGCTTTACTTGCTCAAACTGTCTTATTTGAATTATGTGCAGTATGATAGGCTAGAAATACCTATTTTACCTTGGTATGAAATTTGAATTGAATTAAGCATTCTTCGTGTTGCTGGTGTGTGTTTACTTTGGGACTACGAGACGGTATCATGGGAGATCCCCCTGCCTGTTTACTATGGGACTACGGATTTGTATTCCGGGAGATCCCTACCGCCCACACTCCTGAGCAGCGGGTGCATGTTGATCAGGTCCCAGAGAATATACTTGTACAGCCTGCAGTCCCAGATCAGCTCGAGGATAGGGCAGCGGCTTCCGAGGATGAGTAGCGGAGGCTTGAGAGGTTCAAGAAGCACAAGCCTCATGTATTTAGTGGTCTAGCATCAGATGTTGCTCTGGGATTTCTAGATGAGTGCTACCGTATCCTCCGTACCATGGGTATATCAAGATCGAGCGGGGTTTCCTTCACTACCTTCCAGCTTTGAGGAGCCGCCTATGAGTGGTGGTGTACCTATGAGTTAGACAGTCCAGATGAGGCAGCTTCCCTGACTTGGACTTAGTTTTCAAATATTTTCCTGAGAGAGTATGTTCCTCAAAGCCTTAGAGACGTATGGCGCAAAGAGTTTGAGCATTTGCGCCAAGGTGCTATGACTGTCTCGGAGTATGCTGTCCGTTTCTATATCTTGGCTAGACATGCACCAGCTTTGGTTTCTACTGTCTGCGAGAGGGTTCGCCAGTTTATTGAGGAGTTCATTCCTAGCATCAGTAAAGCATGGCTCGTGAGTTGGAGATGGATATTTCTTATCAGCAGGTGCTGAGAATTGCTAGCAGAGTGGAGGGTATGCATGTTAGGGATAGAGAGGAGAGAGAGAGAGAGAGGCCAAGAGGTCTCGAGAGTTGGGCCATTATTCTGGTGCTCGTGCTCCAGCTGTAGTTCGTCATGGTAGGGGTTATATGAGTCGCCCCCTTCATTTAGCTCTTCTAGTCACCAATGATATTCCAGCTCCTCCTAGGCCTCAGGAGCCTTATTATGCACCTCTAGTATCTAGTGCGCCTCCTGCGCGGGGTGCTTTTAGAGGTCAATCCAGCAGACCTAGCCCAAGCAAGTCATAGCCGCCACATCCTCCTAAACCTTGTTTTGAGTGTGGATGTGGTGAGTGATTGCCCTAGACTTGGGAGGAGTGCACCTCCACACACTTCTCAGCCACAGCGTGCCCCACAGACTTCTCAAGCTATGGATACAGCTCTAGTGGCTACCCCACCTGCTTAGCCAGCTAGAGGTGGAGGTCGAGGAGGTAGAGGTCGCCCTAGAGGGCGAGGCCAGGCCAGATATTATGCCCTCCCTTCTCGTACCGAGGTTGTCGCCTCTGATTCTGTCATCACAGGTATTTTCCTGGTTTTTCATAGAGATGCATCGGTTTTATTCGATCCAGGCTCCTATTCTTATGTGTCTTCTTATTTTGCCCCGCATTTGGGTGTATCTCGGGATTCTTTGAGTTCCCCTATTTATGTTTCTACTCCTGTGGGAGATTCTCTTATTGTAGACTGCTATTATCGGCCGTGTGTGGTTGCTCATAGTGGTTTTGAGACAAGATCAGATTTATTATTGCTCAGCATGGTAGATTTTGATGTTATCTTGGGCATGGACTGGTCGTCACCCCATTATGCTATTCTTGATTGTCATGCCAAAACCGTGACGCTGGCTATGCTAAGTGTACCGCAAGTAGAGTGGAGGGGTACCTTAGATCATACTTCCACTAGAGTTATTTTATTCCTTAAGGCTCAGCGTATGGTTGAGAAGGGGTGTGATGTGTATCTAGCTCATGTGAGAGATGTCAGTATTGATAACCCTACAGTTGATTCAGTCCCAGTGGTACGGGATTTTCCTGATGTGTTTCCAGCTGATCTTCCGGGCATGCCGCCCGATAGAGATATTGATTTTGGCATTGATCTATTGTCGGGCACTCAGCCCATTTCTATTCCCCTATATCATATGGCCCCTCCTGAATTGAAGGAGTTGAAGGATTGTATGCGGTAAAACCGAGGGCCCAATTTCCCCATCATTAGGTCACCTCGTGAACATGCTTCTCGAGGTTCGAAGCCGAGATCAAGACCCACCTTCGGGAGCCGTCGGGTTTCAGCCCCAGAGGGGTAGTGCATACTAACGGCTATAATAGGGGAGAGGGGAGTTCCCAAGGCACGCAACTGATATTGACAGAGCCTAATGCTATCTAGTTGTCTCATCCCTCTACCTTTATGATTAATGCATTTTGTGCTATGTTGGGATTTCCCCTCCTATATAAGGGGGATCCTTGGCACTTTGTAAACTCTGTTGTTCCATCTGCTTCACAAAAAGTATACAAGAACTCTTTCTTTTCTCTCTAACATATTCTCTCGGTATTATTGCTCACATTTATTGCCTGCACACTTGTTCTTCATTTATAGCTTGTCATTGGCCATAAAGAGCCTCCCCTAATCATATCCCAACTGTTAGTCCCTTCCCGATTATCCTTGATAGCTCGAGCTTGAGCCCAGGCATCGACCTCGAGGCCCCTCATCGGTCAGTCCGAGGCCTGAATAGCAAACTCCCCAGTTCGATTATAACTCCGTTTAGCCCATATTTCCTCTTTTATCTTCATATATCTAGCATCAACTAGGATAAAAATAGATCACGTATCTTTAGAGTCCCATCAACAAATTTAATTGTTATTACCATTTTCACGATAAATAGTTTGGCGCCCACCGTGGGGCTAAAAATAATAGTGATTATTTTCTTGTTGGTTTTATTACACAACGCAAGTTGCCTTTCACACTTTTTCTTGTCCAAGATCACTGATTTCAGGACAAAATGGCTGGCTCGGTGAACAGAGTTGAGAACAACAACCTCGAAAACCACAAAGAGAAGGACATGACTGCTCTAGATGTCGGTACACCACCGCAAAACTCAACCTGGACGGAAGGGGAGACTCTCCGACACGACGTCCATATGATTATTGGAAGAACCGACGTCCCCCAAGGACCCATGTTCAAACGGAAAAGAATGTCCACTACAGAAGAGGGACCGACCCGAAACCACTTGCTTGAAGACACCCTTGCATTCAGCGAGGAGGATCTCGAGGCCATGATAGAATCACACAACGACGCACTAGTGATCTCGTTTCTTTTAAACAATACCAGGATAAAACGTGTGCTCGTGGACCCAGGCAGCTCGGACAACATAATCAGATCAGAGGTAGTAGGACAACTAGGGCTGCTCGATCGAGTCACCCCCATCCCCCGAGTCCTCCACGGCTTCAACATGACCGACAAAGTAATGAAAGGAGAGATCACCCTCCTAATCGACACGTCCAGTGCAATTCAGAACACCGAGCTCCAAGTCATCAATGGCGACATGAGGTAGATTCCATTGATTGGCAGGCCTTGGATACACAGCATGAGGGCAGTACCATCAACCTTACACCAGGTGATAAAATTTCCCACGAAGGACGGCATAACGACCATATATGGAGAATAGCGGGCGACAAAAGAAATGTTCGCAGTTCACCATAAGGTGCTGATCCCCACGCACTCGATCTCAGACGAGGATAGGAACACACAGACTCCCGAGGACAACGAAGAAGATTTCTTCGCTCCTCGGACCTTTGTCGCCCTCGAAGAATCGGATGCAACTAAATCAACAGTCGAAAAGCTGGAGCAGACCATTTTAATCGAACACCTCCAGGATCATAAGGTATATCTGGGAACGGGGTTAACCCCCGAACTTAGGAAAGGGTTCGTTCAATTTCTTATTAACAATATCGACTGTTTCACTTGGTCCCACTTAGATATGATAGGAATTCCGTGAGAAATAATATCCCACATGCTTAGCGTCGATCCCAAGTTAAAACCCAAAAAGTAGAAGAGAAGACCACAATGCGAGGTAAAACATGCCTTCATCAAAGAAGAGGTAACGAAACTTCTTAAAATAGGATCCATTAGAGAGTTAAAGTACCCCGAATGGCTGGCCAACGTAGTAGTGGTGCCTAAAAATAGCTAAGAATGTGCTTAGATTATAAAGACTTTAATAAAGCGTGTCCCAATGAGTCCTTCCCATTGCCTAACATCAATCGTCTGATCAATGCTACGGCCGGCCATGAGACCCTCACCTTTCTCGACTCCTACTTGGGTATAATCAAATCTAGATGAACCCCGAGGACAGGGAAAAAACCTTGTTCATCACAAAGTATGGTACCTACTGCTACAATGTAATGCCATTCGGGCTAAAAAATGCAAGGGCAACGTATTAGTGCCTAGTTAATAAAATGTTCGAGCATCAAGTAGGTAAATCAATGGAGGTTTATATTGATGATATGCTAGTTAAGTCCCTACGCAGAGGACCATTTGTCTCATTTGCAGGAAACTTTCAACATCCTCAGAAGTTACAACATGAAGCTCAACCCCGAGAAGTGCGCCTTCGGAGTGGGTTCGGGGAAATTCCTGGGCTTCTTGGTATCAAACAGGGGGGATTGAGATTAATCCTGACAAAATAAAGGCCATTGAAGAAATCACTGTGATAAACAATGTAAAGGCCGTACAACGGCTAACAGGGCGGATAGCGGCCCTGGGCAGATTCATATCAAGGTCATCAGACAAGAGCCATCATTTCTTCTCTTTACTCAAAAGAAAGAACAACTTAGAATGGACTCCAGAATGCCAACACGCCTTGGAAGAACTAAAATGATATCTGAGTAGTCCACCTTTGTTGCATACGCCAAAGCAGGATGAAATGCTATATCTGTACCTGATCGTATTTGAAATAGCGGTAAATGGCATACTGGTCTGAGAGGAGCAAGGTACACAATTTCCTATTTATTATGTAAGCCGAACCCTAGGGGACGCTGAAACCAGGTATCCCCATCTAGAAAAATTAGCTCTCGCACTAATAAGCCCTCGTGAAAGCTGAAGCCCTATTTTTAATGTCACCGTATCTGCATTATGTCGACGTACCCCCTCCGGAGTATACTGCACAAACCCGAGCTATCGGGCCGATTGGCCAAATGGGCCATCAAACTCGGAGGGTATGATACCGAGTATCAACCTCGAACGGCCATCAAGTCTTAAATTTGGGCGGACTTCGTGGCAGATTTTTCGCCCTCCCTCACATCTGAGGTAGAGAGGGAACTTTTATTAAAATCAGGCACGTCTTTCGGGTATGGACCCAGTTCACAGACGCTTTCATAAACATAAGAGGATCTGGGGCTCGGTATAGTCCTAAAGCCACCCATTGGCGGCGTAATCAGACAATCCATAAAAACTGCAAAATTGACTAATAATGAAGCCGAGTACGAGGCTATGATTGTAGTTTTAGAACTGGACAAAAGCTTGGGAGCCAAGACCGTCGAGGTGAAATGTGATTCACTCCTCGTAGTAAGCCAGGTGAATGGGAGCTAGGAAGCTCGAGAAGACGGAATGCAGAGACACTTGGACAAAATCCAAGTCGTACTGCGTCGCTTCAAATAATGGACCTTAGTCCATGTACCTCGATAGCAGAACAACGAGGTCGATGCCCTCGCGAATCTGGGATCTTCTGTTGAAGAGGAGGACCTACTCCCTAGGGCTGTTGTCCAATTGTTTAAATCAGTTGTCGAGGAAGGTCACGTAGAGTTTAATTCCACCAGCCTAACATGGGATTGGAGGAATAAATATATTGATTATTTAAAAGATGGGAAGTTGCCCGCAAATCCAAAAGAATCAAGGGCCCTGCGAACCAAAGCAGCCCGATTCTCGCTCGATGAAAACGAGACTCTGTACAGGAGAACTTTCGATGGCCCCATGGAGGTATGCCTAGGGCCAGGTGACACAGATTATGTACTCCGAGAAATTCACGAGGGTGCTTGTGGAAATCATTTCGGTGCCAACTCCTTAGTCCGGAAGGTAATCTGAGCAGGCTACTATTGGGATAGCATGGAAAAAGACACCAAAGAATTTGTCCAAAAGTGCGACAAATGCCAGATTTTCGCTCCCATGATTCACCAGCCCGGCGAGCAAATACATTATGTATTATCACCATGGCCATTCATGAAATAGCGAATGGACATCATAGGTCCTTTGCCGATGGCACCAGGTAAAGCTAGATTCATTATATTTATGACTGACTACTTTTCAAAATGGGTGGAAGCTCAGGCTTTTGAAAAAATATGAGAAAAGGAAGTCATCAACTTCATATAGGATCACATCAAATGCTGATTCGGAATCCCATCCGAAATAACGTGCGATAACAAGAGGCAGTTCATCGGGAGCAAGGTAACACAGTTCCTTGAAGATCACAAAATCAAGAGAATCCTGTCAACGCCTTACCACCCATATGCAAATGGCCAGGCCGAATCCATAAATAAAACCATCATTCAGAACATAAAAAAGAAACTGGAGAGCGCCAAGGAAAATGGAGAGAAATGTTGCCCGAGGTGCTATGGGCATATCGAACAACTTCAAGATCAAGCACCAGGGAAACGCCTTTCTCTCTAGTGTACGGTGCCGAGGCTTTGATACTAGTGGAAGTCGGGGAGCCGAGTGCCATATTCCAGCATACTAATGAGGGCTCAAGCAACGAGGCCATGACAATGGCCCTCGAACTACTGGATGAAAAATGAGAAGCCTCGCTGATCCGGATGGCCGCCCAGAAGAAGAGAATCGAAAGATATTATAACAGGAGAACAAATCTCCGGTATTTCGGGATCGGGGTCTTAGTCCTAAGGAAGGTTACTCTCAACACCTGAAACCCTAATAAAGGGAATTTGGGCCAGAACTAGGAAGGACCGTACTGTGTCCTCGAAGTAGTCGGCAAGGGATCTTATAAGCTCGGCACCATGGAGGGCGAGTAGCTTTCGAGCAACTGGAACATATCGATGCTAAAATGATATTACTACTAGGGCATCCGATCGAAAATTTTGTAAATACCCTCGAGCAAGTGTTGCACTCTTTTCCTTCGACCGCATTTTGTCCTAAAAAGGGTTTTAACGGCAAGGTTTTTAACAAAGCAACACCTACATGCTACCTAAGGGGAATACAATAAGTGTTTGAGGCTTCCTTTGCAATCAACCCCGAACACTGGAGGGCACCCCTCGAAAGGCCACCCACTCGGAAGAACCGAGGAACGCCAAATAGGATTCCAACAGGAAAATGATGTATCGGGCCAAAGGCTCAAATTAACTGTGCCCGTATGACCAGACACATGGAAACAAAACGACATGTACTTGTGCCAAGAAATCAAAGAATGTCTTTTGCCAAAGCGCCTCATACTCCAAAGAAAACTCAATATTTTCTCAACAAAGATTCCTCCACCGAGAATGCCTCGAAATACTCGGAGACTGGCGTCATCAACTTGGCTCACGCATGACCTCAAGGTCGGAACCCCAAAATCGTAAGCCCTCAATGAGGCAGCACAAAAATCACGAAACATCTCCAGGAAAGACAAACGTCCTGAACACTCGAAGACTGGCATCGTGACCTCAGGGTCGGAATCTCCAAAATCGTAAGCCCTCATTAAGGCAATTCCGAGATTACAAGTAATGGTTCCCGATCCTAAAAAAACTCGATGACTCGAAGACTGTCGCCAATTGCCATTCATTAAAATACTCGAGGCCGTAAGACCCCAAGCAGGAAGACTCGATCCTGTGAAACTTACATAAGGCAACAACACAAGTTGTAAGACCTCAAGCCAGGCATGAATCATACTTGTACCAAGTATCAACGAAAATTGTAAGACCTCAAGCTAGGCATGAATCATACTTGTATCAAGTATCAATGAAAACTGTAAGACCTCAAGCAAGGCATGAATCATACTTGTACCAAGTATCAACAAAACTGTAAGACCTCAAAAGGCATGAAACTTTTGTAAGACCTTACCACAGGCATAAACTTAATCCCGAAATTTAGGCTATATATCGCATTTGTAAGACTCCCAAAAGGGCATACCCTCGATATAGATGCCTAAACTACTACACTCGGGACCAAAAATGGCTCCGACCAAACACAAATGACTATGGTCATACGGTTGTACCAGCCAAATTAATGCAACTCGGGGACGCCTGACCGTCGCTGCAAAATCATAGGCCATTACTTCGAATCTACTTCAAAAAGAACCGGTTAAACAGGCTACCCTCGATAGGCAAAAGGTCTTCGACCATGTCATCACCAAATCACAAGGCTTCGAGCTACTCAGCCTACCAGCCAAACCTTCTGAGGTGCTTGAACATCGCTGCAAACGACTTGAAATCGAGGTTCATCCCAAACCAATGACGGTTCAGGCAAAATCATTTCAAAAAAGTCCTTAACGAGAGGAAAACAAAGCCCGCATATGCCTAAGGGCAAAGTGTAAGAGCCATTGTCGCCAGCTTACATTAAAAGGTCGCCTCGACCCAAGGCGTAGAGCCATTGTCGCCAGCCCACACAAATGCAAAACTTGAGGGTCAAAATGAGCTTGAGTCATAACCCGATTCGGAGACCGGACCCAAAATAGTTAACTACAAATGCCTAAGGTCAAAGCATAAGAGCCATTGTTGCCAGCTTACATTAAAAGGTCGCTTCGACCCAAGGTGTAAGAGCCATTGTCGCCAGCCCACACAAATGCAAAACTTGAGGGTAGATTGAGCTCGAGTCAAAACCTGACTCGGAGACTGAACCCAAAATAGTTACAATACAAATGCTCAGGGCAAAGCGTAAGGGCAATTATCGCTAACCCATGCAGACGCGAAAGCTCGAGGGTCAAATGAGCTCGAGTCGAAAGTCGACTCGGAGACTAAACCCAAAATAGTTTAGAAAAAGCATAAGAGTCCTAACGCCAGTTTATACTAAAGGTCGCATAGACCAGGCACGTAAGAGCCCCCAAGCCTGCCTAATGAGCCCCAGGGTCTTATCACGAATCTAAGGATTCTTGCCAACTTTAAAACGGGATCACCCGGCTGAATTCCAGACAAAAACGGGAGTGGAAGAAGCAAAGCCACATGGTTTACTTTATACATAGGCCAGTATAAAAGTACTACGTACAAATAAGAAAATTGATAGAATCCTAATCCATTGTCGTGCATATATTCTCAGTGGTTCCCCGAGGGTTGCACCCCGACGGATACGAGTCCCCCAACGGCCCCTTCTCAACAGCATCTTCCCTTTCCTGAGATCCACCATCATTTTTAGCATCGCCCGAGCTGTCACTTGACATACCTCTAACATCTACCATCATTTTTAGCATCGCCCGAGCTGTCACCTGACACACCTCTAACATCCTGCTTTCGAGAATTCGGCCAAGCATGGTCTGCAGCTCGAGGTAAATCCGGGCTAGCCTTCTCAGACTCCCTATCAACATAAGCACTTGCGACAATGGCTTCCTCCCCATGCAAGGATACAAACGCCTCGGCTTCGGCTTTGATCCTAGATAGTGCGGCTACTAGCTCGGAATGGAGACCTCTGTACTTGTCATTGTCCTCCTTCGCATCCTGGAGCTGACGCTCGACTGAGGTTACCTTCCCCTGGATGGTGTCCCTATCGGAAGTTATTTCCCATATATGCTGACTGAGCTCAGAAATTTCAGCATCTCTGGCCCGGAGCTCCTCTCTCAGTAGGGCATTTTCCTTCTCAAACTGCACAAATCAGGTTCGAGATATTAAAGGAACTGGAATCTAACAAAGATTCAGATAATAGCAAATGGGGGATGAATAACCTGCTTGGTAAGAAAGGCTTTCTCATGCTCGCAACGGTTTACCTCATCCTAGTATTGGGTGAAAGCTTGGTTGTAAAGCATTTTGGCCTGAAGACATAAAAAAGGGCAAGTTAGAAAAATAAAGATCGGAGCAACCCAGAGCGGCGGACAGGATTAGCAAAAATTACCCACTCGCAAAGTCTGCCCATTTCGCAAAAAACGAATGAAGCTTCAACCTCGGGAATTCCATCGAAAGCAGTTGGCGGTCTCTCGAGTGCATCTCTGCCTTTGACTGGTGCCCCTGCATCGGAGGGCTCTTCATGCGGGGCATCTTGCATTCCATGAGGCAATAGGATCACTCCCTGAGGAGAATCAATAACGATTACCGAACTGGTAGGATCAATCAAAGTCTCCATCCCTTGTTCACCCTGGACCCCAGAGCTAGGCCCCTCCGAACTGCCTACCAAGGGCACCTCAACTCGGAGAGAATCCTGGCTTCCAGCCAACTTGGGGGTAGTACTCGATACTCCGTCTGTTGCCTCCCCTCCACAAAGATAAACCGCAACGGCATCAAGCTCCGGTTCAGAAGCCGTTGGGAAGCTACTTTCCCCTTCGCCTTCAACTCGACGGTTTCCTGCCGTCTTCGGGGTCAGAGCTGCCCGATCGACCTTGGATTGTTCCACCTTAACCCTCTTAAACTCTGGTGGCCCAACCGACAGACCCACTTGCCTTCTCTTCTTCTCACCAGGCATTAGGGCGTCCCCATCAACTGGTGGTGCCTCCTTCATCAAAGGGACTTCCCCCAGACCTACACAAATGCAGAAGTTAAACACAAAAGAATGAAGAATGCTACTAATAGCGATTTGCATCAAAGGGTGCGGATGCAGCAAGGTTCGAAGCTTACCATGATCTTTGGCTTCCCAATGGGCTCGGGATAAATCTCACCACACTCTCTCGGCATATAGGCAAATCGAGTATAAGCGGTCGACCCAATCCTAGAGGTCCGAAACCACACATGGCTAGGTTGCTAAGGCTAAAAAGCAAGAGAAATAGAGTTAGATGCTTTGCGAAATATTTTCAAAGAGAAGTGAAGGAAGACCCGACAACACGTTTACTTACGCCCAGTGTTCCACCTCTCGGAGAACGGCATCTTTTCCATCGGGATCAGGTCAGAGGTCCTTACTCGGACGAATCGACTTGCCCATCCCTCATTCCCGATCTCCTCAGTGCAGGCAAAGAGGGACCTCGAGGCTCGACAACAGAGTTTGATTAGGCCCCCGAGGAGGAGACGAGGACTATACATCTAGATCAGGTGGTTGAGGGTGAAGGGCATCTCCTCTATCATGTTTGTGTAATGCCTGATCATATAAACAACGCTCCATAACGAAGGATAAATTTGACCAAGGGTTACCTGATACCATCGACAGAAATTGAAAATCACGGGGTCGATCGGGGGCGAAAATAGCCCTACCATCCCCAAGGTGAACGGATAGGTGTACACACTCAGAAAGCTGGCTTTATGAGTTGTAATATCTTCTTCGCGAGTAGGGATCTCCACAAGCACGGTTCCCCCAGCGGCAGTCAGCCCTCACTTTCCTGACGTCTATTACCGAGCTCATATATCGAGTCACGAGATCACGACGCTCTGGCTTCGAGGAAGGTCTCTCGACCTTAAAATCAGAGGTCATCGCAAAAGATCCTGGGACACATTCCTCAGCATGAGGAGGTATGGCCATTTCACCTTGAGAAAGAAGTGAAGAGGATGAGCCCGTAACCTCCTAAGAAGTAGAGGTGGAAGTTTTCGCCATCCCTAGAAGATTTTGGAGGAAGAAAAAGAGTTGTGTTCCTGAGAAAGAACGAGAGCAAAGGAATAGCGAACCTTTTTAGGGATTTGGGCATGCAATAGGTTACAGAACAGAAGAAGGGGAGTATTTATAAAAGCACTGTATGCGCATTGAGGGAGGCCAAGAGGCAACCAACTGCCAACGTCAATGCGGAAACCTGTAGGAGCAGCATGCGTGTCGAACCTTGGCATCTTGTGGCTGATGCCGATTGCAAGAATATTGAAGGGGGAGGAAATTCAAGGTCGTTTTTTATCACTTCCACTCTAAGAAATGCAGGGACTATCTCTATGCGGTAAAACCGAGGGCCCGATTTCCCCGTCATTAGGTCGCCTTGCAAACATGCTTTTTGAGGTTCAAAGCCGAGGTTAAGACCCACCTTCGGGAGCCATCGGGATTCAGCCCCAGAGGGGCAGTGGGTACTAACATCTATAATAGGGGAGAGGGGAGTTCCCAAGGCACGCAGCTGATATTGACAGAGCCTAATGCTTTCTAGTTGTCCCATCCCTCTACCTTTATGATTAATGCATTTTGTACTATGTTGGGATTCCCCCCCCCCATATAAGGGGGATCCTTGGCACTTTGTAAACTTTGTTGTTCCATCTGCTTCACAAAAAGTATACAAGAACTTTTTCTTTTCTCTCTAACATATTCTCTCGGTATTATTGCTCACATTTATTGCCTGCACACTTGTTCTTCATTTATAGCTTATCATTATCCATAAAGATCCTCCCCTAATCATATCCCAACTGTTAGTCCCTTCCCGATTATCCCCGATAGCTCGAGCCCGAGCCCAGGCATCGACCTCGAGGCCCGAATAGCAAACTTCTCGGTTTGATTATAACCCCATTTTAGCTCACATTTCCTCTTTTATCTTCATATATCTAGCATCAACTACTTAACAACTAGCATAAAAATAGATCACATATTTTTAGAGTCCCATCAACAAATTTAATTGTTATTACCATTTTCACAGTAAACAAAGATCAGTTACAGGAATTGCTTGATAAGGGTTTTATTCGTCCCAGTGTATCACCTTGGGGTGCTCCTGTCTTGTTTGTGAATAAAAAGGATGGTTCTATGCGTATGTGCATTGATTATCGCCAGTTGAACAAAGTTACAGTGAAGAACCATTATCCTTTGCCCCGTATTGATGCTTTATTTGACCAGCTACAAGGTGCACGAGTATTTTCTAAGATTGACTTGTGTTCAGGGTACCATCAGTTGAAGATTCGAGAGCCAGATATCTCGAAGACTGTTTTCAGGACTCGGTATGGTCATTACGAATTCCTTGTTATGTCATTTGGGTTGACCAATGCCCCAGCAGCCTTCATGCATTTGATGCACAGTGTGTTCAGGCCATATTTCGACTTGTTCGTCATTGTCTTTATTGATGATATTCTGGTATACTCCCGAAGTCGGGAAGATCATGAGCAACACTTAAGGATAGTGCTTCACACTTTTAGGGAAAAGAAGTTATATGCAAAGTTCTCGAAATGTGAGTTTTGGTTGGATTCTGTGGCATTCTTAGGCCACGTAGTATCGAGTGAGGGTATTCAGGTGGACCCGAAGAAAGTGGAAGCAGTACAGATTTAGCCCAGACCATCCTCAACTATAGAGATCCGCAATTTTCTTGGCTTGGCGGGTTATTACCGTCGATTTGTTGAGGGGTTTTCATCTATTGCACCACCTATGACCAGGCTGACCCAAAAGGGTACTCTGTTTCAATGGACGGAAGAGTGTGAGGCGAGCTTTCAGAAGCTCAAGATAGCTTTGACTACAGCCTCAGTTTTGATATTGACTACAAGTTCGGGGTCTTATACTGTATATTGTGATACCTCGAGGATTGGCCTTAGAGCGGTATTGATGCAGGACGGTAGGGTGATTGCCTACGCGTCTAGACAATTGAACGTACATGAGAAGAATTATCATGTCCATGATCTCGAGTTAGCTGCTATTGTTCACGCCTTAAAGATTTGTCTCATTATTTGTACGGTGTGCCTTGTGAGATTTATACTGATCTACGGAGTTTGCAACATTTGTTCAAGCAGAAGGACCTGAATTTGCGTTAGAGGAGGTGGTTAGAGCTGATGAAGGACTATGATATCACTATTTTGTATCACTTGGGCAAGGACAATGTGGTGACCGATGCATTGAGTTGTCGGGCGGAGAGTTTGGGGAGTTTGGCTTATTTACCAGCAGTGGAGAGGCCCATGGCGATGGATATTCAATCCTTAACCAGCCAGTTTGTGAGATTGGATCTTTCGAAGCCTAGTCAAGTTCTAGGTTGCGTGGTTTCTCGGTCTTCCTTGTTTGATAGTATCAGAGAGCGTCAGTTTGATGACCCTCATTTGCTTGTCCTGAAGGACAAGGTTCTGCACGGTGATGCCATAGATATGACGATTGGTGATGACGGGGTATTGAGGATGCAGGGTTAGATTTGTGTACCCAATGTTGATGGGCTTCGGGAGTTGATTCTAGAGGAGGCCTATAGTCGGCGGTATTCCATTCATCCGGGTACCGCGAAGATGTACCAGGATTTGAGGAAGCACTATTGGTAGAGGCGGAGGAAGAAAGACATAGTTGGGTTTGTGGATCGGTGCCTCATTTGTCAGCAGGTAAAGTATGAGCACCAGAGACCGGGTGGGTTGCTTCAGTAGATAGAGATTCCGGAGTTGAAGTTGGAGCGGATCACCATGGGCTTTGTAGTTGGGCTCCCACGGACTTTGAGAAAGTTTGATGCCATTTAGGTGATTGTGGATCGGCTGACCAAGTCCGCGCACTTTATTCCTGTGTGTACTACCTATTCTTTGGAGCGTTTGGAAGAGATTTATATCCGGGAGATTGTTCGTCTGCATGGTATTCCAGTTTCTATCATTTCAGATAGAGGTACTCAGTTCAAAGCATGGTTTTGGAGGGCCGTACAGCAGGAGTTGGGTACTCGGGTGGAGTTAAGTACAACATTTCACCTCCAGATGGACAGACAGTCCAAGCGCACTATTCAGATTCTTGAGGATATGTTTCGGGCGTGTGTGATGAAGTTTGGAGGTTCTTAGGATCAGTTCTTGCCACTAGAGGAGTTTGCCTACAACAACAGCTATCAGTCCAGCATTCAGATGGCACCGTATGAGGTCATGAATGGGAGGTAGTGTAGATCCCCCGTGGGTTTGTTTGATCCGGGCGAGGTTAGATTATTGGGCACAGACTTGGTTCAGGATGCTTTGAAGAAGGTTTAGGTGATTCAGGATAGACTCCGTACCGCCCAGTCCAGATAGAAGAGTTACACGGACCGGAAGGTTCGTGATGTTTCCTATATGGTTGAAGAGCGGGTTCTGCTTTGGGTTTTGCCTATGAATGGCGTTATGAGATTTGGGAAGAAAGGGAAGTTGAGGCCGAGGTTTATTGACCCTTTTGAAATATTGTGGCGTGTTAGGGATGTAACAACTCGGTCGTTGTTTTAAGAATTAACGCTCGGATCCCTTATTAACTATTTTTCCCGTGTTTATTTCTGCCTTTTTGATTTGCTGGGATGTTTGGTTGAGGTCCCACGGGCCTCAGGTGTGTTTCAAATGCTAAACGGGTCATTTTTGGACTTGGAGAAGAATCAGATTGCTGGTATTTGTTGCAGACTTTTCTTCATCGTGAACGTGTGAGGAGGCTCGCGATCGCGAAGGCTTAGATGATGCAGAGGGGATTTTTGTTCAATGCGATTGCGGGAAGAGGAGTGCGAACGCGTAGTATTAGGGAAAGTTGAATCGCGAATGCGTGGGCTACGCCGCGTTCACGAAGAGGAAGAAGTGAGGCAGTTGGGGAGTGGAAGTTACTCTTCGCAATCGCATGAGGCCAACCGCGATCGCGTAGAGCTGAGCAGCGGAAGCATCGCATTTGTGTAAGGAGTATCGCGTTCATGTAGAATAAATCTGGGAGCCAGCGAAATTGCTCTTCACGATCACGTGGGAGTTTCTGCGATCGCGATTAAGGACGCTTTTGGGCAGAACATAAAGTTCAAAATTGAGGGTTTTGAGTTCATATCACAAAATTGAATTGGGAGCTCGGTAGGAGATGAATTTTGGAGAAACTTCCAGAGGGAGTTTGTGGGTAATGATTCTTAACTCCTTTTTGCTTATAACCCATTAATCTATTCATGAATTCATCATCTAATTTCGGATTTGGGGTGAGAAATTGGGGGGAAATTTTGGAAAAGTTCCTAGACCTAATTTTCGAGTTTTGATTGGGGATTTGACATCAAATTTGGATAATTTTTTATGGTTAGACTCGTGAGTGAATGAGGGTTCATAATCCATAACTTTTACCCGATTCCGAGATGTGGGTTGGGGCGCGTTTTGGTCATTTTTTCTAATTTTGCGTATTAGCTTAGAATTAATTAGTGGAATCAGTTACTTGAAGTTATATTTACATTATGCAATTGATTTGAATAGATTTGGGCCATTTGGAGTCGAGTACTTGTGGCAAGAGCGTGGTTTCTGGTTTATTTTTGAGCTAGTTCGAGGTAAGTGGCTTTCCTAACCTTGTGTGGGGGAAATCTCCTTAGGATTTGGTATTGTTGATATTTGAAATGCTTTGTACGTGAGGTGACGAGTGCGTACTTGTGCTAATTGTTGAAAATCCTTTTTTCATTAAGTAACTATAATTGTGTTTCCTTTCCTGTTTATACTACTTGCAATTTAAGCATGTTGTTATCTTAGGGAAGCACATCTAATTGACTTAATTGCTTTACTTGATCAAACTGCCTTATTTGGATTATGTGCAGCATGCTAGGTTAGAAAAACTTGTTTTACCTTGGTATGAAATTTGAATTGAATTTAGTATTCTTCATGTTGCTGCTGTGTGTTTACTTTCAGACTACGGGATCCCCCTGCCTGCTTACTTTGGGACTACGGATTTGTATTCTGGGAGATCCCCTGCACATATATTGATTTGGACTGTAGTGCGGGATACCGAGAGATCCCCAGCAGATATATTGAGGATACTAAAAGATCATCGGGATACCGAGAGATCCCCAGCACATATATTGAGGATACTAAGAGATCCTCGGGATACCGAGAGATCCCCAGCACACATATTGAGGATACTGAGAGATCCTCGGGATACTGAGAGATCCCTGGTTGTTATATCTGTATTGAGCTGTATTCCTTCTGTGATTAGTTTATCTCTGTTATAGTCGTTGTTATTCTTATTATCCTACTTTACTTCATATTGATAGCATTTAATTATATTGTCGTATTCTACTGTTTTATCTCGTTTGTCAGCTATAATCAGTAGGGCCCTGACCTTCCTTGTCAGTACTCGACTGAGGTTAGGCTTGGCACTTACTGAGTACTGCTGTGGTGTACTTATGCCCTTTCTGCGCATGTTTTTCATGTGCAAATCTAGGTACTTCGACTCAGCCCTACTACACTTGAGTCGAGGCAATTCTCCAAAGACTTTGAGGTTTATCTGCCGCGTCCGCAGACCGAGGAGTCCCTTTCCATTCTCTCTTATAGTTTTAGCCCTTCTATATTTTTCTTGATTTAGACATTCTGGAGTTAGAGCACAATGTAGTATTCATAGCTTATGATTTCATGAGATTCCGGGTTTTAGAAAGTTGTTTAGTTTTTGAGATCTTGTATTAGTATATGCCGAGCGGTAGCTTAAATGTTTCTATATTTGCTTATCTTCAGTTTTTATTAGTTTTTCCGCATTTTATTTCTTTTTCCACAATTGATAGGCTTACCTAGTCTTAGAGACTAGGTGTCGTCACGACATTTCGCGGAGGGAGAACTTAGGTCGTGACACACATACATAGGTTTTCCAATGCTTAACAACTAACCTAGGCACAAGGATTATTAACCCTTAATTGATAATATACGTGCAAAATTAAACAATTGGAACGCTAGGTGGTTAAGTATGACAGGCATGTGTACATTAGTAGCCTCTACCCTCAATACCATTCCAAATCACTTAAAGAAAATATCTCTCCTACCAATCAAAACCGTAAAGGAAATAGACAAAATTCAAAGAGACTTCCTTTGGGGAACTACAAGGGAAAAGAAAAAACTGCACCTAATTGGATGGAACATGGTTACTAGTACAAAAGCCCTTGGCGGACTAGGTATTAAGAAAGCCAAATCAAAAAACTTAGCCCTCCTAACCATCCTTGCATGGAGAATTCTTAATAATCCATCCTCTCTTTGGGCTCAAGTTCTTATTAGTATATATGGGAAAAGTAGGAGAACAAATGGTTGTTCAAACACTTGGAAAAGCCTCCTTAAGGGATGGACTATTTGTTATAAGGGTACTAGGTGGCCAATAAACAAATATTCAAATATGAATGTCTGGGACACAAACCGGATTCCAAATATTACAAGCCTTCGAAGTAATATTTCAGGCCCTTTAACTCTTAATGAAGATAGTTTAACAATTAAGGATATTTGTGATAAAGAGTCTTGGGACCTAAGGAAAATCTCCTTTGAACTCCCCGAAAGTATTATTATCAACATCAATGCTTTAAACCCCAATTGGCACATTAAACCTCCCAATAATCTCATATGGAGTTTAAACCCAAGTGGTTTATTCTCAACAACTTCATGCAACAAGCTAATTGATGAGCAAGCATCTCCAAGTCTCAATTTCAATTCAATCTGGGACCTCAAATGTCCTAACAAGATTAAACTCTTTATATGAAAATGCTACCACAAATGTCTTCCTACTAGAGCTTTATATGGAAATGCTACCACAAACGTCTTCCTACTAGAGCTTACCTAGGCAAAACTGGATTTTAGTATAGACCCTAACTGCCCAATATGTAAAGACATCAATCAGTCTATAATCCATATCTTCTGGAAATATATCATCGCTCAATCTTTTTGGCAATCAATGGGAGTGACTATTTTCCCCCAAATGCATACTAATCACTGGATTGACCTTTTTAGAAATGTAAGCCCTACTAAGCTTAATAAATTCATAGCCCTATGGGCTATTTGGAATAACAGAAACCAAAACAATACCAACAACTATATTAATACAAAAAAGTTGTTGAATAAGCTGTTGAATATAACCTACTAACGTTCAGGTCTACTAGTAACAACATAAAATTAAACATTAATGTTAAGTGTCAGGCTCCTCCGTGGGGTTGGTATAAGATCAACATTGATGGTGCCTTTAGGAGCAGCTGCCTCCAAGGAGGAATCAGCAGATCTATATGTAACAACAAAGGCCAATGGAGAATGGGCTATTCCAAAAAAATACATGCAACAGCACCAATCCAAGTGGAACTTCAAGCATTACGGCATGCACTTCAACTAATTATCAAGGAAAAAATATTCCCAATTGAAGTAGAAACATATGCCATGGAAGTCATATGTTTTCTTCACGATGATTATCCAATTTACAATGATTTAGTTTATGAATGCATGTGGTCATGGAGAAGGCAACCCTACAAGGGGAGATCACATTGAAGCATAGCTTCCGTGAGGAGAATATGGTAGCATATCTTTTGGCAAAAGCAGCACTTATGCAAACTAGCTATAATAAGTTATGTTCCTTTGTTTTACCACCTGAGTTTGTAATAGATGCCTATCATAAAGATCGGGATGGTTATATCTATGTTAGAAAATGTTCAACTGAAATGTCTGGTAATATGGCTGCTTTAAGTAATGGCAATACCTTAGAAGGCATAACTTTAGCCCATCGAGGCATATGTATTAACGATAGTGCAACGGGTCATGTACCCTAGTTATTATTAATATAAGTACTTTTATGTTTTAAAAAGAAAATCTTATACTCATTATGTAAATAATATTGGGAAATCTACACAAAATTTCCATTTGGGCCAAACTAATTACCCACTCAAAACGTTTTACATAATACACCCATGCGGTCCAAAATGTTTATCTTGACATTCTATTAATATTCCCTTTTTCCCATTAATTACTCTGTCTCTTTGTATTTTCTTTCTCTTTTTTTCCTATTTATCCTAACTTTCCCTGCCATTCCCTTTCTCCCATTGATTACTTTCTCCATTTCTCCAATTAATTACTTTATATCTTTTTGTGTTTTTCTTCTCCTATTTTTCCTACATTGTACATTATTCATCTTTCAACGTATGTGCATTTGTTTGAAGGCTTCAAGAGTTTCTTTGTATTTTTTTTTCCTACATTCATAGATCAAGATACCCCGATCCAAGATGTCTCACTAATGAACTCCATGGATAAGTAAACTCTTCAATCATATACAGAGGTGGTTCCAAGATTTAAATATTATGGGTTCAGCTTTTAAAGTTTTAACATTGAACTTATTATACTGTTAAAATTATGGGTTCAAATCTAATACTTGTTGAGATTTTAATAGGTTTTTACATACAAATCTATACTCTGTGTCGGAAGTTATGGGTTCAGTTGAACTCTATCTGAAACGCTACATCCGCTCATAACCAGATACTGCGATCAACTAATTCTGAGGATTATTGTTACTCGAACTTATTGTATGATACACAATCTAATGACAAAGAAAAAACGAAATAAAATATTTTTTTTAAAAAAAGAGCTAAAAAATGATATATTGTAATAATATGCAATATTTCAGCTGAAACTTGAATAAAAACACATTTACCTAATAGTATATCGCTACGATATCACGTTATACTGTAAGAGTATATAATTATACTACAATAATATACTGTAATAGTTTACATATATACCAATACGATACTATAACAATATGCAACTTTTCAGCAAAAAATTAAATTAAAACATAGTTGCCCAATAATATATCGTTATTGTATCACAATATACTGTGAGAGTATACTATAATAGAGTATATAGTTATAATGCAACGGTATACTATAATAGTATACATATATACCGAAACATTATATGGGTAGGCCGCATAATTATTTTGTACAGGTAAAACCAGGATAATTATTTTAATTTCTATGGCTAATACTGTATATATCCCATTAATATTTCATACGTTAATTCTATTCAATCTTAGGTTCGCCATCTCTTAAGGTGTTGGGACTAGTTCAGAAGTGTCACGAATCACGATGCATCAGATGTCATACAACTCGCCCAAAAGAACATCAGATATGTTATAACAGAATTTGTGTTTGCATAAACCAACAAGAATATCTTGCTGCAGCGAATTCGTTAAACAAGCCTAATCATTTGCAACACTGATCGTGACTGAAAAAAATTGTTCTCCTAAATGTCTATCAGATCGTTTGGGTGGAAACCCCATATAGGGTTGTCAGAAGTAAAAAAAATCAAGATATTATAAGAGAGTATATATAAGATAACGTTCTATTTTATACTTTGACTAGGGGTGTACAATTGTACATGGACCAGGTTGGTTCGATTTTAACAAAATCAAGCCAAACCAACTATATCGGTTGGATTGGTTCGATTTTGACAAGTTTTTTGAATTTTTTGTTACTTAAATATTATTTTAATCTTACTGTATTAAATTTTTTATAAGAAAATATATGTTTAGTAAAAATTTAAAAATTGACAAACATTATCTATTAAATATTCTTGTGGGAGAATTTACTTAGTAATATATGATAGTTATTTTTTTAGTCATCTGACTATAACTTTTTGTTGATGTACACTTTCAAGGTTAGCGAATTTAGTAATAAAAATAAAAATCAATATGATACCTAAATTATAATAACCATTTCAAATTCGAAAAGGATATAAGAAGTTAATAGATCTTGACATATAAATATGGAAGAACAAAGAGATTGACGCATTTCAGTAACACTTGATAAGAAAATGATAATACAACTCATTATTTAAAGTTAATAAATATGGAGAACTTCATATTTTATTAAATATTATATCCCATAAGAGAATCTCAAATATTTCTAGATATGTTTTAAAGAAAATTTTATATAAAATCTTAATAGTATATATAAAAATTAAATATTTATATGTTGGTTTGGTTCATATTTTTTTTTACTCAATACCAAACCAAACCTAATCGAAATTTTTAATTGGTTTGATTTTACTTTTCTGTTTGATGCGATTTTTCAGTTCGGTTTGTACATCCCCAATTTTGACATATACAAAGATTGTTACCCCCTCCCCTCTAAAGATGTCGATCTTGCACAACTCTTGGTTATTTTAATTGCAAATTAGTAAAAAAAATGTAAAATTTGAAAGTCTAAACTTCTAGTTACTTTTACCGTCAAGGCGAATTCAGACTTCAAATCCGATAATTAACTGGATTATTATTGTATTTAATACAACAACAACAACAACAACAAACTCAATGAAATCCTATAAGTGAGGTTTGAGGAGGGTAGTGTATACGCAGACCTTATCCCCTGCCTTATGAAGGTAGAGAGACTGTTTCCGAAAGACCATCGGCTCAAGAAAAGTAAAAATGAATCAATAGAAAAATAATAGCAACAACAAGGTAATAAGACAATGGAAGTAAATAATATGAGTAATAACATAGATACGAATCAATATGAAACTATAAGAATAGTGTCAATCCTACTGATAATAATGACACACCGTATAAAAACAAGAGGCTGGGAATAGAAAAATACACGACTAGTACTACTATACTACTACTGGTAAGACAAGGCGAAACTCTAGACTGTCTGTCAACCCACCACACTTATTCTCGACCTTCACACCTTTCTATCGAGGGTCATGTCCTCGGCAAGCTGGAGCAAAACATGTCATGCCTAATCACATCACCTTAGTTCTTCTTAGGCCTCCCTCTACCCCTGTGATGACCCGAAAGGTCATCTCTTGTTTTAGAAGTTAAAATTGTATTCCGAGGCCTTAAAAAACTCCTTTTATCTATCTTATCTCGAATTGTGTGCGCATTACGAGCGCGTTTCCAAAAAGCTTTTATATGAAATTTAAGAAAAATAATGAATTTGGCCTCTAAAATTAATTAAAGTTGACTTTGATCAATATTCTTGGTAACCGGACCCGTGATATGATGGTCCCGTAGGGTCCGTAGTAAAATATGGGACTCGGGCGTATGCCCGGAACCGAATTTCGAGGTCCCTAGCCCGAGAAAATAATTTTTAAAGAAAATTATTTGTTGGAAAATGTAAAGACTTTTTAAAGTGAAAAGATGTATTTTTTGATGGTATTGGGCCTGTATATTAGTTCCGGAGCCTGGTACAGGTTTAAAATAATAATTAAATCGAATCTGTGGAATTTGGTAAGAATCAGAGTGAATTTGGACTTAGAAGATTTCTGTTGCAGTTGGTGTTTTTATTGCAGGCTCTTATCTCGCAATTTCGAGGTCAGGTATCGCAATTGCGAGCCTATCAGGCCTGGGAATTGCGAAGACTTCATCGCAATTGCGAGGAAGTCTGGCCAGCACTTGATCGCACTTGCGATCCCCCCCCCCCCTTTGCAATTGCGAAGTCATTAGGGAAGGCCAGTTATCGCAATTGCGACTAATTGATCGCAATTGTGAGGGGAGCAGACAATGCAATAGGTTCGCAAATGCGAAGCCTGTTTTGCATTTGCGAGCTTTGCAATTGCGAAGCTCCTGTCGCAATTGCGACATCTGCGACCTGTTAAGTGGGATTTTGACGGGATTTCAACTCACTCTTTCAATCTTTCAAACCCTAAACTCTCATTGGCGATTTTCTTGAAGAGAGTTCTTCCCCAAATCATAGGTAAAAGATTTCTAACTTATTTTCTTCAATCTATAACATCTTTTTACATGATTTCATTTCAAAATCTAGGGTTTTCATTGAAAAATTGGGTGTTTTTTCGTAGAAATTAGGATTTTAAATTTTGGGGATTTGGACCTCAATTTGAGGTCTGATTTCAAAACTAATTGCATAATTCAGTTCGTGAGTGAATGGGTGACCGGATTTTGGTTCGAACTTTTGATTTTGACTAAGCAAGCTCGGGATCGATATCATGCCCCGAACTTGGGGGGGAGGGGGCGAGACCGGCATCTAGTGCCTCACCTATCCTTGCGTACCAACTTGCAACTAAGGGACTCTGAACATATGATGTCATACTTTGGCCATGGGCCACATTGCAAGACGACTGCGAATGCTGACTAAATGTCAATATAAAACTAGGCCGACAAGGCCATCATAATTATTACAGTTGACAAACCAACCAAATATACCTACAAGGCCTGAAAGCCCAACATACTACACTAACTGACAGGATATGTCTACAAGCCTCTACTGATGGATATACTGTGATCGGAGCAGCTCTTCGACCTACTCATAACATATGTACATATATATACAAGATGTACAGAAGGCTCTAGACCCGGAAACTCCAAAAGGCATGGAGCTTACTGATCAAGCTGAACTCGGGCAACACTTAATAAGGAGGCCTACCCGTCTGTCTGTCTGAACCTGCACGCATGAAATGCAGCACCCCCAGAAAAGGGACGTCAGTACGAAATAATGTACTGAGTATGTAAGGTAATATACTGAAAGCTAAAACTGAACTGATAATATAATAACTGCAAGTAGCTGGAAGTCAAAGATAATCTGAAGATATGCTTACCTGCTTATACTGACGTAGCTCTATCAGTATAGTAAGTAAAATAGATGTCTGGCTCTATAAAGCTCGGTATATATATATATATATATATATATAACTGCTCTGCCGTAGTAGGCTCGCTTATAGGCGGTCGGCCATACTAGGCTCTGTATCTCGACCAACTAGGCTCGCTCATAAGCGCTCGGCCACAGTAGTCTCGGTATATATATAACTGCTCTACAGTAGTAGGCTCGCTCATAGGCGCTCGGCTATACTAGGCTTTGTATCTCGACCAACTGGGCTCGCTCATAAGCGCTCGGCCACAGTAGGCTCGGTATATAACTTATCATTTAATCAGAGGTTTCCCAATAGGGGCTTGCCCATCGATTATAGCTCGATGGTAATGAAAATATTGTAATACTGTATATATAGACTCTCTACTCTTTTTGACCGAAAGAAGGAAATACTCAACTGAATATGCAGTCCCGATAAGAAGAATATGGTAACATACAAAACTAGAAAAATATATGTAATTTGCGAGACTAGCAAAATATACGCAAAATTTATGGATACAAATCTTTCATTACGCCTCGTTATTGAACTTGTGTAATTATGATATCATTCTAAAATGAAGGAAAATTTTAGCCTTAACATACCTGAGTCGATTCTCTTGACCATCCCTCTAACACACATTACTCTAGATGAAACACGTAACAAAGAGATTGGAGTAAGAAAAAATTCATATGATATTCTTGAGTAAGATTACACCGAGTTGCCTTAGAGGTGCAAATTCCGTTACTATTGCGTAGTATAACTTTGTGGCTTCTTGTTGCTTGTCTTGGACATACTTTTGTATATGTTGCTTAAGAAAATCACTTTTCCATCTTCAATTTGACGCAGCAAATTTCTTGTAAATTTCCTATGCAATAAGGGATTGAGTAGTATTTATCTCCTTGTTCGCCCATAATTATCCCAATTGTCGAGGCCGAGGCATCTTAAAGATTAACGTCAAACCTTACATATAGATGCAGTCTTGCAGACATTGTGGATTGGGTGGGTCAATATGTATTAATATTTTGAACTTGCAGGCATTAAATGATGTGCCATTATAGTTGAATCGCCCAATATGTCTTCCAAGAATGGCAGGCTATTCTTTGAATTATTTTAGGAGTTTCTTCCTTGAACTTCAATAAATGCTTTCTTGTCTTCTCAGTAAATAAGGGTATTGTGGAGAGGCAGTGTAATTTGTGCTACGTGAACACGAGAGTGAGGCCGCATTCGCGATGAAGGAAAAATCTGGGCAGAATGTTTAAGTTCAAAATCGAGGGTTTAAGTCCAATATCACAAAAACCATTAGAGAGCTCGGGAGAAGGTGAAATTTGAGGAGATTTTCAGTGGAACTATTGGGGTAAGTATTCTTCACTCATATTTGGTTTAATTCCATGATTTTGTCATGAATTTCATCATTTAATTTGAGAAATTAGAGTGAAAATTAGGAAAAAATGGAAGAAAAGTTTGAGAATTCTTTGGGGATTTGAATGGGCATTTGATGTCCGATTTTAGTGTTCTTAGTATGTATGAACTCGTGAGAGGACAAAGATTTTATTGATGTGATTTTTATCGGATTTCGAGACATGGGCCTGGGGTCGGGTTTGGCCAATTTCGGGATTTGTGGTATAAATTGGATATTTTTGAATGGGCTTCGTTTCCTTAGCTTATTTTGATGGTATGAATCTGCTTTTGGCTAGATTTGGAGTATTCGGAGGCCGAGTCGAGAAGCGAAGGCATCGCGGGCTAGAGTTTTGACCGGATCGAGGTAGGTAATAATTGTAAATGTTGTCCTGAGGGTATGAAACCCTGGAATTCACATCGTTGTGCTACTTTGAGGTGACGCACACGCTAGATGACGAGTGTGGAGTCGTACACCGTTGGGGATTGTAACTTGGTCTATCCCGTATGATGGTTAAGTCGCATATTTGATTGAAAACTATTAGATATCATCATGTTTTGAAAATTATTGCTAAGTTTTGAGCGGAATGCCATGTTTGGGCCTCGTGCCAACTGTTTTGGACCCTTATGGGACTTTTACTTCTTTCCCTCACTGTTTTGACTTAATAATTGTACTCAATCATGTTGTATTTTAGTAATTTCCTAACTCAGCCTTATTTACTTAATTTTTACACTATAAATGATAATTGAGCTGAACGCCCTATTTTACTGATAGTCCGAGTGACTTGTGAGGTTGATGGCTGAGAGAGGCTGAAGGCCTGATTGTGAGGTTGATGACTGAGATAGACCGGGGGTCTGATTGTGAGGTTAATGACTGAGAGAGGCTGAGGGCCTGGTTGTGTGGATTATATATATTTATGGATCGGGCTACACGCCACATCAATATATATATATATATATATGGATCGGGCTACACGCTGCAGCGATATATGGATCGGGCTGCACGTCGCAGCGATATGTTGGATCAGGCTACACGCCGCAGCAATATAGCGCATGGGCTGTAGGAGCCCCTCCGGAGTCTGCACACCCCCAGTGAGTGCAGTCGACTATATATATGGATCGGGCTACACGGCGCAGCGAATAAATGGTCGGGCTGCACGTCGCAGCGGTTATTATATGGTACATATTGAGCGTTAGTGCTGAGTGTGAGCGTTGACTGATACGAGTTAGTCATGAGTGGCTGAGAGGCTTGCCCGAGGGGCTATATATATATATGTATGTATATTTTGCCCGAGGGGCCTGTTTATGAACTTAATGGTTTCACTCCTCCTTAAAGTGAGTTTCTATTGCATATGTTGATTAATTACTGCTTTCACTCATCTTTAGAACGAGCTTCTATTGAAAATATTAAACAAATATTTTTAAACAACTTACCTTTAAACTGAAGTTTTACAAGGTGTTCGAATTTTAGTCGCTGATTTGGCTTTGTTACTTCCACTGAGATTTTTAAGCTACGAGATGGTTATGAATTTCTATTTGCCCGAGGGGCTGTATACGAATTATGTTTTGGCCGAGTGGCCGATTATGATTTTCATCACTATATATATATATATATATATATATATATATATATATATATATATATATATATATATATATATATATATATATATTTCATTAAACCTCTATTGAAAAGGTTGGAAAGATATTTTCTAAAAGATGTTTACTGAAGTTGGCAATTTAACGAAATGATTTGATTTGTATCTTGTTTTGGAAATATGTGGTGCCCGCTGTGGTGCTATGACGTGGTTACGTGATTTCTTACTGCTCAGTCTTCATTTACTTTTATTACTTACTGAGTTTGTGTAGTCACATTACTCCCTGCACATTGTGTGCAGATTCAGGTATTTCTGAGCTCGGTGGCAGGTTTATTGGAGTTAGCAAGGTAGCTGTCTGGCGATCGCAGCCCTGTTTTTCTCCCTCCTTACTCTTCCTTAATGTATTCTTGTATTTTTCCCGACCATATTAGTCTTGATGTTGTTAGACAGTGTAGTAGATGCTCATGACTAGTGACACCCCGATGTCGGGTTTGTGTATTTATTCCGCACTATTCATTTAAACTTACATCATGAGATTATTTATTAGCACCTTGGTTGTGCTCATTTCACTGGGGATGGAGGGAGGGGGAGTGGAAGCTAAGAAAGATTGGACCATGTTTTCTTAATGTTATAATAATAAAAATTATAACGCATTCCTTTGAATATCTTTTTATAATATTTTGTGTTTTAAATTTGAATTGCAAATTTTTAAGTCACAATTATATACAATTAGTTACAAGAAAATGCCTTAGATAAAAAAATTTAAAACACACACACACTCACACACACACACACACACACACATATATATATATATATATATATATATAATTTACAAGAAATTGTCTTAGATAAAAAAATAGTCAAGGCCCTGTCACGACCCGGATTTCCCACCCTCAGGAGTCGTGATGACACCTACTAGTGAAAGCTAGGCAAGCCAAACAACGGAACTATTTACCTTGTTTCCATTTTTAATCCGATAACAGTTAAGAGCCAATAATTAGATAACAACAAAATTGAATAAGTGGAAGGTTGCATTGTAAAGTTTTAATAATACTACTAATACCAATCCATAACAAATCTACCCAAGACTGGTGTCTGTCTAGGAGTACTACAAATAAAGGTCTGAAATAAATAAATACGACATTGTCTCTGGAAATACATGAAAGAAACAGGAATAGTAGGTAGAAGGAGACGCCAAGGCCTGTAGACGTCTGCAGGACTGCCTCGGGTCGCCTGATGAACAAGAAACAACCATCTCGCTGCAGTCCGAAGTCTACAGCACGGGGATCTGCACAAAAGAGTGCAGAGTGTAGTATCAGCACAATCGACCTCATGTGCTGGTAAGTGCCGAGTCTAACCTCGGCGAAGTAGTGACGAGGATAGGACAAGACTACCAACTAAACCTGTGCAGTTAAAGCATATATATCACAAGTAATAATAAAGAAAACTAGCAGTTAAAGAGGGGAAGGGGACATGCTATGGGGGATATCATTTACCAACAGTAACTCAGGAGAAAAGCATAAAGAACAATTTAAAATTTGCAGCAGAAAGAATAAGGAAACAGTAACCAAATCGATATCCACTTTTATCCTTTATTGTTGCGGCGCACAATCCGATCCAAATCATAAAACACTGTTGCGGCGTGCAACCCGATCCAAATCATAAAACATTGTTGCGGCGTGCAACCCAATCTATATCATATATCACTGTTGCGGCGTGCAACCCGATCCAATCATAGTATTGTTGCGGCGTGCAACCCGATCCAAATATAATATTGTTGCGGCGTGCAACCCGATCCTAATATACAATTCAACACCAATCATAAAGGAGCCCCGACAAGGGAACAATAATGGAACAACAATATCCCGGCAAAGGAATCAATAACACCATAATAAAATCAAGTAACAACAGAATAAACGTAAAGGACAACTTAACTCAATTATCAGCAAGATTCAGGAAAATCAAGGACACGTGCACGGCATCACCCTTCGTGCTTTAACACTCTCTTACTAAGACAATAATCACAAGAAATAAGGGCAAGGAAATAAATGAAATCGCAAATAAATCCCGACAAGGGAACAACAGTACCACAATCGAATCCCGGCGAGGAAACAATATAAAAATCCTCTTCTCTTTTCCTTTTCACATGTACTTCACAACTCACTTAACAACTTGAGCCAATGATCTATAAGGTTCAATTTTCCAATTATACTTCCACAATCCATTTTACAACTTGAGTCAACGTTCTTCAATATTCAAATACCAATATTACTTCCACAAGCCTTGCTCAACAATAGAAATCATCACAAAAGGCATGAACAATACAAACGAAGTCACATTAATCATAGTATAAGACTCACAAACATGCTTGACACCAACGTATAGATACTCGTCACTATGCCTATACGTCGTGCTCAACAAATAACACATAGCAAATAGGACGCAACTCCAAATCCCTCAAGCTAAGGCTAGACCAAACACTTACCTCGATGCCACGATCACAATTCAAGTCTCTACTATCGCTTTACCTCTTGATTCCACCACCAATTCGCTCGTATCTAGCCACAAGTTACTTAATTACATCAATAAACGCTAAATGAATCAATGCTAATGCATGAAAATAAGTTTTCCAAGGTTTTACCCAAAAAGTCAAAAATTGCTCCCGGGACCACATGGTCAAAACCCGAGGTTCGAACCAAAACCCGATTACCCATTCCCCCACGAACCCAAATATATAATTTATTTTGAAATCGGACCTCAAATCGAGGTCCAAATCCCCAATTTTTGAAAAACCTAGGTTCTACCCAAAACACCCAATTTCCCCCATGAAAATCATTGATTTTGAGTTGAAATCGTGTGAAAAGATGTTAATGATTGAAGGAAACGAGTTAAAATTGACTTACAATTGATTTGGAAGAAGAGTTGTCTTTGAAAAATCTCCCAAGAGTGTTTTGGTTTTGAAAGAGTGTGAAAAATGAAAGATTTTCGGCTAAGTTATAAAATTAAAGGTTGCAGATGTCGCAATTGTGACCAGGGTCCGCAATTGCGAACCCAGACTTCTGCTAAGTTCGCATTTGCGAAGCAGTTTTCGCATTTGCGAAATGGGAATTGCGAATAATGTGTCGCATTTGCGACGTAAGGCTAAAAACTGGGGGATCACATTTGAGATCAAGCCCTCGCATTTGCGAGGTAAGATGGCCTGGGCTATTGTTCGCATTTGAGACATAGCCTTCGCATTTGCGAACTCGCATTTGCGAGCCAGGCTTCGCACAGGCCTGCAATGCAACAGTTGAAATTCTGCAATTCCTCAAGTCCAAAATCCACCCCGTGCCCTATCCAAAACTCACCCGAGCCCTCGGGGCTCCAAACCAAATATGCACACCAACCTAAAAATATCATACGGACTCACTCGTGCATTCAAATCACTAAAATAACATCAACAACTATGAATTTAGCATCAAAATCATGAAAATTCTTAAGAACTTCAAATTTTCCAATTTTCTCAAAAACGATCCGATTCACGTCATTTCAAATCCGTTTCTTACCAATTTTCACAGACTTATCTTAAATCACATATAAGACTTGTACCGAGCGCCGGAACCAAAATACGGGCCCGATACCATCAAGTTTTAAACTCATTTCATTTCCAAAACTCATAAATAATTCCAGAAAATAATTTTCTTTAAAAATTCATTTCTCGGGCTTGAGACCTCGGAATTCGATTCCGGGCATACGCCAAATCCCATATTTTCCTACGGACCCTCCGGGACCGTCAAATCACGGGTCCAGGTCCGTTTACCCAAAATATTGACCGAAGTCAACTTAAATATATTTTAAAGTCAAAATTTATTATTTTTTACAGATTTTCACATAACAGCTTCCCGACTACGCGCCCGAACTGTGCACGCAAATCGAGGTGATGCCGAAAGAGGTTTTACGGCCTCGGAACGCAGAATTCATTTTAAAACAAACAATGATCTTTTGGGTCATCACAGACCCATTTCTTCTTTATTTTAATAGTACAACACAAACATAGAAACTTAACATAACTTAAATTTAGTACAACTAATGAAAACACATGACACGGGAAACATAAAGATACACTACTAGGCTCAACACGTACATGTCATTGTTTAGTCACAACCGCCTAGTATTCTCTGCTCCAACCACTTAAATTTGTCTTCCAGCTTATTTTTTTCTTCTTCCACCTCTTTGAGTTTCTCCTTCAACTCCGCAACTTCTCGTTTGGATTGTCGCTCTCTTTCCCACTGCTTCAAACACAAACAAGGAAGATACTGCAACTTTTCTTTGTAGTATTCCAACTGACAGGGTTCATCAATCCATACCTCAAAATTGCAAACAGGTTCGTTAGAACCCTATAAAACTTGTTCATACACTCCTAGTAGCGGCGTCCAGCTTCACCATCATCCCAACAGTCTTGCATCATGCATTTTTTTGCCACACTCGCACGTTGGCACATAAAGGGATTCAGACATTTGTTAAAGCATAAAAAAAACCTTGCTTTTATGAAAATATTTGCTATTGGTTATTGTTAAGCGCAGAAAATAACTAGAATGCGTCCGTTATTTATAGACAAGACAACACACAAAACGTAGTATTGTACCGCGCTATACATATTCACTTTTTTTTTAAACAAAATTTTTTTTTGCAATCGGTCAACTTTCAGACCGACAAGACAACACACAAAACGTAGTATTGAACCGTGATATACATATTCACTTTTTCTAAAATGAAACAACTTTTCCGCTGTCGGTCAACTTTTCTGACCGACAAGACAACACACAATTTATGCTTTTAAGTTGATTTGAGACAATTTGTGTTATTTTAAAATTCTTAGACGCGCTATACATATTCACTTTTTCTGAAACGAAACAGCTTTTCCACAGTCGGTCAGCTTTTCAGACCAACAAGACAACACACAATTTATGCTTTTCAGACCGACCGACAAGACAACACACAATATATATATATATATATATATTAGTATCTATAAACGTGCGTTGCACGTTAATAGTAGCACATGATGGTTTAAATATTTATTTTTTATGAAGGAACAATAGAATTTAATTAATGAGAGAAATTTTATATATAATATTACAATAATCATCTAAATGCCAAAAAATATTATTACATTAGCATAATATGTGAATTCAAAATGAAAGGATATCATCAGAACTTACATAAATGATCAATTTTAGTGATGTTAAGTAGATAATTATGTATTGCGGTATAAAGTTATCTAATGTAATAGTATCTTACCGAACACTTCTTTATATTGATATCTCTCTTGAAAGTGCAAAATATAGTTATTCATGTAAGAAAACATATTGTGGTAAATATAGTTCAATATTTAGAATGTTTGTCCTTGTGCTTTATTTATTATAACTACAAAACATAAACATACTGAAAATTATTTTCAAACAAATTTAAAAAGATATTCTTTAGTTTTGAAAGAGAAAGGTTGAATTTCAGGAATTAACACATACTTAGAAGCACATTGACCAGTATCATAAGTTCTGCATGTATGTCGTTATTGTAAAAGCTTCTATATACCATATGTGTACTATTATATAAGTTATTCAGTGAATCTAAGTTTTCAGTAGCGTGACATGCATATTTTTCTTCAAAATCAACCTATATGCAATGAAATATCAATTTTAACTTAGTCTATTATATATATATATGGCGACACTAACATACGTAAGAAATAATGAATTTGACAACAAACATGTATAGTAGAAGGCCATTTGGTATTAAAGTATTTAAGTATTCTTTTTGGTAGTTATTGTTGGTATCATCTTCTCCTAAGTCAGAACTGAAAAATATTTTGTTTTTACCATAAAACATAGCAATCAACATTTTATTTAGTTAATCAACATATTCATTTCTGCTAGCTAAGAAAGCTCTTTAATTTCTATCATGTAATTTGCACAAATTGCATTTTAATCTAATGATGAAAATATTTTCCTTATTAAATGCACTACTATTACCATTGGGGTTGATAACCAAGTGTTCTAGAAGAATCAAATCATCTTTTATTGGATGCTCTTCTTTGTTTCCTACACGAAGCAAAAAGTCACTGAATGTTGGATTTGCTCTTACTATTATATTTCTTGTCATTTGAATATTTTTCATTTGAGGTCATAAGTATAATTTTGGCAAGCTAGCTTTTACAAATACTATTTTGGTCACTTTTGGAACTACTGATCGTACTTGATAGAAATCACCTCCCAAAATATTATTTTTCCACCAAACGGTTCATCGACATCCATCATATCTCTAAAACTGTGGGTGATTGTTTCAATCGTATGACGCTTAACCAAAAGCGTTCCATCCCATATTATCACTTTTGCCTTCCTTATAAATTTAGCATTATTGCTCTGATTTGATATTTATGATGATTAATTCAGTTATTTGAAGAAGTATATCAAATTTGAAGTGAATTGTACGACCTCATAATAAAATCATTGCTGGTACACCACTTGTTCTTATTGCTAACAATATCATGCCTCTTGATCTGACATTTGCAAGTAATGCATAACATAGAAATATTATTTCGATTCCACTGGAGACATCTACAAAGGATAATCCCACTTTACCAGAGTCGATTTTTTATAATATAATCTTGAAAGCTTATACTTGTTTAGGATTTAACTTTAGTTGTGCTTCCTCAAACACTTGTATGACCTTCTTAATATTATATTAATCTCTTTTACTTTGTGATTTAATACACTTTTTATGGAATAAATTTATGTACCCTAAGATTTTTTTAACTTAAAAAATTATTTTACTCATATGATGATTTATTAAACAATTTAATTGAATTCTCTTGCTAAATAATTAATTGAAAGATTTGATTGTTTGGTTTTAAAATAAAATATAATTTATTTTCTGTTGATTTAGATTCTTAATATTAGTGCATTTCATGTTTGAATATTTAACCGTGATTATAATTTTATCCACCATAAGTTTTATTTTCAAATAGTAAAAAGATCGATGTCATTCTACGTTTAGATCTTTATGTTTGTTAAATAATTAGTGGTATAAATTCTTACCAACCTTTTTCTTTCTTTTCTCACACATTTATATTCTTAAAAATTTTCGTAGTTGTTCTTTAATAATTGGGTATATTTTTCTATATTACACGAAAAATTAATAATAAAAAATTATTATTTGAGTAGGAAACCATTCAGATATACTATAATAATATATTATCTTGGGAATTTTTTCTCAATTTCAATGCTTTGTGCAATCCGTTTAGCATTACTTTTTTTTGTATTGAATATGATAGAGTGGTAATGTATTATCAATATGGAGGATTCTTCTGGATTTGATTTTATTAAGCCTTCCTATATATTTTAAATAAGAAGTTAAAAGACAAGATTGTATTAATTTTAAAATCTTAAATATTAAAAAAATTAACGTAGAAGTTATTGTAGTCCAAAAAAAAGTTATTACAACTATGTTTTTCCTTATGAGTTCTTCTGTTTAATAATCGACCTTTATAATAATATATACTATCTTGTTTCTAAATGGATTTTGGCAATATAACCTTTTTTACTCTTTAAAAATAGAGTTTACATTAGACAAAATTGTAATTTAGTCATTCTCTTAATATTTTGGATTTAGCAATCAACTAAAATTTTATTCATTAAATCTTTCGTTATTTGAACTATGTAATAAATCCTAATATTTAGGACTTTAAAATTGATTAAGATTTTAACCTTATAAAATTACTTCCTTATTAGAACTATGTACGTAATATATAACTATAATATGTTTCACCTTAACTTGGAAAATCAAACGTGTATATATGCATGTATCTAGGTCATTATATAGAATAACTAAAGTCACAAGTCTCTCTCCTAAAGCTACAAAACTACGGAGAAAGTAATTTATGAATTGCAACAGTAATTATATTTCGCTAGGACGCACATCTATTTTAATATCTAATATCTATGCCCGAAAATAATTATAATAGTAGGATTCCTAAAGGTAATCATGTAGACTTCCTAATGTATAGTATTATGTCCTAAAACTAATAGGATTACAAGGTTAATGTCTAGAATTCCGATTATGTCCTTTTATTATGAGTTATTATGCTTAATATTAAAAGGTTATTTTTGTAATCCCAACTTTTTATTCATGCTTTTATAATAATATAGATATATAGCTAATTATCAAAATTCGAATATAGCTTATATACTATACACTTACTAGTTAGTATATACAATCTTATATAAGGCAATATACTATATATAATATATATATATATATAAGCTATATAATTTACAGGAAATTGCCTTAGATAAAAAAAAAAATTTAAAAAAAGGCCAGGCCCACTTAGGCCCACACATATATATATTTTACAAGAAATTGCCTTGAATAAAAATTTTTAAAAAAAAACCAAGCCACTTAGGCCCACACATATATATACACATATAAGCCATGTATATAGTATATATATATATATATATATATATATATATATATATATATATATATAAGATATATAATTTACAAGAAATTACCTTATATAAAAAAAATTAAAAAAAAATAGTCAAGGCCCATTTAAGCCCGTTTAGCAGCCCACATAGCCCGGGACCATTACTACACGGTCCCGGTCTGGTTACACCCAAAAGTCCATGAAGCCCGTGTTCGTTTAAGCCCGGCCCACGAAGACCGAGTCTGTTTGAGCCCGACCCACGAAGCCCGTTTGGTACCGAGCCCGGACCGGATGCCAGCCTTGGTCTAGCAGCACGGCGGAAGCATAGCAAATCAACATAATAGATAGTTCCACCATTTAGCAGTACCCTAGGCCAGCTTTTATATGTATATACACATACTTCGGATTTCAGATTGGTTTAAAATTTTGCCAAACCATACCTGCACGTATATCCAAAAATTTTAATCATGTTCCCCTGTCTGAACCATATAACCGAAATTCTGACTATCAGAATAGCATAAATCAGTTCGGATTCTCGAATTAAGATTATCCTAATTGACCACAACCCTAATTCCACGGGATACTTGCTACCTCACACCATCAACAGGCACCATGTAACTTTGTCCACCAAGCTTGGACAACTAGTTTTTTATAATATTGGATCGAGACTAGCATAAATGGAGCAAAATGGACAGTGAGAACTCATATTGCCGACTCCAATTTGCTTGGATTTGAGGGCTAGCTATTGTAATTGTACCCTTAGCAGGGCCGGCTTCAATTTCGAACTATAAGTTGAATAATCATGCCTGAAAATTCAATTTGTAAGTTAGTTGGATAAGGTAGATGATGATGGCAGGATCTGTCTTTTTGCTAAAAAAACATCTGACATAAGTGACTCTTAATCTCTCACATGCACGCAAAACAAAGAAATGTTGGTGTATGCGTGATCGATATAGTTGTGTACCAGTAGAGCAGTGCTGGATGTTAATAAGATTTAGTCCTCTGTTTTCCATCTCTCAATTACAACCTGTAATTGCTGAGTTCTCCTCCTAACCTGTGAAACAAAGATTGTCAGTAAGTTGGTACCAATTAGACATTCAGCTGCACTGAAAAGAAAAATATGTAATTGTATAATCCTAACCTAAAGCAAGTAATCTCTGTAACTTTGCTGCTTACTTCTGTATGCTCTTTGACAAGTTGATGCTTTCAAAAGTTAAAACAGTATCGTATTACATACTTCATCTTAGCCATTTATGTAGAAAAAATGTAACAACATTTTTTGTTGAGGATTTAGAAGTTGCCTTCTTTCCTTCCATCTAATGGCCCCACCAGCAATCCCCAAAAAGTGGAAAAGAATGAAATTATTCAAAGTGGTGTTGATATTTGGGAAAACGTTCTGACTTGCCCCTGTCGTTTGTGATTTGATTTAAATATATCCTTAGTTAACCTATCTGCTCGTACATGCCCTCGCCGTTACAAATCAGCGCATTTATGCCCGTCACCAATGGCCCTCCAAGATGGGCTGACGGGGCTGATTTGTCATTGATATTTTACCACGTTGGAGTCCACGTGGCTTCCACATAGACAAGATTTACAAAACCCATATTTTTTCTTCCTCCCCTTCCCCCTCCAGCCCTTCTTCCACCACCACCTACCTCACCACTATCACCACCACCATTAATATACATAGGGATGATCATTGTTAAAGAAATGGACTTTGGGCTTAATTCAACCCCAAAAACTAGTTCATGAGATGAGGAATGTCCAAATTATATTAAGGAAACCACCCATCCCTTAAAGCACCAATGTGGGACTCTTTACAGTACCCCTCACGCCTAGGGCTAGACATCCGGAGCGTGGGCAACTTAATATGGGGGCCCAACATTGGGAAATGAGAATTTGAATGGGTCTTGCTCTGATACCATGTTAAAAAAATGCACCTTGGGCCTAACTTAACCCCAAAAGCTAGCTCATGAGGTGGGGATTGCCCAAGTCATCTTAAGGAGATCACTCATCCCTTAAAGCACCAATGTGAAACTCTTCACAACAGTGTTTTTGAGAGCGAAGCGCAAAAAAGCGACAAGGGCTCGCCTCGCTTCAAAAGCGACACGCATGCTTTATTAAAGTAAAGCGCAATTCTTAAAAAACACAATGTAAAATTATAAATAATCAAAAGCTTCAATTTAAAAACTTAAAAGTAGGTACTAGGTACCACCAAATCATCCACAAACCATAGGACAAGCAAAATCAAAGCTACTAAATTACTAGCATCAAGTCAATCAACATATTATTCTTCTACTCTTCTTGTTCTTCTTCAAGATTGTGAAAATCTTGAATTCCTCTATTATCTTCATATTGCTCGTAATCTTCTTCTTCCCCCTCCTCTTCATGATCACTTTCATCTTCATCAATTAGGGATAGGGATCGACTTGTAGTAGCCACACTTTTTCCCTTCCTAATCGAGCTTGAATTTGGAGTATTCCTCCTTAAACCATAAGGATCCTCCCCCAACTCCACTACCAACCGCAACATCACCCCAAGTGAAATCAGAGTCGCCTTCAAATACTTCATCATCTTCACAATTTTTGGGGACTCCGGTTAGCCACTCATTAGCCTCATCAATATTGTCCAAAAAAATTGGATCAATTATACTGCGGTGGTTGTAGCGACGCCTCAATGCTCTATTGTATTTTATGAACACTAGATTATGGAGGCGCTTCAAAGTTAGTCGATTCCTCTTTTTTGTATGAATCTGCAAACAAGATGTGTCAACTAACTAGTAGGAGTTGGGGCAGTTGAGATATAATTTACTTTATCTCAAAATACGAAATAATTTTTTTTATTTCTCACGTGTTCAAAAACACTTCAGTTCCTTTCACATCCGGATAAGTTACAAGTTAAACTTAGAACTTTGATGGCGAAAGTCTGTAAATCCGGAGTCCCTACACCATATTGGTCCCACCACTCAACTATAGAAGTCAAAAAAAATGTTCAAGAGTTAATAAGTATAAAAAATACATTAAAGTTAGAGCTATAAAATATAGAAACACTTGGTCACCTGGCGACTTCGTCTTTCTTTGTTTAATAGCAAGTCGGAGCTTAAAAAGTCCTTCAGTTGCCTTGTAAATAGCAAGCTGATCTACTATCTTTTCTGGCAAGTCTTCATCTGGGGTCAACTTGATAACAATCTGGTGGAATCCTGTCCACACTTCTTTAGCCAAATGAATTATTCTCATGTTGATCATAAAAGAGTGACGGGTTCAGAATAAGTCCAGCTGCATGCAAAGGTTTATGAAGTTGCTCATCCCATCTTGCATCAATGATCTGAAAGACCTTTGTATATTTCTGCTCATCAGTGAATGATGCTTGAATAGCCTCCTTGGCTCTATCCATAGCTTCTTAGAGGTAGCCCATTGGTGGTTTTTGCTCCCCATCCACTAAACGGAGTACTTTAACCAAAGGGCCACCAATTTTAAGAGCATGAAGGACATTATTCCAAAAAGAATAATGTGTGCAACATCTTTCCCCGCACTTTCCTTTGCAAATTTACTCTTGCTCCATTCCTCTGAAGTGAATAACTTTCTCAAATTGGCTTTTTGCAAGTGGATACTATGCAAAGTCAAGAAAGCAGTGGCGAACCTTGTCTTGCCTGATTTCACCAAATTTTTTTGCATGGTGAATCTTCTCATCATATTCAATAACAAGGGCTGCTGAGAAATATAAGAATGCACCCTAACGCCCCTGGCCAAAAACTGTAGAGAAGGGTTTTTCCTGGAAAATGTCCTCGAACATCAAGTTGATACAATGAGCCACATATGGAGTCCAATAGACATTCTTGTACGCTCCTTCAATCATGCCACCCGCTTTCACATTTTCACTTGCATTATCAGTGACCACTTGAACAACTTTGCTTGGGCCAATCTTTTCGATGGTGTTCTAAAACAAGGTAAACATTTTGATGTGGTCAGTGGATGAGCCGCTAGCATTAATGGACTCAAGAAACAAACTTCCCCGGGGAGAATTCACCAACACATTAATAATCATTTTCCCAGTTCTTGACGTCCACTTATCCATCATAATGGAGTAGCCATACTTGTTCCACACAACTTTATGCTCCTCAACAATTTTATTAGTCTCCTCCACTTCCTTATTTAGATAAGGACCTCTTATTTCATGATAAGTGGGAGGCTTCATTTCAGGTCCGTATTGACCAACGACCTCAATAAAGTCTCCAAAAGTGTCATAGTTGACACAATCGAAGGGGAGCCCAGCATCATAGACCCATCGTGCAAAAGCTCTAACTGCATGATCCCTCAAAATGTCTTTAGCAATTTTTTGTACATCTTTTCCACCGCTCTTTGCTTCCGGCTTCTTTGGAAAATAGCAATCTATAGGACCTTTAGTCGATGATCCATCACTTGAAGAGATTGCATCTCTTCCCCGTTTTGTTGGAAGTGACAATTTTTCAATATAATCATCATCATGATTGGTCACCATTGGTTGATGACTCATTTGATTTTTTTGCTCTTTCTTCTTCTCAACAAAATTCTTTATTTCTTCCCTCACCTCCGGTGGGCATTTCGGACAACTTGTGACATTTCTATCGCCACCAATAAGATTGTATTTAAAGCGATAAATTCATCCCGTTGTCGTCTTGTTACAAAACTTGTATACAACATTTGTATTCTTCTTATTAACTCTATCGCCAAGCCAGGTCTTTCTCTTTCGAACTTTGAGAGATTTTGAAATCTCTATTAAGATATAAGAAAATACATAATCAAATAAACTGAAAATACATATAATATATATAAATAATAATGAATTTTCTGAAATGAAATACATATAAAATTAATCAAATAAACTGAAAATATAACATATATATAATTAATTTTATATGTTGAGATATAATAATAACATATATATAATTAATTTTATATGCTGAAATACAACAACAACAACAACGACCCAGTATAATCCCACAAGTGGGGTCTGGGGAGGGTAATATGTACGCAGACCTTACCCCTACCCCGAAGGGTAGAGAGGCTGTTTCCAGGAGACCCTCGGCTCAAAAAAGCAATAGGAGATGATATATTAGTACCATAAAAATGCGTAATAAAAATAACAACAATAACAACAACAATATATAAGAGATATGAAATATGAAATACAGGATACAGAATACGAAATACGAAATAGATGGCTGGTATAGTACAACTAGAAGGGAAAGTCCTGCATCAATAGACGACCAAATGACATTTCTAGTCTAACTCCTAACTGGATAGTCTCCCTCTATTGTGCTGTAGAAATATTCACACTCTCCCCTAACCTACAACCTTAATGCTCGACCTCCATAATTCCCTATCAAGGGCCATGTCCTCAGTAATCCTAAGTCGCGCCATGTCCTGTCTGATCACCTCTCCCCAATACTTCTTAGGTCTTCCTCTACCTCTCCGCGTGCCCACTACAGCCAGTCGCTCACACCTCCTCACCGGTGCATCAGTGCTCCTCCTCTGAATGTGCCCGAACCATCTGAGTCTTACTTCCCGCATCTTGTCCTCCATGGGGGCCACACCCACCTTCTCTCGAATATCTTCATTCCTAATCTTATCCATCCTTGTATGCCCGCACATCCACCTCAACATCCTCATCTCTGCTACTTTCATCTTCTGGATGTGTGAGTTCTTTACCGGCCAACATTCAGTTCCATACAACATGACAGGCCTAACCACTGCTCTATAAAACTTACCTTTTAGTAACGGTGGCACTTTCTTGTCACACAAGACTCCCGACGCTAACCTCCACTTCATCCACCCCGCCCCTATACGGTGTGTGACATCCTCGTCAATCTCCCCGATCCCCTGAATAACCGATCCAAGGTACTTGAAACTACCTCTCTTGGGAATGACTTGAGAGTCAAGCCTCACTTCAACTCCCGCTTCCGTCGGCTCAACTCCAAATTTGCACTCGAGGTATTCCGTCTTCGTCCTACTCAACTTGAAACCTTTAGACTCAAGAGCATGTCTCCAAATCTCTAGCCTCTCGTTGACGCCGCCTCTTGTCTCGTCAATTAGAATAATGTCATCAACAAATAGCATGCACCATGGAACCTCCCCTTGAATATGATGAGTCAGTGCATCCATCACCAGGGCAAATAGGAATGGGCTGAGCGCAGACCCCTGGTGCAACCCCGTAATAACTGGAAAGTGTTCAGAGTCGCCTCCTACTGTCCTAACCCGAGTCTTAGGACGAAGACATATAATAAAATATAATAATAAAATAAAATACATATAATAATTAAATTTATATGTTGAAATATACACTAAAATGAGAAGGAAAAAGAAAGAAAAAAATGGTTACTCTGTTCTGGACTGGAGAAAGAAAGAAGAAGAAGAAGAAAGAAAAAAGAAAAACACGAGAAGAACTGAAGAAGAAAGGAGAAGAAGAAATTACCTGGGTCCTAGACTGGTCGAGCCGCGAGCGAGAAAGGAGAAGGGGTCGAGCTCGAGCGAGAGAGAAAGGGTCAGCAATGGCATCTCTATTTTCTCGATGTTCAGCTTCAGGAGGTAAAATACTAGGTTTTGTGACTCTGTTTTGTCGAAGACTGTTTTGTCGAAGGGGAAGGGGTATTTTTGTCGATTTAGGGGTCTGTTTTGTATAATAGAAAAATAGCCCCAAATTTTTTTTTAAAAAAACTGGCCCTCTGCGCTTATACAGAAGCGATCGCTTCTTCGCTTCCATCGTTTCGTCGCTTCGTCGATTTCGCCATTGAAGCGTGCGCTTCCACAGATCGAGCCGCCTCAGGCAGCTAGAAGCGACACTGGGTCGCGTCACGTCGCGCTTAAAGCGACGAAGCGCACGCTTTTCTAAACACTGCTTCACAATCATCATCCGTCCCCTCCGTCTCTTCTTCATGAGATACACTGCCACAATTATTAACACCAGCATCCTCCTTGCCCTTAATAGTTACGATCACACTACTACCACCTCCATTAACACACGGAAATAAATACCCCAATGAATGCCCAAACAACATGTCCTACCAAAAACATCCTTTGCATAAGGATACCATTTTTTTAATTAAAGATAGTGCCTGAACTAGCTTGCACACGTTTCGACTAATTCCACCGGGTACCTACTACCTCCCACTAGGACAAGTACCGGGTAATTCTATCCACCAAAGCATAGACAGATGAGAGAAATACCATATCACGAGAAATTAAATTAAAATAAAATAAATTGGTGGAAGAATTCAAAGATGTGTCTCTCAACATAAAATTACATTAGCAAAAGGGTGTTGTATCCACCCCACCATACGATCCATCCACATCAAGGAAAGGGGATCAATTTGTGTAGGGATTTCTTAGTAAGAATTTGATGGTTGATTTTGTGGTGCATGAATGCGGGTTTCTATTTTCACGACAAGCTCGTTCTTTTTACAGATAATTATTGGGTTTTCTGTAAAAGTAGATGAACGAAAAAATATAATTAGGGGACGTATCTTGTGAATGGGTGTGAAAAAGTAAGGATTGCGGTGTAACATAAGGATCATGGTTTTTGGTGGCGTTTGTTGAAGAGGGTAACAGAGGTGATGATGATAGAGGAGGGAGATGAGGAAGGGCTAGTGATTATGGAGGGGGGAGGAAATGGTGGTAGCGTTCGTAACAATAGTAAAGGGGAGGAGGAAGAGGAGCGGTAGGAGAGGGGAGGATAGTAGGACAAGGGGATAAATGGAAATTGTTTCCACCGTGTAAAAATTATTCCCACATGGAAGCCATATGGTGTCATAAGATCCATGTCAACCCCACTAGTCCACCTAGGAGGGTCGCTAGTGACAGGGACATAAATGACCCCATCTTTAACGGCGAGGGCATCTATGAGCCGATAGGCTTAAAGAGTATATTTAACCCAAATTGCAAAAGATAAGGGCAAATTTTGACTTTTCCACCTTGATATTTTATTCATATTAAATCGTGAGAGTTAAAGAACCAAAATTATTAAATACATGAATGAAGTCCAAATGGAACCTAATTGTGAGAAATTGTACCGCCGACTCCAACTAGCTCAGGTTTGAGGCGCGTTCTATTCTTGTTGCAAGAGCATTTGAAAATAAGGTTAAAAATACATGTTTTAATTTGTAATGGCAATATTCAGGATTTGAATCAAAAGTGTACGGAATTAATACGTTCTTTTTGTGGTAAAGAATTGTCAACTAAATAGAAGCTATATAGAAGTTCGGAACAAACAAGAACAAATATATAGTACCTCAACTCGCGGTTTTTTCCCTCGAAGCAGAGCATCAACACTTCTTTCGGTCTGCATTTTGTTCCAGGAAAAGAAAAAAGCTATTAGGACTTAAAGGGTGTGTCTAGTGATCAATGAACTGGGAGGAGACCATGAGGTTTCAGGTTCAAATCCTACGGAGGCAAAAAATACTAGGTGATTTCTTCCCATTTGCCTAAGCCTTGGTGGGCAGAGTTACCTGGTACCTATGCTGGTGGGAGGTAGCAGGTACCCGAGGGAATAGTAGGGGTGTGTACAAGCTGGCCCAGACACCACCACCGTAAAAAAACTCGAATAGTCGCCAGAAAGATTACAATGGATAAAGTTATGGCATTTAAGTCATAGAATTCCTCTCACCCCTAGCAGTGAAAGAACCTATATCACTCTTTGACAATAAGCTAGTTGCAAGAAGAACAAACAAGGGGATCAAAGAGGGTTATCACAAAAAACAAGGGGATCAAAGAGGAGGGAAATATGTGCCAACATGTCCATATGGAGGCATTGCTGTCTAGCATGTGATATTTTCTATATTAAAAAACTATTGCCTCATATTAGTGACTAACCCGGTGCAAAACCCAGGAGTGTCTCTCCCTTATTTCAATCAAAAAGGGAAAGGGCGATGGAGCTTTCCTCTCAAGAACACTTTTACTGCAATTCCTGATTCGTGCTTCCTGATCACTTAGAGTCACAGTTACCACTCCTCCAATCTGTAAGATTCGACAATTGAAGAGGTCAGAAAGGTTTCACTTACATAAGTATGAAGTGTAATTCTGTGAAGAGACACTAAATGTAGAGAAAATACTAAGGCAAACAAGAAATGATCTAGATTGAGAGATAAATCTGTAGTCATTGCAAGCTCCAATGTCCTTTTGCTTTTAAAGAAGAAAACAAACAGATATATCCAAATAAACTATAGGAAGTCAGAGAAAATACAGAAGTTTGAAATCCAAGTTAAAATCCAATATTAGACCCTCCCCCACCCCCAACCCAACTAAAAAGCCAAAATCCAATATTAGATCAATAAATTGTAAGTGTTTAGTTGTACTTTGTTGTACACGATATGGGCGGGCGCGTGAGATACTCATTGGATTTGGTCAATCTTAGGTGCTTCGACTACACCTATGGCCAAGAGATATAGGTTGATTTGCTATGCGGTTTGACTTCAGGTGTACGTCATATATATGTACATATTCACACAAAGTATTAGAACACCTTGCTATTATACGAAATAACTTATGAATAAGAGTAAGTACTTACAAAGAATTTAATTTTACTAGCTTTAATTCAATAACCTCAATTCCAAATCCTAAGATTTAGGTGATAACAAATCCGACTTCTAGATTCACACTTGTGTCAGGTGCCCACTCCCATATCCGAGAAACAAAGGTTCTCTACATCTTTATGCCTATCCTAAAACAACATAAATCACTTATATTTCCTACAAATTTCTGATGCTCGGGAAAATCAATAAAAGAATTGAGAAAGGCAAATATAAATTGGATATATATTCCCATAATCCAAACCAGCAATTTGCAATTCATGTCTAACTACCTAAAGAAGAAATTTCCAATTATTAAACTAATCTAAACAAAAGAAAAAGGGACAAAAAACTTTAACCACCAAAAAAAAAGGAAAAACATAGTGCCCTTTGGTCAGAGTTAGGTCTATGTAGAATATTATGAAACACTAAGTCTGAATTCTATACTGAAAGGATTTCCATGTTCAACGAGAGCATTGACAACTATAATTAAAAGGACTGTTGTGATCACCAAGGCCCCCATCCTTCCAATGCTCAACTTAGAAGAACCGGCTAAAAAAGGAATCCCAGTGCCTTGAAAGTGGAGGCCGAGAAGACACATGCTTTTATCAACCATCTTTTAGATGCATTTAAGAATGACACTGCAATGTCCCAGAAGCAGAAATGAGGATTAAAGATATACTGATATGTCTTCAGCTTCGTTTGTGTTTCACCTAATGGAATGAAGGAGAATAAGTAACAGTAACAGAGAGCTTGATATAAATAGAAAAAGAAACTGACGGATTGATATTAGAGCAAAGCACCTGGAGTTAGTTAAATAGGCAATAAAAAAACTGGAGATGGAATTCATCACCCCCACCTAACAATCCTAAGAAAGTAAAACAAGAAAAGGAAAACTAAGTAATACTAAGTCCGATGACCACTTAGGATGACGAAAGCCCCACAGAAATCCTGAGACGTATCTGCTTAAAGACCGAAGCATGTATGCCTGAATGAAAAGCTACACAGGTAACTCTTTTTCCTTTCAGATGGTTGTAGTGAGGAGGATAAGAGATCATTTTGTAAGTGGGAAAAAGATTTGTACCCCTATAGGGAAAGGGGCCCTGAGAATATCAAGTAAGTAATAAACCAGAATTTTGGAGATTTAGTAGAGAGGAAGGCAAGCATTGAACAAAGTCGATGAATGTAAGCTTAGGTGGTTTTATGGGGATTGGATTTAAAGAGAAGCTGGAGAACCTTATTGCCGAAGCTGGAGAAACTTATGGTCGAAGCTTGTTGAGCGGATAAGACAAGTTTTATAATATCTACCTGTCGTTCAATTTAAGGTTGGAGATGATAGGAGAATGGTTTTGCGGAAGATTAATGGAGCAAGGGACTCTTAATAACATGTACCCAGTTCATACCCTGGTTTCTAAGCAGCATACCACAGTCCAGGCTTCTTTGTGATTGTAAAGTAGTGAATTATTTTAAATCCCACATTAACAAGAACGAAATATTGAAATTTCTTCTTCCAATTCATGCATTAGTCTAATTGGAGACTTGAAGTACTGGATACTTCGCTGTCGAGAGCTGCTGATAGTGGCATCCTTTAACTAAAGTCATTTTTCTTCGGCCCCTTAGCGATCTGGCAACTGCGAAGTGCGAACTCCCTTGGAGAATGATACAGAGAAAAGCATATGTTCTAACAGAGCTTCCTTTTGTTGCTTCAGAAGCTACATGGTAATCTCTATTGACAGGTGACAGCATCCATAAGAAGAGAAGTATTCATGTGAGTGTCGTCTCTGTAAGAAGGCACAGGAGAAAGACAATCATATTTTGCAGTTGTGCTTCAGCTTGTAAACATCTGATGTTCATTTCTTGGGTAGTCAATTAGTTGAGCCATCATCAGTTAAAGAGTCTCAGATTTTCAATGGATGGTTACTATATACCATTTTTCTTAATTGGTGGCTCATTAGTTCGTAGTGTACTAGCACCTTAAGAGGTCATGCTTATTCTTGGTAATCTTGATGATGGAATGCCCCCTCGGTGCCTTGTCTAATGGAATACTCTAACTACATTTGTCAAAAGAAAAAAACACACATAAATATTATCAGTTCTTTCTTCTTTATTTTTGGATAATTGAGAGATCCCGGAGGGCCACTGGTGCAAGATTGAAATTCGGTCGATAATAGACTCCCTCTACCCTTCTCCACTTAAATACCAGGCTTTTGTCTACACAAGGTTTGCCTAACCCAGACATCACATGTTGTGTTCTTACCCCTAGACCAAACCCCTGGGGCTACACAAAAAAAAACTATCCGTTGAAATAGAAAAGTTTAATACTAAATCTAAACGACTGAAAAATTTCTTAGATCGCCTCTTTAAATCAAAGAGATACAAAACAATATACTTGCTTACCATTAGGCAACAAAAAATAGATACAAGAAGATAAATAAATGATATTCAAATGATGCTGATATGGATTGTTGTGTAGGACAGTAAAATAGAGAAGATTGCTTCTTTTATTAAGGAAGTAATAAGGAGTTCAATACATACCAGATCACACAGAGTAGGATTCTTAATAATATTCACAAGCTGCTCGCCATGAGCTGTACCAATAAGCATAACTCCTCTCTCAGCAATTGTACGGCAAGCATGAACTTCAGCTTCAGTGCCAATCTCATCTATAATGATCACCTCAGGCATGTGATTCTCCACAGCCTCAATCATAACTTGATGCTGCATCGACGGGTCTGGAACCTGCAATCTTCTTGCCCCTCCTATTGCAGGGTGCGGAATATCCCCATCACCTCCTATTTCATTGCTTGTGTCAACAATAACCTGTCACAATGATCTAAGATGTAAAAATTTCTTTCAGTAGCATCACAATAAACAAAACAGTAAATAAGATTAGAAACAAAATCAGGAAAGCGAAACCATAAAGCCAATTGCAACGGTTAGTTAACAAACCACTCTTTTATGAAGTTCATCTGACAAGACACGAGATATCTCTCGCACAACTGTAGTTTTACCAACACCAGGCCTGCTAAAATCAAGAGAGACAAATCAGAGAGAGACAGAATCATATTTACAGGATAGCAAGGTCTATTCAACTGCGATGAAGCCTGATGTTTATCAGCTTAGTTGGCCAACTTAGAAAAGATTAAGCCACAAGCAAGTTCAATAGTTCCACTTGAGCTCATATTAGGAACCAGTTATCCAAAATCATAGGGAAAAAATTTGTGGGCATCATGGTTGATATTATGCCAAAGAAAAAAGAGGGAATAGGGAAAGAAAAAACATTGTATGTATCACGGTTGATATTGTTCCGACCATAATTTTGCCTCCTAGGTTAGACCAAAGCTACAAATGAGTACAAGTTAACTCATTATCTCGAATCAGATAGGCCAGAAGGTAAGCTGCTTGGCTTCAACTAATTGCCTTAGCAAGTTCACATTCAATGACAACTTTCCAGGCCTCCAAAAAGCAATAGCTGCTGGACTGCTTAAAATAACACAGCATGCACTTGCTAAATCCACTTGATACCTAACTCATCTGGTTAACCTTGGAAATTGTGGCGGCTTTAATTGGAGTTTTATTCAGTATGTTGAAATGCATGAAAATCTTGCACTGCTAGAGAAGGGATACAGTTATTAGCTAATTTAGGTATGCAACATACCCTCTCATGTGAACACATGGAAATCCTTTTGATAATGGTGGCGGTAAGACTGAACTTAGGACCATTGCCTGCTCCAAAACTAGTGTTTTTAGTAGCGAAAGCGCAGTAAAGCGACAAGGTCCATGGTGCATGAAGCGAAAAGTGAGAAGTGACACGCTCCTTTAAAGTGAAACACGCTTCTTCAAAGTGAAGAGCTTAGTTTATGAAGAATTAAAAAAATACATACGTACGAATTTAGTACTACAATATTAAAATTTTCATGATATAGCTAATTTTAATATCAGATATACAATAATGCCGATATTAACCCAACTCCTCAAAGTTGAGATCAAACGAATTGACAATTTCTCATAGGGATCACTTTGCGCGCCGTTGTTTGAAATGCACAGTTATCTGAAGCGCATGGTACGCCTATGAAGTGATGGCCCTTCGCTTCGTATCGCCAACATTTTAAGCAACAAAGTGATGGCTTTCAATGACGTTGCTGATACCATGTTAAAATGTGCTACTACCACAAATAAAAACTCCACTTGTTAGAGAATGAACATAACTATTTGTTTATTTACTTTTAGGTCAACAACAGATGGTAAAGACATAATTAAGTAAATAAAAGTGTGTCCAATCTAACAACTTACACTTTTAGATAAGGTGGCTACCCAATTCAACCAGGTATCAGACAAAAATCTCGCGTACAAGTTTCACTGCTATGCATTATCAAAAAGAAATTCCAATTTTTTTGCCCATGAAAAAGGATGCCCACATGAGTGGGCTTGTCGAAAACACAGAGATTATAAGGACAATGATAATGTTCATGGTGCAGTCCGGATTTCAAAACCACAAATAAACAATTTGACTATAAGAGTTTTATGAGAACTATTATAACTCACAAATCTTCCTGTGATATGCCATTTTGCTTCTGAGGTGACATATTATGCTCACTTACCGTCCAACAAACAAAATGCTCTCACCAAAATCAAGCAAATCCCGCACCATGTCAATCTGTCCCCTGGCCCTGCCGACTCGGCAAGTCAAACCAATGACTTCCCCCTTTCTATTCCTAATTGCAGAAATGCGATGCAAAGTACCCTCAATGCCAGCTCTATTATCTCCTCCAAATTGTCCAATTGACTTGAGGACAAATTGTATTTCTTCCATAGAGACCTGATTAAAAGAAGAAACATATATAACTAAGCTCTTCTAATAATCTCCTAGCATCCAGTTGTTACTTTTTGAGTTCCTTCAGCAAAAGACGAATAAGAGTCAAGATTTAGACATAACTAAGTTCTTCTGACAATCTTATAGTGTTCAGTTGTTTTGTATTTCCTTAAAAACATATTTTTTGAGTCACTCTAATACATTCATCGGATAAACAATTCAGCATTAAGGTTCAAGACCACTACTTTCTTTCCTTTTCCTTTTCACTTCCTAGTATACTACAATATGCTTCCAGTGCTCCTAAGCAAGAAGTGCACTAGTCATCATCATGACAAGAAACGCTTCGATATTTTCATACAGCAGAGTAACTTTAATACCTTTAATGTTTACCTCAGTGTTTCGGAGGTATCGCCTACCAGAGTCATCTGTGTAGTGCGCTTGCGGCAAACAGCCCAAATCTAACATCACCTATAAAGATTGCATAATAGTTATCATGCAATAAAAATTACTGATAAACTATGTCATAATAAGAAGCTTATTCCGTCAAATCTTGAAAAGCATATCTTCTGAAACTTGTTAGTTGTAAGCAGATCAATCTAGTCAGATTACAAAGATGATAATTTGCAGAACACTGATCATATTTTTTCAGAAAGAGACCTCCTTGACACCAGAATATCAGCAAAAGATACCATCATCTTTTGTAGGCGCAGTTAAGTTGCTAGCATGGTGACACTATAACGCTAGCAAATCAAGATCATTTCAGTAAGATTTAAGGCAAATCAATCACTTAATTTGCTATTCAAGAGATAAAGTGACTGAAGCTAAAACCAACAAGGAGAAATCCAGCAAAACTAGTCTTATTTCCTCCTTTTTCGAAGATACCTCGAGTAGTTGATCTTGGCTGGGGTCACACAAAAGCGTGTCCCGTAAGTCGCAGGGCAGAATCTGCAAAAAGAAGAAAAGGAAAAAAATAATTGAAGTTCATCTTGAAGCACGATATTCCATTACATAAAGCAAATATATAGATAATACAACTGCACTAGAGATCAAAATCAAAGTATGCATAAGTGACCCTCCAACCCCAGCTATCCAGCCCTTTGTTTGGGAACAAATTACACAAATTACAACGAAATATAAAAACCAATTTGCCACTGCAATGTGCATAGCCCTCTAAACCTGAAATATAAACAAGTAAACCATTCCACACTAATAAATTTAAGGGAGGCAAGATGATTCTTGTGCAACACTCCTTGAAGCAAGTGAAGTTTTACTTCGTGTATACACTTAGAATCACCTCAAAAGTTTAAAATAGAGGAAAAAGTTCACTCTTTAACAAGTAATTACCTCATTTAATCAAACATATCCCATTTGTAGTAGTCACTATCCCATATTCATGTTTTACTCCTAATAACTACTTAGTTCCATTATTAACTTTCTCATAGGTTTTTGTGTGTTTGGTATCAGAAAAGTTCATTTTCTCATTGCGAAACCAGCTCGACAAATTTCATTAGGAAAAATAGAAAAATCTCAAGTACTCCATCGCGTTCCAAATTTTATCATCAAACTAGTAGGAGTCAGTAACGTGAATCAATAACACTAAACTTCAAATCCAACTAGTTGGTATATCTATATAGATACCAATTCATAATTAAATAAGAAAAATTTTGCATCAAAATTGAGAGTAGTAAAATGTATGATTTCTCCCTCAATTTCACTTAAAACTTTAAAATCTAGCTGACATTTCAACCAAAGTGTATATTTTTTCCTCTTCCTTCCCTTTCTAGCATCTTTACAAAAGCACATTCTCTCAATTTAAGACTAATTATACAAACTCACATTACTAGAAACAAAAAAAATATATACACAAAAGAGAGAAGAAGTACCTGAAAGAGGGAATTCATATCATCTTCAGCATGAGTATTACAAGATGAAAGGTCTGCTGAAGTAGCATAAACTACACATAGTTTTCTTCCGGCAAGAGAAGGGTGGCTAAGACTACGCATCAACGGTCGATAATGTGAAGAACTGAAGAAGCGAACCTTTCTTCTTTTTATGGCTGGACTAATGACACTTGCGACTGCAGACATCAATAAGCTAGAGCCCATTTCGCCTAATAAGTTTCGACCAATTTCTCAGTTCAGTTGCTGTTCACTCCATTAAATCAAGATTATGCCGAATTGCACGGGGTGTTGTATTTTTTTTTTCTTTTTTTCAGGCGGAAGTTGAATTATAGAGTTGGAAATAAAGTGGTCTTATCCGAGGGTGAATTCTTGGCTAGTCTTATTTCCACGCGTGTTAGTTTTTGGGGCAAATGAAATACACTTTTCCCTGCCTCTTAATTTATGTGAGGGAAATTAGAGGACTTGTCCATTTATAACTAGTTCATTATAAAAATTGGTCAATTCACAAAATATTATTAATATTAGCTAATTAATTATTTGTAGCAAAAAAAATTCAAATTTTTGCTTTCTTTTGAGTGGGTATTATTAGAATAGATTATGTATATTTTAAGGAGTCTGAATCTCAATTTTAGGATGACTTGGTGAAGTTTTGAGGTGGTTTGAATTGAAAATTTGAGGTAAAAACCGAACATGAAAAAAATTATTTGTGTATCACATATATATCATATTTGTATCAATTGTGTATCACGTATATATCTGTGTGTGAGATACATGTTTGATACTTGTGTCGCAGAAGAATTTTTTGAACTCGATTTGATTACGAATTTTGATACAAAACCATTCCAAATCACCTCCAATCTTACTCAAATTTTATATATTGACTTATCTATATGTTTTCAATGAATTTCAACTATACCCATTGAAAAAGTTCCTTTTTGGCTTAGATTTTTGGAATATTGTATATATATATATATATATTTGTATTTCATTACCTTATTTGCTACCTCATCCATGAAATTTCCTTTCCGTCTTGCATCTAATATTGTTAATCACGCTTCAAAATATGGAAGATGATTTTTCCATGTGGTTCTTTGAGAGAAAGAACCTTATTTATTTGGTTTTTCAATTTTTATATGTGCTTGCTAGTTTTGGTAAGTCTATGACTAATGGCTAAATGTCGGTAAGTTGAGACTTATTTGGAGCATATGTGTAGGTTTCCTTTATGTGACATGTTTATTTGGGATTGGAGTTTAACAAAAATAACTTTTAAAATTTATGATAAAATAAGTCATAAAAAATGTGTCTTTATAAATTATATTTGTAAGAGTAAAATGAGAAGTTTAAAGTTAAATTATTATTATTATTAAATATAAAAATATGTTATTCATTTTCGGATTGACTAAGGAAGAAAATGTATCGCATAAATTGTGATGGATGGAGTAATATTTTCTAGTTTTTTACTCCAAAAGTAATTTAATTTTACAACTCCAACTTCATAATTTATATACTCCGCCTTTTATATTTCAACCAAATATTTTCAAACAATTAGCATGTTGGAACATTCTCCACTTCATCAATTTTTGAGCTTTCTCAAAATAACTTTGAATAAACTACCCTAGGAGACATAAAAAAAATTTTTTTGAAAAAAGGTGCATCCTCCCAAGGAATTGACAGAATGTGTGCCATTTCGACTGATTTCAATGAGCGAGTCGCAAAATATATGGTAACCTAAGAACATTCCGGTGCTACTATTCGAATAAAGGTGGTGTCGACTCCATGTGATTGTCGTTTTAATTTCTTCAAGTATTCTTCCAATGTTTAGTTGGTTATTGTTAAATATCTACTATTTGATGAATTGAGCAATTCAATTGAACACAGAAATGAAGAAGATGAGAGAACCACGAAAAATAAGCTAAGAGCAGAAAGCAAAATTTGATAAACTGAACTTTGTCTTACAAATGTGGAGCTACAAGTCTTTTACATAGGAGAGCCTAAACTATTTACAGCCAAGCTAATGACAGCTGGATTATAGCTAAAACTAACGACCTCTTAAGTTAGTTAACATCGTTACAACTAACTAAAACAATAAAGTAACTATGGTGCAGGTTGTCAATTCCTCCCCCTCCCCCCCCTCCCCCGGCCCCCTAAGCTAGGAGATATGAAGAGGTTCTTCATGCCTAGATTGGATAGCAGTTAACGATGTTGAAGATAAGTAAGCCCTTTGGTGAGAATATTAGCTTGTTGCTCTGAGGAAGCCAAGTACTCAAGATGGACCAAAACATGCTTGACCTTTTCCCGGATGAAATGGCAATCGATGTCGATGTGTTTGGTTCTCTCATAAAAAATAGGATTAGCAGCTATTTGGATGGCGGGTTTACTGTCACAACATAAAGAGATAGGCAGCTGGACATTCACATGCAATTCCTTAAACAATCCAAGAGAAGCCATACAAGCTTAGAAACTGTCGAGGCTAGTGTCACGTCCTTAGTTGTTAACTAAGTACATGTGCGACACTTGACAACTCGCTCACGATCTTGCACAATTTGCTCACGTTCTTGCTATGTCAAGTCAGCCTTACTACACTCAAGATCGCTAAGAGAATGGAAGAAAGAACATAAGAAAATTGTTAAAGGAAGTTTTGTATTAGAGAGAACTTGAATTGTTTGTTTGATGAATTACAAATGAATGGCCCCCTTTATATACTAGTCTCCTAGGGGCTAGTGTATAAATATTAATTATTACACAACTCCTTGAAATTTACAAGATAAGGGCTTTTTCTAGAATTCTCTACAAGCCTAGAAGATTCCAAGGACTTTCCTAGCAAATCCATAAGGATCTAGGTTCTTCCCAAGGAAATGTCCATACCTCTCTAAAATCTTCTTACAAATGCTAGCCTTCTTCTTATGTAAGCTTCCACATGGCATTAATATATGCCAAATGGCGCCTATGTGGCATGATGACATGGCGGGTCATCACACTCTCCCCCACCCAATATTGCGACGACTGCGGCGCAATGCTGCCGCATAAACTCTCGGATCTTATCTTTGAATTGCCACAAGTCTTCATATCGTTCCCACGTGTCCTCCTCCTGCGATTGCCCTTTCTAATGGACGAGGAACATAGCGGTGGCTTTTTGCCCTTGTTTTCGCCTGGCCTGGTAATCTATGATAGCCTTAATCTCCCGATCATGCGAGGCAGTGATAGTCATTGGCGCCCGACTTGATTGGCCTCTACTCGGATCATACTTATCTTCATGATATGGTTTAAGCATGTTGGCATGGAAAACAGGGTAGATCTTAAGATACGATGGCATGTCAAGCTTGTATGAGATCTTGCCTACCTTGGCGACGATCTTAAATGGCCCCTCATACTTGCGAATCAGATTTTGATGCATGCCCCGTAGTGCCTTGAACTGTCTTGGGTTAAACTTCACCATGACTATGTCCTCAACTCTACAGTATATGGGACGCTGCTTACGGTCCGCAAACTTCTTCATCTTCTTAGCTGCCTTATCCAAGTAGGACTTAGCAGTGTCGAGCTGCTCCTCCCATCCTTTGGCCATATGATAAGCCCTTTAACTCTTTCCCTCGAACGCGGTAGTTTGTGGTTGTTGGCCCGTGGCTAGCTCAAATGGTGTCCGTCTCGTGGACTCACTCCGCTACAAGCTATAAGAGAATTGGGCGATGTCTATGAGCCTTGCCCAATCTTTCTGATACACGCTTACATAATGCCTCAAGTAGCATTCTAGTAAGGCATTGACTCGTTCCGTTTGTCCATCCGTCTGTGGGTGGAAACTAGTAGAAAGGTGCAGCTCCGTACCAAGTATGTCAAACAACTCTCTCCAAAATTTTCCAGTAAAGCGGGGGTCTCGATCACTGATTATATGCCTTGGTAAGCCCCAATACTTCACCATGTTCTAAAAGAATAGCTTGGCGGCTTCCTTGGCTGTGCAACCTGGTGAGGCGGGCATGAAGGTGGCATATTTGGAAAATCTATCCACAACCACCATAATAGTACCATAACCGTCGGACCTTGGTAGGCAAGTGATAAAGTCCATAGTCACGCTTTCCCATGGACGCTCTACAACTGGTAGTGGCTCCAAAAGTCCTCCGGGCTGTTGTTGCTCAACCTTGTCCTGCTGACATACAAGACAAGTCTGCACATAACATTCTATATCATCTCGCATGCGTGGCCAATAGTAGACTGACTCAACCAAGGCCCTGGTGCGACGTTGGCCTGGATGACTAGCCCACATTGTATCATGACTCTCCCTTATGATCCGCCGTCTAATGTCTCCAAACTTAGGCACGTAGACCTGCCGACCCGTGGTAAGCAATATGACGTCTTCTACCCAAAAACGTTTCGTCTTGCCCTGGTTGGCTAACTCGATAAGTTGTTTGGCTGCTGGATCATGTTGCATGCCTTCTTTTATAGCCTTTCGAATATCCCATCTCGCTGAAGTGATTGCAGCAAGCTCGTCTTTCCGGCTCAAGGCATCGGCAACGTTACCTTTGCCCGGCTTATACTCCAGTGCATAATCAAACTCGGCCAAGAAATCCTGCCACCTAGCCTGCTTTGGTGTGAGCTTCTTCTGTGTCTGAAAGTAGCTAGTAGCCACATTATCAGTCTTGATCACGAACCTCGACCCTAGCAGATAATGTCTCCATGTATGAAGGCAATGCACAATGGAAGTCATTTCCTTCTCTTGTACCGTATAACACCGCTCCGTCTCATTTAACTTGCGGCTCTCAAATGCTATGGGATGCTTATCCTGCATCAGGACACCCCCAATGGCAAAGTCTGAGGCATCTGTGTTCACCTCAAAAGTCTTGGCAAAGTTAGGTAATGCCAAGACCGGCTACTCTATTACAGCTGCCTTAAGGCCTTCAAACGCCTTTTGATAATGCTCTGTCCAAACCCATGTCTTGTTCTTCTTTAGCAACTCAGTTAATGGTGCGGCCTTTGCTGAGTATCCACTGATGAACCGACGATAGTAGTTAACAAGGCCAAGGAAGGATCTCAACCCAGTTACCTTTATGGGTGCCTCCCACCCCTGGATAGCACGTACCTTAGCCTCGTCCATGCATAGCTCGCCATTGCTAATGACATGGCCCAAGAAGTGCACCTTTGATTGTGCAACCTCGCACTTCTCTCTCTTGATGTATAGCTCGTTCTCCCGCAAGACTTGGAAAACCTTCCTTAAGTGCTCCATGTGTTCCTCCAAGGTGTTGTTGTAGATGACTATGTCATCTAGGTAGACTACCACGAACTGATCAAGGTAGGGATGAAAAATCTTATTCATAAGGGTGCAAAATGTGGCTGGTGCATTAGTTAAGCCGAAGGGCATCACCAACCACTCAAAGGCTCCATATCTCGTCACACATGCTGTCTTTGGCTCATCCCCTTCCGCAATGCGAACTTGGTAGTAGCCCTTTCGAAGATCCACCTTGGTAAAGTACTTGGCTTGCCCAAGTCTATCAAACAAGTCAGCAATGAGTGGGATTGGGTACTTATTCTTCACGGTGACCTTATTAAGTGCTCGGTAGTCTATGCACAAACGCAATGATCCATCCTTCTTCTTCTGGAACAATACTGGTGCGTCAAAAGGTGCCTTTGATGGGCGAATGTGACCAGCATCTAGCAGCTCCTTCAATTGTTTCCTGAGCTCCTCTAGCTCGGGAGGTGCCATACGATATGGGGCAAATGCTGGTGGCTTAGCCCCTGGATCCAACTCAATCTTGTGATCCACCTCTCGCCTGGGCGGCAAGTGCTTAGGCAACTCCTCGGGCATGACATCTTTGTTTTCCTTAAGCAACTTCTCTATGCAAGGCGACACTATCTCTTGAAATTTTTTGTCTTCCTCTAGACTTGCAATGGTTGCCAAGAACGTCAGCTCCCCCTTCTTGATCCCCTTAACAACCTGCATAGCTAAGAGTTGTGCTTGGATCTGTCCGTGTGGCATAGTCACTGTAGGTACCATGCAAGCTCCTTCTCGCTCCATAACCAAGAGACGTTGGAGGTAGGGGTCGATTAAAGTATGACAATGTCTAAAGAACTCTTGCCCCAGTATGATGTCAAAGATATCCATAGCAGTTACGGTAAAGTTTGTCATACCTTTCCAAGTTCCTAATTTGACACCAACTCCATTAGCTACCCCACGAGCATTCTGTATCTCAGCATTCACGGTCTTGACGCGAGAGTTGGTTGGAGCAAGCTTCAATTCTAGTCTCTTTGCGGCTGCCTCAGTCACGAAATTATAAGTTGCTCCAGTATCCACCATTGCACGAGCGGGCTTGTTGTTGATGGTGAGATCCACGTACTGATTGCCATTCTCGGTGGGTTGGATAGCTTGTTTCGTGACAGCACCACATAATCCGATCATACCCAACTGTGCGGTTCCCAGACTCTCTCTTTATGACTGCTCCTTCCACTCACATACCATGGCACTGAGGCTCTTGAGGTCAGGACAATTCCTGAAGCCATGTGGCCCTTCGCATATATAGCATCCCTTCTTCTCGACCTGCACCTTCTTCTCGGCATAGCCCTGACGACCACTCGACTTTTTGAAATCTTGAGTCTTGGAGTATTGTTGTTGTATCTCCTTGACTTTGCCACGGTCTCCCCCACCTTTAGCATTGTTAACCTTTGACTCCTTGACATTGCATTTATCGTACTTGTCATGCCTGAAATCCATTAATGATTCGGCCTCCACTATGGCTTGGTCTATATCATTGACTTATCGGCGTTTCAACTACTACTTAGCCCAATTTTGCAACCCGTCCATGATGTGGAACAACACGTCATCATTGGTCAGGTTGGGGATTTGAAGCATAAGGGTAGTGAACTCCTTGACATAGTTACGTATGCTCCATATTTGCTTCAATTCCCTAAGCTTGCGCCTTGCCTCGTACAAGACATTGTTTGGAAAGAACTGTCGCTTGAACTCCGCTTTGAACTGATCCCATGTGCTAATAGTACATAGACCTTTATCCACGTCGGCCATCTTCCTTCTCCACCATAGCATGGCAGTCTCTGAGAGGTACAATACCGCGGTGTTGATCTTGGCCTCGTCGTCCCTCACTTTGTCGTGCGTAAAGTAGTTCTCCAAGTGCCAAAGGAAGTTTTCCACTTCTTGTGCATCACGAACACCTTTGAACACCGGGGGTTTGGGAGCCTCGATCTTGGCCTCCCTCGTTACCACAACATTGCTGGCTATCTCGGTCACACCAGCATTGACATGCTCCTCGAGTGACTCTATCTTTGCCTTCATAGCATCGATAATACTCAAAGCCTCTATGAGTATGCACTCTAAGGTAGTGATGGTTTGCCTTAGTTCCATATCAGTCTGTGTACATACCTCCAAGTCATTTCGGATACTCTCAATCTCTTCAAGAGTGTGCCACTCAAGAACGTTAAGGGTGCCTTCCACCTTCCCCAAGCGTTGGCCAAAGATCTCCAGGGTGTCCATCCCCGCATTCATCTTCATCACCCACTCTTTACCGAGCGAGACGTCCTCTAGAAGGACCTCCATTTCATCCTCACTCGCCTTAGTGACAAATGGTTCTTGGGATGTAAGCCCTTTGTTTGACACAACCTCAGGTGGCACCTCCTGGCTCTTGTTGGTGGCATTCCTCTTTTTGCTACGCCCGCTCTTTCCAACAGCATCCATATGTAACAACCCAGCCTGCTAGTGATATTGTCCGCTCTGGGCCTAGGCCCTCACGGGTTTAAAATGCGTCACTAGGGTCTAAGGCTTGTTAACTTATATACTCAGCATCCCTCTTGTGTTTTATCAATGTAGGACTCTGTCTAAAGCCTGGGGTGTTACATACACCCCCTCTTATAGACTCAGTGTCCTCGCTGAGGTTTGCCCCACCGCATGGGATTTGCCTAGAGTCAGCACTGAGGTTTGCCCCGCCTAACTGGGATTTGCCTAAACTCAGTTGAACTCTGACCCACCATCGGCATGGATGACACAAGAATGGCTCTGATACCAGTTGTTGGGATAAATGGCCCAAAGATACTCTTAACATGGTGTGATATTGTCCACTTTGGGCCAAGCCCGCACGGTTTTTCCCAAAAGGCCTCACACCATTAAGAGATTCCTATACCTTATATGTAGACTCCCAATCTTTTCAGCTATCAATGTGGGACTTTGTTCGCATACCCAACAATCTTCCCCTCGAACTAAGTTCCACGTGGCCCAGTACCACGATTCAAGGGTCAATTTTCGAGATTCACTGTATGCCACCCACATTGTTAGAGTATTATGGCAACCGAAGCCTGCAACTAGCTTCTTCTTGTATGTGCACTTCCCTGCACTATCATTCCGCCATCTCCATACTCGTTCCGCTGAACCTGGGCTCTGATACCAGTTGTCACGTCCTTAGTTATTAACTAAGTACACGTGCAGCACTTGACAACTCGCTCACGATCATGCACAACTTGCTCACGTTCTTACTATGTCAAGTCAGCCTTACTATACTCAAGATCACTAAGATAATGGAAGAAAGAACGCAAGAGAATTGTTAAAGGAAGCTTTGTATTAGACAGAACTTGAATTGTTTGCTTGATGAATTACAAATTAATGGCCCCCTTTATATACTAGTCTCCTAGGGGCTAGTGTGTAAATATTAATTATTACACAAGTCCTTGATATTTACAAGATAAGGGCTTTTCTAGAATTCTCTACAAGCCTAGAAGATTCCAAGGACTTTCCTAGTAAATCCATAAGGATCTAGGTTCTTCCTAAGGAAATGTCTATACCTCTCTAGAATCTTCTCATAAATGCTAGCCTTCTTCTTATGTAAGCTTCCACATGGCATTAATATATGCCAAATGGAACCTATGTGGCATGATGACATGGCGGGTCATCACACTAGGGTCCTATATTTTGCCTCGCAGAACTTCTAGAGATAGTTAACTGTTTCTTGGATTTCCAAGAGACCAGAGAATTGCCAAAAAATATTTTGTGACAGACCGTCGAGTATTTGGCACGAAGCCCAATCAACATCAGAATAAGCAATGAGAGAAGGAGAATGGGCAGAAAACAATAGAATTCCAACTCCAGGTGACTGTTTAACATAACGAACCAGTCTTACAACAGCCTCCATATGAGACACCTTAGGGGAGTGCATACACTGGCTTAAATACTGCATTGCAAAACTAATATGTGGTTGTGTGTTGATCAAGTATAATAATATACCAAGGAGTCTCTAATAAGTACCAAGATCTTCAATAGGTACATCATCAATCTTCCCAAAATGTGCATCAAAATCTGAAGAAGTCAGTTTCAAGTTAAGCTCCAAGGGAGCACTAACTGATTTTGCCCCAGCCAAACCCATGTCCAAGATCAATTCAAGTGCATACTTCCGATGATGCATAACAATGCCCTCTTTGCTTCTGGAAAATTCTATGCCAAGGAAATACCTCAGCTCACCAAGATCATTGATCTTGAAACTGGATTGTATACATGTGTTAGTTTCTAGAATCATGGCTGAATCATCTCCTGTGATCAAGAGATCATCTACATAGACCAAAATAATGACCAATTTTCCATGAGATTCTCTAGTAAATAGAGAACAACCCAAATGACTTTGAGCAAAACCATAGGACAACAAGGAAGAAGCTTAGGTCCATACAGTGACTTGACTAACTTACAAACCTGTTGAGGACCATTTGAGCTGTAAAAACCCTGGGATAAAGTCATATACACATCTTTATCTAAATTCCCTTGCAAGAATGCATTATAGACATTCATTTGATTGATGATCCAATGTTTGATTGCAACTATAGCTAGAACACACCCAACAGTCACTATTTTGACTACAAGAGAGAAAGTTTCTTGGTAATTCAAACCTTCTTGTTGGATACAACTCTTTGCTACTAGTCTTGTTTTGAACCTTTCCACCTCCAATATATTTTTATACTTAAATTTATACATCCACTTACATCCAATAACTCTTTTACCTGTAGGCAAAGTTACCACCTCCCACGTATTATTAGCCTTTAACTTGTAATTCAGCCTGCATACCCTCAATCCAACTAGGATATTTAGCAGCCTGTGTTTAACTCTTAGGCTCAACATCAGAATAGAATTTAGTAAGGAAGCTTTGATATCTTGATGGAAAAGTATCATAGCTTACAACATCAGATAATGGATAGAGACAAGCATTTGCAGTAGAACTTTGTCCTTTACCAGGCACAACAGTCCTTCAACCAAATAGGTGGCTTAGATACCCTTCCTAATTTCTATTATGCTATCTCAGGATCAATAACCGGTTCAGGGGTAGAAAGTGGTAAATCAGTAGTGATAGGTGAGGGGTATGTATTATCAAATACCTCAAGATCATGTGAGCCTGTTACTGGTGGCTGGTCAGAGACATTTTGGTGAATTAGAAATAGGATCATTTAGTGGAGGATAAGGGGTAGACACAACTGAAAGAAAAAATTCATGATTTGTTGCGGTGAGTGAAAAGGAAATATATTTTTATGAAAGAGAACATCTCTGCTAATGGAAACTGTTATGTGCTCTATGTCATAAAGCTTGTAACCTTTTTGAAAAATCTCATAACTAAGCAACACAAATGGTATGGTTCTTCATCTGAATTTATCTTGTCTAGGCAATATTGTTACATAGAAAAGATACCATATTACTCGTAAATGAGACAATGAAGGCACTCTGTTGTGCAACACTTCAAACGAATTCTTCCCTAAGATAGTAGAAGACACTCTGTTAATTATATGTACATTAGCTTCCACACAACATCCCCAAAACCTAGGTGGCAGGTGACCTTGAAATTTAATAGTAATAATTGTCTCAAGGATATGTCTATGTCTCCTCTCAACCATCCCATTTTGTTGAGGAGAATAAGGGGAAAAAGTCTAATGAATTATCCCATGTGATTTGAACAACTCACCATAAAGACTATCAAAAATTCCGACCCTTTATCAGATCTAGAAGCTTTAATTTTCCTTTCAAATTTGTTCAAGATCATGGAAATAAATGATTTAAGTAGAGTGGACACATTAGATTTAACTGTCCATCTAGAGAAATCATCCACAAGAGTAAGAAAGTTGTTTATTCCATTATAAGTCGAGACTTTGTAAGGCCCACAAACATTCAAGTAAATCAATTCAAATGTGCAACAACTTTACTATTACTATGAGAAATGAAAGTCTAACTTGTCTAGCTAATGGACATATGTTACAGTGGTCCAATTTAAGACTATATTTATTCTTCAAAATAGAAATTCTTCTTAAAACTGCCATAGGTACATGGCCATTCCTCTTGAGCCATAACTCTGAATCTGCCATCCCTCTTACTGTCAAATATCTCATATGCTCCTTAACTCCAGCAGTCCCCTTTAATCTCAAAATGTAAAGTCCCTATTCTTCTTTACCAGTCCCTTTCACCCTCCAGTGAAGAGGTCCTGAAAGAAAAAGAAGTCACGATAAAAGCTAACAAAACACTGCCAGCCCTTAGTCAACTTTGAAACTGACAATAAGTTAAATTTAAATATTGGTACATACAATACATCTTTAATCAGATCACCTCCTATCAAGTGGCAATTTTCGGTAGGCATTTAAACATGTCATGAGTTTCCTACTTTAGTAGCATCAACCAAAAATCGTTCATTACCTATCATATGATTAGTAGTCCTTGTGTCTACTATTCAAGTAGGACTAGAATCAGAAGCCGACAAAGATATACCTGCCATGTGTGCACTAGGTTCTCCAACTGAAGTTTTGTTCAATAAATTGAGGATTTGTGAATAATGCTCAGGGGTGAAAACTGATGTTGTCATAGGTGCAAGTGGACGAGGAGTAGAAGCAACACTTCCATATGATTGTGCCAAGTTTCCACTTGGTATGGCACCTTTCTTTTGGGACTTAAAATTTAGAGGATACTCTATGATTTTATAGTAATTTTCCATCAAATGACCTTTCATGTTGCAAAATCCACATTTCATTAACATGAAATAGTTATCATTGGAATTCAATTAAATCTCTACTATTTTATGAACTGGGCAATTCAATTGAACACAAAAATGAAGAAGAAGAAGAGAGAATCATGAAGAATAAGCTAAGAGCAGAAAGGAATATTTGATAAACTAAATTGTATTTTACAAATGTGGAGCTACAAGTCCTTTATATATGAGAGCCTAAACTATTTATAACTAAGCTAATGACAACTAGATTATAGCTAAGACTAACGACCTCTTAAGTTAGTTAACACTGTTACAACTAACTAAAACAGTAAAATAACCATGGTTAAGTATTCATGATGCAGGCTGTTAATTCCTCTAGAATTATTTATTAACTTTTCACTTAAGATCAATGGTCATGGTTACATAATATATCATTTGGAATCTCCCACTACGTTGCCTTTTACGGCCTGACAATTGAGTAATTGCTTTAATAAATATTTACTCTTTCTGGTTTTTTTACCCGACGTTTAAAAATCGTACTGCAACCTCCAAGGCAAATTATGAATCAAGTTGATTTTTTTGGAGATTACATCGAGTCAAAGTTTGAACCTATATAATAATGCATGTTTGAGGGAAGCACACAAGTGTAATCGTTTGGCATAAAATGATGGTTTACAAAAGTGTTTTGCGTAAAGCCCAATAAAATTTCTACATTAAAAGACAAGATTAAGAATGAATATATCAGGAACAACAAGGTGGGTGTGGCTCCCGCGGAAGATAAGTTGCGGGAATCAAGACTGAGATGGTTCGGACATGTGAAGTGGAGAGACTCGGATACCCCGGTTAGGAGGTGCGAGAGGTTGCCCATGGCGAGTCAGAGGAGGGGTTGTCACGACCCGGATTTCCCATCCTCGGGAGTCATGATGGTTGTGAGCACGTGATTTTTTGCCCTACAAGAACTACTCCCACAAAATTTCAAAATAAAATAGTTGTGTGTTGCTTGTGATTTATTTGTATTTGTCTGTGCATGTTTATTCTATTTATACTACTGAAAAAGACAAAAATATGTGTTGCATTTGCATTTACAATTTAGGATTAATTAACCAGTGATTTGTTTTACGAAAATGAAAATCATAAAAAATAATGTACTTTGCATTTTTAGCATTTAATGTGGAATTGTGTGATTTTATTGTTAATTGACATTTAATTATATGTGATAAATGTTATTAGAAGATAATTAGTATTTTTAATAAGTTAACTTGGTTTATAATTTTAGAAAATAATTTAGAAAGCAAAATGAATGAAAAGAACAAAAAACTAGGAGGGAAAATCGGATTGGGCTCAAATCCCTGGCCCAATGGCATGTCCCAAACCCGGTCCAGGCAGCTCCTCACACAGGATGGTGAAACGACGTAATATAGGGACCAAACTACGTCGTTTCAATGGCAAAAATCTCAGCCATTCAACCAAGCCACATCCAACGGTCACAGATCAATACCCGTATTCAAGAACCGAACCCGACCCGTTTACCCCGAACCAAACCCGACCCGTTTACCCTGAACCAAACCCGCCTCAGTACTTAACCAAGACGACCCCGTTTGACCCCCTAACCTAATCTGGACCGTCGATCTTCACTGATCCAACGGACTACATTAATCACCCCATTTCCATATACCAAACCCCAAATCAGAGACCCTAACCCTTTCATTCCATCTCTAAGCTTTAAAGACCAAACAAACCCTCCGCCTCTTACCACCGTGCTCCGCCCACCGGAAATCGCCTCACGGCGGTTCCGGTGGTCCAAACGACCCCATCTTTTCACCACTGATTCCCCCTTGACACCCCATTCCGAATCCCTAACTCTTATCCCTCGAATCCCAGCCATGTGCTTCAAATATTAGATCGAAAATCAGGCCGGAACCCTATCTCGTCCAATGGCCTCCAATTTCACACCACAGCTTCTCCAAGACTTCCTCGTTCCAGTCCCATACTCATTTCCCTTCGAATCAAGCCCAAGTGTTTCGAATATTCATTCGAAGGTCCAAACCCTAGCGCCACCTCCCAAGCCATCCCTAACTAACACCCAGTAACCTCCTTGACTCCCTCACCCTAAATCCCATACTCATTTCCCTTCGAAACTGGTCGAATTTCAAATCAGAGTTAAATCGTGAGTTTGACAAACCCTAAAAGAACCGAGCCAGGGGATCGATACAGTAGAAAACTGAGGTCGTAATCGACCTTAGTCGTATGATCTCAGTCGAGAACACTCGATTAAGGTCCGTTTCAGCTTCAAACCTCAAGTCGAAGTTTCGATTGGAACGGATTGGATTTTAGCCTGTGGTTTCTGAGGTATTTCTCCTCTTTTCCTTTTCCTTTTTGATTGTTGTTTGTGTTTGCCTAATTTCATTGCTGTGATTGTCAATTAATTCTTCCCCCTCTTTCGAACCTTTTTCCGGTCCAAATTTTCATCACTGTATTAATTGGATTTTCTAGGTAATTGGTTTTGTCTGAAATCGCTCGAACCCCTATCTGTTTGTTTTCCCTCTAGATTAGTTTCTTCTTTACATTGTTGAGTATCTCGGTTTAGGCTAGTTCAGTGAGTGATTGTATAAAACTGTGATCGCTTGATATTACTGTTGGTTCAAATTATCTTATTATGTTATGTTTGATTCTTTCCTCTCCGTTGCCAATCAGTTTTGTTGCATATGAATTTGTGATATTACAATATTTAATTCATTTTGCCTAAGTTTGATTTAGAATTGTAAATGTAGTCAGTTAATCCAATGTACATGTGCATCTTAGCAGCTTTGCATCAGTCTGCTATTTGATCTAATCTGAGCTCTAAGTTCGAACTGTTAGGTGAATTGAATTAAATTGGTTATAGCTGCTGTAATTTGCTGATTAATTAGGAATCAGTTTAGTTATCTGATTAAGGATTGGTTATAACTGACGAGGTAAAAGGGATTGGGTAGGACAGTAATTTCAGGGACTTTAGGAGTGTATTTTAGGATTTAAAAGGTTTGAAAATGGTTTAAGTTGAATGGTCTGACAGTAGGGTACTAAAGTACCATTAAACTAATGAATTGTTTAGTAATAGTGGGGAACAAAACATAATAGCATGGGGAGACCTAATGGGGATTTAATTAAAGTATGCACTACCCATAACCATTGAATAAAATAAAGAAAAAACAAGGGTTAATGGGGGACAAAATAGACCCTAGTGGAGTTCTAGAGAATATCATGAGAAAAAATGCTTGATTAATGGGTCTAAGTGCTCCTTAGAGCTGTAAAAGGGGCTGAGGTTTTGGTATAAAGAGGGTCTGGACAGAGTTAAAGAGGGGGACTAGAATTGAGAGGAAGAGGTTAGAGTCAAAAACACATAGAAAAAAAGACGATCAGTCCTCTTAGGTTCTGCATTTGGTTCTTCTTTAATCAGTGAAAACAACATTGAGAGAGAGTGGGGGGAGAGTTCGGGTAAGGAATCAGCTTTGAGAACTTAAACTCACACACAGAGTGAGGGAAGACAATCTGAAAAGAGAGAGTTCAAGGAGAGGAAGAGAGTTTAAGAGCTGGGGAGAGGGTAACAATATACAGATACAACTACTGTTTCATGGCATTTTGAGTGAACTTTTAGTTTTCTTTTCAATTCTTGAAATACTTTGTCGAGTAGGTTGAGACTAGAAAATGGATTAAGCTTGATGCTGTAGTGTGATTAGAGGGGTTTTGAGTTTGTTTGGGTATTTGCTGTGATTGTTGTTTCACACTTCATTCCTACTGTGTTCAAGTGTGTTCTGAGTTGAACTGGTTGTGTTCGTGGCTGCTCGAACTCCAAATCTGCTATTATACCTGCTGTTTGCTACTACTGACTGCTCCTTCTTCATTGTTGTAAATCCTAGGTACACATTCTCGAGATCGATTTGATGCAGCTTTTGAATTGGATTGCTGAAATAAAAGGCTCACCTATTCACCTCTTGAAGTGCGCGCGTTTAAGTTGTTGTACTAGAATAGATACTAGATGATTAGTAATTGTTTAAGTTTACTTCTGATTTGTGTTGTATAATTGGACTGACCGAACCATTAATTTGTAATGAACCGTACTGGAATGATAAATTATTAAGCGTGGGTATATTCATATTGAACCGTTAGCTGTGTATGTTTGTGTACTTAGAAATGCATATGAGTTTTTTTAGTTAAGTACTAATTAAACTGAATAGTTCCTATTAGTTTTAGTTAATTTCTTGTGTTTCTTAAATAATTCTAAAAAATGTTTCAAGCTGTGATTAAGTAGGGCTATGCTGAACTGCTTAGAACTGATTTGAATTCCAGTAGTTGTTTGCCTTTTGAACATTCAGATTGCATAAGTGTCCTCTCGGACAATTTTGGGCATCAATTAGCAGAACATAAGCGTTAACCAGACAATTCAAAAATGGTTGTAGTATATTGATTAAATTCAATTTTGATTCTATCATCAATATTACATCTTGCTTCAATTCAACCTTTGATTCTGGGCTCAAAAGTGAGACCCAGACAGCTTTGGTTCAGCTGCACAACTAAACTTGAATAATGACTCTTGGACCTGGTTTCCGCAACAACAAAGCCCAAACTGTCCAATTCTTCATGTTTTGAACAACTTGCTAAGCATGCTTCGACTTTACTTCGTAAGTTACTGGTCTTGAATTGATTTGAAAGTGAATCATAAGGATTTGGCCTTTTATCAATGTTAATCAATTAGGACGTTTTTTTTATTAGAGACAAAAATAGAAAATTATAGTCACTTTAGGATTGCCTTTTAAATAATAAAATGAGACGAGCCTCGCCCAAATAAAAATGTAACTTTGCGAGGCCCTCAATAAATGGTTAAAATAAAACATTTAGAATTCGGGATGGGCTATTTAGTGAATTTTACGGCCTTCCCCAAAATAATAACGCGTTAGTTTCTTTAAGCGCGTATTTTAATAACATTACCTCCCTAAACTCGGGTGCACATTTATATGACCCAAATCCAAATCTCAACGGAGTCAAGATGTGTCAACAACCACGGGTGCATTGATGTGACGTGGTTCGAGACGCGTTTTTACGACGTTGCAATTCTCTATAATAAAAAGCGGTAAATAGTTAAAATTTGCACATAGGTTCAACATGTATTGAAATCAGATAAATAAGCTGAATATGACAGTTGAGCGACCGTGCTAGAACCACGGAACTCGGGAATGCCTAGCACCTTCTCCCCGGTTAACATAATTCCTTATCTGAATTTCTGGTTTGCTGACTGTAATTCAGAGTCAATCCTTTCCTCGATTCGGGATTCAACCGTGATTTGGGACACCATAAATCTCCCAAGTGGCGGCTCTGAATCTTTAAATAAAATCCCGTTTCGATTTTCCTTTAATTGGAAAAACTCCCCCCTCTGCGCCCCTGCGGGCGCGGGTAAAAAGGAGGTGTGATAGCTCTGGCGACTCTGCTGGGGATTGTACTGGTTCAGAGTTTAAGAATTCGAGCTTAAAATAATTGTTATGTTTGGCTTTATCTGATTTTTCTACATATTTCGTGCTAAATGTACTAAATGCTTTACCACTTTGATATTATCTGAAATGTATATAAACTGTGCCGAAACCCTTCTCTTCTCACCTCCGGGGATGTGCTTACTAGTTGAGACTCCCTATTCTGTTAGTGTCATACCCTGAAATAAGAAAGAGGCCGGACAAGTTACAAAGCCGAACGATCTCGCGGGTCCCCGGTACGTTGCCCCCTCCTCGACTCGAGTTGTCCGCTCGGGTACACAGTCTATAACAAATACCTAGGCTTTGAACCTAGAATAACGTGACTTCATGCCGGATCCCTAGTAGGAACGTTTGTTTGCATCACGTGCATTTGACTTTGGAGGCTCAACACAAGGGTTGGGTCTGTCTAGGACAGGTGTACCAAAAATGAAAACGACCATCCTGATGCATCTTACTTGCTACTTGAGCATTTATTTGCTTCGGACTTGCATGCCGACCGACTTTTGAATATTTTGAGGAAAAAGAAATAGCAGTATGAGGGTTAAAGAGAGTTAATCGCCTGTTTTGAAAAAACCAATGTCCAAATAGTGTCGAAACTCTGTCGAATTTTTGAAAAAAAAAGAAAAGTAAAAAGTCTGGTTTTTCAAAAGAAGTTTGTTTTAGCGTCCCGAACTACGCCGGTTTGATTCTCACAGGGTGCGGGATACGTAGGCAACCCTCATCGGGTCCAACCTCCTTTTTACAAAAATGTCAAAATTTTTGTCATAAATAAGTCGGGTGACGCCATTCTTGCTTAAAATAAGCCGAATGTCCCCAAAAGGGCATCGGAAGGCTGTTTTCGCAAGAACAGCCACCCTGAGTCATTTTTAAAATGGTTTGCGGGCACAACCTTAAAATCTTCCTCCCGGAAGCGCTGAAAGGTCGTGTTTTCAACCGGGGCTTTTATTTCAATTTGAAAAAAAGAAGAAAAGAGTCAATAATAAATCGAGTAATGCCGTTTTTGGCAAAAATAGCCGAATGTTCCCGAAAGGGACGCCGGAAGGCTGACTTTGCATAAACGGCCACTTTTAGGAATTTTTGGATTTTTGATCGGTTGACTCACCCAGCTTTAAAATCTTCGTTCCCGAAGTGCTGAAAATCCGTTTTCGGAACCGAAACTTTTAATCTGTGAAAAATTAAAAATAGTCAATTTGTTGAGTCAAATGAATTTTATTTCTTAATCACCTTAATAAATGTGCAGGATGAGCACGATGCAAAATGAACCTTTTTCAATAATGACTAAAATCCCTATCGAGTTGCGGCTATGGTGGGATGATTTAGGTGGTAAGGGGTAAGATGAGGTCAAGAAATATCTAAAAGGTCTTACGGGTTTATTGGAAATCCAGCCTCGGGGGATATCATAAGAGCTTTGGTCACCTGCTGGGACCCGACACACAATGTCTTCCACTTCCCGATTTTGAACTCACCCCGATTTTGGAGGAAATAGCACATCGGAAATGCTGAAGTTCCGATAAGGCAAAAATACCTGATTGCTCCAAGAGCTGTCACCGCACACCGGTTTTTAGATTCATTAAAGATAACCAGGACGGTCCATAACCCAGATTTGGCCGCGGGTTTTTGTAATCAGCGCTTCATATACGACAGATACGGTCATGTCGGAGGATTCAACAATCCGGGTAACAAGTTATGCAGCAAAAGTAACCGTCAGAAATGGGATGAGCATAGACGAGTGGCTTTTATGATAACCTTTTTGGGCCTTTTGGTGTTTCCAAGGAAAGACGGAAACATTGATTTGAAAATAGCCGGGGTCGTCAGTACCTTGCTCACTCAAGATGAAAGCACTCTTGCACCTATGATAGTATCTGATATCTTCCGAGCTCTCACAGCCTGCAAAGCCAGAGGGAACTTTTTTGAGGGGTGTAACTTGTTGCTACAAATATGGATGACTGAGTATCTCTGCCACCGTTCCCAGCTCTTGAGTTATGGTTCCTCGAAGAAAACTTGCATAGAAGAGTTCTACACAAGAATCAAGGGGGTCAGTCTACCCGAGGGAGTTACAGCATGGACATCATTCTTTCGGACCCTCACCACCAGCCAAATACAGTGGATGCTAGGATGGCTGCCCGTTGATGAGGTCATATATATGCCGGCAGCTAGGACCCACTTTCTATTGATGGGGATCAAGAGTATTCAGCCCTACGCGCCATATCAGGTTTTGAGACAACTCGGGAGATGCCAAACAGTGCCACAAGAGGAAGATCTTAGTGCTCAAGTAATTGAGATTAGCCCTGACGGACAGTTTCCTAAAGTAAGAGTCCGTCAGATCTGAAATGAATGCCAATATTTAAAAGCAAATCTTGCGTGCAGGATCGGGCCAAAGGCGAAGTGGCGCCAGGATACCTTGCTTGGTACAAGAGAGAACTTGAGCACGAAAGGCCGGCTAAAAGACCACATCTCCAAAAGTTCGTCAAGGCGTCGCAAGAACAATGGGATTGGTTGGCTAAAGAACATGAGTATAGGATGACAATAGGTAAGTTGGAGAAGTAAGTTATGGATTTGAAATTTTAGAAAGATTTGCATATCGCTGCAGATGAGGGAGAAAGGAGAAAACTAGCTCAGGAAAACGAGGTCCTCAGAACTCAAATCCAGGAAATGAAAATAGCTTCCAGAAGCCAGGAGAGAAGACAGGCTGATAAAAGGCTCATAAACGGTCTAAAGAACAAAGTCCTCGAGTATCAAGAAGACCTGGAAAAATCTAAAGCTGGTCTAGCGAGAATCCAGGTGAAATGGATAAAGAAGACAGAAGAGCAAGTGCGGTTCATGCAACAAATGAAGAGGGACTACGAAGAGCGGATCTTCAGACAAGCCTGAGATGCCAAAACAGATAAGAAACGCTACTATGATATGGTGGCCCGAATGAAGAAACAGATGAATGAGTTTCAGGATCAACTCTTTTACAACGCTCAAGTGCTGGAGATGTTTTTTAGGCAGAACTACGCACGGTCTGATTCATGCGGGGACATGATATGTAGGCAATCTCTATAGGATTCGACCACCACTAAAAAAGGAAAAAAGGGAAAATGAAAAATAAATAAAGAAGGATAGAATAAAGGAAGCTTAAAAAAGGGGCACAATTATGAGAGGCCGGAATGACACACGCAACCGAAGCAAATGCATGATAGAAATGGTTAATTGCCTAGGTGCATTGCATCCCAATGTGTAATTGCATATGTGTTAAACTCTAAAAACTAACAAGTTTGTTGATTTCCAGAGAATTCAAGCAGTTAGTTTATTTAAAGGATACTGGCACATTACCATTACCAAACCAAATAGAAGGGACCAATACCGGAAATCATGTCTAGCCCAGATGTCGACACTAGTGTTGAGGTAGAGGAGTTGGACGTCTATAAAATGAAAGAGGAGATGCTCAAGCTTAAGCAACAAATGGCCGAAATGTACCAGGCCTGGTCCAAAGGGCAATCACCGCCAGCTTATCCAGCCAACCCGGCTTTTACCCCACCATTAGCTCAGTCTCAGGATCATCTCTCCACCGATCCAGGCTTTCCCATTTATCAACACTACCATGTCACCACTTCTCATACGCCATAAGCTCCACCACCAAAATCAATTCCATCCCTCCTCCGCCAATCACCCCTGTCTTTGTGGCATCTCCACCAACTGCACTCCATAAATCCCCGAGTGAACCTGTGTTCTAAGCACAGGACAACCAGTATTATCCCCCGGAGCTTACCTTCAAAGCGCTTGGAGCCTATCCACATGATCCACATTTTGACCTACCGGAGAAAGCAGAAAAACCGGACAGAAATCCTGAACAGGAAGAGATGTTCAGAAAAATGAAAAGCATAGAGCAATCTTTCAGGGATATGAGAGGGCTAGGAGGTCAGGTAAGCGTGGCTTACAAAGATCTGTGTTTATTCCCAAATGTACAACTACCGACAGGGTTCAAAATGCCCAAGTTCGACTTGTACAACGGACATGGTGATCCGGTGGCTCATCTGAGAAATTTTTGTAGCAAGATGAGGGGAGCGGGCGGAAGAGATGAATTACTGATGGCGTATTTCAGCCAAAGTTTGAGTGGATCGGCGCTAGAATGGTACACCAGGCAAGATCATAACAGGTGGTACACATGAGACGATTTGGCCCAAGCATTCGCTTGTCACTTTCAATATAATCTTGAGATCATTCCGGACCGACTGTCCCTGACCAAACTGGAAAATAAGAACAGTGAAAGCTTTAGAGAGTATGGTTTCTGGTGGAGGGAGCAAGCAGCATGGGTAGATCCCCCAATGAAAGAGAGCGAGATGGTTGATTACTTTTTGCAGGCTCTGGAGCCAACTTACTTTGGTCATTTGGTGTCCGCAATTGGCAAGTCTTTTAACGAGGTTGTAAAAATGGGAGGCATAGTCAAAGAGGGGCTTAAGTCCAACAAAATCATGAGCTATTCAGCGATCAAGGCAACCACTCAGGCCGTCCAAAGCGGCACTGGGGGTGTACTTGGAAAGAAGAAGAAAGAAGATGTCACGACTGTTGAGTCCGGAGCCTGGTTCGGATCTAGAGGCCCGTCACCCTACTATGGCCAGCCACAACCCTACCACCAAAATTACCCCCATACTCCATATAACCCTCCACAACATTACTATCCACCATCAGATCCCCATTTTTCCGTCTATCATGCACAAACCTATACCCAAACTCCGACACACGTGCCATGGCATGCGCCGGTTCCACAAAATCCATACCCAGCTCCGCTAAACACATATCCACCCCCAAGGGCCTACATAAATCCCCCCGGGATAGGTTTCCGACCAAACCCAGCCCTCAAGAATGAGAGGTCACAGAAGCAAAAGACTTTCACTCCCCTGGGGGAATCATATACCAGTCGTTTCCACGGATTGAGGCAGTTGGGCATGTTGAATCCAATTGAGCCTAAAATGCCAAATCCTCCCCCTAGAAATCTTGACCATTTAGTGAGTTGTGAGTACTGTTCAGGGGCCCTAGGGCACGATACATAGAAATATTGGAAGCTGAAAACAGCTGTGAAAGAGCTTATCGATACTCATCGGATCAAGGTTCAAGCCCCAGAAGCACCAAATATTAATCAGAATCCACTGCCAGCTCACCATGAGACACACATGATTGAGTTGATACATAAAGAGGGGGAGCCCAGAAAGCCCTCATAGACGGTAATGATGATCCGTTCAGCGAAATCAGCTCAAAGAAAAAAGTAACCAGTGGGAAATCAGTGGTCCAGTTGAGAGGGGTAGATGATAAGCCAGCCGTGGTAGCCGAGAGAGGGTTATCGAGCCTTGTTGCAGTGAATCTTGAGAAAGCTAAAGTGGTAGTGCCAGGGGTTGCAAGTAAACCTGTTGTGGTCGTGAAGGGTGCTCGCATAGAGCCTGTTATTATAAAACCGGTAACTCAGCTTCCAGTGATCAACAGTAAGGCTGTTACTTGGAATTATGAACGGGTGACGGTGATTTACAAAGGGAAAGAAGTCAAAGGAGAAGTGTGTGAAGCCCAAGGTCTAACTCGTTTGGGAAGGTGTTTTGCTCCCACAAAGTTAAGAAGGGCCAATCCAGTAGCGACAAAGAATCCAGTTATCGAGGAAGAGGCAGAAGAATTTTTAAAGAAAATGAAGGCGCAAGATTACTCCATTATGGAGCAGTTGAGGAAGACCCCGACACAGATCTCATTGTTATCCTTGTTGATCCATTCAGATGAGCACCGCCGGGTATTGATGAAAATTCTGAAGGAAGCCCATGTTCCGGATAAGATCTCTCTCTGTGAACCATCTGGAGAAAATAGAAAACAAGATTTTCAAGGTCAACAGGGTCACTGTTTCAGATGATGAGTTGCCCGTGGAGGGTACAGAACATAATAGAGCCCTCTATTTGACCGTGAAGTGTGAAGACTCGAGAGTCACTCGAGTACTGATTAATAATGGGTCCAGTGCCAATATCTGTCCTTTGACCACATTGAACAAACTGAAGGTCGATGGTGACAGAATTCACAAGAACAACATTTATGTTCGAGGGTTTGATGGAGGTGGTATAGACACAGTGGGTGACATCGTACTTGAATTAACAATTGGTCCGGTCGAGTTCACCATGGAGTTTCAAGTGTTGGACGTGGAAGTGTCATATAATCTTCTGTTGGGGCGACCCTGGATTCACGCCACCAAAGCAGTGCCTTCTACATTACATAAGATGGTCAAATTCGAGTGGGATAGGCAAGAGATCGTAGTACATGGGGAAGACAATACAAGCGCCGTAAGTGATGCCATCGTACCCTTTATAGAGACTGACGATGACAAGGGGCCGTGGGTTTACCAAGTTTTCGATACGGTTTCAGTGGACAAAGTTCCCGAGGGTGAAAGTATCCCACTTCCCAAAATAGCAGCTGCAATTGTCATGGTAGCCTCAGAGATGTTGAAAAACGAGTTTGTGCCAGGCAAAGGTTTAGGGGCTAATCTTCAGGGTGTTGTTCAACCGATTTCTTTGCCCAAAAATCTGGATACCTTTGGGCTGGGGTTCAAGCCTATAGTGGCGGATATGAGACGGTCCCGCAAGTTGAAGAAAAGAGTCTGGGTCCTTCCCAAGCCAATCCTGCGCCTGTCCAGATCTTTTGTCAGGCCGAGCATCAAAAACCAATTGCTATCCAAGGTTACAGGGCCATTGATTGGTGCAGATGGAGACTTAAATGAGGGCTTTGAAATATTATTCACCAAAATCAACATGGTAGAAGTCGGAGAGGGGTCCAGCAAGGCGGATGTGCAGTTTGTGGGGCCAAAGGCAAAAATCAACAATTGGATGGCTACTTCTTTTCCCATTCGGAGGGAGTCTTGGTAGTTGGCTCTGATTTTCCTTCCTGTTTTCTGGATTATTCCAGGGTTGTAGTCCGGATTTCTTTTATTTTTGTTGTGTTCATCAAGTGTGAAACCTTGTTATCCCGTAATTCAATAAAATAAAAAAGTTTCTTCTTCATTCCTTATTTTATTTTAATTTTGTTTTCTTCTTTTCTTTTTCTGTACAGTTCTCTTTATACTGGTCTTAATGACATGGCGTGCATAAGGAATCCTCAGCCCAGTCTTAAAAATCAATCTGATTCCGAAATGATAGTTCAAGAAGTAGATTGTGATTACGAATCAGAATATGATGATGAGGATGAAGCCTTCGAAGAAATTAGTAAGGAGTTAATTCACTTCGAAGAAAAACCCAAACCCAATTTGAATGACACAAAAGCCATCAATTTAAGAGACACAGACAATGTCCGAGAGACTAAGATAAGTGTCCACCTCGAGCCAAAAATCTGGGAGGAATTAATTAAAGCACTCATTGAGTACAAAGATGTTTTTGCATGGTCATATGACGACATGCTAGGTTTAAGCACTGATTTAGTGGTCCACATATTGCCCACTGATCCAGCGTTCCCACCCGTCAAGCAAAAGTTGAGGAAATTCAAAATTGATATGAGTGTGAAGATTAAAGAAGAAGTTACCAAGCAGTTGGATGCAAAGGTTATTCAGGTCACTCGATATCCTATCTGGTTGGCTAATGTCGTGCCTGTGCCGAAGAAGGATGGCAAGATCAGAGTATGCGCCGATTACGCAATCTCAACAAAGCAAGTCCGAAGGATAACTTCCCACTACCCAATATCCACATTTTGATCGACAATTGTGCCAAGCACGATATTGGATATTTTGTGGATTGCTATGTCGGATATCATTAGATTCTAATGGATGAAGAAGATGCAGAAAATACGGCCTTCATCATGCCATGGGGAACTTATTGCTACCGAGTAATGCCATTTGGGTTGAAGAATGCTGGGGCAACTTATATGAGAGCGATGACTACTGTATTTCATGATATGATACACAAGGAGATTGAGGTATACGTAGATGATGTGATCATAAAATCAAAGCATTAGGCCGACCACGTCGAGGATTTGAGGAAATTCTTCTAGAGGCTTCGCAGGTACAACCTCAAGCTTAACCCCGCCAAGTGTGCATTTGGTGTCCCATCCAGAAAACTGTTGGGATTCATAGTCAGCCGGCGAGGCATCGAGTTGGACCCATCAAAGATCAAAGCCATACAAGAGTTGCCACCTCTGAGGAACAAGACTGAAGTGATGAGTCTGTTAGGAAGGCTGAACTACATCAGCAGGTTTATTGCTCAGCTCACGACAACTTGTGAGCCTATTTTCAAGTTGTTGAGGAAGGACGCTGCGATCAAGTGGACTGATGAGTGTCAAGAAGCGTTTGACAAGATAAAAGGTTACTTGACAAACCCACCTGTGTTGGTTCCGCCAGAACCAGAGAGACCTTTGATTCTTTACTTGACAGTCTTGGAAAATTCATTTGGTTGTGTACTGAGGCAGCATGGCTTCACCGGCAGGAAAGAACAAGCCATCTATTATCTTAGAAAGAAGTTCACGACTTATGAGGTTAAGTACACTCACCTGGAAAGGACATGTTGTGCCCTAACTTGGGTGGCACAAAAGTTGAAACATTATTTGTCATCCTACACTACTTACCTCATTTTACGCTTGGATCTATTGAAGTATATCTTTCAAAAGCCTATGCCGACAGGAAGACTTGCAAAATGGCAGATTTTGCTCACAGAGTTTGACATAATCTATGTGACTCGGACTGCGATGAAAGCCCAAGCATTAGCCGAGAACCCGGTCGATGAAGAATATGAGCTGCTGAGAACTTATTTTCCTGACGAAGAGGTGGTGCATATTGATGAACTAGAACAGGCCGATGAACTAAGCTGGAGACTTTTCTTTGATGGGGCTGCTAACATGAAATGAGTTGGAATAGGAGCCGTGCTTATTTCTGAAACATGGCATCACTATCCTGTTACGGCTCAGCTTCGTTTTTATTGTACCAACAATATGGCTGAGACGAAGCATGCATTTTGGGTTTAAGGTTAGCTGCGGACATAGATGTCCAGGATGCCTTGGTCTTGGGAGACTCGGACCTTCTGGTACATCAAATTCAAGGAGAATGGGAAACGCGAGTTCTGAAGCTCATACCATACCGACAATGCTTGCATGATCTTTGTCAATGGTTTAGATCAGTGGAGTTCAGGCATATTCCAAGGGTCCATAATGAGGTCGCCGATGCTTTGGCTACCCTAGCATCAATGCTGCACCATCCGGACAAAGCTTATGTCGATCCTTTGCATATTCAAGTCCAAGATCAACATGATTATTGTAACATGATTGAAGAAGAACTGGATGGCGAACCATGGTTCCACGATATCAAGGAATACATCAAAATGGGGATATACCCAGTGCAAGCCACGGGGGATCAAAAGAGAACAATTCGACGGTTGGCAAGTGGATTTTTCCTGAGTGGAGGAGTTCTGTATAAAAGAACACCAGACCTGGGATTGTTAAGATGCATAGATGCTAGACAGGCTATGGCTGTCATGTCCGAAGTACATTCAGGAGTCTGCGGACCACATATGAGCAGATATGTGTTGGCGAAGAAAATTCTCCGAGCAGGTTATTATTGGCTCACCATGGAGCGAGATTGTATTAGTTTTGTGTGCAAATGTCATCACTGCCAGATACACGGAGATTTGATTCATTCTCTGCCATCGAAATTACACACAATGTCAGCGCCATGGCCCTTCGTCGCTTGGGGTATGGATATCATTGGACCAATTGAGCCAGCAGCATCCAACGGGCATAGGTTCATTCTGGTAGCCATTGATTATTTCACCAAATGGGTTGAGGCCAAAACTTTCAAATCTGTGACCAAGAAAGCAGTGGTCGATTTTGTTCACTCAAATATCATCTATCGATTTGGAATCCCGAAGGTGATCATCACAGATAATGGTGCTAATCTTAACAGTAAATTGATGGAAGAGGTATACCGACAGTTTAAGATTACACACCGCAATTCTACCCCATATCGTCCAAGGCGAATGGAGCAATTGAGGCAGCCAACAAAAACATAAAGAAGATACTTCTAAAATGGTAGAAGGTTCGAGGCAATGGCATGAAAAATTACCATTTGTATTGTTGGGTTATCACACCACTGTCCGTACTTCAGTAGGTGCAACTCCTTATTTGTTGGTATATGGAACTGAAGCCGTAATACCTGCGGAAGTTGAAATCCCGTCCCTTCGGATTGTCGCTGAAGCTGAGATTGATAACGATGAGTGGGTCAAAACTCGTTTGGAGTAGTTGAACTTGATTGATGAAAAAAGATTGGCAGCTGTGTGTCATGGCCAGTTATATCAAAAGAGAATGGCAAGAGCATACAACAAAAATGTGCGTCCCTGGAAGTTTGAAGTGGGCCAGCAAGTGCTGAAATGCATCCTTCCACATCAGGTTGAGGCAAAAGGCAAGTTCGCCCCGAATTGGCAAGAGCCATTCATTGTAACCAGAGTGTTGTCCAATGGTGCTTTATGTTTAACAGATATCGAAGGAAAATGCATCGACATGGCTATCAACTCTGACGCAGTTAAGAGATATTATGTATGATTTCTTTTAATTGTAATTGTTGTTTGTTTGCATTTGGCATGATATCGGAGAATGAAATGACGGAGGCAATTTGTTCTTCCATCCAAACACTTCAACCTTTGCTTCCCCTTTTGAGCCTTACTTATTCTTTCATACCCCTCTTTTGGAATCAGTCATGAAAATGAAAAGGGAGAAAAGAAAAATAATGATAATAAAGACAAAAGAAAAGTCACAAGAAAAATAAAGGAATTGGGAACTACGTTTGACCTGATTCCTCAAAAGGATACGTAGGCGCCTCACGGCTCTGTCATAGTGTAATAAGAATCAAAAATACCCAAGCAAGAAAAACTAGGGCAAAAGTTGTGTTTATAATTTTGGGGAAGGAAAGTTGATTCCAAAGAGTTGTAATGTTTTACCCATCGAAATTACTTTAAATTTTTTAGCCATATACCAGAAACCCATATTGATGTCCAAAAGACCTCCCGATCAGTATCCGAGAAGTGCCAAGTCGGGCAAATGGAAGTCTGGAGTAACATTCTGGTCCCCAGCAGAAATGAAATGAAATGAGAGAATCTTATCAGTAACACCGCAATCCCCAGCTGAAAAGAAATAAAATAAGAGAGTCTTATCGGTGAAAACCTTCGCAGGCACCATAAGGCGACGAAAGTTGAGAGAAATAAAATGAGAGAGTCTTATCAGTGAAAACCTTCACAAGCACCATAGGGCGACGGAAGTTGAGAGAAACAAGAGAGTCTTATTAGTGAAAACCCATTGAAGGGCACTATAAGGCGACAAGGAATTGAAAGTGGGAAAATGAGGTAAGGTTGACAGAAATGATCCGTCGAGGCATCAAGCAGAACAAAAATGTTGATTCGGCAAAAAAGTTGGGTGGCGGGACCTTTTGAAATGCAAAGTAAGGTCATCAGAAAGATTGAGTGATATAATAGACCGGGTTGATTAAACCGAAATGCATGACATGATCATTGAGATCGGTTATACCATTCAGATAAGTCCTTTTCCTTTTTCTCTTCAAACAATTCTTTAGGAAGATTTTTCTTTTTATCTTTTGAAGTCATCATCTTTCATTTCTTTTGGTTAAAGATTTTTATAGTAGTTTGTTTTTAAGAAGGATTTTCAAGGCCAACTACCAGTCACCAACATGGGACAAGGTAGATGGGGATAAGACAGGCCGAAGATAATGTGACGGGACAAGAAAGACGTCATTATAAGACCAAATGATGGATTGATCTAAGATGTCGTGGAAAGTATGGAGTAAAAGTGGAAAAACAACGGTTGAGAAGTTGGCAAATAACAGAAGCATCAAGAAGGTTGAAAGTTATCGGCCAAGTTTCAAGACGGTCGAACAACGCAGAGCATGGGAAAAAGAAAAGGGGAAAACCATCCTCAGCAGGAACGTCCCCCACATTTTAAACTAACAAATTTTCTTTGATTTGAAGCAGGGACAGGAAATGTTATTGATGACGGGAAGACATGCCACAAGAAAGATTGTCAAACTGGGGCAGAAAATTTTCTCTCGTTTCGAAAATTTTCTGGAAGTCTAAACACAAGTTTTGAGGGAAGCGGTATCCCCAGCAGTTTTCGGGAGAAGGCAAAACAAGTTTAAAGAAAGCAATTTCAGGAGGAAGATAACATAAGTCGTAAGGGAAGTAGTTTCAGAGGAAGGAAAACACCAGCTTTAAGGGAAGTAATCCTTGAAGGAGGAGAATAACGTACTCTTAAAACACCGGTGTTATCCCCAGCAGTTTTCAGAGGAATGAAACACCAGTTTTGAGGGAAGCAGTTCTGAAAGAAGATGATTCAAGTTAGAAGGAAAATGGTTCAAGAGGCAGGAAGGAACCACGGCGATAGAACGCATTTTAAGAAGTTGTTGAAATCAGGAGCCCGCTTGGAGAATGGAGGTGTTATATCTTTAAGTTGTAGTTGGAGTCAGGAGCCCACCTGGAGAATGGAGGTATTATATCTTTAAGTCGTAGTTGAAGTCAGCAACCAGCCTGGAGAATGGAGGTGTTATATTTTATTGAAGTCAGGAGCCCGCCTGGAGAATGGAGGTGTTATATTTTATTGAAGTCAGGAGCCCTTTTGGAGAATGGAGGTATTATATTTTAAGGAATAGTCGAAGTCAGGAGCCCGCCTGGAGAATGGAGGTGTTATATTTTTAAGAAGTTGTTGAAGTCAGGAGCCCGCCTGGAGAATGAAGGTGTTATATTTTAAGGTTTATTGAAGTCAGGAGCCCACCTGGAGAATGGAGGTATTATCTTGTTAAGTCATAGCAGAAGACAGGAGCCCACACGGAGAGCGGAAGGTTGCAACAAAGATCCCCAGCATAAATTAAAGTTCAGAAGTCGGAAGGAAGGCAACACTAGTCAGAAGAAGGTAGTTCAAGCTTCGAAGGAAAAATAATTCGAAGCTCACAAGAAGGAAATAAGGAGTTCAAATTCGGCAATCAAGAGAGAATACGAGTCAAGTCAGAAGCAAAGAAACATCAGAGGAAACACAAGACAGCAAGACAGCAAGGCAACAAGGGTCATATGACCAAGTTTGAGAATAAATCTTTGTAATTCATAGACCATAGCTTAGTATAACTTCTTTATTTTTATCAAGGTGTAACAAGGAGGTCGGTAAGTAGCGGCAGCAGCAGCAACAACAGTAACAGTAAATCCACAGCCCCAGGGTAGTCCCAGCTACCAAAACTTCCCGAACTATATTGACCTGATTCCCTTTTAGCCAGGGATATGTAGGAAACCTTCGAAGCAGAGGTTCGGTCAAATCTTTAAAAAATGCTTCACACGGAGTAACCGAACTGGCAAAAATCGCTCGTATCCGCTCACTTTATCTTTGCACGAAAACTCTTCGTGTTTCCGGACAAAGAGGGGCAGCTGTGAGCACGTGATTTTTTGCCCTACAAGAACTACTCCCACAAAATTTCAAAATAAAATAGTTGTGTGTTGCTTGTGATTTATTTGTATTTGTCTGTGCATATTTATTCTATTTATACTACTGAAAAATACAAAAATATATGTGTTGCATTTGCATTTACAATTTAGGATTAATTAACCTGTGATTTGTTTTACAAAAATGAAAATCATAAAAAATAATGTACTTTGCATTTTTAGCGTTTAATGTGGAATTGTGTGATTTTATTGTTAATTGGCATTTAATTATATGTGATAAATGTTATTAGAAGATAATTAGTATTTTTAATAAGTTAACTTGGTTTATAATTTTAGAAAATAATTTAGAAAGCAAAATGAATGAAAAGAACAAAAAACTAGGAAGGAAAATCGGATTGGGCTCAAATCCCTGGCCCAATGGCATGTCCCAAACCCGGTCCAGGCAGCTCCTCTCACAGGATGGTGAAACGACGTAGTATAGGGACCAAACTACATCGTTTCAATGGCAAAAATCTCAGCCATTCAACCAAGCCACATCCAACGGTCACAGATCAATACCCGTATCCAAGAACCGAACCCGACCCGTTTACCCCGAACCAAACCCGCCTCAGTACTTAACCAAAACGACCCCGTTTAACCCCCTAACCTAATCTGGACCGTCGATCTTCACTGATCCAATGGACCACATTAATCACCCCATTTCAATATACCAAACCCCAAATCAGAGACCCTAACCCTTTCATTCCATCTCTAAGCTTTAGAGACCCAACAGACCCTCCGCCTCTTACCACCGTGCTCCGCCCACCGGGAATCGCTTCACAACGGTTCCGGTGGTCCAAACGACCCCATCTTTTCACCACTGATTCCCCTTGACCTCCCCATTCCGAATCCCTAACTCTTATCCCTCGAATCCTAGCCGTGTGCTTCGAATATTAGATCGAAAATCAAGCCGGAACCCTATCTCGTCCAATGGCCTCCAATTTCACACCACAGCTTCCCCAAGACTTCCTCGTTCCAGTACCATACTCATTTCCCTTCGAATCAAGCCCAAGCGTTTCGAATATTCATTCGAAGGTCCAAACCCTAGCGCCGCCACAAGATTCTCTGGTGGCGGCGCCACCTCCCAAGCCATCCCTAACTAACACCTAGTAACCTCCTTGACTCCCTCACCCCAAATCCCATACTCATTTCCCTTCGAAACTGGTCGAATTTCAAATCAGAGTTAAATCGTGAGTTTGACAAACCCTAAAAGAACCTAGCCAGGGGATCGATATAGTAGAAAACTGAGGTCGTAATCAACCTTAGTCGTGTGATCTCAGTCGAGAACACTCGATTAAGGTCCTTTTCGGCTTCAAACCTCAAGCCGAAGTTTCGATTGGAACGGATTGGATTTTAGCCTGTGGTTTCTGAGGTATTTCTTCACTTTTCCTTTTTCCTTTTTGATTGTTGTTTGTGTTTGCCTAATTTCATTGTTGTGATTGTCAATTACTTCTTCCCCCTCTTTCGAAACTTTTTCCGATCGAAATTTTCATCACTGTATTAATTGGATTTTCTAGTTAATTGGTTTTGTCTGAAATCGCTCGAACCCCTGTCTGGTTGTTTTCCCTCTGGATTAGTTTCTTCTTTACATTGTTGAGTATCTCGGTTTAGGCAAGTTCAGTGAGTGATTGTATAAAACTGTGATCGTTTGATATTACTGTTGGTTCAAATTGTCTTATTATGTTATGTTTAATTCTTTCCTCTCAGTTGCCAATCAGTTTTGTTGCATATGAATTTGTGATATTACAATATTTCATTCATTTTTCCTAAGTTTGATTTAGAATTGTGAATGCAGACAGTTAATCCCATGTACATGTGCATCTTAGCAGCTTTGCATCAGTATGCTATTTGATCTAATCTGAGTTCTAAGTTCGAACTGTTAGGTGAATTGAATTAAATTGGTTATAGCTGCTGTAGTTTGCTGATTAATTAGGAATCAGTTTAGTTATCTGATTAAGGATTGGTTATAGCTGATGAGGTAAATAGGATTGGGTAAGACAGTAATTTCAGGGACTTTAGGAGGGTATTTTAGGATGTAAAATGTTTGAAAATGGTTTAAGTTGAATGGTCTGACAGTAGGGTACTAAAGTACCATTAAACTAATGAATTGTTTAGTAATAGTGGGGAACAAAACATAATAGCATGGGGAGACCTAATGGGGATTTAATTAAAGTATGCACTACCCATAACCATTGAATAAAATAAAGAAAAGACAAGGGTTAATGGGGGACAAAACAGACCCTAGTGGAGTTCTAGAGAATATTATGAGAAAAAATGCTTGATTAATGGGTCTAAGTGCTCCTTAGAGCTGTAAAAGGGGCTGAGGTTTTGGTATAAAGAGGGTCTGGACAGAGTTAAAGAGGGGGACTAGAATTGAGAGGAAGTGGTTAGAGTCAAAAACACATAGAAAAAAAGACGATCAGTCCTCTTAGGTTCTACATTTGGTTCTTCTTTAATCAGTGAAAACAACATTGAGAGAGAGTGGGGGGAGTGTTCGGGTAAGGAATCAGCTTTGAGAACTTAAACTCACACACAGAGTGAGGGAAGACAATCTGAAAAGAGAGAGTTAAAGGAGAGGAAGAGAGTTTAAGAGCTGGGGAGAGGGTAACAAGATACAGATACAACTACTGTTTCATGGCATTTTGAGTGAACTTTTAGTTTTCTTTTCAATTCTTGAAATGCTTTGTCGAGTAGGTTGAGACTAGAAAATGGATTACGCTTGATACTGTTGTGTGATTAGAGGGGTTTTGAGTTTGTTTGGGTATTTGTTGTGATTGTTGTTTCACACTTCATTCCTACTGTGTTCAAGTGTGTTCTGGGCTGAACAGGTTGTGTTCGTGGCTGTTCGAACTCCAAATCTGCTGTTATACCTGCTGTTTGCTACTACTGACTGCTCCTTCTTCATTGTTGTAAATCCCAGGTACACATTCTCTAGATCGCTTTGATGTAGCTTTTGAATTGGATTGCTGAAATAAACGGCTCACCTATTCACCTCTTGAAGTGCGCGCATTTAAGTTGTTGTACTAGAATAGATACTAGATGATTAGTAATTGTTTAGATTTACTTCTGATTTGTGTTGTATAATTGGACTGACCGAACCATTAATTTGTAATGAACCGTACTGGAATGATGAATTATTAAGCGTGGGTATATTCATATTGAACCGTTAGCTGTGTATGTTTGTGTACTTAGAAATGCATATGAGTTTTTAGTTAAGTACTAATTAAACTGAATAGTTCCTATTAGTTTTAGTTAATTTCTTGTGTTTCATAAATCTGTCTAAAAAATGTTTCAAGCTGTGATTAAGTAGGGATGTGCTGAACTACTTAGAACTGATTTGAATTCTAGTAAGGTGAGGTCTCAGCATGACAATTAGTTGTTTGCCTTTTGAACATTCGGATTTCATAAGTGTCCTCTCGGACAATTTTGGGCATCAATTAGCAGAACATAAGCGTTAACCAGACAATTCAAAAATGGTTGTAGCATATTGATTAAATTCAATTTTGATTCTATCATCAATATTACATCTTGCTTCAATTCAACCTTTGATTTTGGGCTCAAAAGTGAGACCCAGACAACTTTGGTTCAGCTGCACAACTAAACTTGAATAATGTCTCTTGGGCCTGGTTTCCGCTACAACAAAGCCCAAACTGTCCAATTCTTCATGTTTTGAACAACCTGCTAAGCATGCTTCGACTTTACTTCGTAAGTTACTGGGCTTGAATTGATTTGAAAGTGAATCATAAGGATTTGGCCTTTTATCAATGTTAATCAATTAGGACTTTTTTTTATTAGAGACAAAAATAGAAAATCATAGTAACTTTAGGATTGCCTTTTAAATAATAAAATGAGCCGAGCCTCGCCCAAATAAAAATGTAACTTTGCGGGGCCCTCAATAAATGGTTAAAATAAAACATTTAGAATTCGGGACGGGCTATTTAGTGAATTTTACGGCCTTCTCCAAAATAATAACGTGTTAGTCTCGTTAGGCGCGTATTTTAATAACATTACCTCCCTAAACTCGGGTGCACATTTATATGACCCAAATCCAAATCTCAACGGAGTCAAGATGTGTCAATAACCACGGGTGCATTGATGTGACATGGTTCGAGACGCGTTTTTATGACGTTGCAATTCTCTATAATAAAAAGCGGTAAACAGTTAAAATTTGCACATAGGTTCAACATGTATTGAAATCAGATAAATAAGCCGAATATGACAGTTGAGCAACCGTGCTAGAACCACGGAACTCGGGAATGCCTAACACCTTCTCCCGGGTTAACAGAATTCCTTATCCGGATTTCTGGTTCGCGGACTGTAATACAGAGTCAATCCTTTCCTCGATTCGGGATTCAACCAATGACTTGGGACACCATAAATCTCCCAAGTGGCGACTCTGAATCTTTAAATAAAATCCCGTTTCGATTGTCCATTAATTGGAAAAACCCCCCCCTCTGTGCCCCTGCGGGCGCGGGTAAAAAGGAGGTGTGACAATGGTGCCTACTCTTGAAAGTTAGGCAAGCCAACTATTAAGGTTTTAACCCATTAGCAATTAACCCAAATCAGATATAAACAATAACTACAGTTAAACAGACAAAAAGTGCGGAAGAGTTATAACATATTCAAGTAAACCAACACATGTCTACCCATGAATCTGGTATAAAAAATTCACGAACATCTACGAATTACTACAAACACTGGTTTGAAAAGAAAAGTACAACTGTTCTCGGAATGAAAAGAGATAGTAGAAAGCTAAAACAGGGAAGGGGGACTTTAGGCTCTGCAGACGCCAGCAGATCTACCTTAGTCTCCCTGGACTAAAGGTAGCTACCTCAGCTACTTATCGGGTCCAGTATCAAAATCTGCACAAAAAAGTGTAGAGTGTATTATCAGTACAATCGACCCCATGTACTGAGTAAGTGTCGAGCCTAACCTTGGCGAAGTAGTGACGAGGCTAGGACATGACAATTATATATACATGTGCAGTTAAATCATGTACAAACAAAATCATAGTAACATGAATCAACAAAATAAGGTGGGAAGGGGACATGCTACGGGGAGTATCAGATTCTAACAATAAGCCAATAAAGAAACATCAATAAAGGAGCATAATTAACATCATATCTAAATAAACAAAAATAATGAAACTATAACACGTGCACGGAATCACACTTCGTGCTTTTACTCTCATCCTCACCATATGAAACAATAGAAACAACACGACATCACCCTTCGTGCATTACCTCTCATAATCATGGCACTGCATTACCCTTCGTGCATTATTCCTCACAATATCGTTACAGCATCACCCTAATCTTTCTCAAGAATATCATACATATTTTTCGCTACTTCGATTCGCCATTACATGTTTTCATAAAAGAGAATCGGTTCAGGTATGTTAAGGCTATCCCTTCTTTCTTTTTGGCATGATCCATATGATACAAACGAAACGAGAAAATGTACAACTTCCATAAATGACCATATTCGTAGAAATGCTAGAGATACCTATGTTCTTGATTGTCCAAATGTCCTATTATTTTATCATATGTTCATTGGTCTCAGAACATACGTAAATTGATAAAGTTTACTTCATGACACTAATCAAAGGTATAATGGTCGTATGACATTCCGAGAGATTTTATTAACGTACTTCTCATGCACTGCATTCAATTAACATGCATCTTGACCCGTGACCAGATGACGTTATATACACGTATATATGTATATGGGATATGAAAAAAGGTTACGACGTTATATACGTACCACCACCTGATCAGCTAGTATACGTTGATGATTTTGCCCATAGTGGCCGATATGATATGATGGGATGCCCTCAGAGGCTTGATGATGTTATGAACACATGTACCTATGCACGACATGGCATTCATAAGCATATGTATGACACTATGTGTGACAACCCAGCCAGTCATCTCATGAGTTGCTTCTCCATTTCCCCCATTTCTGCTTTTTATTGCTTTGTCTATCGGTTCTATATGTGATCGGGTTGGTTGGATCGGGTTCGAAAATGATTTGGTAAGGTTTGAGACACTTAGTATCTTTTAAGAAAGCTTAAGTTGGAAACGTCAACCGGATATTGACTTATGTGTTAGAGGGCTCGAATGTGAGTTCCGATGGTTCGGTTAGCTTCAGGAGGTGATTTGGGACTTAGGAGTGTGATCAGAATGAGTTTTGGAGGTCCGGAGTAGGTTTAGGCTTGAATTGGCGAAATTGGATTTTTGGAGATTTTCGGTTGATAGGTGAAATTTTTATATAGGGGTAGGAATGGAATTTCGAGAGTTGCAGTAGCTCTTCTGTTTCATTTTGGATGTGTTTGCAAAATTTTAGGTCATTCGGACGTGATTTGTTGGGTTATTGATCAAAAGCATAATTTAGAAGATTTTGAAATTCTTAGGCTTGAATCCGATGAAAATTTGGTGTTTTGATGTTGTTTTGAGCGTTCCGAAGTTTGAAACAAGTTTGAATGATGTTATAGGATATGTTGGCATATTTGGCTGAGGTCCCGGGGGCCTCGGATGAGTTTCGGGTGGTCAATCGGACCATTCATAATGTTTGGAGTTGCAGAAATTGCTGATCAGTGTTGCCGAGAAAATGGCCTTCACGTTCGCGAGTATTCCCTCGCGTTTGCGAAGGGTTAGATGTGAAGGATGGAATTTTAGCCTTCGTGTTTGCGAGGAAGGCTCCGCGTTCGCTAAGGGCTGAGGGATTGAGCATCGCGTTCGCGTGAAAGGGACCGCGTTCGCATAGAGGAATTTGGCAGCTGAGCCTCAGGGTATTTTGTTCATCGCGTTTGCGAGAGAGGTAACACGATCGCAAGGAGTGGTCTGAGGAAAGCATCGTATTTGCGATGGGAAGATCGCGATCGCAAAGAGGAAATTTTTGGTCAAAGTTGGTTTGTGCTTCGCGAATGAGAGGCGTTGACCGCGTTCGCGAAGAAGGATTTCAGGCCTGGGCAGAATGTTTAAATAGTCGTCTTGTCTGCGATTTTGGGGTTTATTTTCTCCATTGTTGAGCATTTTTGGAGCTTTTTGAAGAGGATTGAAGAGGGATTCAAGGGGAATCACTTGGAGGTAAGATTCATGGACTTAAAACTCGATTCTAATGTGAAATCTACCTAATTAATCATGGGAATTAAGCCTAAAATTGAAGTACTAGGGCTTGAAATTGGAGACCTAGAATTTGGGATTCGAGGGCCATTTGTGGATGGATTTTGATGCTTTTTGGTATCTATGAACTCGGGGGGTGATAAGGAATCCATTGACGTGACTTTTACCGGAATCTGAGAGGTGGGCCCGGTGGTCGGGTTTTGGTAATTTCGAGATTTGTATTGTAAATTGATTATTTTCACCTGGGCTTCGTTCCCTTAGCATATTTTGATGTCGTGGTTCTGATTTTGGATAGATTCCACGCGAGTGGAGGCCGATTCGATAGGCAAAGGCATAGTTTGGAACGGATTGAGGTGAGTAATGATTATAAATGTTGTCCTAAGGGTATGAAACCCTAGATTGTACATCGTTGTGCTATATTGAGGTAACACACACGCTAGATGATAAGCGTGGGGTCGTGCACTATTGGGGATTGTGACTTAGTCCGTCCCGAATGACTATTTTACCGCGTATTTGACTAAAAACTATTTGCTATCATCATGTTTTGGGTTGAATGCTATATTTGGGCCACATGCCAACTATTTGAACCCTTAGGGGATTTTTACTGATATTTCCTCACTGTTTTGACTTTATACTTGAACTCAGTCATGCTATATTCTACTATTTTCATAACTCAGTCATGTTTACTCTGTTTTAACACTTAAATAATATTCTAGGCTAAGCATCATGTTTTACAGTTGCCCGAGTGGCTTGTGAGATTCTAACTGAGTAAGGCCAAAGGCCTATGTTGTGAGGAAACACTGATTTTGATTATGAGGCCGAAGGCCTGAGATTTGTACGCCACGAGGTGGCTTGTTGATGTGAGGCCGAGAGCCTAGTGATGATGCCACGAGATGGCTAGATATTGCACTTGAGCCGTAAGGGGCCCCTCCAGGAGTCTGTATACCCCCGTAAGCGCGAGTACCCATTGTGATGTGAGATATTTCCCGAGGGGCGGATTGTTGACATTGTGCCCAACGGGCAATAATTTATGTGTTTATCTTTCCTATTTTCCTGTCAGTTACTTGCTTAATTGTTAAAAATGTATTTTATGAAGTTTAAACTGAACTCAGTGACTTACACATCTTTACTGCCTCACTGTTTTTACTGGCTTTTACTGCTTCCTTATAGCCTATTATGTGCCTTACATGATTTCATACTTCTCTGTCTTTATTTATGGTTATTACTCACTATGTTGGAGTACTCACTGTACTTCTTACACCCCGTGTGCAGATTCAGTCGTTGTTGATTCTGCTAGCGAGGGTTGAGAGCTCCAGGCAAATTTCGGAGTTCACAAGGTAGCTGCTTGGCGTCCGCAGTCCCGTGTTTCTCCCCTCTTATCTCATTTCTATCTCTTTTTAGTTATGATGTAATCGCTTGGTAGGCATTTCAGACTTGTAGTGTATTGATAGATGCTCATGACTAGTGACACCCCGGTATTGGGCTGTGTTGGGTTTATTTTCCACAAACTGTTCGGTTAACTGCTTACCTTTTGGGTTATTTATTACATTTTAGACTTAATTCTTATTGTTTAATTGCTCAAAACTGCAATGGGAAAGTGTTGGCTGGCCTTGTCTTCATGAGAGGCGCCATCACGACCGGGTTCGGGTTTAGGGTCGTGACAAGTTGGTATCGTCGTGCCAAGGTTGGCTAATTATTTCATTTTGTGTGCAAATGAGGATTCATGATATAATGGGTATCAATTGGATATGTTAATAAGCATATTATTCATATTAGAGGTGGATTGGGGTCTAAGGAGAGGCCTAAGTCTAAGCCAAGTTGGAAAATTTCATAATGGACGAAAGTTGTAAATAAGTGTGCACAAGACCTCACTTTGGACGATCATATCTCCAGTTTTATAAGGAGCTGTGTGATTCACAACCTATCAAATTAAATCCCTTTGAGTCTAGTTTTCAAAGAAACAAACCGTTTTTCATTTGGAGTTGTATACAGAAAGTTATGATCATTTTACTAGGCATGTGTCAGTAGCGCGGCCTTAGCGCGGGAGCGCGTAGCCAGCGCTAATTGAGTTTCTTTTTGCCTCGTTAGCGCGGCCTATGCGCGGGCGCGCTAGTAGCAGGCCCCTAAATACCTCAAGACCGGTCTAGAGAGTTCCCAAGTCATTTTTGGGGTTAAGGCTTGCTCTCCCAAGGGGATTTCGTCCCAAACTTCATCCCTATGATCCAAGGTAAGGTTTTTAGAATACTTTGAGTGATTTCTACCCCGTAAACACCTTTACTAACAAGGATTAATCTTGAAAATCCTTAGATCTTCCTTCAAATCCTTGAATTTTTCAAGAACACCAAGAGTGGGGATTCTTAAAAATTCTTACTACAAGAGGTATGTCTATCATCTCTAACTACTCTATGGTGATTATTTATGTATGATATACACATTAGAACTCATGGGATGGTGATTGGGAGCCATAAGTGTCTAACCTAGGTTGTGTTGGTATTGTAGAGATTGTGAGATGGGTCATTGAGGTACGATTCTTGGTATAATAGTATTATGTATGCATGCATGTGCAAATAGGGTTGTGGGAAGATTGATGAACATAAATAGGTAAAGATTGGGTTGGGGAATGAAGGAAATATTGTAAAAGGAAGTTAATATTTATGATGCTCAACTAGTGTTTGATAAAATGCTCCAATAAGCTATGCCACACCTCCTTTTTTCGCGCCTACCCGAGGGGTTAAATGCGTGAAGGGAGTTTTTCCAATTTAAGTGACAATATTCGAAATTGGATTATTTATTTAATTCAGAGTCACCACTTGGGAAAGGTTTGGCTTTTGGTGTCCCAAGTCACCGGTTTATCTTGAATCCTGAATCGAGGAAAATATTCGACTTTTCCAAATGAAGTCTGCGAACCAGAAATTCTAAGTAAGGAATTCTGTTGACCCGAGGGAAGGTGTTAGGCACCCTCGAATACCGTGGTTCTAGCACGATCGCTTAAATTGTTATAATGGCTACATATCTGATTTAAATACATGTTGTGACTTATGTTCTTTTATTAAGTTTAAACCGCTTTTATTATTATCATTTATTTTTATAGAATTGCAACGTCGTGAAAATGCATCTCGAACCACGTCACATCAATGCACCCGTAGTTGTTAACACATTCCGACTCCGTTGAGATTTGAATTTGGGTCACATAAATGCGCACCCGAATTTAAGAATGTAATTTAATTAAGTCGCGCCTAAAGAGTCTACGCGTTATTATCTTTGGGGAAGGCAGTGAAATTCACTAAACAATCCATCCCAAATTCTAAATATTTATTATGATCAACTATTGAGGGCCCCGCCGTTTACATTTTTATTTGGCGAGGCTCATCTCATTATTTTTTAAAAAGGGCAACCTTAGCACAACTACATTTCTATATTTTTTGTTTTCCCAAAATAAATAAGAAAAATCCTAAATCGTTACAAGCTTAAAAGAGGCATACCATATTAAATGCTAGGTTGAGACGCGCATTTATTGAAAGGAACGTTACTAGAAATTATGAACCAAATCGAGGACGATGAAATAATATATCTGAACATGATTAATCATCCTATAGCTAAATTAGCTTCCCGTGATTATGTGAACAAATGGATAATCGTCCGCAACTATTAGTACTGGGATTAACCTTAATTATTAATGCTCATTTGGGAGTTTATTTGATCTAAGCACCAAACCATCTTACCCAGCTCATGCCTATTAAATTAGTTTTCCTCAAAATTGTTGCATTATTTCGTGCTTCAAAAAATAGGTAAAAAAAAAGAACTTGCTAATCTTATTAATAGCCACTTTGTCTAAATGGTGTGCCGATGCCAAAAATCAAATTGGACCGGATATAACAAGTTTGACAGTTCAAAGGCCCGTACAGGAATACATACAGATGCCTGCCATGATTCTATGTTATACTAAATCAAAACTAAATTGTTGTGCACATAGAGATACGCCTGATCTAACAACATGTTATTTTGCAGTTCATCTCAGTTGGGATATGTATTCATTTATACAGAACTAATGTAGTGGAAATGAGCTTAACAAATACAAGCTAACTATCATTCAAACTATTGTTATGTCTTGAACATGAGTACTGTGAAGCAAATGACGTTCATTATTTATACTTCAAAACTTCAGGCTTTCAACAACGCATGGTTTTAGAAGTATGTACCTGGAAGTGTTTACAATTTTAAGAAGAAGAGAAATCAGTAGAGTAGCAATGGCAAACGAAACAGTAGCAGTAACAACTGGTAACAGCAGAACAAATTCCAGTGCAAGATGCAACTATAGCCGATGGAAAAAGTAGCAAAATGACAGCAGCAAGCAGTGTAGTAGAAACAGAACTCCAGACAGACAAAATCCAGGAATAAACTAATGAAACACACAACCAGTAACCTCAGTTAAAGACTTGGAAGAATCAGTATTGATTAAACAGGTTGAAAACAAGTGAAATCCAAACAACAATAGGAAGAACAATTTCTGATTTTTGTCTGTATGTTTTCTATTTCTTGCTCTCTCTCTATCTGTGTTTTTCTAACTGTCTCTGCCTCTCCAAAATCTAGTCTATATATGTGTATATCTCTCTCCGTGTCTATCCCTATTTCTCTATGCCTCCCTCTCTTTTATAGCCTAGTATCAGGCCCTTTACAATCTGTAAAACCTATTCAGATTCCCTCCCATGTGGCCTCCTCCTTTCCAGTTTCCACTCAACTATTTAAAGTAACACCCTTCCCATGATATTCCCCTGCCATCCCTTTATCATTTTATTTAAATTAAAACCACGGTATGGGCAGCCTGAAGATGGCCTGACAGCCCATGTTGTCCCATTTGCTCTAATTATTAAAGCACTATAGTGCATATGCTATCAATTCAGAACTCAAGCTGAATTGAAACCACAAACTAACTATAAATGTTTCTGATTCAAATCCTCAAACAGCTATACTTAGTTCCCAGCTGGATTCAGACAGAACTTCACACAAAAACCATAATATGAATCAGATTATTATCATTCAAATCTAAACTTATTAACGACGTATATCGACTCGACTATACTAGTTGTAACACACACAATCGAAGCCAATGATCAGAAATCCAACAGTATCAACGTGTGATTCAAGTTGTACTGACTGAACAAGGTTGTACTGGGGCTAATTAATCAACCAAATTTAAATTCAATTGATTGTACAGCTTATACACACAAACACGATCAATAGATAAAGAGAAACTTGACTAAATACAAAAATCTGGGCAAGGTGGACAACACAGTCGACAAAAATTCAAAACATAAATTAAACAAAACATTAGGGCATATGAACAGACATTCAATTACAACAGACAAGATGAACTGATAAAGAAAAAGAAAACAAAATTACCTTAAAGCCTTGAAAAATCAGAAAGCCCTAGCTCGGATTTGAATCGAACTTCTTGGGGTTGAACGGACTTTAATCGAAGTGTTCTCTACTGAGAACACTTCGATTAAGGTCCATTAGACCCTAATCATCTAGTTCAAACGGACACAGATCGGGCTCAGGGTTTCTAGGGTTCCTAAGGGGCAGATTTGGAATTTGGGTTTCCCTGGTTAGATTCGGACCAAACCAAGCATGGTTTGGTCACGAGGGAGGTCAGAGGAGTGCCTGGTATGAACCTGGGGTGATTTGGTGTAGATCGAGTTTTTGTTCGAATCTTCAAATGAAGATTCGAGAACCTAGGGGTGGCTTGGGTTAGGTGAGGGGGATGAGGACGAAGGAGGGGTGTTTGGATAGGGGGCGGGGTACGAGAGGAAAGCTTATATATGGGGTGGATGGGTTGATCTCGGCCGTTAGATCAATCGAGATCAATGACATGGATCTGAAGGTTTAAACGAACGATGTCGTTTGGCTTAGTATTAGGGTCAGGGTTGGTCCGGGGTTGAATGGGTCGGGTTCGTATGTAGGTACGGGGATATGATCTTGGTCGTTGATCATTCTGAGATCAACGGTCCAGATTGAAAGTGGCTCAACGACGTCGTTTGGACGGTTGTGTGGCCAGCTCAACTGGACCGGGTAAACAGAGATTCTGGATTGGGTTGTTTGGGCCTGTTTGTTTCAAATTGGACTGGCCCAAGTCCGAAAACTCTTTTTTTTAATCTCTTAATTAAAATGCCAAATAATGCTATAAAAACATTAAACCATAATTAACACACAATTAAAATAACACCACTTAATGACAAAATAGAATGAAAGATACAATTTTTTTTTGTGATTTTCCTTTAATAACCGGATTACGGTTCAACTACACACGACATATATTTTTATTATTTTTTTGTTTGATAAAAATAAAACGGACAAGATCACAAATAACCACCAAAAATGCCACGTAAAATCCAAAAAATTGTACAGCAAGACCAATTGCTATTATTTTTTCTTTTTTTGGAGTGATTGTCGCGAAAACAAAAATCACGTGCTCACAAGCTGAAACCATGATTACCTTCCTAATTTGCGTTAATTTTGTTACGTCTCAAAATAGATTGAAGTTGCTAGAGTTTCCGGAATATCGTAGTAACTTAAGTAAAGCTAAAACGAGGTACGTATGGCTAACTTTGACCTTTGTAAAGTCACTTTGTTTGGTGCACGAATATCTGGTATGTAATATCTACGTGAATTACTTGTGGAATTACTGTGTTTGGTATGATTTGATTGTTTGTGGTTAAATCTCCTGATATAATGGTGTCCGTAATTGGCAATAAACCAAATGTGTGGTTGTGAATGTGTTATGTGGTTAGAGTTGAAAAATAAATGATAGAAGGAAATCGTGAATGATGAACTTGGAACAATTGTGGTAATAACATATATGGCTTGTATTGGCAATTATCGCGGTGATATAAAATGCATACGAGTTGTTGAACATGATGGAAATAGTATTGATGGTTGTGGAAATCCTTTGAGAAATTATTATTATTGTTCATAACATATATGGCTTGTATTGGCATTTATCGCAGTGATATAAAATGCATATGAGTTGTTGAACATGATGGAAATAGTATTGATGGTTGTGGAAATTCTTTGAGAAATTGTTGTGGTTGTTCTTTGTGAACTATTGTTGTTGTTGTTGTTGTGTTGTTTGTGAATTGTGATTGTACGGTGGGATCGGGTTGCGCGCCGCAACACGAAGTAATAAGGTGTGGGTTGTGGTGATAAGGGTGACCGAGGTAATAAGGGTGGCCGAGGTAATAAGGATGGAAAGTGATCGAAATCACTATTGAAATGAAAATATGAGAAAATTGTGAAATCATTGATATGAAAATGTTGAAGGGGGAATGGAGAGTTTGTAACTTGTTTGGCTTGATTGTTTTCTTTCAGGTGTATTTGATTGGTGATTTCATTACTACTTGTTACTTGTGTTTTGTGTATGGTTGAGTTTACTCAGGGCAAGTTTGTTCATACATACCAGTACAATTCAAATGTACTGACGTCCCTTTTTTCGGGGGCGCTACATTCGTGTTATGATTGTAGGTGGATCCATAGCAGGTACTCCAGTCCACCGTCCGTAGCTCCCCTTCACTTTCCTCCAGAAGCATTGGTGAGCCTTTTTCCTCTCGGGGCCTTGCGTGGCTCATTCCTTCCCGGAGTCTTATTATAGTAGTTGTGTAAGGTATAGCCGGAGCCTTGTTGCCGCCAAGTATCGCATCATCCTTTTGTATCCTTAGAGGCTCCGTAGACAGTAAATGTGGGTTGCGAACTTATGTAAATATGTATTTTGTATATGGGGCAATGTAAGTTGTAAACTTTATTAAGTGGCTATGTACGTTTTGTAAAAAGGGTGTTTTAATTTACAAATGACTATTTTCCTTAATTAATGGACAATGAAAATGCGGGGTAACACGTGGAATAGGAAAGGCACCCACGTCCGCTTGGACGGGGCTACCCGGTCGAGTGCCGGTCGCGCTCCTCGGATTTCGGGGCGTGACAAACTTGGTATCAGAGCCTAAGGTTTTAAAGTGTCCTAGGATGTCTCGAAGCCGTGTCTAGTAGAGTCCTTCTTATCGGTGTGTTGTCGACCACATCCATAAGTTGGAGGCTACACGAACATTTAGGAATGTTACCCTTCTTCAACACTCCAGATCGTGTGATAAAGCGTGACTATAAGATTGTTTTCTAACTCGTGCGTTGAGATTCAAGGTAAGTTTAAACGCTCTTTCATCTATTTCAAGTAGTGTTGTCATATGACATGACCAATGGGAAAAGGCATGAATATTAAGGAGATGGCATATGTATCATGTTGAACGAGTGGTACGAATATATGAGGTACGTACATAGTACCAGAAGCATACTTTATATGAGAAAAGTGTTAAAAATTGATCACCCACCTCTGAAGAAACATTGAATTGATAAGTGCTATGTAAGCTTGAATAGCACCTGTGGGTAGAGTGAGAAGTATGTAAATGATCCTAAGGTGTAAAAGAAAATTTATTAGATAAGCATATGGTATATGTAAGACATGACTAAGAGTAATGAAAAACATGTAGGTCGCTTATGGGAGACAAGAAGTTATGAAAGGAGAGTAAATTGAACCCATGATGAGAAGACTCATGTACAACGAACTTTATAGAAAATCCAAAAGTGTACGAAGTGATATTACACTCCTAAAGGATATTGACATGAGGAATTGGAATCCCAAAGTCCGTGTGGCTGAATAAGAGAAGAGAACTTATGAGGTTAATACCATTGTGACTTCAATCTCCCTAATAGTCGAACATATATGTGAGGGATAGAGAAATGAAACATATGTCCATGAAGTTGCAAAATTCAAGACTTGTGTCAAAATCCGGGACATTCGCCTCAAGTGGGGGAGGAAGGGCCATAGTGAGGCCACTTAAATATAATGAAACAAGAGTAAGACCATGTAACTTTGATGTTTGAATATTTTGTTGAAGACATGCGTAGTCTAGAAAAGTGATAATGGATAATGTGATTATCTGAAAGGATATGCTAATGATAGACCACTAGTACCCCAAAAAAAAGTGGAAGGTTAAGGAAGGTAAATTCTTCATACATGGCAATGTGAATGATATGGTCAACGATCCTAGAAACTAAGAGTAGGTTTGTAAAGGGGTTCTATACTTGTTAGAGGGCTAGGGACAATGCATCCCAAGTAAGTACTATAGATCAAAGGTGAAACTTTTGCGAGTTTTTAGAATGGGTTAATCATGGAATTGCGATTAAACCAAAGTTTCAAGACGTTAAGAAAGGAGAAATGAGTGGGAGAAATAAATGTGATGCTATAATAACCCACGAGGGTATTTGGGCTTGATGGAGGGCCTCTAAAGAATCTTACAAGCAAAGAAGTGCTAAGTGATATGCAGATGAACACACTTTCCCACGGATATCCTAACAAGAGTTAAGAGGTGAGAGGGATGAAATAACTTAGGGAAAAGACCACGTAACATGTGGAAGAATGCATGGCTATTCACTATCTAGGAAGAATGAGGTGAGAAGAAATGGGGAGAAAACCTATAAATTGAGATGATCACGGGTATCATAAAATATCTTGTATCAGAATGGTGGACTCGCTTAGCGTATAAGTGTTAATAAAAGTTATAAAGGAATAACTGTAATGCAATCGACTTGGGTGACACTGAATGGCAACTAAAGGAGCTAAAGATAGTTCATGTCTACATATAATGGAAAGTGAGACTAATAGTGGTGAAGTTGTGGTATGATAAACACATTAAATCAGGCACAATGATATTACAAGTTCACGGGAGGTAGACAAGTGTGTGGCAAAATAAAGCTATCAATTATGCACTATGAGTGAAATAGAATGGGAATGAATATTCCAGTTAGAAAGAAAAGATGGTACCAGCATATATTGTTCGGGCCAGTGGCACTTTCTGAATTGAATATGTATGAAGGGTATTGATATGCGTTTTGGGTGGTGTTGAACAGTAAAGAGAGATCAAGAAAATGTTCACAAGGGAAAGTGGAGTGGTTTCTTAAATTCTATAAGTCATGTAAGGAGGAAAAAAGTTGTCTAGGAAAGGTCTGAGCACAGTGTTACATTACATTTGATGTAATGTCGTGCATGTCGATGATGTGAAGGTGTGTGCGCATGCTAGAAGATGTTATTCCTTTGAAATAGAAGGTTCTATAAGAAAACTCATCCAGTAATGTCTTTTGTTGAGAATTTAGAAGAGCAAGTTGCATATATTCACAAAAGATTGTAACCATATCAAGGAAATTATTGAAGAACTCAAATCCTAGGAGGTCATATATAAGAGAAATGTGATAAAGATGTTCCACTAATGATGCAACATGTAAAGGTGATAGTTATGCCTCTAGGCAACTCAAGAATCATGGAAAGAACCCTGCAACACATGACTTAGAACTTGTGGCGGTAGTTTTTGTGTAAAGATTTGGCGACATTATGTGTATGGGGTCCACATTGATGTATTTACGGACCACAAGCGCCTCAATATATTTTCAAGCAAAAGGAGTTGAATCTGAGATAGAGAGGATGGCTCGGGTTAGTCAAGGACTATGACATTGAGATTCTCTATCACCCGAGAAAGGCCAATGTCGTGGCGGATGCTCTTAGCTGGAAATCTATGGGTAGTTTAGCTCACTGGGCAATATGTCAAAGGTAGTTGGCCATGGAGGTTCACTAGTGGCTAGTTTGAAAGTTTGTCTTGTAAAGTCTAATGAAGGTAGGGAAAATGTGCAAAATAGGGATGAATCGTTGCTTGTGGTGGAGCAGTATGCTCAACTGTATATCAAAGAAATAGACATGTTGCATGACACTCTAGCCTAAATCATTTCCGATCGAGGGGCTCAATTCATAACAAACTTTTGGAAGAAATTTCAGCAAGGTTTGAGTACTCAAGTAAATCTTAGTATAGCCTTTTATCCACAAACTGATGGGCAGACAGAGCAAACTATTCAGATGCTCGAAGATATGTTGCGAGCTGGTGTTCTAGATTTCAAAGGAAGTCGGGATGACCATTTGCCGCTTGTTGAGTTTGCTTACAATAACAACTTTCATGCTAGTATTCAGATGGCCCCATTTGAGGCATTGTATGGAAGGAAGTGTAGATCTCCGATTGGGTGGTTTGAGGTTGGTGAAGAAGAACTGTTAGGGCTAGATCTTGTGCATCAGGCTATGGAAAAAGTTAAAGTCATTCAGGAGAGGATGAAAACTGCTCGGAGTCGTCAGAAATCCTATGCAGACGTGCGTCAAAGAGAATTGGAATTCCAAGTAGATGATTGGGTGTTCTTGAAAGTATCTCCCATGAATGGAGTCATGCGGTTTGGGGAGAAAAGAAAATTGAGCCCAAGGTATGTCGGGCCTTATCGGATCGCTCAAAGGATATGACAAGTGGCTTATAGGCTGGAATTGCCCCTTGAGATGTCATTAGTACATCCGGTATTCCATGTGTCCATGTTAAATAAAGTAGTGGGAAATCCATCCGCTATTGTGCCGGTTGAAACTATCGAGGTTAGTGAAGAGATGTTATATTAAGAAATCCTATTTTCCATTCTTGATAGGGAAGTCTGAAAATTGAGGAACAAGGGAATTGCTGCAGTTAAAGTATTATGGCGAAGTCAACAAGTCGAGGAAGCCACATGGGAAGCAGAAAAAGAAATGAAAGAGAAATATCCCCATCTGTTCGAACAAGTCTAGTAGGGATCGTGCGAACGGTTGTCTTTAAGCAATTTGAGGTAGTGTTTAGATTTGTGCAAGACACCCCATTTTCCCCAAATTACCTTATTGCTGTAACTTCTTAATGTGTGCCAAATTTGAAATGTTGATGCTATTAGGGTAATGTGCAACCCTTGAGGTAAATGATTAATTGAAGCATTTTTGACATGTTAAAGTGATTGAATTGTATGGGGCTCGTTGAAGTAACCCAGTTTTGTGCAGTAAATGGCATTGGTTGAACCATGTGCAATTTGCGGTGTAAAGAGAATGAGCTAAGTGTAAGTTGTTTAAAGTGTATGAATATGTATAAGTTGTTGAGGTAATGAATTGTATACTAGTTGTAGGGATGACAGAAACTGTGTAATGGTACTTGGAAATACGTTTCGGGGGCTCTCTGACAGGTAGATAGGCCTAATTACAAAGGAAACTCTGGCGAAATTTTCGGAAATTTAGGGAGTTAGCTAAATTCGGGGATGTTGATATATTTCATGATGTGAACAAGCTGAAGTTACATAAGGATGGCTAATGAATGAACCTCGATCCTCATTCGAGGACGAATGATCCTAAGCGTGAGAGAATGTAAGGCCTCGGAAAAGTTTTTCCAAGTAATTTGAGATTTCGTCGTGCCAAAGTTGGTTAATTATTTCATTTTGTGTGCAAATGAGGATTCATGATATAATGGGTATCAATTGGATATGTTAATAAACATATAATTCATATTAGAGATGGATTGGGGTCTAAGGAGAGGCCTAAGTCTAAGCCAAGTTGGAAAATTTCATAATGGACGAAAGTTGTAAATAAGTGCGCACAAGACCTCACTTTGGACGATCATATCTGCAGTTTTATAAGGAGCTGTATGATGCACAACCTATCAAATTAAATCCCTTTGAGTCTAGTTTTCAAAGCAACAAACCGTTTGTCATTTGAAGTTGTATACAGAAAGTTATGATCATTTTACTAGGCATGTGTCAGTAGCGCGACCTTAGCGCGGGAGTGCGTAGCCAGCGTCAATTGAGTTTCTTTCTTCCTCGTTAGCGCGGCCTATGCGCGGGTGCGCTAGTAGCAGGCCCCTAAATACCTCAAGACTGGTCTAGAGAGTTCCCAAGTCATTTTTGGGGTTAAGACTTGCTCTCCCAAGGGGATTTCGTCCCAAACTTCATCCCTATGATCCAAGGTAAGGTTTTTAGAATACTTTGAGTGATTTCTACCCCGTAAACACCTTTACTAACAAGGATTAATCTTGAAAATCCTTATATTTTCCTTCAAATCCTTGAATTTTTCAAGAACACCAAGAGTGGGATTCTTAAAAATTCTTACTACAAGAGGTATGCCTATCATCTCTAACTACTCTATGGTAATTATTTATGTATGATATACACCTTAGAACTCATGTGATGGTGATTGGGAGCCATAAGTGTCTAACATAGGTTGTGTTGGTATTGTAGAGATTGTGAGATGGGTCATTGAGGTACGATTCTTGGTATAATAGTATTATGTATGCATGCATGTGCAAATAGGGTTGTGGGAAGATTGATGAACATAAATAGGTAAAGATTGGGTTGGGGAATGAAGGAAATCTTGTAAAAGGAAGTTAATATTTATGATGCTCAACTTGTGTTTGATAAAATGCTCCAATAAGCTGAAACCATGATTACCTTCCTAATTTGTGTTAATTTTGTTACGTCTCAAAATAGATTGAAGTTGCTAGAGTTTCCGGAATATCGTAGTAACTTAAGGAAAGCTAAAATCAGGTACTTATGGCTAACTTTGACCTTTGTAAAGTCACTTTATTTGGTGCACGAATATCTGGTATGTAATATCTACGTGAATTACTTGTGTAATTACTGTGTTTGGTATGATTTGATTGTTCGTGGATAAATCTCCTGATATAATGGTGTCCGTAATTGGCAATAAACCAAATGTGTGGTTGTGAATGTGTTATGTGGTAAGAGTTGAGAAACAAATGATAGAAGGAAATCGTGAATAATGAACTTGGACAAATTGTGGTAATAACATATATGGCTTGTATTGGAAATTATCGCGGTGATATAAAATGCATACGAGTTGTTGAACATGATGGAAATAGTATTGATGGTTGTGCAAATCCTTTGAGAAATTATTATTATTGTTCATAACATATATGGCTTGTATTGGCAATTATCGCGGTGATATAAAATGCATATGATTTGTTGAACATGATGGAAATAGTATTGATGGTTGTGGAAATTCTTTGAGAAATTGTTGTGGTTGTTCTTTGTGAACTATTGTTGTTGTTGTTGTGTTGTTTATGAATTGTAATTGTACGGTGGGATCGGGTTGCGCGTCGCAACACGAAGTAATAAGGTGTGGGTTGTGGTGATAAGGGTGGCCGAGGTAATAAGGATGGAAAGTGATCGAAATCACTATTGAAATGAAAATATGAGAAAATTGTGAAATCATTGATATGAAAATGTTGAAGGGGAAATGGAGAGTTTGTAACTTGTTTGGCTTGATTGTTTTCTTTTAGGTGTATTTGATTGGTGATTTCATTACTACTTGTTACTTGTATTTTGTGTATAGTTGAGTTTACTCAGGGCAAGTTTGTTCATACATACCAGTACAATTCAAATGTACTGACGTCCCTTTTGCCGGGGCGCTACATTCGTGTTATGATTGTAGGTGGATCCATAGCAGGTACTCTAGTCCACCGTCCGTAGCTCCCCTTCACTTTCCTCCAGAAGCATTGGTGAGCCCTTTTCCTCTGGGGGCCTTGCGTGGCTCATGCCACTTTCCTTCCCGGAGTCTTATTATGGTAGTTGTGTAAGGTATAGCCGGAGCCTTGTTGCCGGCAAGTATCGTATCATCCTTTTGTATCCTTAGAGGCTCCGTAGACAGTAAATGTGGGTTGCGAACTTATGTAAATATGTATTTTGTATATGGGGCGATGTAAGTTGTAAACTTCATTAAGTGGCTATGTACGTTTTGTAAAAAGGGTGTTTTAATTTACAAATGACTATTTTCCTTGATTTATGGACAATGAAAATGCGGGGTAACACGTGGAATAGGAAAGGCACCCAGGTCCGCTTGGCCGGGGCTACCCGGTCGAGTGCCGGTCGCGCTCCTCGGATTTCAGAGCGTGACACATAGGTCTCATGAGTCATGAGCAGGTTTAGTAGAGTCTCACAGATCGGTACAGAGATGTCTGTATTTATCCTCGAGAGGCTGCAAAACCTTTAGGAAAACTTCATATTCTTTAAATTCTTGTCATGCGAATTTGTTGATCCGAGTACTAAACCTCTGTTATTCTATTCTCTCACAGATGGTGAGGACACGCGCTATCGGTCAGGATGCACGAGCACCAGTACCACCAGTTATGGCCACTATAGGCCAAGGATGCGGTCGTGGTCGCAGTAGGGGCAAAGATGTGGCTCGCACAACAGTTAGGGCAGCACCTGCAGATCCACCAGCCACTCCAGTTCTGGATCAGGTCCCAGTTGTGGATGCTCCAGCAGCACCAGTTGTGCCCATTGTGATTTCGGGTCTTCACGAGGCCTTGGCTCAGATTCTATCAGTTTGCACTGGCCTAGCTCAGGCGGTTTCAGTCACTACAGCGGAAGCTACTTCTCAGGCCAGGGGAGGCACTCAGACTCTTGCTGCTCGCACACCTGAGCAAGTCGTGCAGGGACTTCAGACACTGGTGGCACATCCAGCCTAGCTGGTTGCAGCTGCTCAGGACTATATAGTTCCTGCTATTCCAGAGGACGAGCAGCGTAGGTTGGAGAGGTTTGGTAAACTTCAGCCTCCGACCTTCAGTGGTGCTAAGGGTGAGGATGCCCAGGGTTTCTTGGATATGTGTCAGAGGATGCTTCATACAACGGGTATTCTAGAGACCAGTGGGGTCGCTTTCACTACTTATCAGTTTTTTGGAGCTACCTTCACTTGGTGGGAGACTTTTGAAAGGCGTAGGCCTATTGGTACAACACCCCTTACCTAGCAGTAGTTCTCCGTTCTCTTTTTGGGGAAGTATGTGTCACAGTCTCGCAAAGAGGAGCTGCGCAGGCAGTTTGAGTGGTTGCGTCAGGGAGAGATGACTATGATGCAGTATGAGATGAGGTTTTCCGAGTTAGTTCGTCATGCTATTTGGTTGGTTCCGACAGATAGAGAGAAGATTAAGAGGTTTGTTAATGGCCTCACCTATCAGCTTTGTATTCTCATGAACAGAGAGAGGGTGACTGGTGCTACCTTTAAGGAGGCTGTAGACATTGCTCGTGAGATTGAGTCTGTTCAACGCCAGGAGCGATAAGAGAGGGAGGCCAAGAGGACTCGAGGATCTGGTAGTTATAGTGGTGCTCCTTCGAGAGGTCAGTTTCAGCACGGCAGAGGCTGTCCATTCAGGCATGCTCAGCCAGCTCACCGAGGTTATCGTGGGGCGTCATCGGGTCATGGTTCTCACAGTTCTCATCAGGGCAAGTCATCACTTAGTGCCCTTCCAGCTTAGAGTTCGTCCCGTGCTCTATCAGTTCAGGGCTTTTCTATGCCGAGTGCATCTGCTAGTCATTCCAGTGGTAGGGGTTCTCTTCAGTACCATTCTCTAGAACCTAGGAGTTGTTATGAGTGTGGAGAGATGGGCCATATATGGAGGTAGTGTCCTCATCGTCTTACGGGTTCATCTCAGCAGAGGGGTCAGTCATCAGCTTTAGCACCAGTTACTTTACCACCACCCGCCCAGCCAGCTAGGGGTCGCCCTAGAGGGGGAGGTCGATCAGGTGGCAGTCAGGCCCGTTTCTATGCACTTCCAGCTAGACCCGATGCTATTGCTTCTGATACTGTTATTACATGTATTGTTTCAGTCTTCCATAGAGATGCCTCTATATTATTTGATCCTGGTTCCACCTTTGCTCGTTATTTGGGTATGACCCGTGAGTTTCTTGCTTCACCTGTTCATGTATCTACCCCGGTGGGCGATACTATTATTGTAGACCATGTTTACCAGTCGTGTGTGGTGACTATTGGGGGTATGGAGACCCGAGTGGATCTTTTATTATTATGTATGGTGGATTTCGATGTCATTTTGGGCATGGATTTGTTATCTCTGTGTCATGATATTCTGAACTGTCATGCTAAGACAGTCATATTGGCTATAGCGGGTGTGCCACGAATTGAGTGGCGAGGTTCGACTGATTATGTTTCTAGTAGGGTAACCTCGTTCTTGAAGGTCCAGTGTATGGTTGGGAAGGGTTGCCTTACATACCTATCCTTTGTGAGGGATGTCGGTGCAGAGACTCCCAGTATTGATTCAGTTCTAGTTGTGAAGGATTTTCCCGATGTGTTTCCTGCAGACCTGCCGGGTATGCCACTGGACAGGGATATTGACTTTGGTATTGACCTGGTGTCGGGCACTCAGCCCACTTCTATTCTGATGTATTGTATGGCAGCAGCGGAGTTAAATGAGTAGCTTTAGGAACTCCTTGATAAGGGGTTCATTCGGTCTAGTGTGTCAATTTGGGGTGCGTCGATTTTATTTGTGAAGAAGAAGGATGGCACTATGAGGATGTGCATTGATTATAGGTAATTGAACAAAGTAACAATGAAGAACAAGTATCATTTTCCTCGCATTGGTGATTTATTCGACCAACTTCAGGGAGCGAGAGTGTTCTCCAAGATTGATCTCCATTCGGATTATCACCAGTTGAAGATCAAGGACTCGGATATTCTTAAGACGGCTTTCAGGACCCGATATGGTCATTATGAGTTCTTGGTGATGTGTTTTGGGCTGACCAATGCCCCATCAGCATTCATGCATTTGATGAACAATGTGTTTCGACCTTATCTCGACTCATTTGTCATAGTCTTCATTGATAATATTCAGGTGTATTCGCGTAGTCAGGAGGAGCACGTAGAGCATTTGAGAGTTGTGTTGCAGAGATTGAGTGAGGAGAAGTTTTATGCAAAATTCTCCAAGTGTGAGTTTTGGCTCAGTTTCAGGTTGATCCAAAGAAGATAGAGGCGGTTTAGAGTTGGCCCGGACTATTCTCAGCCACAGAGATTCGCAGCTTTCTTGGTCTGGTAGGCTATTATCGACGGTTTGTGCAGAGATTTTCATCCATCGCATCGCCCTTGACCAAGTTGACTCAGAAGGATGCTTCATTTGTATGGTCGGATGAATGTGAGGAGAGCTTTCAGAAGCTCAAGACAGCTTTGACCATAGCTCCAATGTTAGTTTTGCCATCAGCTTCAAGTTCATATACCATGTATTGTGATGCTTCGAGAGTTTGTATTGGTTGTGTTCTGATGCAGGAGGGTAGAGTTATTGTTTATACTTCTTGTTAGTTGAATCTCCATTAGAAGTACTACCCTGTTCATAATTTGGAGTTGGCTGCCATAGTTCATGCGTTGAAGATTTGGAGGCATTACTTGTATGGTGTGTCTTGTGAGGTGTTTACTGACCATCGTAGCCTCCAGCACTTGTTCAAGCAGAAGGATCTTAATTTGAGGTAGCGGAGATGGTTGGAGTTGCTAAAGGATTATGATATCACTATATTGTACCATCCAGAAAAGGCCAATGTGGTGGCCGATGCTTTGAGCCAAAAGGCGGTGAGTATGGGGAGTTTGGCATATATTCCAGTTGGGGAGATACCTCTTGCAGTTGATGTTTAGGCCTTGGCCAATTGGTTCATGAGGTTAGATATTTCGGAGCCCAGTCGAGTATTGGCTTGTGTGGTTTCTTGGTCTTCCTTATATGATCACATCAGAGAGCGCCAGTATGATGATCCGCATTTGCTTGTCCCTAAGGACATAGTTCAGCATGATGATGCCAGAGATGTGACCAATAGTGATGATGGGGTGTTGAGGATACAGGGCCGGATATGTGTGCCCAATGTGAATGGACTTCGGGAGTTGATCCTGGAGGAGGCCCATAGCTCGCGGTATTCTATTCATCCGGGTGCCGCGAAGATGTATCGGGATTTGAGGCAGCATTTTGGTGGAGGAGAATGAAGAAAGACATTGTGAGATTTGTAGCTCGGTATCTTAATTGTCAGCATGTGAAATATGAGCATTAGAGACCGGGTGGCTTGTTTCAGCAAATGGATATTCCTGAGTGGAAGTGGGAGCGGGTCACTATGGACTTTGTAGTTGGACTTCCACGGACTTTGAAGAAGTTCGATGCTATTTGGGTGATTGTGGATCGGCTGACCAAGTCCACGCACTTCATTCCTGTATGTACTACTTATTCTCCAGAGCGGTTGTCAAAGATCTATATTCGGGAGATTGTTCGTTTGCATGGTGTCCCAGTTTCCATCATTTCAAATAGGGGCACTCAGTTTACTTTGCAGTTTTGGAGGTCTGTGCAGCGAGAGTTGGGTACTCAGGTTAAGTTGAGCACAACTTTTCACCCTCAGATGGATGGGCAGTCTAAGCGCACTATTAAGATATTGGAGGACATGTTGCATGCGTGTGCCATTGATTTCTGAGGGTCATGGGATCAGTTTCTACCGCTTGCAGAGTTTGCTTATAACAACAGGTACCAGTCGAGTATTTAGATGGCTCCATATGAGGCTTTGTATGGGAGGCGGTATAGATCTTCAGTTGGTTGGTTTGAGTCGGGTGAGGCTAGACTGTTGGGGATAGACTTGGTTCAGGATGCTTTAGAAAAGGTGAAGGTAATTCAGGAGAGGCTTCATGCAGCGCAGTCTAGGCAAAAGAGTTATGCTGACAAGAAGGTTCGAGATATGTCCTACATGGTTGGCGAGAAGGTTCTGTTGAAGGTTTCGCCCAAGAAGGGTGTCATGAGATTTGGGAAGAAAGGTAAATTAAGTCCTCGATTCATTGGTCCTTTTGAGGTGCTTCGGAGGATTGGGGAGGTGGCTTTCTTTGCCACCTAGCTTGTCGAGTGTGCATCCGATATTTCATGTTTCTATGCTCCGAAAGTATATTGGGGATCCGTCTCATGTTCTAGATTTCAGCACAGTTCAGTTGGATGGTCATTTGACTTATGATGTGGAGCCAGCAGCTATTTTGGAGCGTCAGGTTCAAAAGTTGAGGTCAAAGGATATAGCTTTAGTGAAAGTGCAATGGAGAGGTTGGCCCGTGGAGGAGGCTACCTGGGAGACCGAGCAGGAGATGCGGAGCAGATATCCTCACCTATTTGAGGCTTCAGGTATGTTTCTTGACTCGTTCAAGGATGAACGTTTGTTTAAGAGGGGGAAGATGTGATGACCCGGCCAGTCGTCTCATGAGTTGCCGCTCCATTTCCCCCATTTTTGCTTCTTATTGCTTTGCCTATTGGTTCTATACTTGATCAGGTTGGTTGGCTTGGGTTCAGAAAGGATTTGGTAAGTTTTGAGAGACTTAGTCTCTTTTAATGAAGCTTAAGATGGAAAAGTCAACCGGATGTTGACTTATGTGTTAGAGGGCTCGAATGTGAGTTCTGATGGTTCGGTTATCTTTGGGAGGTTATTTGGGACTTAGGAGTGTGATCGGAATGAGTTTTGAAGGTCCGGAATAGATTTAGGCTTGAATTGGCAAAAATGGATTTTTTGGCGATTTTCGGTTGATAGGTGAGAATTTGATATAGGGGTCGGAATGGAATTTCGAGAGTTGCAGTACTTTCCCTGTGTCATTTGGGATGTGTGTGCAAAATTTCAAGTCATTCGGACATGATTTGGTTGAGTTTTTGATAAAAAGTGTAATTTAGAAAATTTTGAAATTCTTAGACTTGAATCCGATGCAAATTTGGTGTTTTGATGTTGTTTTGAGCGTTCCGAAGGTTGGAACAAGTTTGAATGAGGTTATGAGATATGTTGGAATGTTTGGTTGAGGTTCCGGGGGCCTTGGGTGAGTTTCGGGTGGTCAATCGGTCCATTTCATGATGTTTGGAATCACAAAAATTGCTTATCAGTATTGCATAGAAAATGGCCTTAGCGTTCGGGAGTAGGCCGTCGCGTTCGCGAAGGGTTAGCTGGTGAAGGCTGGAATTTTTGCCTTCACGTTTATGAGGAAGGCTTCGCGTTCGCGAAGGGCTGAGGGATTGAGCATCGCGTTCGCGTGAAGGGGACCACGTTCGCGTAGAGGAATTTGGCAGCTGAGCTTCATGGTATTTTTATTCATCGCATTCGCGAGAGAGGTAACGCGATCACGGGGAGTGGTCTGAGGAAAGCATCACGTTCGCGATCGCGAAGAGGAAATGTTTGGTCAAAGTTGGTTTGTGCTTCGCGAACGCGAGGCGTTGACCGCATTCGCGAAGAAAGATTTCAGGCCTGGGCAGAATGTTTATATAGTCGTCTTGTCCGCGATATTGGGGTTTATTACCTCCATTGTTGAGCGCTTTTGGAGCTTTTTGAACAGGATTGAAGATGGATTCAAGGGGAATCACTTGGAGGTAAGATTCATGGACTTAAAACTCGATTCTATTGTGAAATCTACCTAATTAATCATGAGAATTAACCCTAAAATTGAAGAACTAGGGCTTGAAATTGGAGACGTAGAATTTGGGATTTGAGGGGTTGTTTGTGGATGGATTTTGATGCTTTTTCTATGTATGAACTCGAGAGTGATAAGGAATCCATTGATGTGACTTTTATCGGAATTCGAGATGTGAGCCCAGGGGTCGGTTTTTGGTAATTTCAGGATTTGTGTTGTAATATTTTTGTTTGGGCTTCATTCCCTTAGCATATTTTTGACATTGTGGTTCTGATTTTGGATAGATTCGACGCGAGTGGAGTCAGATTCGAGGGGTAAAGGCATCGCGGGCTAGGGTTTGGACCGGATTGAGGTGAGTAATGATTGTAAATGTTGTTCTGAGGGTATAAAACCCCAAATTGCACATCGTTGTGCTATATTGAGGTGATGCACACGCTAGATGACGAGCGTGCGGTCGTGCACTATTGGGGATTGTGACTTAGTCCGCCCCGAATGACTTTTCTATCACGTATTTGACTGAAAACTATTTGCGATCATCATGTTTTGAGCTGAATGTCATATTTGGGCCTCGTGCCAACTATTTGAACCCTAGGGGATTTTTACTGATATTTCCTCATTGTTTTGACTTTATACTTAAACTCAGTCATGCTATATTCTATTGTTTTCATAACTCAGCCATGTTTACTTTGTTTTAATACTTAAGTGACATTTTAAATGATATTCTGGGCTAAGTATCATGTTTTACTATTTCCCGAGTGGCTTGTGAGATTCTGACTGAGTAAGGCCGAGGTCCTATGTTGTGAGGAAACACTGATTATGATTATGAGGCCGAGGGCCTGAGATTTGTACGCCACGAGTTGGCTTGTTGATGTGAGGCCGAGAGCCTAGTGATAATACCACAATATGACTTGATATTGCGCTTGGGCCGTAAGGGGCCCCTCCAAGAGTCTGCATACCCCCAGTGAGCGCGGGTACCCATTGTGATGTGAGATATTACCCGAGGGGCTGATTGTTGACATTGTGCCCAAGGGGCGATCCTTTATGTGTTTATCTTTCCTATTTGCCTGTCAGTGACTTGCTTAATTGTTAAAAAGTCATTTTATGAAGTTTAAACTGAACTCAGTGACTTTTACACATCTTTACTGTCTCACTATTTTTACTGGCTTTTACTGCTTCCTTATAGCCTGTTATGTGTCTTACATGATTTCGTACTTCTCAGTCTTTATTTATGATTATTACTCACTAAGTTGGAGTACTCACTTTACTCCTACACTCCGTGTGTAGATTCAGGCATTGCTGATCCTGCTAGCAAGGGTTGAGAGCTCCCGACAGATTTCGGAGTTCACAAGGTAGCTGCTTGGCGTCTGCAGTCCTTTGTTTCTCCCCCCTTTATCTCATTTCTATCTCTTTTCAGTTATGATGTAATAGCTTGTAGGCATTTCAGACTTGTAGTTTATTGATAGATGCTCATGACTAGTGACACCCCGGTATCGGGCTTTATTAGGTTTATTTTCCGCAAGCTGTTCGGTTAACTTCTTACCTTTGGGTTATTTATTATGTTTTAGACTTAATTCTTATTGTTTAATTGCTTAAAACTGGAATGGGAAAGTGTCGGCTGGCCTTGTCTTCATGAGAGGCGCCATCACGACCGTGTCCGGATTTATGGTCGTGACACTATGAGTATTTCATGATTTACAGAGTTATCCAGACTTACAGGTTGAGTCATTTATTTCATGTTTCTTCTATGTCTTTTATATACTGATTATGTGTCTTTCATACTCGGTACGTTATTTGTATTGACGTGCTTTTGTTTGAGATGTTGCATTCATGTCTGCAGGTATAGACAATAAGTTTGACGAGCTCTCGTAGTAAATGTAGTTAGCATTCAGTGAAGGATCAGTAAGAGTCCACCTCATTTGTAGTGCAGCCGAGTCTATGAGTCATTGTGTCAAAATTTTGCTACAGACTTATGGGTAGGCTGGTACCCTATCCCATTTGATGTCTAATACTCTTAGAGGCTTTGTAGATAGAGGTTCATTTTGTACAGTATGTCAGAGGTCTTGATGACCCATATGTATTCATATAAGAAAGATGGTTCATTGATACAGTGCTTTCCCACTTATAGTTATACATTACGAGTTGTGGCCATGTTGGCCCAACTACCACTGATAGTATGATAAGAAAGATATATTACGTTGGTACTCAGTTGAGTAAGGCATCGGGTGACCATCGCGGCCCATCAGTTTGGGTCGTGACATTTATGCCGTTTGATATTTAATTTTACCGATATTATGATCGATAACGTGGTAGAAATAAACGTTGTTGTTTGAAAATGTAATGAAATAATTCGAAATGGCATGCACATCTAAAAACGATAATCTTTTGCATGTAAAATTGTTCAAACATCGAAAAATATTTACTAGTTATTAGAAGATAATTAATTCAAGAGAAGAGAAACAAATATTAAAGAGGAAAAAGGAAAAAGAAGAAATGACTTGAACCAAATAGGCAACATGATATATTTATCAAGTTCTATGTTCAAAAGGAAGCGTTCCATGAAATCTAGTTAGATATTTGAAAGTGTACCGGCCACGAGAAATGGTGGGCACAGCTAACTACTAGGTCAAGTCGCAAATTTTTGTGTCTATCGTTGAAATATTTGATGCTCTTGGTTCTTGATAAAAGAAACTGAGGGAAATAATAGGGGAAGATGATAGGAAAATAAAAAAAAATATACTGGTATAGATGTAAAAGGAGCTGAAGCTGAAAATTCTCTATAATTTCACTACATATGGACTACAATTTATAAGATAAATGCTAACTTTAAAGACCTAAAAATCAGCACAAAATCTGCTGAAAATAACAAAATCCTAGAGACTAGTTCACTCCTAAAGAGTAGTTCAAAGTTATTTAAAATTCAAAATAAATTACTGCAGTAAATAATTCATAATTTAAAATAGTAAAATAAGTTTACTATTTTCAGCTTCTCAAGCATATTTCTAACACACCTCCTTCCTTTTGAAGCTACAAATTCTGAATTTATGCCTTGTAAACCTATAACTGGAAGCGACTTTGTACGTAAATTTGCCAACTGATCTTTGGACTTGCAGTAAATTGAGTTCACTTTTCTATTTTACTGCATCTCATGATTATCAATGAAATAAGTTGGCTCTTCTTTTGGCTTCATTTGCATCGTGCCTTGAGGGTTGTCAACTTTCTTCCGGATTTGCATCTTGCCTTGAGGGTTGTCAACTTTCTTCCGGATTTGTATTTTTCCTTGAGGCATATCAACTTTCTTCCAAATTTTATTTTTCTGAAATATTGACAACTTCTTTTTTGCCACATTTTCACATATGTCCTCATTTGGAGGATTCTAGACACTTTGTAGATTCTTTTGGCTCCATTTTCCATCTTCTGTTGGATTAAATGAGAAGTTTTTACCTCTCATTTTAACCATTAAAATCTCAAGTTCACTTGCATCATAAATGTAACAATGTTTATCTTCAAAGGATACTTTAAATCCTTTTTGCATTAGTTGTCCAACACTCAATAATTTTGATCAATATCAGGAGCATAAAAAACATATGAAATTTTCATAGTGCCCGACTTTGTTCGTATTGCAACAATTCCTTTTACCTTAGCAAGAATATAATCACCATTCGAAATTTTGACTTTCTTATTTCCCATATATGTGAACTCTTTGAAAATATTTCTGTCATATGTCATGTTGTTTGTACAACCACTATCAATCAACTAAAAATTAGATTTCTTGGTCGATAGAATAGTTGCCACAAACAAGTGATCTTCTTCTTCTTCATTGGCGACTTGTACATATGCTTCATGCTTTTGATATTTGCCTTTACAAATTACATCTGCATGACCAAGTTGGTTACAGATATTGCACTTTGCATCTGGCCTCTTCCAACATTTGAACGGTGAATGATCTTTTTTGCCACAATGCTGACAAAGGTGTGTAATTTTTCTTTGCGTTATTATCCTTGCTTTGAGTTCTGTGGTTGGCTGCCAAGGCTCCTTCAACCATACCATCTTACCTCATAAGGCTCCTTTGCTTTTGTTCATGCAATGCATTTAACAATTCTGCCAAGGTAATCTTGGATAGATCCTTTGTATTTTTCAAGGTAGTTATGGATACTTCATATTTTTCAGGCACCGTAAGAAGAATTTTTTCAACAATTCTTAAATCTTTAAATTTAGTGCCAAGCAACCTTACCTTGTTAAAAATGCCAAGAAACCAATCGAGTATTTTTTGACGCTCTCAAATTCTTTCATTTTCTGCAACTCGAATTCCCTTATTAAATTCAGCACCTTCATGCCTCAAATTCTTTCATCTCATGTATATTCTCCCTTCAGATAATCCCAGATTTTTTCTGCTGATTAGAGAGCCATAACTCTTGTGAAAATTGTTGCAGATACACTAGCAAATAAAATTGCTTTCGCCTTTGATTTCCTGATTTTCTTTTACTTGTGACACTTGATCTGGGCCACCATGGGATTGGTAGGCAGCATAAGAACATCATAATCCTCTTCCACGGCCTTCCAAAGATCTAAAGCCTCTAAGTAAGTCTCTATCTCACTCAAGAAAAGATTTTATTTAGGTCCTTTAAGAAAATGGCTCCTGATACCAATTGTCGGTTCTTGATAAAAGAAAATAAGGGAAATAACATGGGAAGATGACTGAAAAATAAAAAGAATATACTGGAATAGATGTAAAAGGAATTCATGTTTAAAATGCTCTATAATTTCACTATATCTGGACTACAATTTATACGATAAATGTTAACTTAAAAGACCTAAAAATAAGCACAAAATCTGGTAAAAATAGCACGATATAGCCAATTTTCGGACTGGTCATTAAAAAATAGCCAATGTTTACGAAGTCAATAAAAAATAGCCACTATTTTGCTGCAACAGAGACCGGTCCAGCATAATATACTGGAGTTCGGTGCACCTGTGTATGAACTCCAGCATATTATACTGGACCGGTATACTTTGCTGACTCCAGTATAATATACTGAAGACTGGAGCACCAGTGCTCCAAACTCTAGTATATTATACCAGACAATTATACTTGCTAGAACTCCAGTATATTATGATGGAGTTCTAGTGTACTTATGCTGGAACTCCATCATATTATGCTGGCGTTCCAACATACTTATCCTGGAACTCCAGTATAATATGTTGGAGTTCAAGCATAACTATGCTAGAACTTCAATATAATATACTGGCGTATTTTTCGGGTTTTGAACAGTGTTTTTGCTCAGATTTATCATTGCATGAAAAGTGGTTAAATTTCGATTACTTTTGAAACTAGGCTATTTTTGAACGACCAGTTATAAATCAGACTATTTTTGAATTTCTCCCCAAAATCTGCTGAAAATAACAAACTCCTAGAGACTAGTTCACTCTTAAAGACTAGTTTAAAATTATTTAAAATTCAAAATAAATTACTGCAATAAATAATTCTTAAGTTGAAACATTAAAATAAGTTTACTAATCTTCTAAAGCGTATTTCTAACAGAGGCTCTAACGACAACTCTTCTGCTAATAGAAAAAGATGATTATAAAATAAATGAAGAAGAAGAAGAATATAAAAATAAGGGTAAATTAGTCAAATTGTTGTATTGGGAAAAATTGAGTTTACATATTAAAGTGGAATAAAGATGATGTGTCAAGACACGTAGACTAGTCACAGAGTTACAGCTGGCAAAAAGACACGAGTTGCAACAGATACGAGCAAAGGTAAAGGAAGAAGCACAGGCAGATATTCAAAGGACTCGGCGCCCGTACCTATTTAAGTCATTTAGGTACATGAATCAAGGGGAATGAATCTGACAATATATGAGAGTACAGATACAATATTTAATGAGCATTAAATACTGAATACGTTAGAGAATCTGTACTAGATACAATGATTGTGTATTGTAGCATTCAATGTCTTTAATTACTCATAATAGCCTTATTAAGACAAGGGCAAAACGCATATCTCCCAAATAGCTATAAAAGGAAGATAATTGATCAATTGTAGGGACACAAAAAACTATCTGAATATACTGGTTTACTTGCTTTCTTCCGATTATATCATTGCTAGTAAAATTACTCTCTTTTATATATGCTTTTGATTATCAGTAACCCGAGTTCTTCTAAAATTAAAGCTTTGATCAAAATCTCATTTTTTAGTTAAACAAATTGGTTCCGTTACCGGGAATCTGATAATCTATTCTCTTTTAGTTTAACTTTCCTTGTTGCACCAATCATATCGAATAGTAATGACAACATACCAGGAAATCAAGGAAACCAACAACTTTAGGGAGATCCATAGGGTAATCACACCCCGGTCCCTTCTCCACGAGGATCTCCTCGGCGGTCTCGTGAAGGCACTCCTAACGGATCTCATACAAATGGAAATGCTCAATTTGAAAATGTTGAAGCTATCGATGAAGCTTTGCAAAAACTAATTGTTGCTCAGGTCAATAAAGCTCTCTAGGCTTTTGCTAGCCAGTTACCTGCTGCACCAACCCTACCCACTCCAATTAACAACACTTTGGAGAACCCTCGGTCCGGGATTGTTAATTCAGGTAGTGGTGGAACCCCCAACGAATCACAGGAGGGAGAACCAGGTAACATAGTCAATTCTAATTTACAAAATTTAGTACTAACATTGCAGAAACAGATCAAGGAGCAAAGTGACCGCATAGAACAGATACCTGGGGTGCCGCCCGTAATTAAAGGGTTAGATATGGATAAATATTCACAGTAACCCTGGAAGCCAAGTGCTGCTCCCCTCCTAATTCCAAAGAAATTCAAAATGCCTGATATTCTAAAATATGATGGAACAATAGACCCACGAGACCACGTGGCTGCATTCACAACAGGCGTAAAAGGCAACGATTTGACTAAGCAGGAGATTGAATCAATATTAGTCAAAAAATTCGGTGAAACACTCACCAAGGGAGCATTAACATGGTATTTTCTTTTACCCAAACATTCTATAAATTCTTTTGCTGAGCTTGCAGATTCTTTCATCAAAGCACACCCGGGAGCTCAAAAAGTCGAAAAAAGAATGGAAGATATTTTAAAGATCAAGCAAAGGGACTCAGAATTGCTTAGAGAGTTCGTGGATAGATTCCAACGTGAAAGAATGACATTACCGCGTGTACCCGACAATTGGGCAGCTATAGCTTTCACAAGCAATTTGAATGAAAAAAGCTCAGAAGCTACGAGGCGACTCAAAGAAAGCCTTCGTGAATTCCCAGCTACAACGTGGAATGACGTTTACAACAGGTATAGCATGAAGCTGGGAATAGAAGAAGATACTGTTCCACGACTTTAAAAAGAAGAAAAGGTAAGTTCGAGACGTGCGGAGACCGAAAAAAGATCCGGTAAAAACAGGTACGAACCATACATGGGACCTATGAGAAAAGACTCACGATCAAGCAAGACTATCGAAGGTACGATCACAGATCAAGGAATAAAGAGTTAGGTTCTTCATCAAGATTTGGAAACAATCGAAATACCTATGAGTCACGTGATGATGATAGAAATTTGAAGGCAAGATCTAGCGGTTATAGTTTCAACGTGAGCACTTCTGAGCTCGCAGCTGTTTTGAGAAGCATGGGAGATAAGGTACGATGGCCAAAAGAGATGAGATCGAATCTAAACAGGCGCAACCCTGATCATTGGTGCGAGTTTCATAATGACCATGGGCATAAAATGGGAGATTGTAGGTTTTTACAAAGTGAAGTGGATCATTTATTAAAACAAGGATATCTCACCAAGTTGTTCAGTGATAAAGGTAAGCAAGCTTACATGAAGAACAGGCAGGAGCCCCCGAAGCCACCTTCTCCAAAAAGAACCGTCAACATTATAAGCGGAGGTAAAGACATCAATGGCGTATCATACACTGTGGCTAACAAAATTTCCAAAGTTACAATTACCCAAGGGAAACGGGTGCGGCATGTCATAGAGGAAGAAAGCATTACATTTGATGATGAAGATGCAGATGCAGATGCAGATGCAGATGGTGTATTCACCCCTCATAACGATGCACTGGTAATATCTCTAATTGTATATGATACTAATGTAAAACGATTTTTGATTGATCCAGGTAGTTCCGTGAACATTATTTTGCTAAGAGTATTACGTGAGATGCAAGCAGAAGATAAAATAATACCAAAGGCACATACTCTATCTAGATTTGACAATTTTAGTGTTGTGACAAAAGGAAAGGTAACACTCACCACATTCGCAGAAGGAGTCGTCAAAGATACAAAGTTTCAAGCAGTCGATATGGAGATGGCTTACAATATGATCCTTGGGAGACCATGGATCCATGAAATAGATGTTGTTCCTTCAACCTTGCATCAAGTCATTAAATTTCCATCACTCTAGGGAGTATATCAAATTCATGGAGATCAACATACATCCAGGAGCATCAATTCTGTAGCAGATTCAAATACAAAAAATGAAGGAAAATAGCAATCACAGAAGATAGTTGAGGGCACCACAACACAAACCTCAACTGAACAGGGACGAACAGACGTGGACTCAAGGCCTGACACCATTCAAGAACCAGAAGAAAAAGAAAATATCAAAACAACAATCGAGGAATTGGAGCCTGTTGTGTTATTCGCTCAATGGCCTGATAAGAAAGTCTACATAGGGGCCAATCTTAGCCAAGGCATGAGAGGTAAGTTAATTTAATTCATAAAAACTAATGTAGACTGTTTTGCTTGGTCCCACTCTGACATGATAGGGATACCACCGGAGGTGATGACTCACAAATTAAATGAAGACCCATCACACCCTCCTGTCAAGCAAAAGAAAAGAAAGCAAGGATCTTTCAAGAATCAGGTGATTCAAGAAGAGGTTCAAAAATTTCTAAAGATTGGATCCATCCGTGAGGTAAAGTATCGGTTAGCCAATACAATCGCAGTTCCAAAAAAGTACGGTAAGTGGCGTGTTTGTGTAGATTACACAGACCTTAATAAAGCTTGTCCTAAAGATTCATTTCCCCTACCACATATAGATCAGCTGATTGATGCAACTGCAGGGCATGAACTATTAAGCTTTTTAGATGCATATTCAGGTTATAATCAAATCAAAATGGATCCGGGAGATGAAGAATAAACTTCATTTGTAACAGATAGAGGAACTTATTGTTATAAGATAATGCCTTTTGGTCTCAAAAACGCTGGTGCAACATATCAGAGGTTGGTTACTAAAATGTTTCAAGAACATTTGGAAAAAACCATGGAGGTTTATATAGATGATATGCTCGTTAAAACTCAGCGTTCGAGAGATCACATATCACACTTGTCTGATACGTTTCAAATTCTGCGCAAATTTAATATGAAGTTAAATCCGGAGAAATGTGCATTTGATGTTGCATCAGGTAAGTTTTTAGGGTTTCTTGTTTCTAACCGTGGTATTGAAGTGAATCCCGCACAGATTAAGGCCATTGAAGAAATCCCTGATATGTTTTCAAGTAAAAAAGAAGTTCAGAGATTAACAGGAAGAATTGCAGTCTTGGGAAGATTCATTTCCAAATCATCAGAAAAGTGCTTCAAATTCTTTTCAGCTCTTAAAAAGCAGGATCATTTTGAAAGGAACGAGGAATGTCACCAGGCGCTCAGAAATTTGAAAACGTACTTATCAAATCCACCATTGCTGGCAAAACCAAAGGCTGAGGAAAAACTTCTCATTTACCTTGCTGTTTCAGAAGTAGTGGTAAGTGTTGTTTTAGTCTGTGAGGACCAAGGTAAACAATCTCTGATCTACTATGTTAGCAAATCTTTGTTAGATGCAGAGACATGGTGCCCTCAGTTGGAAAAGCTTGCACTTATATTAATCATGGCATCTAGAAAATTAAGGCCTTATTTTCAATGTCACCCTATTGCTGTAGTAACTGATTATCCATTACGTAATATATTACATAAGCATGAATTGTCAGGTAGGTTAGCTAAGTGGGCTATAGAATTAAGTGAATATGATATCACCTACCAACCTAGAACTGCTATAAAATCTCAAGTGTTAGCTAATTTCATCGCTGATTTTAGACAAGAAATGCAATTAGAAGCAGAAAAAGAGTTGCAGGTGTTCAACGGAGCTAACCCAGAAACTTGGACCTTGTTTACTAATGGTTCATCTAATGTAAAGGGTGCTGGTTTAGGGATTGTTTTGGTACCACCTACGGGTGAAACCATTCGACAAGCCATAAATTTTCATTCTATAACTAACAATGAGGCAGAGTATGAAGCTGAGATTGCAGGTTTAGAACTGGCACAAGAACTTGGCATAAATCAGATTATAATCAAAAGCGATTCAGAACTCGTAGTTAATCAAATGCTGGGGACTTATACAGCCAGGGAAGCAAGGATGCAACAATACTTAGCGAAGGTACATAATTTGATAAAGCAATTTCAAACTTGGAAAGTAATACTAATACCAAGGGATGAAAATGTTGAAGCCAACGCCTTAGCTAATCTTGCATCTGCGGCAGATGTGGAAAGCAATGAAAATGCTTCAGTTATTCACTTATTTCATTCAGTTCTCGACCCCGATAAGAATGAGGTAAATTTTAATAACTTAACTTGGGATTGGAGGAATGAGATTGTTGCTTTTTTGCAATATGGTACCGTCCCTGAAGAAATCTCATGCGCTTCGAAAAAAGGCTGCTCGGTACTGCTTAAAGCAAGGCAATCTTTATCGAAAAATGTTCTGTGGTCCCTTAGCCAGATGCCTCTGACCTTCTCAGACGGAGTACGTAATGAGGGAAATACACAAGGGGCATTGTGGGAATCACGCAGGAGGAAGATCATTGGTAAGAACCCTAATTAGGGAAGGGTATTATTAGCCTAAAATGGAAGAAGAAACAGAGTGTTTCGTGGCTAAATGCGATAAATGTCAAAGGTACGGTAACAATATGCATAGACCTGCATAATTACTACATCCGGTCATTGCACTGTGGCAATTTATGAAATGGGGAATGGATATCGTGGGTCCATTACCAGAAGCAAAAGGATAGGTAAAATTTTTGCTCGTACTCACTGATTATTTTACTAAATGGGTAGAGGTAGGAGCATTCAAACAGGTGCGAGAGAAGTGAAAGATTTCATTTGGCGGAATATCATATGCCGATTCGGTGTACCAAAGGAGATCGTGTGCGATAATGACCCTCAATTTATAGGAGCTCAAATCATGGAATTCTTTCAAAGTTGGCAGATTAAAAGGATTACGTCTATGTCTTATCATCCGGTGGGTAATGGGCAAGCAGAATCAACAAATAAAGTCATTATCAACAATTTGAAGAAGTTTTTAGAGGAATCAAAAGGTAATTGGCTAGAAGTATTACCTGGTGTTTTATGGGCATATCGCACAACCGCAAAAACAAGCACAGGAGAAACACCATTTTCGTTGGTTTATGGAGGAGAATCTCTAATTCCCATTGAGATAGGAGAGCCAAGTACGAGTTTTATGCAGGCAACAAAAGAGTCTAATGATGAAGAAATGCGTGTAAATCTTGATTTACTTGAAGGAAGATGAGAAGCTGCATTAATAAGAATGGCAGCATAGAAGCAAGTCATAGAACGGTACTACAACCGAAGAGCACGCCTCAAATTCTTCAAAATTGGGGTCTTCGTGCTCAAAAAGGTTTTCCAATCTACGAATGCAGCTAATGCGGGTAAATTAAGTCCAATATGGGAGGGACCCTATAGAATTCATGATATTGCAGGTAAAGGAGCATATGAGCTGGAAACAATGGATGACAAAATACTACCATCACATTGGAATGTGGTTCATTTGAAGAGATACTACTTCTAAGGAATACCCACGGTCAGGTATCTATATTTTAAAATTCTATTTTCGAATTGTTAAAATTTTACTAACGATTTTAGATTATAGACAAAAAGCTAGCCCGTACTAAATGATGAGTCACGACCTGCAAGGCACGTGGAATACATTAAACTTCCCGGCCCAGGGTTACAAATATTCTGATAGAAATTTAAAACGGGTTAAGCAGTCTTCATCTATAATTGCACCTACGAGTCCCGTATGTTTTTCCTTTTTCAGGAAAAGAACCAAATGAGAGGAATAATCAAGTGCTCGAGACTTCATACTTCAACACTCAAACACATGGAGGACTACATAATATACACAGACATGTGTATAAAGAAGGCAAAGAAGATTGAGAAAAATCAAAGAATCAAAGTTCAAGCCTGAAAAAGTCAAGTGTAGAGTAAAAGTCACGAAGTTACGAACTAAGGCCAAAGAAAATCTTACTATAGTTATGTTAAAGGCTATGTACTGAAACGGGTTAGAAATAAAAACCTTGTGTTTATTATTTTTATTTTTTTAAATCTGTTACAAGAAAAATAGTTACGAGAAAGTTATAGATGTAATTCACGTACATGTAAAGTATTATTCAAAACTAGACAAGGTTCAAATAAAAACTTGTCAAAGTTATTTCAAAGAAACATGTGTGTTCCTATTTCTTTTATCGTATGTTAAACACCATTATGAAGTTGAGACGTCTTGTTCATTAAGTGTCGAATATAAAAGGGCTCTCTTTTATAAAACTTATATTTAAATTAATTAGTCATAAGTTTAACAGAAGAATTTTTAAAGAATAAAAATGCAAATTATTCCGTAAGTCCTTAGAAATAAAGGCAATAATAAAGTAAACATAAGTTCAAGATAATAACAAGACAACTTCTTAATATTTAAAAAACTTAAGACTAAGTACGAACTTAGTTGTAAAGTTATGAATTGTTTATACAAATTGCCCTATGAAAAGGTCTGGGGACTTGCGTTTTCAAAATAAACCCTCAAATGAAACCAAGGGTTTGATCATAATTTTCCAAATAAAACAAAAACAAAGGTATTCAAACAATTAAAGCTGGTCACTGAGAAGGTGAAGGTACTGAAGTAGGAGTATCAACAGTTGCGAGCTCAACTTGACTTGCAGCAACAGGCTCGACTGGGCTTGAAATAGTAGGGATACCCGTATCGACTTCAACATTCACGGAAGCTTCGGCCACGGGAGAAGGAAAATCTTGAGTTTGTTGAGCTTTTTCAATAGTTTCATTGATTTTAGCCAACTCAGATTCCAAGTTAAAATTCTCTTGGCCAGCTTGAATTAGGGTATCACGACGTGAATTCAAAAATGCCTAACTTACTTCAATAGCAGATTTATCTTCAAGGATCTCATAATCCCTTTCCCAGTCAGCAATCTCGTTCTTTAACTTCTCATTTTCAGCCAAGCCAGATGTGTAAGAAGTCTGGAGAGAGGCATAGGAGCTTTCTAAAGCACGCACCTTATCAGAAGAAACTCGAAGGTCTTCTTGTGCCTGAGTCAAATTTTGTACGAGCTCCCCAGCGTAAGCTTCTTTTTTACTCAAAAGAGTCTTCAACTCTCTGATTTCTTCACTAGCCTTGGATAGCTGCTCTAAGAAGGAAGTTTCAATGCGAGTTTCCTCTTTATCTGCTTGGCTTGAGGAAGCCTTTTCAACCACCAACTCCGAAGTCAAAACCCGTACCTGCTGCTCCAAGGTACTCTTACTCTCTTCTAAATATTCCACATCAATTTGCAAGCTCTCAAATTGTTCCCTCCAATTGCACGCCTCTATCATAGAATCACGCACTAATTGATCTGAGTGGGCAATTCTTTACATCATCTCTGTGCCGATAAGGTTGCTAAAAAGGGGAAAAAGAAATAAGAATCCTTAAAGATAAAAAAATTACAAAGTAAAAGAAAGAAGAGAAGGGGAATACCTTCAAAGTGGCGTGCACAATATCGTTCATCAGGGTCAAGGAACTATGGCTCTCTAGCTTAGCTTTTTCAATTGGGCCAATTAAAAGCTTTAGCCATACATTCGCTTGACCTGATTTCCTTAAGAGACTATCCTCAGTAGAGACTTCAATGACTACTTGCCTCATAGCAGCACTCCTACTTGAGGAGCCAACTTCAGTGCGATGAATGTTTGGAGGAGGAATTGTTGAAGGAGGAATAGAAGAGGTGGTAAAAATAGTTTGGGGAGGAATAGAAAAAATCGAAACTGGCAAAGAATGAGTTACAGACACGGGTGTCGAAAAAGAAGCCAATGGTACTTCATTTATAACAGGGCCTAAGCCTTCACTACCAATCCCGCTAATAAAAAGCTGCTTAGCAGAATCATGAGCAGCAGCGGGAGCAACGTCATCATCAAGAATCAGTACCGGAGTCTCAGCAGACTCGGTAAGAGGAACAAAACGACGGGGGGATACCTCTGCTTCATCATCAGAAATGATGCGTCTTCGAGCTCGTGGCCTTGTCACCAAAGAGCCCATGTCTTCCTCCTTTTCAGAGTCTTGTTCCTCAACAACAACGACTTTTCTTTTTGCAGAAGAACCCAGGATTATTTCTTGAGCCCTTTCCAAAGAGATGCGGAAAGCTGCGACTGCCTCGGCAGAGACTCCACGAATAGCAAATCTTGATAAAAAGATGGATTGAAATTAGTGCAATAAAAAAATATACACGAAAAGATGAAATGAAATAAAAGCTCTTACCATGCGTTTTTACTTTCCAATCAAAACGGTTAGAAATTGTCTTCCAAGACCTACCATCCATTGGTGCAGTCCTCAATAACTTATCTACCCAATCAAAGAAATTGGGAACATCTTCCACAAATCCCATGGTTGCAAAAAAAAAAGCAAAATTAGAAAAGTTGACAAACTTGAAGAAAAAAGGTACGAGAAAGTTAAAAAGACTTACATGCAAAATTCCACTTCTCAGGGAAGGGAACATTATCATCACCCACTAAACCAACAGTAGGGGTAGCAACAAACCTGGCATACCAGCCACGGTCTTTGTCATCCTCAGGGCTCACCAAAACTCTCTTGCTCCTGGCTACTAGTGTGAAGACACCATTGTGGAAGAGTCTAGGGGAGTAAAGGTGAATCAAATGAGAGAAAGTAAAGGGAACACCGGCTGTGTTGGTCAAATGCCTCAAACAAGCAACAACCCTCCATATGATTGGGCTAATTTGACCCAAACAAACATCGAAGAAACGATAGAACTCAAGAATAACAGGGTCGATAGATGGTCTAAACCCTAAGTTGAAAGGGTATGTATAAACAAAAGAAAACCCGGTTATGCAAGAAGTGATTCTTTGATTTGGACTAGGGGTGATAAAAGGAAAATAACTACTCCAATGACAGTCTCTATGAACTACAGAAATCAAGCCTTCTGTAATTTGAGTGGGATAAATATCAGCATGCCAGAGACTTGGTTCCTAAGAGATTCTCTGTCATGATAAAAAGATAGTTCCATAGGAACTATCTCCTCTACTGTAGGCTCACGAAGAGATTCATAAGGTTCTTTACCTCTTGAAGAAGATCTTTGTGAAAGTGAACCCCTAGTTCTAGAAGAAGGTCCAGAACTAGGTAAAGGAGTGGAAGAACCGCGAACAGATCCTAAATTACGAAGCCTACCTCCCCTTCTGATTCTAATGGGGGCATTAGGGAAGGTATCAACTATGGGAACCCTTCTAGGGTTAGAATTTGAAGAAGACAAGATGAAGAAGGATGATACGATGAAGAAGCAAACAGAGATTTGAGAGGTTGAATATTCAGTAAACTTTATGTGGATAAGACAAATAAAGAAGTTATATTTATACTGATAAGCTACCGCCGAAGGAAAAAGTGTAATGAAGGAAGTACCATAATAATGATAACTGACGCTTCGTGAATAGTGGAGCCATGAAAAAGCCTTAAAAGGTGCTGCAAAATTGCAGAACTAATAAAAAGGTGAACGTGTGAAGAGCATTAAATAGAAGTTGAAGCGTCAATTTTGTCATAGCATTAATGGTTACAAAATTTTTCGTTTTAATGAAATTCACTTCCCAAATATTCAATTGATGAATAAATGGCAAGTGGGGGGACTATCTGTATTGGGAAAAATTGAGTTTACATATTAAAGTGGAATAAAGATGACGTATCAAGATACGTAGACTAGTCACAAAGTTACAGCTGGCAAAAAGACCCGAGTTGCAACAGATACGAGCAAAGGTAAATGAAGAGGCACATGCATATATTCAAAGGACTCGGCGCCCGTACCTATTTAAGTCATTTAGGTACAGGAATCAACGGGAATGAATCTGACAATATATGAGAGTACAGATACAGTATTTAATGAGCATTAAATACTGAAAACGTTAGAGAATCTATATTAAATAAAATGATTGTGTAACGTAGCATTCAATATCTTTAATTACTCACAATAGCCTTATTAAGATAAGGGCAAAATACATATCTCCCAAATAGCTATAAAAGGAAGATAATTGATCAATTGTAGGGACAAAAAACTATCTGAATATACTGGTTTACTTGCTTTCTTCCGATTATATCATTGCTAATAAAATTACTCTCTTTCATATATACATTTGATTATAAGTAACTCGAGTTCTTCTAAAATTAAAGCTTTGATCGAAATCTCATTTTTCGGTTAAACAATTGTACTTTCTTACATCAATGACAAAAAAAGTAGAAAATATTTTACAAAAAATTTAAAATAATAGAAGAAAATGTAATATCTAAATTACAAGAAAAGTTAGTGTATCGAAATTAAATTCATTGGAGTTCTCACAAATTATACCAAGAATATTGAATTAGTACTTCCACTTGCCAGATGACATTTGCGAATTGAAGTGGATCAGGTTATATATATTCTTGCTGACGAGTCAAGTTCAACTCGAACAACATCACTTGCATGAATTACATTTTCTTACTTTCTCCTTTTGGAGTAATATGGAGGAGATTGTATGCCCTTCTTTATATGTTGAAATGGAAAAAATAATATTTACACTATTGTTGTCACTTTTTATCGGGAAAATTAACTTTAACACCTTGCCTTCTTAGTAATATATGGATAAGTACAATAATAATAATGCTACTTATGTTTTGCAAACATGTGTTCTATTTTATAAATTAACCTTTTCAACCGGGCATGCACACGAACGGGAATCTGGTGTATTTGTAACATCAAATCAAGCAAATGGGACTCCGCGAGACCCGTACGACCGCAATAGTTGTGATGAGTAACAACAAGCTAAGGTAGAGATCATCATAGTATGCTATCCCAGGAACGCTATCCCATAACATATACTCCTTCCTAAAAAGAACGACTCCTTTCTAAATTTGAAAATAATTTAGTTTAAACTTTCAATTCTATCCTTAATGGGAAGCTTTTATAACCACACAAATATTCTGGACCCTTTTTTGACTTGTTTAGGACCACAAATTTCAAAAGTCATCATTTTTTCTTAAACTCTGTGTTCAGTCAAACAGATTCATATAAATCAGAATGGAGGGAGTATATAAATTTTCACAGAGGGTGTGTTTGTCGTAAGGGAAAATAGTTTCCAAAAAAATATTTTCTTGAAAAATAATTAGTAATTTTATTCATTTTCCGGTATTTGGTACGTAAATTAAGGAAAAAGACTTCTCAAGAGTATTCATAAATAATTTAGATACAATAAACATAAAGTCATAAACTTTCGAACCAACAACCTTTCGAACCCACAAATTTCATAAACTTCCGAACCGCTAAATTTTTGAAATCCCAAACTTTCGAAGCCGTAAACTTTATAATTTCTAAACACGTAGACTTCCAAACACATAAACGTCCGAACTCGTAACTTTGAAACTTGTAAAATTTCGAACCTGTAAACCGAAAGATGAAAACACTAAAACTAAAAATATATAAAAAAAATATATTTTTTTCGGGGAAGGGGGGGGGGGAGGTTTGCGGAAAAAAGAAAAAACAAAAATTTAAAATTAGAAAAAAAAATTTTTTTGTGCGGGGTTGGGGGGAGAGAGGCAGTTATCACGACCCGGATTTTCCACCCTTGGGAGTCGTGATGGCGCCTACTAGTGAAAGCTAGGCAAGCCGACAATTACAAATTTTATAATCCTTTTTCCTTATCTTTTAACAATTTCACAAGTTAACATCTGATCAATATCAGAATAAATAGTGCGGAAGATGAAATTCAACAATTTAACTAAATACTAGTATGAAAGTCAAAATATAACTCCACCGAGAACTGGTGTTACAATGTCACGGACTATCTAAGAATATTACAAATAGGGTCTGAACAAAGAAAAATACTGGTTTGTCTCTGAATTAAGTAAGAACAGAAGGAAATAGGATAGAAGGGGACGCTAAAGCCTGCGTAATTCTGCAGGACTACCTCGGGTCTCCGCTGGACTGAAGGCAGCAATCTCACTATGGTCCAAATGCTCCAGCACCAGGATCTGCACACAATGCAGAGTGTAGTATCAGCACAACCTACCCCATGTGCTGGTAAGTGTCGAGCCTAACCTCGACGAAGTAGTGACGAGGCTAGGACTAGACTATCAAATAAACTTGTATAGTTAAATCATATACGACAAATAATGATAACTGAAACTAGCAGTTAAAGATGGAAAAGGGGAATATACTACGGGGAATATCAAGTACTAACAGAATTTCAATAGAGAAGCATAAAGAACATCATAATTTCATATCAGCAAGAATAAGGAAAACAGTAACGAATCAATATTCACTTTTATTCTTTCTTGTTGCGGCATGCAACCTGATCCTAATCATATAATACTATTGCGGCGTGCAACCCGATCCCAATCATATAATAATGTTGCGGCGTGCAACCTGACCCCACTTGTCCACCCTTATCACTCCTTGTTGAAGCATGCAACCCGATCCCATATAATATTGTTACGGTGCGAAACATGATCCCATTTAATATTGTTGCGGCATACAACCCGATCACAATATACAAATCAACACCAATAATAAAAGAATCTCGGTAAGGGAACAATAGTATAACAATAATATCCCGGCAAGGAAAACAATATCATAATCAATAACATCCCGGCAAGGGAAACAATAACATCCCAGCAAGGGAAACAGTAACATCCCGGCAAGGGCATCAACAATATATCTCACCTCATTTCCACAATCACTTCACAACATAGGTCTCAACTTGAGTCAATGCTCAACAATGGTAAAATAGCAAGAATACTTTCATAAGCCTTGTTCAAAATTTATAATCATCTTATTAAGCATGGACAATACATAACAGAGTCGCAACAATCATAGAATAAGACTTACAGGCATGCTTGACACCAACATATAGATACTCGTCACCACACCTATATGTTGTACTCACCACTTAACACATAGCAAATAAGACCACAACTCCTATTCCCTCTAGCTAAGTTTAGACCAAACACTTACCTCGATTCACGGACAAATTAAGCCTCAACTACCGCTTTACCCCTCGGTTCCACTTCCAATTCGCTTGTATCTAGTCACAATTTACTTAATAACACTAATATATGCTAAATAAATCAATTCTAATGCATGAAAATAGATTTCCCATTAATTTCCCCAAAAAGTCAAAAATCGACCTGGGGCCTGCTTAGTCAAAACCCGAAGTTCGAACCAAAATCCGATCACTCATTTACTCACGAACTCAAATATGTAATTAGTTTTGAAATCAGACCTCAAATCAAGGTCCTATCCCCAAAATTTGAAAATACTAAGTTCTACCCAAAATCTCCCAATTTTCCATGAAAAACCCTTGATTTTGAAATGAAATTATGTAAAAAGATGAATTAGATTGAAAGAAATGAGTCAGAAATGACTTACTAATGATTTAGAAGAGTTTGTGCCCCTGAAAAATCACCCAGAGACGTTTTAGGGTTTGAAAAGTTGTAAAAATGAAGAAGAATCCCATCTGAAATCCCACTTAGCAGGTGCAGATGTCGCAATTACCACCAGGGGTTCGCAATTGTGAATCCTGAGAATTCCTGCTAGCTTCGCAAATGCGAAGAAACTGTCGCGTTTGCGACCCCTGACAATTCCTACCATTTTCGCATTTGGGGCCTCTGGAATTTCTGAGGTTTTTTGCATTTGCGAAGAAATGCTCGCAAATGCAAGCGAGGCTGGACATGGCTTATTTCGCATTTGCGATCAGCCCTTCACATTTCCCATGCCATCAGACATCGCATTTGCGATCCCTGATCTCGCAATTGCGAGATCAGAGGACAAAATACCAGAACTGAGCCTGCAACAATTTTCCTAAGTCTAAATTCACTCCGTAGACTATCCAAAACTTACCCGAGCCCTCGGGGCTCCGAACCAATTATGTACGTAAGTCTTAAAATATTATACAGACTTGCTCGTGTGATTAAATCATAAAAATAACATCAACAACTATGAATTCAACAACAAATTCATAAAACTACTCAAGAACATTTTGAAAAATGTGGGGAATAAGATGAGATGGGTTGGTAATGTGGGGAATAAGATGAGATGGGTTGGTAATGTGGGGAATAAGGTGGGGAAGGTTGAGAAGGAGTTTTGGAAAATGTTTTCTCTTTTCTTGATAAGGAAAATGAGTTCATAAGGAAAATATCTTCTAAAATATTTAAGCCAACCAAACATGGAAAAATTGGAAAAAAATTTCCGAAAAATATTTTCCTTCATACCAAACACACCCAAAATATCAAATGGAGTCTTTATGATATACAAAAGAATAGTTAAGCTCGAGACATAGTGCAGCGGCTAAGTAAAACAACAATATAAAGCTTAGGCTACCACTGGATTAACATACAACAAGATATCAAATAATGGCTCACCGGCCTCATCTTAATTAATTGAAAGTAGTACCAACACGCTAGAGATTATTGTATATAGTCAAAACCAGACTCCTCTATTTCATGACAGATTGAGATTGAAACATGAAAGGTTGAAGATCAACCCCGGGTTCCATTAAACTAGGATATAAAGCAAGAATGTCCGTCATCGAGAACATCGAGTCAATGACCCCGGAATCGACCCTGACCCCGAATGAGCTAGAGGAAACATTGTCAAACCAAATAACAGATGCCCAAAATATTTCGGGTATCATGACGGGAATCTCGGCATGTATCAATGAGAAATCGGGTAATCAGTAAATCATAGGATTTTTTACCTTTTATAAAATTGTACCTAAAGTAGAATTCCCCTACTATATAAAGGGGATCTGATTATTTGTAAAACACATAGTTACACACATCTCAAAGCAATATAATGTTACTTTCTTTTTGCAAGCTGCTCTTCCTCTATATTTGATATCATTTGAATTGCATCCAGTTCAAGTGAGACTTACTTTTCAAGGCTATAATTGTCCAGCCTGATACCGATTGTTGCTTCTTGATTAAAGAAACTAAGGGAAATAATCGGGGCAGATGACAGGAAAATAAAAAGAATATACTGGAATAGATGTAAAAGGATCTGAAGCTGAAAAGTCTCCATAATTTCACTGCATCTGGATTACAATTTATAAGATAAATGCTAACTTAAAAGACCTAAAAATCAGCACAAAATCTGCTGAAAATAACAAACTCCTAGAGACTTGTTCACTCCTAAAAACTAGTTCGAAAGTATATAAAATTCAAAATAAATTATTGTAGTAAATAATTCTTAAGCTGAAACAGTAAAATAAATTTACTATTTTCAGCTTCTAAAGCATCTTTCTAACAGATGCTCTAACGGTAACTCTTCTGCTAATAGTAAAAGATGTTTATAAAATTAATGAAGAAAAAGAATATAAAAATAAGGGTAAATTAGTCAAATTGTACTTTCTTACATCAATGACAAAAGAAGCAGAAAATGTTTTACAAAAAATTTAAAATAATAGAAGCAAATGTAATATCTAAATTACAAGAAAAGTTAGTGTATCTGTATTGAGAAAAATTAAATTTATATATGTTGAGATACGTGGACTGGTCAAATAGTCAAAGAATTATAATTAGTCAAGAGTCACGGGCAGCAATAGAAACGAGCAAAGGCAAAGGAAGAGGCATGGGAGGACATTTGAAGGATTCAACGCCCGTACCTATTTAGATCATTTATCAAAAGGAACTGATCTGACCATAATAAAGAGCGCAGATACGAAATTCGATAGACATTAAATACCGGATACGTTAGAGAATTTGTATTGATTACAATGATTGTGTAATGTAGCATTTAATGTCTTTAATTATTCATAATAGCTTCATTATGATTTGAAGGAAACACATACCTTCATGACACCTATAAAAGGGAGGTATCTAGTCATTTGTCAGGACATACACAATTGAAATATACTCTGTTTCACTTTTTTTTCTCCTGATTACACTCTTGTTACTCCAAATTATTCTCTTATACATATTCTTTTGATTATCAGTAACCCGCGTTCTTCTAAATTCTAGCTTTGACTAAAATTCTATTTTTTGGTTAAACAAATTGGTTCCGTTACCGGGAATCTGATAATCTATTTTCTTTTCACTTGACCTTCCTTGTTACATCAATCATGTCGAATAACAATGACAACACCGTAGGAAACCAAGAGAACCAACAAAGTCAGGGAAGCCCACAGAACATTAACATTCAGGTTCCTACTCCGGGTTCCTACTCCGCAGGACTCTCCACGGCAATCTCGTGAGGGTACTCCCGATGGATCTCAAATAAACGAGTATGCTCAATTTGAAAATGCTGAAGCTGTTGATGAAGCTCTGCAGAAGTTAATTACTGCTCAGGTCAACAAAGCTGTTGAAGCACTTGTTAACCAGTTACCTGTTGCAACACACACACCTTCTGCAAATAATAACACTATAGAAAACCCTCGTTCCGGGCTTGTTAACTCAGGCAGCGGTGGAACCCCCAGTAAATCGCAGGAGAGAGAACCAGGTAATATAATTAATTCTGATTTACAAAATTTAGTACTAACATTGCAGAAACAGCTCAAGGGGCAAAGTGAACGCATAGAGCAGATACCCGGAGTGCCGCCCATAATCAAAGGGGTAGACATGGACAGATATTCACAACAACCCTGGAAGCCGAGTGCTGCCCCACTCCTAATTCCAAAAAAGTTCAAAATGCCTGATATTCCAAAGTATGATGGAACGACAGACCCACGGGACCACGTGACTACATTCACAACGGGCGTAAAAGGCAATGATTTGACTAAGCAGGAGATCGAGTCGGTATTAGTCAAGAAATTTGGTAAAACACTCACCAAAGGAGCACTAAAGTGGTATTCCCTTTTACCTGAAAATTCTATAAATTCTTTTGCTGAGCTTGCAGATTCTTTCATCAAAGCGCACTCGGGAGCCCAAAAAGTGGAAAAAAGAATGGAGGATATTTTCAAAATTAAGCAAGGAGATTCAGAATTGCTTAGAGAATTCGTGGACAGATTTCAACGTGAAAGAATGACATTGCCGCGTGTACCTGATAACTGGGCAGCTATAGATTTCACAAGCAATTTGAATGAAAAAAGCTCGGAAGTTACGAGGAGACTAAAGGAAAGCCTTCGAGAATTCCCAGCTACAACGTGGAATGATTTTTATAACAGGTATAGCACGAAGTTGAGGATTGAGGAAGATACTGTTCCCCGATCTCAAAAAGTAGAAAGTATACGTTCAAGACGTGTAGAGAATGAAAAAAGATCCGGTAAAAATAGGTACGAGCCTTATATGGGACCTGCGGGGAAAGACTCACGGTCAAAACATGATAATCAAAGGCACGATCACAGATCAAGACACAGAGAATCAGGTTCTTCATTAAGATTTAGAAACGAGCGAAACAACGATGAGTCACGGGATGATGATAGAAATTTAAAAGCGAGATTCGGAGGTTACAACTTCAACGTCAGCACCTCCGAGCTCGTAGCTGTTTTGAAAAGCATGGGAGATAAGGTTCGATGGCCAGAGGAAATGAGATCGAATCCAAACAGGCACAACCCTGACCATTGGTGCGAGTTCCATAATGATCACGTGCATAAAACAGCAGATTGCAAATTTTTACAATGTGAAGTTGATCATTTATTAAAACAAGGATATCTTACAGAGTTGTTCAGTGAGAAAGGCAAGCAAGCTTACATGAAGAACAAGCAGGAGCCTCCAAAGCCACCTTCTCCCCAAAGAACTGTTAACGTTATAAGTGGGGGTGAAGACATTAATGGTGTGTCATATACTGCGGCTAACAAAACTTCCAAAATAACTATTACCCAAGGGAAACGGGTGCGGCATGTTCTAGAAGAAGGCAATATTACATTCAATGATGCAGATACATATGGCATATTAATCCCTCATAACGATGCATTGGTAATATCTTTAATTGTGCCTGATACTAATGTGAAACGAGTTTTGATTGATCCAGGTAGTTCCGTGAACATTATTTTGCTAAGCGTTCTACGTGAGATGCAAGCTGAAGATGGAGTAATACCAAAGGCGCATACTCTATCTGGATTCGATAATTCCAGTGTCGTCACAAAAGGAGAAGTAACACTTACCACTTTTGCTGAAGGGGTTGTCAAAGATACAAAGTTCCAGGTAGTAGACATGGAGATGGCTTAAAACATGATTCTGGGGAGACCATGGATCCATGAAATGGATGTTGTTCCTCCATGGGAAATTTGTCAAATTCGCAGATATCAACATACATCCAGGGCTATTAACTCCGTTACAGATACAAACACGATAAGTGAAGGCAAATAGCAATCACAGAAGGCAGTTGAGGACACCACAACACAGACCTCAACTGAACAAGTGCGAACAGATGTAGACTCAAGGCCTGATACCATTCAAGAACCAGAAGAGAATGAAGATATCAAAACAACAATAGAGGAATTAGAACCTGTCGTGTTGTTTACTCAGCGGCCTGATAAAAAAGTCTATGTCGGGGCTAATCTTGACCAAGGAATGAAAGGTAAGTTAATCGAATTTTTGAAAACTAACATGGACTGCTTCGCTTGGTCCCACTCCGATATGACAGGAATACCACCGAAGGTGATGACTCATAAACTAAATGAAGATTCATCATATCCTCTTGTAAAGCAAAAGAAAAGAAAGCAGGGAACTTTCAAGAATCAGGTGATTCAAGAAAAAGTCCAAAAATTGCTAAAAATTGGTTCCATTTGAGAGGTAAAGTATCCTAACTGGTTAGCTAATAGTGTTGTGGTTCCAAAGAAAAATGGTAAGTGGCGGGTTTGTGTAGATTATACAGATCTTAACAAATCCTGCTCTAAAGATTCTTTTCTAAAGTAATGCCCTTTGGTCTAAAGAATGCAGGTGCAACGTACCAGAGGTTAGTTACCAAAATGTTTCAGGAATATTTAAGAAAGACAATGGAGGTATATATAGATGATATGCTTGTTAAAACTCAGCACTCAAAAAATCACTTATCACACTTGTCTGACACATTTTCAATTCTGTGTAAATATAATATGAAGTTAAATCCCGAAAAATGTGCATTTGGCGTTGCATCAGGCAAGTTTTTGGGTTTTCTTGTTTCTAACCGTGGAATTGAAGTAAATCCTGCACAGATTAAAGCCATTGAAGAAATCCCTGACATATTTTCAAACAATAAAGAAGTTCAAAGATTAACAGGGAGAATTGTGGCCTTGGGAAGATTCATCTCTAAATCATCAGAGAAGTGTTTTAAATTCTTCTCAGCTCTTAAAAAGCAGGATCATTTTGAATGGAATGAGGAATGTCAACAAGCACTTAGAAATTTGAAAACGTACTTATCAAATCCGCCTCTATTGGCAAAACCAAAGGCTGGGGAAAAGCTACTCCTATACCTTGCTGTTTCGGAGGTGGCGGTAAGTGCTGTTCTGGTCCGAGAAGAGCAAGGTAAACAATCACCTATCTATTACGTAAGTAAATCTTTGATAGATGCAGAAACGAGGTATCCTCAGTTAGAAAAACTTGCAATTGCGTTAATCATGGCATCTCGGAAGTTAAGACCTTACTTTTAATGTCATCCTATCGTTGTGGTAACTACCTACCCTTTACGTAACATACTACATAAGCATGAGTTATCAGGTAGGTTAGCTAAGTGGGCAATAGAATTAAGTGAATACGAAATTGCATACCAACCTAGAATTGCTATAAAATCGCAAGTATTAGCTGATTTCGTGGCTGATTTTAGTCAGGGAATACAGTTAGAAGCAGAAAAAGAATTACAGGTATTTAATGGAGCCAACCCAGGAACTTAGACTTTATTCACTGATGGCTCATCTAACGTGAGAGGAGCAGGTTTGGGGATAGTATTGGTACCACCTACGGGTGAAACCATTCGGCAAGCTATTAAATGTCATTCCATAACTAACAATAAGGCAGAATATGAGGCTATGATAGCAGGTTTAGAACTAGCACAGAAACTTGGCATAAATCAGATTATAATCAAGAGTGATTCACAACTCGTAGTTAATCAAATGCTGGGGACTTATACAGCCAGGGAAGCAAGGATGCAGCAGTATTTAGAAAAGGTACGGGAATTGGTAAAACAATTTCAAGATTGGAAAATTAGACAAATACCCAGGGACGAAAATCTTGAAGCAGACGCCCTAGCTAATCTCGCATCTGCAGCTAACGTGGCCAACGATGCAAATGCCTCAGTGATACATTTATTTCATTCAGTTCTTGATCATGATGATAATGAGGTAAATTTTAATAACTTAACCTGGGATTGGAGGAATGAAATTGTTGCTTTTTTGCAGTATGGAACCGTCCCTGATGACAAGAAAAAGCCCTATGTGCTTCGAAGGCAGGCCGCTCGGTACTACTTAAAACAAGGCAATCTATATTGTAAAATGTTTGGTGGACCCTTAGCAAGATGCTTTGGACCTTCACAAACAGAGTATGTAATGAGAGAAATACACGATGGTCATTGCGGGAATCACGCGGATGGAAGATCACTAGTAAGAACCTTAATTAGGGCAGGTTATTACTGGCCTAAAATGGAAGAGGAGGCAGAAAGTTTTGTAGCCAAATGTGATAAATGCCAGAGGTACGGTAATAATATGCATAGACCTGCGGAATTCTTACATCCAGTCATTTTGCCGTGGCCATTTATGAAATGGGGAATGGATATCGTAGGACCATTACCGCAAGCAAAAGGACAGGTAAAATTTTTGCTTGTTCTCACTGATTATTTTACTAAATGGGTAGAGGCAGGCGCATTCAAACAGGTGCGAGAAAAGGAAGTCAGAGACTTTATTTGGCGGAATATCATATGTCGATTCGGCGTACCAAAGGAGATCGTATGTGATAATGGTCCTCAGTTTATTGGATCTCAGATCACGGAATTTTTTCAAAGCTGGCAAATTAAAAGGATTACGTCAACACCCTACCATCCGGTGGGTAATGGGCAGGCAGAATCAATGAACAAAGTCATTATCAACAACTTAAAGAATCGGCTAGAGGAATCAAAAGGAAACTGGCCCGAAATATTACCTGGAGTTTTATGGGCTTATCGCACAACTGCAAAAACAAGTACAGGTGAAACACCGTTTTCATTGGTTTATGGAGCTGAGGCTTTAATTCCAGTTGAGATAGGGGAACCAAGTACATGGTTCACACAGGCGACACAAGAGTCTAATGACGAGGAGATGCGTGTCAATCTAGATTTACTCAAGGGGCAGAGAGAAGCTGCTTTAATAAGAATGGCAGCACAGAAGCAAGTCATAAAACGATACTACAATAGAAAAGCACGCCTCAGGTTCTTCAAAATTGGGGACTTCGTGCTTAAAAAGGGTTTTCAGTCTACAAAGGTAGCTAACATAGGGAAATTAAGTCCAACATGGGAAAGACCCTACAGAGTGCGTGATGTTGCAGGAAAAGGAGCATATGAACTAGAGACAATGGATGGCAAGATACTACCTTCGCATTGGAATGCTGTTCATTTAAAGAGATACTATTTTAAAGAAAATCCACGGTCAGGTATAACCATTTTAAATCCCATTTTTGAATTGTTAAGATTTTACTAACGATTTTAGATGATAGGCAAAACGCTAACCCGTACTAAATGATGAGTCACGACTTGCAAGGCACATGGAGTAACATAAAATTCCTGGCCTAGGGTTACAATTATTCTGATAGAAATACAAACGGGTTATGCAGTCTTCATCAATAATCGTCCCTCCGAGTCTCGTATGTTTTTCCTTTTTAGGGAAAGGACCAAATGTGAGAAACTATCAAGTGCTCGAGGCTTCATACTTCAACACTCAAACACTTGGGGGACTACATAATAGACACGGACATGTGTATAAAGAAGGTAAAGAAGATTAAAGAAAAATCAAGCTTGAAAGAGTCAAGTCAAATGCAGAGTAAAAGTCATAAAGCCACGAGCTAAAGCCAGTCAAGTGTAGAGTAAAAGTCATAAATCCACGAGCTAAGGCCAAAGAAAAACCTCACTAGGGATAAGCTTTGTACTAAAACGGGTTATAAGAAAAAACTCCGTGTCTATTATTTATTGTTTTTTAAATCTGTTACAAGAAAAACAGTTACGAGAAAGTCATGGATGTAATTCAAATACATGTAAAGTTTTATTCGGAACTAGACAAGGTTCAAAAATAAAAACTTTTCCAAGTTATTTCAGAAAAACATGTGTATTCCTGTTTCTTTTGTCATATGATAATACCATTATGAAGTTGAGACGTCTTCTTCATTAAGTATTGGAATATAAAAGGTCCCTCTTTTTTAAAACTAATGTTTAAATTAATCATGAGGTTAACAGAAGCATTTTTCATAAAACAAAAATGCAAATTATTCTGTAAGTCCTTAAAAATAAAGGCGAGAATAAAGCAAGCAGAAGTTTAAGATAAAAAACTTCTTAATATGTAAAAAAAACATCCAAGACTAAGTTCCAACTTAATCATCAAACTACGAAATTGTTTAGATTACCCCATTAAAAGACTTGGGGACTGACGTTCCTAAAATCAACCCTCAAATGAAGTTAAGGGTTTGATTACTATCTTCTAAAGTCAAAACAAAAATAAAATCATTTGAATGATTAAAACTGGCCACTGAGAAGTTTGTGGAATTGAGGCAGGGACATCGATAGCAGCAGGCTCAATTTGGGCAGGTGCATCAGCAGGCGCGGCTTCAACTTGACTTACAGCAACGGGCTTGATCGGGTTTGAAATAGTCATGACACCCGTATCAGCTTCAACATTCATAAAAGCTTCAGTCACGGGAACTTCATCCATAGAAGAAGGGAAGTCTTGAGTCTGTTGAGCCTTTTTAATAGTTTCGTTGATTTTGGCTAACTCTAACTCCAGGTTGAAGTTTTCTTGGCTAGCTTCAAGTAGGGTATCACGACGGAAATTCAAAAAAATCCAACTTGCCTCAACAACAGATTTTTCTTCAAGGATCTCAAAATCATTTTCCCAAGCAGTGATCTCATTTTTTAGCTCTTCATTTTTAGCCAAGGCAGAGCTGTGGGAAGCTTGAAGAGAGGTGTGGGAGCATTCTAAAGCACGCACCTTATCAGCAGATATTCTGAGGTCTTCTTGTGCTTGAGTCAAATTCTGCACAAGCTCCCCAAAGTAAACTTCCTTTTGATTTAAAACAGCCTTTAACTCTCTGATCTCTTCACTAGATTTAGATAGCTGCTCTGAAAAAGAGGACTCGAGACGCTCTTTGTCTTTCTCTGCTTGGCGTGAAGAAGCTTTTGTAACCGCCAATGCTGAGGTTAAGGCCCGTACTCGTTGCTCTAAGGTATTCTTGTTCTCTTGCAAGCTCTATGTCAAGCTGAGCACTCTCAAATTGCCCCTTCCAATTGGTTGCTTCCAATTAAGAGTCACGTGCTGTCTTGTCCAAAGGAGCAATTCTTTTCATCAACTCTGCGCCGAGGAGATTAGCCTAAAAAAGAAAAGAGAAGAAATAAGAATCTCAAAGATGAAAAATTTTGCAAAGTGGGAAAGAAGAAAAATACCTTCAGAGTGGCATGCACGATGTCATGCATTAAAGTCAGGGAACTATGGCTTTCCAGCTTTGCTTTTTCAATTGGGCCAATAAGAGGCTCTAGCCATATATCCGCCTGACCTAATTTTCTCAAAAGGTTATTCTCAGCAGGAATTTCAATAGTTACCTGCCTCATAGTGGCACTCTTACTTGAAGAGCCTGTTTCAGTATGATGAACTATAGGGGGGAATAGCCAAAGGAGGAGCAGGAGAAGAGGTAAGAGCAGTAGAAGAAGGAACGGAAATAGCTGGGGCCGGTAAAGAAGGAACCACAGGCACGGGTAATGAGAAAGATGATAAAGGTACTTTGTCTAAAACAGGCCCAACATCTTCACGACCAAATACACTAACAAAAAGTTGGTCGATAGACTCACGAGTGTCGTAGGGAGTGACGTCATCATCGCGTGATTCCCAAGACTATTTCTCGGGATCTCTCTAGAGAGATACGGGTTCCCAAAGGAGTACGGGTCCCCGAAGAGACACGAGAGGCTGCAACTGCTTGCGCAGTAACCCCTCGAATAGCAAATCATGACAATAAGAAGGATAAAAGTTAAAACAATAAAGGATAATATAAGCATAAAAAAAATGTGAACTCTTACCGTGAGTCTTAACCTTCCAACCAAAGCGATTAGAAAGTGTTTTCCAAGATCTACCGTCCATTGGCGCGATCTTCAGCAATTTATCTACCCAACCACGGAAATTGGGAACATCCCCCGCAACTCCTATGGTTGCTAAAAAGAAAAACAAGGGGGGGGGGGTAAAATTAGTAAAGTTGATAAATTTGAAAGAAGAAGGTATGAGAGGGATAAAAGACCTACGTGCAAAATTCCACTTCTCAGGAAAGAGGACATTATCTTCACCCACTAAACCAACAGTGGGGGCAACAACAAATCGGGTATACAAGCCACGATCCTTGTCATCTTCAGGGCTCACCAAAACCATCTTACTCCTGGCTACTAGTGTAAAAACACCATTACGAAAAAGCCTAGGGGAGTAAAGATGAATCAAGTGAGGGAAAGTAAAAGGAGCTTCAGCTCTAGTGGCTAAATGCCTTAAACAGACAACTACCCTCCATATGATTGGGCCAATTTGACCCAAGCATACATTGAAGAAATGGCAAAATTCGAGAATGACTAGGTCAATTGCTGGTCTAAACCCTAAAGTAAAAGGGTAAGTGTAAACAAAAGAGAACCCCGTTAAATAGGAGGTAATTCTCTGATTCGGATTAGGGATAATAATGGGAAAATCATTACTCCAATGGCAGTCCTTACGAACCAAAGGAGTCAAAACCTCTGTAATTTGAGTAGGGTAAGTATCGACACGATCTAATGCGGAAACTTGGTTTTTAAGAGATTCCCTATCATGGTAAAAAGACAATTCTGAAGGAACTATCTCATCTACTAAGGGTTCGCGTAAAGGTTCAGAATGGTCTTTACCCCTAGAAGAAGATTTTTGAGAAAGGGAACCTCTGGTCCTAGAGTAAGGACCAGAACTAGAAGAAGGCATAGACGAACCACCTCCTCGAGTAGATCCTAAACTACGAAATCTACCTCCCCTTCTATGCCTAACAGGGGCATTAGGGAAGGAGTCAGTAATGGAAACTCTCTCAGGGTTAGGGCTTGGAGAAGACATATCGAAGAGGAATGGTCTAAGGAAGAAGTCAACAAAGATTTGGAGAAATAAGTGTTCAATAAGCTTTATGTGATAAAGACAAAGGAAAAAATTATATTTATACCGATAAGCAACCACCAAAGGTAAAAGTGCAGAGGTGGAAATACCATAATTATGATAACTGGCACTTCGTTAATAGTGGCACCGTAAAAACCTTGAAAAAAGGCTGCAAAAACTGCAGAGCCAATGGAAAATCGACACGTGCATGAAGTATTAAATGGAAGTGACAATTGAAGCGTTAGTTTTGTCATAGCATTAATGGTGACAAAAATTCTCGTTTTAATGAAATCCACTTCCCAAATATTCAATTGATGAATAAATGGAAAGTGGGGGGACTATCTATATTGGGAAAAATTGAATTTATATATGTTGAGACACGTGAACTGGTCAAATAGTCAAAAAATTATAATTAGTCAAGAGTCACAAGCAGTAATAGAAACGAGCAAATTCAAAGGAAGAGGCACGGGAGGACATTTGAAGGATTCAGCGCCCGTACCTATTTAGATCATTTATCAAAAGGAACGGATCTGACCATAATAAAGAGCGCAGATACGGAATTCGATAGGCATTAAGTACCGTATACGTTAGAGAATTTGTATTGATTGCAATGATTGTGTAACGTAGCATTTAATGTCTTTAATTATTCATAATAGTCTCATTATGATTTGAAGGAAACACATACCTTCAAGACACCTATAAAAGGGAGGTATCTAGTCATTTGTAAGGACAGACACAATTAAAATATACTCTGATTTACTTGTTTTTCTCCTGATTACACTCTGGTTACTTCAAATTATTCTCTTCTACATATTCTTTTGATTATCAGTAACCCGCGTTTTTTTAAATTCTAGCTTTGACTAAAATTCTATTTTTTGATTAAACAGTATCGAAATTAAATTCATCGGAGTTCTCAGAAATTATACCACGAATATTGAATTAGTACTTCCACTTGCCAGATGGCATTTGCGAATTGAAGTGGGTCAGGTTATATATATTCTTACTGACGAGTCAAGTTCAACTCGAACAACATCACTTGCTTAAATTACATTTTCTTACTTTCTCCTTTTGGAGTAATATGGTGGAGATTGTATGCCCTTCTTTATATGTTGAAATGAAAAAAATAATATTTACACTATTGTTATCACTTTTTTATCGGGAAGAATAACTTTACGACCTTGCCTTTTAGTTATATATAGATAAGTACAATAATAATAATGCTATTTATGTTTTGCAAACACGTGTTCTATGTTATAAATTAACCTTTTCAACCGGGCATACACACGAACGGGAATCTGGCGTTTTTGTAACATCAAATCAAGCAAATGGGATTCCGGGAGACCCGTACGATCACAATAGTTGTGATGTGTAACAATAAGCTAAGTTATAGATCATCATAGTATGCTATCCCATAACATATACATTAATTCTCACAGAGGGTGTGTTTGGTATAAAGGAAAATATTTTTTGTGTTGGAAAATAAGTAGTAATCTTATTCATTTTTTGGTGTTTGGTACGCACATTAAGGAAAAAGACTTCTCAAGAGTATTCATAAATAATTTATATACAATAAACATAAAGCCATAAACTTTCGAACAACAACCTTCCGAACCCACAAATTTCATAAACTTTCGAACCGCTAAATTTTTTAAACTGCAAACTTTTGAAGCCGTAAACTTTATAATTTCTAAACACGTAGACTTCCAAATGGAGTCTTTATGATATACAAAAGAATAGTTAAGCTCGAGACATAGTGCAGATGCTAAGCAAAACAACAATATGAAGCTTTGGCTACTACCGGATTAGCACACAACTGTATTGGGAAAAATTGAGTTTACATATTAAAGTGGTGTAAAGATGACGTGTCATGACACGTAGACTGGTCAAAGTGGTCAAAGAGTTATGATTGGAAAATAGGCACGAGTTGCAACAGATACGAGCAGAGGCAAAGGAAGAGGCACGAGCGGTTATTCAAAAGACTCAGCGCCCGTACCTATTTAAGTCCAAGAATCAAGGGGAATGAATCTGACAGTCCATGGGAGTACAGATACAGTACTTAATAGGCCTTAAATACTAAAAACGTTAGAGAATATATATTAAATACAATGATTATGTAACGTAGCATTTAATGTCTTTAATTGCCCATAATGGCCTTATTATGACAAAGGCAAAATGCATATCTCCAAAGTAGCTATAAAAGGGAGAGAACGAATCAATTATCAACACACAAAATATTATCTGAATATACTGATTTACTTGCTTTTCTTCTGATTATCTTATTGCTAGCCAAATTACTTTCTTTCATATATATTCTTTTGATTATCAGTAACCCGAGTTCTTCTAAATTAAAGCTTTGACCGAAATCTCATTTTTTTGGTTAAACAAATTGGTTCCGTTACCGGGAATCTGATAATCTATCCTCTTTTAGCTTAACTTGTTGCATCAACCATGTAGAACAACAATGACAACATTCAAGGAAACCAACAACTTCAGGGAAATCCACAGGGTAATCAAACCCCGGTCCCTTCTCCACAAGGCTCTCCTCGGCGGTCTCGTGAAGGCTCTGTTGATAGATCTCATACAAATGGAAATGCTCAATTTGAAAATGTTGAAGCTATCGATGAAGCTTTGCAGAAACTAATTGTTGCACAGGTCAATAAAGCTCTTGAGACTTTTGCTAGCCAGTTACCTGCTGCACCACCCACACCCACTCCAAATAACAACACTTTGGAGAACCCTCGTTCCGGGCTTATTAATTCAGGTACTAGTGGAACCCCCAGCGAATCACATGAGGGAGAATCAGGTAACTTAGTCACCTTTGATTTACAAAATTTAGTACTAACATTGCAGAAACAGCTCAAGGAGCAAAGTGACCGCATAGAGCAAATAATTGGGGTGCCGTCCGTAATCAAAGGGATAGATACAGATAAATATTCGCAACAACCCTGGAAGCCAAGTGCTGCTCCCCTCCCAATCCAAAGAAATTCAAAATGCCTGATATTCCAAAATACGATAGAACAACAGACCCACGAGACCACGTGACTGCATTCACAACAGGCGTAAAAGGCAACGACTTGACCAAGCAGGATATTGAATTAGTATTAGTCAAAAAATTCGGTGAAACACTCACCAAGGGTGCATTAACATGGTATTCTCTTTTACCCAAAAATTCTATAAATTTTTTTGCTGAGCTTGTAGATTCTTTCATCAAAGCACACTCGGGAGCTCAAAAAGTCGAAAAAAGAATGGAAGATATTTTCAAGATCAAGCAAGGGGACTCATAATTGCTTAGGGAGTTCGTGGACAGATTCCAACGTGAAAGGACGACATTACCACGTGTACCTGATAATTGGGCAGCTATAGCTTTCACAAGTAATTTGAATGAAAAGAGCTCAGAAGCTACGAGGGGACTCAAGGAAAGTCTTCGTGAATTCCCAGCTACAACATGGAATGACGTTTACAATAGGTATAGCACGAAGCTAAGGATAGAAGAAGATATTGTTTCATGATTCCAAAAAGAAGAAAAACTAAGCTCGAGACGGGCGGAAACCGAAAAAGGTCCAGTAAATATAGGTACGAGCTATACATGGGACCTGCGGGAAAAGATTCACAATCAAAATAGGACAATCAAAGGTATGATCATAGATCAAAGAATAGAGAATCAGGATCTTCATCAAGATTTAGGAATGATCGAAACACCCATGAGTCACAAGATGATGATAGAAATTTGAAGGCGAGATTTTGCGGTTACAATATCAATGTGAGCACTTCCGAGCTCGTAGCTATTTTGAGAAGAATGGGTGACAAGGTACGGTGACCAAAAGAGACGAGATCAAATCCAAACAGGCGCAACCCTGATCATTGGTGCGAGTTTCATAATGATCACGGGCATAAAATAGCATACTGTAGATTTTTACAAAGTGAAGTTGATCATTTATTAAAAAAAAGGGTATCTCTCCGAGTTATTCAGTGAGAAAGGTAAGCAAGCTTACATGAAGAATAGAAAGGAACCCCCTAAACCACCTTCTCCTAAAAGGACCGTCAACGTTATAAGCGGGGGTGAAGACATCAATGGCGTAACGTACACTGTAGCTAATAAAATTTCCAAAGTCACAATTACCCAAGGGAAACGGGTGCGACATGTATTAGAGGAAGACAACATTACATTTGATGATGCTGATGTGGATGGCGTATTATCTCCTCATAATGGTGCCTTGGTAATATCTTTAATTGTGCATAATACTAATGTGAAATGAGTTTTGATTGATCCAGGTAGTTCCGTGAACATTATTTTTCTAAGAGTATTACGAGAGATGCAAGCTGAGGATAAATTAATACCAAAGGCGCATACTTTAGCTGGATTTGACAATTCTAGTGTTGTGACGAAAGGAGAGGTAACACTCACCACATTCCTAGAAGGAGATGTCAAAGATACAAAGTTCAAGTAGTAGATATGGAGATGGCTTACAATATGATCCTTGGGAGACCATGGATCCATGAAATGGATGTCGTTCCTTCAACCTTGCATCAAGTTATTAAATTTCCATCACCATGGGGAATATGTCAAATCTGCGGGGATCAACACACATATAGGAGAATCAACTCTGTAGTAGATTCAAGTACGAAAAAATAAGAAAAATGGCAATCACAAAAGACAGTTGAGGGCACCACAGTACAAACCTCAACTAAACAAGGGCGGACAGATGTGGATTCAAGGCCTGATACCATTCAAGAACCAGAAGAAAACGAAAATATCAAAACAACAATTGAAGAACTGGAGGCTGTGATGTTATTTGCACAATGACCTGATAAGAAAGTTTACGTAGGGGCCAATCTAAGCCAAGGTATGAGAGGTAAGTTAATTGAATTTTTGAAAACTAACGTGGACTCTTTTGCTTGGTCCCACTCTAACCTGACAGGAATACCCCCAGAGGTAATGACTCACAAATTGAATAAAGACCCAACGTACCCTCTTGTCAAACAAAAGAAAAGAAAGCAAGGAACTTTCAAGAATCAGATGATTCAAGAAGAGGTTCAAAAATTGCTAAAGATTAGATCCATCCGCGAGGTAAAGTATCCTAATTGGTTCGCCAATACTGTTGTAGTTCCAAAGAAGAACGGTAAGTGGCGAGTTTATGTGGATTACACAGACCTTAATAAATCTTGTCCTAAAGATTCTTTTCCACTACCACATATAGATCAACTAATTGATGCAACTGTAGGGCATGAACTATTAAGTTTTTTAGATGCATATTCAGGGTACAATCAGATCAAAATGGATCTGGGAGATGAAGAAAAAACTTCATTCATAACAGACAGAGGGACTTATTGTTATAAAGTAATGCCTTTTGGTCTCAAAAATGCTGGTGCAACATATCAGAGGTTGGTTACTAAAATGTTTCAAGAACATCAGGGAAAAACCATGGAGGTTTATATAGACGATATGCTAATTAAAACTCAGCATTCGAGAGATCATATATCACAATTGTCTGATACATTTCAGATTTTGCGCAAATTTAATATGAAATTAAATCTGGAGAAATGTGCATTTGGTGTCGCGTCAGGTAAGTTTTAGGGTTTTCTTGTTTCTAACTGTTGTATTGAAATGAATCCCGAACAGATTAAGGCCATTGAAAAAATTACTGATATGCTTTCAAGCAAAAAAGAAGTGTAGAGGTTGACAGGAAGAATTGTAGTCTTGGGAAGATTTATTTTTAAATCATCAGAAAAGTGCTTTAAATTCTTTTCAGCTCTTAAAAAGTAAGATCACTTTGAATGGAACAAGGAATGTTAGCAGGCACTCAAAAATTTGAAAACATACTTATCAAATCCACTATTACTCGCAAAACCAAAAGCTGGGGAAAGACTGCTCATCTACCTTGTTGTTTCAGAAGTAGCGGTAAGTGTTGTTTTAGTCCGTGAGGACCAAGGTAAACAATCTCCGATATTTTATGTTAGCAAATCTTTATTAGATGCAGATACACAATACCCTCAATTAGAAAAGCTTGCACTTGCATTAATCATAGCACCTAGAAAATTAAGGCCTTATTTTCAATGTCATCCTATTACTGTAGTAACTGCTTATCCATTACGCAATATAATACATAAGCATGAATTGTCAGGTAGGTTAGCTAAATGGGCTATAGAATTAAGTGAATATGATATTACCTACCAACCTAGAACTGCTATAAAATCTCAAGTGTTAGCTGATTTCGTGGCTGATTTTAGCTAAAGGATGCAATTAGAAGCAGAAAAAGAGTTGCAGGTGTTCAACGGAGCTAACCCAGGAACTTGGACTTTGTTTACTGATGGTTCATCTAACGTAAAGGGTGCTGGTTTAGGGATTCTTTTGGTACCACCTACTAGTGAAACCATTCGACAAGCCATAAAATGTCATTCTATAACTAACAATGAGGTAGAGTATGAAGCTGTGATTGCAGGTTTAGAACTGACACGAGAACTTGGCATAAATCAGATTATAATCAAAAGTGATTCACAGCTCATAGTTAATCAAATGCTGGGGACTTATATGGCCAAAGAAGCAAGGATGCAACAATACTTAGAAAAGGTACGGGATTTGATAAAGCAATTTCTAACCTGGAAAGTAACACAAATACCAAGGGATGAAAATGCTGAAGCCGATGCCCAAGCTAATCTTGCATCTGTGGCAGACGCGGAAAGCAATGAAAATGCTTTAGTTATTCATTTGTTTCATTCAGTTCTCTACCTTGATAAGAATGAAGTAAATTTTAATAACTTAACTTGGTATTGGAGGAACGAGATTGTTGCTTTTTTGCAGTATGGTACCGTCCCTGAGATAAGAAAAAAGCTCATGCACTTCGAAAAGAGGCTGCTCGGTATTGCTTAAAGCAAGGCAATTTTACCGAAAAATGTTCGGTTGTCCCTTAGCAAGATGCCTCGGACCTTCTCAGACAGAATACGTAATGAGAGAAATACACGAGGGGTATTGTGGGAATCACACATGAGGAAGGTCATTGGTAAGAACCTTAAGTAGGGCAGGTTATTATTGACCCAAAATGGAAGAAGAAGCGAAAAGTTTCGTGGCTAAATGTGATAAATGCCAAAGGTACGGTAATAATATGCATAGGCCCGCGGAGTTATTACATCCGGTCATTGCAACGTGGCTATTTATGAAATGGGGGATGGATATCGTGGGTCCACTACCGCAAGCAAAAGGACAGGTAAAATTTTTGCTCGTACTCACTGATTATTTTACTAAATGGGTAGAGGCAGGAGAATTTAAACAGGTGCGAGAAAAGGAAGTTAAAGATTTCATTTGGCAGAATATCATATGCCGATTCGGTGTACCAAAGAAGATCGTATGTGATAATGATCCTCAGTTTATAGGCACTCAAATTACAGAATTCTTTCAAAGTTGGCAGATTAAAAGGATTACGTCTACACCTTATCATCCGGTGGATAATGGGCAAACTGAGTCAAAAAACAAAGTCATTATCAATAATTTAAAGAAGAGTTTAGAGGAATCCAAAGGTAATTGGCCAGAAGTGTTACCTGGTATTTTATGGGCATATCGCACAACATCAAAAACAAGTATAGGAGAAACACCATTTTCATTGGTTTATGGAGCTAAAGCTTTAATTCCAGTTGAGATAGGAAAGCTGAGTACATGATTCACACAGGAGACAGAAGAATCTAATGACGAGGAAATGCGTGTAAATCTTGATTTACTTGAAGGAAGAAGAGAAGCTGCACTAATAAGAATGGTAGCACAGAAGCAGATCATAGAACGATACTACAACCAAAAAGCACGCCTCAGATTCTTCAAAATTGGGGACTTCATGCTCAAAAAGGTTTTTCAATCTACGAAGGCAGCTAACTCGGGGAAATTAAGTCCAACATGGGAAGGACCCTATAGAATTCATGATATTGCAGGTAAAGGAGCATACGCGCTGGAAACAATGGATGGCAAGATACTACCATCACATTGGAATGTTGTTCATCTGAAGAGATACTATTTCTGAAGAATACCCACGGTCATTGAATTATTAAAATTTTACTAACAATTTTAGATGATAGGCAAAACGCTAACCCGTACTCAATGATGAGTCACGACCTGCAAGGCACGTGAAATAAATTAAACTTCCTGGCCTAGGGTTACAATTATTCTGATAGAAATTCAAATAGGTTAAGCAGTCTTCATCTATAATCGTACCTCCGAGTCTTGTATGTTTTTTCTTTACAGGGAAAGGACCAAATAAGAGGAACAATCAAGTGCTCGAGGCATCATACTTAAATGCTCAAACACTCGGGGGACTACATAATATACACGGGCATGTTATAAGGAAGGCAAAGAAGATCAAGCCCTGGAAAGTTCACTCATTGAATGAGTCAAGTGCAGAGTAAAGTCACGAGCTGAGGCCAAAGAAAAACCTTACTATAGTTAGGGTAAATGCTATGCACTAAAATGGGTTATAGATAAAAACCTCGTATTTCTTACCTTACCATAGTTAGGGTAAAGGCTATGTACTGAAACAGGTTATAGATAAAAACCTCGTGGTTATTTATTTTTTAAAGTTGTTACAAGAAAAACAGTTACGAGAAAGTTATAGATGTAATTCAAATATGTGTGAAGTGTTATTCAAAACAAGACAAAGTTCAAATAAAAACTTGTCAAAGTTATTTCAAAGAAACATGTGTATTCCTATTTCTTTTATCGTATGTTAACACCATTATGAAGTTAAGACGTCTTCTTCATTAAGTGTTGAATATAAAAGGGCCCTCTTTTATAAAATTCATGATTAATATAAATATTCATGAAGTTAATAGAAGCATTTTTAAAGAATAAAAATGCAAATTATTCTATAAGTCCTTATAAATAAAGGCAAAAATAAACTAAACAGAAGTTCAAGATAGTAACGAGAAAACTTCTTAATATTAAAAAAGTTAAGACTAAGTACGAACTTAGTCATAAGCTGTGAATTATTTATACAAATTGCCCCATGAAAGGTCCGGGGACTTGAATTTCCAAAACAAACCCTCAAATGAGACCAAGGGTTTTACCACAATTTTCCCAAAAAACAAAACAACACAAAGAAATTCAAATGACTTAAACTTATCACTAAGAAGATGTAGGAACTGAAGTAGGTGCATCAACAGCAGTGGGCTCAACTTGGTTTACAATAGCGGGCTCAACTGGGCTTGAAGGAGTTGGGATACCCGTATCAACTTCAACATTCTCGGAAGCTTCGGCCACGGGAGAAGGAAAATCTTGAGTTTGTTGAGCCTTCTCAATAGTTTCATTGATTTTAGCTAACTCAGATTCCAAGTTAAAAGTCTCTTGGCTAGCCTCAACTAGGGTATCATGGCAAGAATTCAAAAACGCCCAACTCACTTCAATGGCAGACTTATCCTCAAGGATTTCGTAATCTCTTTCCCAGTCATCAATTTCATTCTTTAACTTTTCATTTTCAGCCAAGGCAGACGTGTAAGAAGCTTGAAGAGAGGTATGGTAACTTTCTAATGCACAAACCTTATCAGAAGAAGCTCGGAGGTCTTCTTGTGCTTGAGTCAAATTCTGCACGAGCTCACCAGCATAAGCTTCTTTCTCACCCAAGAGAGCCTTTAACTCTCTAATCTCTTTGCTAGCTTTTGACAACTGCTCTGAGAAAGAAGTTTCAAGACGAGCTTTTTCTTTATCTGCTTGACTTGAGGCAGCCTTTTCAACTGCCAACTCCGTAGTCAAGGCCCGAACCTGCTACTCCAAGGTACTCTTACTTTCCTCTAAATATTCCACATCAATCTTAAGGTTTTCATACTGTTCCTTCCAATTGTATGTCTCTAATTGAGAATCATGCACTAATTGCTTTGAGAGGGAAACCCTTTTTCATCATCTCCGTGCCGATATGATTGGCCTAAAAACGGGAGAAATGAAGGGAATTGAGAACCACAAAGATAGAAAAATTACAAAGTAAAAGTTTTAAAAAACAAAAGAGAAGGGGAATGCCTTTAAATAAGCGTGCACAATGTCATTCATCAAGGTTAAGGAGCTATGGCTCTCTAGTTTGGCTTTCTCAATTGGTCCATTTAAGGGCTTTAGCCATACATCTTCTTGACCCGATTTCATTAAAAGATTGCCCTCAGCGGGGACTTCAATGATCACTTGCCTCATAGCACTACTCCTACTTGTAGAGCCAACTTCAGCACGAGGAATGATTGGAGGAGGAATTGTCGAAGGAGGAACAATAGAAGTAGTAAAAACAGTTTGGGGAGGAATGGAAACAGCCGAGATCGGCAAAGAAGGAGTCACAGACACGAGTGTAGAAAAAGAAGCCAGGGCTGATAAAATGCTGCTCAACAGAATCATGAGCAGCAGCGGGAGCAACGTCATCATCAGAAATTACAACTGGGGCCTCAACAGACTCGGTAAGAGGAATAGAACGGTGGGGGGATGCTTCTTCTTCATCATCAGAAATGATGCGTCTACGAGCCCGTGGACTTGTTACCAAAGAGCCCCTATCTTCCTCTTCTTCAGAATCTTGGTCATCAACGGCTTTTCTTTTCGATGAAGAGCCCAGAGTTATTTCTTGATCCCTTTTCAAAGAGATACGAGAAGCCGCACTGCCTCAGCAGTAACTCCTCGAATAGCAAATCCTGATAGAAAGAAGGATTGGGTTAAGTTCAGGAAAAAAAGAATATGTAAAATAAAATAAAATCTCTTACCATGAGTTTTTACTTTCCAACCAAAATGTTGGGAAATGGTCTTCCAAGATCTACCATCCATTGGTGCAATTCTCAACAATTTTCCTAACCAATCACGGAAATTGGGAACATCTTCCACAACTCCCATGGTTGCTAGAAAGGAAAAGTAAAATTAGAAAAATCAACAAAACTGAAAAAAAGGTACGAGAAAGTTAGAAGACTCACGTGCAAAATTCCACTTCTCAGGGAAGGGAACGTTCTCATCACCCACTAAACCAATAGTATGGGAAGCAACAAACCTGGCATACCAGCCACGGTCTTTGTACTCTTCAGGGCTAACTAGAACTCTTTTGCTCCTGACAACTAGTGTAAAAACACCATTACGAAAGAGTCTAGGGGAGTAAAGATGAATTAGATGTGGGAAAGTAAAAGGCACACTGGCTATGTTGGTCAAATGCCTCAAACAGGAAACAACCCTCCATATTATTGGGCCAATTTGACCTAAGCAAACATCAAAGAAACGACAGAACTCGAGAATAATAGGATCAATAGCAGGTTTGAATCCTAATGTGAAAGGGTACGTATAGACAAAGGAAAATCCGGTTAGGTAAGAGGTAATTCTTTGATTCGGATTGGGAATAATGATAGGAAAGTCATGACTCCAATGGCAGTCTCTGCGAACTAAAGAAATCAAACCTTCAGTGATTTGAGTGGGATAGATATCGGCGTGATCTAAAGAAGATACTTGATTTCTAAGAGATTCTCTGTCGTTATAGAAAGATAGTTCCACGGGAACTATCTCCTCTACTAGAGGTTCACGAAGAGGTTTAGAAGATTCCTTACCTCTAGAAGAAGATTTGTGTGAAAGAGAACCTCTAGTTCTAGAAGAAGGGCCAGAACTAGGCGAAGGAAGAGAAAAACCATACAAGGATGAAGATCCTAAATTACGAAGCCTACCTCCTCTTTTGCTCCTACTGGAGACATCAGGGAAGTTATCAACTATGGGGACCCTTCTAGGGTTAGGGTTTGATGAAAACATGATAGTACGAGGAAGAAACAAACAAATATTCAAGAACTGAATATTTTGAAAACATTATGTGACAATGAAGAAAACTATATTTATGCTACGAAGCAACCGTCAAAGGAAAAGGTACATTGATGGAAAGGTCATAATGAGAACTGACGCTTCGTGATTAGTGAAGCTGTGAAAAAGCCCTAAAAAATGCTGCAAAGTTGCAGATCCAATAAAAAGGTCCCACGGCTGAAGAACATTAAATGGAAGTAACAAATAAAGCGTTGATTCTATCATGGCATTAATGATGACAAAAATTCTCGTCTTAATGAAATCCACTTCCCAAATATTCAATTGATGAATAAATGGCAAGTTGGGGGACTATCTGTATTGGGAAAAGTTGAGTTTACATATTAAAGTGGTATAAAGATGGCGTGTCATGACACGTAGACTGGTCAAAGAGTTATGATTGGCAAAGAGGCACGAGTTGCAACAGATACGAGCAGAGGCAAAGGAAGAGGCACGAGTGGTTATTCAAAAGACTCAGCGCCCGTACCTATTTAAGTCCAAGAATCAAGGGGAATGAATCTGACAGTTCAAGGGAGTACAAATACAGTACTTAATGAGCCTTAAATACTGAAAACGTTAGACAATCTGTATTAAATACAATGATTATATAACGTAGCATTTAATGTCTTTAATTTCCCATAATGGCTTTATTATGACAAAGGCAAAATGCATATCTCCAAAGTAGCTATAAAAGGGAGAGAACAGATCAATTGTAAACACACAAAATATTATCTGAATATACCGATTTACTTGCGTTTCTTCTGATTATCTTATTGCTAGCCAAATTACTTTCTTTCATATATTCTTTTGATTATCAGTAACCCGAGTTCTTCCAAATTAAAGCTTTGACCGAAATCCCATTTTTTGGTTAAACAACAACAAGATATCAAATAATGGCTCACTGGCCTCATCTTAATTAATTGAAAGTAGTACCAACACGCTAGAGATTATTGTATACGGTCAAAATATGGCTCCTCCATTGCATGACATATTGGGATTAAAATATGAAAGATTGAAGATCGACCCCGAGTTCCACTGAAGTAGGATATGAAGCCAAAATGTCCGTCCTTGAGAACATCGAGTTCATGACCCCAGAATCAACCCTGACCCTGAATGAACTCGAGGAAACATCGCCAGACAGAATAACGGATGCCCGAAATATTTCGGGTATCACGGCGGGAATTTCAGCACGTATCAATGAGAAATCGGATAATCAGTAAATCATGGAATTTTTTATCTTTTATAAAATTGTAGCTAAAATAGGATTCCCCTACTATATAAAGGAAATCTGATTATTTGTAAAACACATGGTTACACACATCCCAAAACAATATAATGTTACTTTCTTTTTGTAAGCTATTGTTCCCTTGTATTTGATATCATTTGAATTGCACCCAGTTCAAGTGAGACTTACTTTTCAAGACTATAATTGTCCAAGTTGTACAGTTTGAATTTATTTTATAATTGTTCACTTTAATTACAATTCCATTTATCGCTTTTAATCAATTTAATTCATGTATCCTTAAAATAACTTATAAATTCAATTGTTATCCGATTTTCAGGGTAAATAGTTTGGTGCCCACCGTGGGGCTGAGGATAATAATGGTTATTTGATACAAATTTTCATAACACACACTATTTAACACTTGTTTTTTGAAGTATCTCTAATTTTAGGTTAAAGCTCAATATGTCAAACTCACAATTGGCACCCCTACATGTGTGACACCTCCTTATTAAACACCTGACAGGGTATATAAGAGAGTTTTTCAAATTAAAGTGACATTATTCGAAGTGAGATTATTTTATTTATTTCAGATTCGCCACTTGGAATATTTTAATTGGTGTTCCAAGTCACCGGTCTATTCTAAATCCCAAATCGATGAAATTTGACTTTCCTTTTGAAGTCTGCGAACCAGAAATTCTGAATAAGGAATTCTATTAACCCGAGGGAAAATGTTAGGCACCCCCGGATTCCATGATTCTAGCACGGTCGCTTAAACTATCATAATTGGCCTATTATCTGATTTTAATACATGTTTTAGCCTATGGTGTATTTTAACTTATTAACCGCTTTTAATTATTTTTTTTTAAAGAAGATTCAACATTATCTAAAACACATCTTTGAACCACGCCATATGAAATGCACCCGCGGTCCGCGGCACATTTTATTTAATATTGTTGAGATCTGGATTTGGGTCACATGAAATGCACACTCAACTTTAAGGAAATTAATTTAAATTACGCACCTAAAGCAACTACGCACTTTCAAATTTGCGAGGGCATGGAAAATTCAACTAAATGGCACGCCTCAATTTCTAAAGATTTAAAATTAATTAAATAAGGGCCATGCATTTTTGAGATTTTATTTGGCATGGCACACCTCGATTCCGATTTTAAAGGAAACTCAAACTAAGCTTTGAGGGCTATAAACTAATCTTATTTAATACGACACACCCCAAATCTATTTAATGAAATCTAACTAATTAAACACTAATGGAATTTGAACTCTACTTTTAATACTAATGCTCAAACTAATTAAAAGAAAATTGCCTTGAAGAGAACATGGCCAATTATTTGAAAGAAAATGGCTTGGGCCATCAACAACATTTAGGTGGGGAAATTAAAAGGCAGGCCCAAACATGATAGGGCCATGCAATTCCGTTTCAGGGGGTCTCATGTTCCTAGGCCCAAAAGGGCCTACACCTTTTGAGAACCAAGGACGAAATAGGGCGAGACTCGAGTTCGAGTCTCCAGGCATGCGTACAATATCAGAAAATTAAAAGGGTACCAATATTGAACCCAGCTAACTGTCAACAATGCACAACTATACATACCCTCAGATTTAAATCAGTTCAAGCTAACTGAATGAACATTTGCATAAGCTTCCAACCTCAATTAAACCCTTTTCCATACATGCAACAACAAATAAAGATCTTAGGGATTATCAAATAAACAATCTAAATTTAACATCAAACTTGACTTAAACATGCTTACAATCACACCCATAGTAATTTTGTACATATCTTGACCCTTAAGGTCATCACTCAAACCATTTTTCTTATCCAAATAATTGTAAACAGTATAATAATTTTAAAACCGTTAACGATTTTACAAAGTAGAGTACTACATGGTTTTCCAAATAGCAAATACAACACTAGATAAACTTCAACATGAAAATTGCTGGTTTCAGACCTTAGGAACATCAACTTAAACAGATTCAAACAAGTTCCCTCAACAACACTGATTTCAACAAACTAAAGCAGATATCAAACATGCTTAACTCTTCTAAAATTTCTACTACACTAATTCCCTACCACCCACACATATAATTAGAAAACTTCAAATATTTAAACTAAGCAAATGAAAGAAACATTTATCCAACACTATAACAGAGTCTAAAAATACAATGAAGAAGAAACTAAATAGCTTATGAGCATAGGCAGAGTGCTCTTCAAATACAAACGAGCTCAAATGCATTTTCCAACAAGCTCCATGTTTTCCATACATATAACCACATTTACAACTTCACTTTCCATTCAATGGTTCAAAGAAATACCTTGAAGAGAAACAAAGAAGTGAAGAATCAGCAAGAGAGCAGCAGCAAAAATTAATTTAGCACCAGCAATGAAACAGTGCCTAAGTCAGCAAATTAAGCCTCAGATTTCAAACTAATTTCAACATTCAAAACCCCCAAATGCACAACTTCTACTGAACCTCTTTAAGTTCTAACTTATCACAAGGGAATTAGAACTCAAAATCAAGCAGAAATTCAGGCCATTTTTAATACTTTTTTTTGAAAGAAAGAACTCAACCGTTTTGTAATTTTTCAGAAATTTTTGTCTCTAAAAATCTCTTTTGTGAATGAAGAAAGAGTGCCTTTATAGGTAAGCCTTAGGGAAGCCTAAAATGGATTTAGTTTTGCACATTAAACCTTTTAGAGTTTTTATTTTTGCTGTTGTACCATTAGTTTAAAAATCAGCATTTCAATTTAGTCCCAAAGACATCTTCCTAGCAGCTTCCTAAATCAGTTACTGAAGATTCCCTAAACTAAAATCCCTAGACTACTCTTAAAACCCCTGCTATTTACTCCAGAAACCAAACAGACATGGGTCAAATTGATCCAAATCAAATTGTTATGTGTCCGCAAAATCTGGGTTTTGGGCTCCGAATTTTCAGGGTCCAAGTTCAATTAAACTCAGACGAACCCACACAGCCCAAAAGCTTGCAGAGTCCAAAAACTCTAAAACCCTGAGCCTCCTAAGAAAGAGTAGAGACAGAAAATCCAACCACATACAAAACTCGAAACCAGAAATAAAATACTAGCTAAACAAATCTAAAATTAACATGCAAACACGGATGGTTTGAAGAAATGGAAAAAACAAAAATCAGAAAAATAAAAGAAAGAAACAGAAGAAGTTCAGAAGAGAACTACAAATGAAAATTAAATAATAGAAGATAAAGAAAATACCTAAGAAGTGGTCCGAACAATAGAAATTGCCAAAATCTTCAAACCTTTAAATTTTCGGCCGAGTTTGACATTAATCCTGTATTCTTATCAAGAACACAAGAATAAAATTAACCTAGACCTTAAACCTTACTGAAATCTCGATTTTGAGTTTTTTGGGATTTTAGGGTTTGACTTTGATTTAAGATTCGACGAGTTTCAGAGGGATTCGAGGGAAAACAATTAGAGATTGGGAGAGAGGAAGGTGTAAGGCTTTGGGGTGTTGATTTGGGACGATTTTGGGGTGGCGCCGCCACAGGAGATGGTAGGGATTTTTGGGGAGGTGTTAGGGTTTAGAAGGGTGTTCTCTAAAGATGGTGAATGAGAGAGATGATTAGGGGGGGGGGGGTAATGTTCGGACAGTTATATACTGTCACAGACCCCAGTTCACGTCCGTTCGATTGAGTAAAGTCAACAGTTCAGATGATGAGAGACCAAAACAATGTCGTTTGGTTCCTGAGTGGGTTTGGACCGGGTAAAGGGACAAGCTTGGGCTGGTTTGGTCAGGTAATTGGGGAATTCAATTGGGCCTGGTAATTTTTAACTAAAATGGATCAAAACCATACCTTCTCTCATTCTTTTCCTTTTCTTTTTTTTTTTATTTCAAAAATCTTTTTGTTTTCAAGATTAAAAATAAAACCTAAATTAATCACTAAATCGAATTATCCTACCAAATTAAACTAATTAGCTCTAAATAATATTTACCATAATTAATTAAATACCAAATTAAAAGAAAACTACCAAAATTTGAAATTAAACAATAAAAATGCAAAAAATAAGTTATTTTTTGTGATTTTTTCATTTTTGTAAAACAAACTAATTTACTAATTGATCTACAAAATGTAAAATTAAATCCTAAATACAAATGCAACGTATTTTTGTATTTTTCATGAATTAACTAAAAATTAAACATGCACACAAAATGCAAACAATCAGAAAAATTCTACAATAATTTCTAAAATAACAAATAATTAAAAGAAAAAATATAATTTTTGAAATTCTGTAGGAGTAATTCATGTGAGGCAAATATCACATGCTCACAGCTGCCCCTCTTTGCTCGGAGATACGAAGGATTTTCGTGCAAAGATAAAATGAGCAATTATGAGGGATTTTTGCCCGTTTGAAACTCCATGATAAGCATTTTTTGAAAAGAGCCTGACCGAACCTTGCTTCAAAGGTTGCCTACATATCCTCAGCTATAAAGGAAACAGGTCAGTGTAGTTCTTGAAGTTTTGGTAGCTGTGACTATCGGGAAGCTGTGATTTCACTGTTATTGTTGCTGCTACTGCTTGCTGAACTCCTTATTACACCAAAAAATAAAAAATAAAAGGTTGAGCTAGCTAATCCTATCAGCTACGAGTTACAAGATTCCTATCTATAAATCTCTTGAAATTTGATCTTGAGTCTTGGGTAGTTCTCGCTGCATACTCCGATCTGAATCTTGATGCTCGTTAGCTGTAGGTGCTGGTTCTCTCTTCAGATTTGGATCAAAGCGGGATATGCGAAACTTGTGACTTCAATCATATCTTGAGCATTCCGTATCTTTCTCCGCTTCTGCACTTTGAGTTCACTTCTCTTTGTTTGTTTTTCTTTTCTTTATTCTGGATTGAGACTCACTCTTTTGGTCATCTCGAATCCTGTGCCTCGAGGTCAGACCTGCTCAAACACCAAAACAAACAAACGAACAAAGTTTTTCTACCCCAGTTTTCACTAGCAAAATTTCGTAAGTTATTTCTAACTAAGATCTAAACTTTTTTTGAAAGCGATAAAATAAGGATAGTGTGTCTTTAGGAGGAAATATTAGGGAATGGAGCCCTATATCTAAAATTCTCAACTAGGGAATGGAGGCCCTATGTTGGCAAAAAAGGCGACTAGGGAATGGAGGCCCTATGTCTAAAAATTCCCAACTAGGGAATGAAGCCCTATGTGGGCAAAAGGTGACTGGGGAATGGAGGCCCTATGTCTAAAATCTCAACTCAGGGATTGGAGCCCTAATGTTGGCAAAAGGTGACTAAGGAATAGAGGCCCTATGTCTAAAAATCTCAACATAGGGATTGGAGCCCTAATGTTGGCAAAAGGGAGAGTAGGGAATGGAGGCCCTATGTCTAAAAATCTCAACTTAGGGATTGGAGCCCCAATGTTGGCAAAAGGGCGACTAGGGAATGGAGGCCCTATGTCTAAAAATCTCAACTTAGGGAGTGGAGCCCTAATGTTGGCAAAAGGCAACTAGGGAATGGAGGTCCTATGTGTAAATATCTCAACTCAGGGATTGGAGCCCAAATATTAGCAAAAAGGAGACTAGGAAATGGAAGCCCTATGTCTAAAAATCTCAACTAGGGATTGGAGCCCTATGTTGGCAAAAGGCGACTAGGGAATGGAGGCCCTATGTCTAAAAATCTCAACTTAGGGATTGGAGCCCTAATGTTGGCAAAAATGTAAACGATTGAGGTTAGGAATCCTAAGCTATCCCTTTTTTTGAATTTTCTTCTTATCTTTTTTTTCCAGTTCAATTAATTTTCCATTGCATTTTCTCTTTCTTTTAGTAAAAATGCAGGAAATAATTTGGAAGAAACTTCCCTTTCGGGTTGACTATTACTACGAAGCTGTTTCTAGCTCTTTCTCATCTTTTCCCTTTTGGTTGAACCTACTTCTTGCACAGTTGCTTAAGATTACACCTGTTTCAATTTTTTAGACAAAGAACAATTGTTAGTTTGAAACGGTGGTTGGTTTTGTGGCCGTTATTGTTTTTGATCACTTGATCTCTGCCCAATTCTTTTGGTGAGAACCTCTGCTACTTGCTGGTTTTTCTGAAGATTAATCTCTCTCCTAAAGCCGAGGAACTTAACTTTCCAAACTTTCCAGATGATGGTTCAACTATGTGGGGCTTTTGGCCCTTTCACCTTATTTTGCCTCTAGGGGCTTTTGACCTTGTATTTCTTTTCATTTTTAATAACTCTGATTTCAGAGCATCAGTCATCATGGCCAGTCGGGATCGACTTGATGCACCCGCTGAGGCTGGGTACTTTTCTTTGGGCTTGGCTTTTATTAAGCAGAACCCTGTAAAACCAATTTTGCCACCTTTTCTTCGTATTAGTTTCGGAATAGAGTTAGACTGAAAGGGATTCAAGGAAAAATAAACAAAGGACAAGAAAATGAATTTAAGGAGAAGTGTCCCTTTCGGGGAGGAAAGAAGGACTTATCCGGGGTGCATGCAGACTTCAATAGACATGACATGCTTCTTGAACTAGATACCCGATTTATACAACTATCCAACTTCTCATAAACCCATTGCGACCCGTGTTTTAAAACTGAGAAACTTTGCCAGACCTCTTTCAATACCAATGGTGGTGAGGGGTTTCTTCTTTTCGATCAACGGTGCCCTTTGCGGGTTTTCGCCATTCGACCTCTCTCATTTCTCTTCTTACCATCGCCTTATAGTGCTCTTTACGAGTTTTTTGATTAGACTCTCTCATTTTCAATTTCTCTACTCACCGTCGACTTACGGTGCCCGTGGGTTTTCACCAATAAGACTCTCATTTTATTTCTCTTATCTTGATTGTATCGGATCCAAACAGCTGCGTTCTCCGATTTTGAAAACCTTTCGCCGATTGATCGGAAGGACTTGAACAAGGTTTGGGTAAAAAGGGTTGGATCGAATTACAACTTTGGAACCGTTCAGGCGGGATCATCGCCGAACCATTATAGCATCTGCTCCAGGTTTCACTTTTAGAGAAAATTGGATTTTTGCTTTGGTGTGACTGAACCCCAGAGAGAGGCTGCTTACGTATACTTTCGGAATCAAGTCGGACGTAGTTCAGGGAAACATTTTGTTTGTTGTTTTGTTGTTTTTCTTTTTTTTTTTGTTTTGATTCTTCTTTCATTCTTTTCTTTTCTTTTCTTTTTTTTTAAAAAATCTTCGAGTTCTAAAGAGGGTAATGAAAGAAAGGTAACCGGCTCAAAGGGTTAGCAAAAGATTGGAGTGTTTGGGGTAGCGAGAATTAAGCCTTCGTCATCCCAAACACATAAGATTATTGTTGCAGAAGGATTAGACATAGTACCTTTTGACTGCATCTGTATTTACAGCTATTTCAGGGTCATTCCATTCGATGTATCCCAAGTATAACGCCCCTTTTGGCAACAAATTTCTGATAATGTATGGTCCCTTCCAATTAGGAGCAAACTTTCCTTTTGCTTCCTGATGATGGGGAAGAATACGCTTTAAAACGAGTTGTCCCACTTCGAAGTTTCTAGACCGCACTTTCTTGTTGTAGTCATAGGTCATTCTTTGTTGATACAACTGCCCGTGGTAGATGCGGCCATTCGCTTTTCATCGATCAGGCTTAACTGTTCAAAACGGGTTTTGACCCACTCCCTGTCTTCAATTTCAGCTTCAACAATGATCCGAAGAGAAGGGATTTCAACTTCTGTGGGTATTAAGGCTTTAGTTCCATAAACCAAAAGATACAGTGTTGCTCCGACTGATGTGCACACAGTAGTGCAATATCCCAACAATGCAAACGGCAACTTTTCATGCCACTGCCTGGAACTTTGAATCATCTTTCTCAAAATCTTTTTGATGTTCTTGTTTGCTGCTTCGACGGCACCATCGGCTTTGGGCCGATAAGGAGTAGAATTTCGATGCGTGATCTTAAACTGCTCACATATCTCCCTCATCAAGTGACTATTTAAATTTGCAGCGTTATCTGTAATGATAGTCGTAGGAATACCGAAACGACAGATGAGATTAGAATGCACGAAGTCTACTACAGCTTTCTTGGTGACAGATTTGAGAGTAATTGCTTCGACCCACTTTGTGAAGTAGTCGATAGCGACTAATATGAATCTATGTCCATTTGAAGCTTTCAGCTCAATCAGCCCAATGACGTCCATGCCCCAAGCAACAAATGGCCAAGGTGCTGACATATGATGCAATTCTGTAGGCGGTGTATGAATCAAGTCACCATGCACCTAACATTGATGACATTTACGGATGAAGCTTTAGTAGTCTTTTTCCATAGTTATCCAGTAATAACCAGCCCGAAGGATTTTCTTTGCCAAAATATACCATTCATGTGGGGTTCGCACACTCCTGCGTGCATTTCATACATGATTCTTCCGGCCTCTTCAGCATCAACACACCTTAATAAGTTGAGATCCGGAGTCCTTATGTACAAGATATCACCGCTCAAGAAGAAACCACTTGCGTGCCATCTAATGGTTCTCTTTTGGTCTCCACTAGCATGCTCGAGGTATTCTTTAGTTTTCAGAAATCTTTTGAAGTCATGATACCATGGCTGAATATTTGGTTCTACATCAACTGTATTACAGTAATCGTGTCTTTCCTGGATTTGGATTTCCAAGGTATCAATGTGGGCATTGCCTAGGTATGGCAGTATTGAGGCCAAAGTAGAAAGTGCATCGGCCGGTTCATTGTGACAACGAGGGATGTACCTGAACTATATTGACTTGAACCGCTTGCTAAAATCTTCCACATGTTACCTGTAGGGAATAAGTTTGACATCTCGAGTCTTCCATTCTCCTTGAGCTTGTCGTATAATCAGATCCGAATCTCCCATGATTAAGAATTCTTTGACATCTTGGTCAATTGCCATATTCATACCTATAATACATGCTTCATACTTGGCAGTGTTGTTTGTGCATAAAAACCGAAGCCGGGCCGTGGCTGGATAATGCTGACCAGTGGGTGAGATCAATATTTCCCCGATTCCAACACCTTTTTCATTTAGCGCTCCATCAAAGAACATTTTCCAAGCATTAGTATCTTCGGATATTGCCTCAATTGAATTTACCTCTTCATCCGGGAAATAGGTGCTCAAAGGTTGGTATTCATCATCAACCGGTTTTTCTGCCAGGTGATCTGCTAACGCCTAGGCTTTCATTGTCGTGCGAGTGACATAGACTATGTCAAATTCAGGGAGTAGGATTTGCCACTTCGCTAACCTTCCCGTGGGCATTGGTTTCTGGAATATGTATTTTAAAGGGTCCAACCTGGTGATGAGATAAGTGGTGTAGGCCAACAAGTAATGCCTTAGCTTTTGAGCTACCCAGGTCAGAGCGCAACAAGTCCTTTCCAACAAAGTATATTTAGCCTCGTAGCTTGTGAACTTTTTACTTAAATAGTAGATCGCCTACTCTTTCCTCCTGGTCACGTCATGTTGTCTGAGGACACAACCAAAGGAGTTTTCCAAGACTGTCAAATATAGGAACAGAGGTCTTCCCGGTTTAGGTGGGACCAAAACTGGCGGGTTCGACAGATATTCTTTGATTTTGTCAAAAGCTTATTGGCACTCGTCTGTCCATTTGATTGTTGAATATTTCTTTAACAACTTGAAAATGGGTTTACATGTAGACATCAACTGAGTAATGAATCAGCTGATGTAGTTCAATCTTCCCAACAAGCTCATAACATCTTTCTTGGTTCTTGGAGGAGGCAAATCTCGAATAGACTTTATCTTTGTTGGGTCCAGCTCGATGCCCCTCTGACTGACTATGAATCCCAAAAGTTTCAAAATGGAACCCCAAATGCATATTTGGCTGGGTTTAGCTTTAGATCATATTTACGCAGCCGCTCAAAGAATTTTCTCAAATCCCGAACATGGTCATCCTGGGTCTTGGACATGATGATCACGTAGTCCACATACACATCTATCTCTTGGTGCATCATATCATGAAAAGTGGCAATCATGGCCCTCATGTAGGTTGCCCCGACGTTTTTCAGACCAAAAGGCATGACCCTGTAACAGTACGTGCCCCAAGGTGTGGTAAAAGCTGTCTTTTCTGCATCCTCTTCATCCATCAACACCTGGTGATATCCTGCGTAACAATCCATGAAGGACTGTATCTCATGCTTGTCGCAGTTATCAACAAGGATGTGGATGTTCAGCAAAGGGAAATTATCCTTAGGGCTTGCTTTGTTCAGATCTCTGTAATCCACACACACTCGGGTTTTCCCATCTTTCTTTGGCACTGGAGCTACATTGGCTAACCATGTGGTGTATCGAACCACTTGGATCACCCCCGCTTTCAACTATTTCGTGGCCTCTTCTTTAATCTTGTCACTGATATCGGTTTTAAACTTTCCTTGCTTTTGCTGGACAGGGAGATAATCGGGGTAAGTTGGAAACTTATGAACCACCAAATCAACACTTAGTCCTAGCATGTCATCGTATGACCAAGCAAACATATCTTCGAACTCAAACAAAAGTTGGATCACTGCGTCTTGGGTTTTTTCATCTGTGTGAATGCTTATCTTGGTTTCCCTGATTTCTTCAGAACTACCTAAATAAACCGGCTCAGTATCATCTAAGTTTGGCTTATGTTTATTCTCAAATTGTTCCAATTCTCGATTTATTTCCCTAAAAGTCTCTTCTTCATCATATTCTGATTCTTGGTTCATTATTTCATAGTTAGATAGCGTATTTGAATCTGGGCATGAAGTCTGCAAGCATGTCATGTTATTTAAAGCTGCATTATTAGAACTGAAAGAAGAAATAAAGAGAAAAATAACAAAAATCAGAAAGAATAAAGAAAGATGAACGATGAAATATTGATTTCATTTCTTTGAATTTGAAGATAACAGGGTTTATATTGGGAATTAAAGATAGGAAACTAAAGAAAACATCCAAGTTACACCCTGAAATAACTCGTGATGCAGAAAAAGTGGCAGGACTGGACTACCAAGATTCCCTCCTGATTGGGAACGGAGTAGCCCTCCAATTTTGCAGTTTGGCACTGGGTCCCATGAATAGCACCTCAGTGGTGCTTGAGCCTTCCCCTGGTTGGACCATCTGGGTTTTATACAACATCTGCCTCATAGCCCCATAGATTTCTTCAATTTCTTCGGCCGTAAAGGCCTCATCTTCCTCATTGTACTTAGGCTTGACAAATGTCCTATAAAGATGCGGAATCGGCTGAGGCAAAACCAAAGCATTGTTCTCTCTTTCTTCCGCCCATTTTCCATCAGCTGATGTGGGTTGGAAACCCACCCCAAAGAACTTCTCACTAGCAGCCAGAGTGATAGGTTCGGCAATTCTTTGAAATGACTTCCCGAGCCCCTTCCCGGGTTTATAACCATGTCTGATCATTTCTTTGGCCACCATAATTGATGTATTTGAAAGAAAGGGTTGAGGGCAAGGGTCTCCTTCTTCACATTGGTCCGCGACCACAATCTCAAAAGCCTGATAGACTATATGTTCACTTCATTCTCTAGCTTCAAGACAAGGGACTGACGGGTCCCCATAAATCGATTGCTCATCTTCCCCGTGAACTACAACCTCCTGATCTTCATGTTCGAATATCACCATCTAGTGGAGAGTAGAAGGCACAGTCCCTGCTGCGTGAATCCACGGCCTTCCCAAGAAGAAATTATAGGAAGTATCCATGTCCAAGACCTAAAAGGTCACCTCGAAGTCCACCGGGCCAATAGTCAGAATCAAATCAATCTCGCCTATTGTATCTCTCTTTATGCCATCAAAAGCACGCACACAGACATCGTTGGGTCTGATTCTCTCAATATCGATTTCTATACGCTGCAGAGTTGAGAGAGGGCAAATATCTACCCTAGAATCACCATCTAGCATGGCCCTTTCACATAATACCCTTCGCATTTGACTGTCAGGTGAAGGGCTTTGTTATGTGCGGCCCCCTCCGGGGGAAAATCATTTTTGCTGAAAGAGTTTGATTGACTGCAAAAAACCTCTCCGACATCCTCTCCAACTGTTCTACAGTGGTTTCAATGGGTACATATGCTTCATTAAGAGTTTTGATCAACAGTTTTTGATGTTCAGTTGAGTTCATTAGCAGAGACAACAGAGAGACTTAAGCACAAGACTTTCGGAGTTGGTCGATTATCTCGTAGTCTGCCATTTTCATTTCTGGAAGAATGCTTTTGCTTCTTCAGCATTCACTGGCTTCTTAGGTAGGAAACGCTTCTTTGTGGCATTATTCACTTCCTCCAGATTGAGGTACTTCTCGGCCGGGTTATTTTCCTTAACTTCTCTCGAGATCTCTTTGCCTTTGTATGTTACTACCGATTTGTTATAGTTCCATGGAACGCCAGTGGGATCTGTCATGGGCCTTTACGGAGCACGACCAATAACCACGGGCTCATTCAGCCTTGGTAGAACTATTGGCCCCCGCACCACATAGGTCCCCTTGGGCACATACATTTTAGCTCCCTTGTTTTGCTCAAACCTTCTAAGAGGACTCAATGACATTTGTTCTTTCTTGTGGCCTCAAGGAACATAGAGAACGACATCTTTGGAGGGAACTGCCCCAGTTTCAACTTCCACTTTCTTTTCTATATTCTGCGGGGTAGGTTTGCTCTTCTTCTCCCCCTTCTCTTGTTTCGCGACAGCTTTTGGCTTCTTTTCCACATCGGCTATGGCAATGATGGATTTTAGAGCTAGGTCAAACTATCTGTCTTCACAGATCATTCCAATAACTGGCCCGTTGTTGTGAGCCAGTAATGGATTGTTGGTTACATTAGGAACGTCTTCGTCCTGTAACACTATTCTCTTTTGTTCTATCAGATTTTCCACAGCCCTCTTCAGGGTCAAACAATCATCTGTATCATGCCTTTCTTCCCCAGAATGGTAGGCACATCGAGTACCAGCTCTGTAAACAGGTGATGTTGGGTTCTGCCTAGTTTGGGGTACAAGCTTCAACAAACCCATCTGGACAAGTTTGGTGAACAGGCTGGAATAAGACTCACCAATGGGTGTGATGTTTGGTATCTTGGCTGGTTCCCAGGTACAGAAGTTGTTCTGTGGAGGTCGGGGATTATAGTGATCTTGGTGAGGAGGTTGATTTCTGGGGAATGGAGCTCGGTTCTGATTAAATTGTTGTTGTGACCTGGCGTAGGGTTGGGCATTCATCACTGCGTATGGCTGAGCAACCATAGCATAAGCCACATCTTGGTAGGGATAGTAATGTTGTGGGGTTCTTTCAGAGAAAAGAGGTATGGGTGGATGGGGTTTTCTTGCACTTGAAGTTGCCATTGCTGTTTTTTCCTTCTTCTTTCGGTTTGCTACTCCTCCAGACCCACCTTGGATTGCTTGGAGGTAGCCCTTGTAGCAGATTGACTCAAGATTCGCCCTGTTTTCAACCCATTTTCAACCATTTCACCAATTTTGATGGCTTTGGCAAATGGCTTACCCATCGCAGACATCATATTTTGGTAATAATCAGCCTTTTGGGCTTGAAGGAAGACACTGACCATCTCTGTTTCGTCCATTGGAGGTTTGACTCTGGCCGCTTGTTCGCACCATTTGACAGCATACTCTCGGAAGCTCTCCGGGGGCTTCTTCTTTAGATTTGATAATGAATTCCTCTCAGGGGCAATATCAATGTTATATTGAAACTGACTGACAAAGTTCTAGAGCCAGGTCATCCCAAATATGCCAGTGAGATATATCCTGATCCATATACCATTCCGAAGCGATGCCGACCAAACTCTCTCCAAAATAGGCCATGACAAGTTCTTCTTTTCCACCCGCTCCCCACAGTTGGTTGCAGTACCTTTTGAGGTGGGCAATGGGATCCCTATGCCCATAATATATTTCAAATTTCGGGGTTTTGAAACCCAAAGGTAGATGTACGTGTGGGAACATGCATAGGTCAGCGTAAGATACGCTCTTTTGCCCACTCAGACCCTGTGTATTTTTGAGACTTTGCTCCATGCTTCTCATCTTTCTGGTAATCTCCTCTTGTTCAAGGGTTTTAGTTGTTTCTCCTACCCTGCGGTAAACTCGTACCGAGGCGGCTGAGGGTAAGCATTGGTAGTAAACTGGGTTGGTTCCATTGGAAAAGATGGTGCTTGAAATGTGAAGGAAGATGGATCGAAGCTAGGCCTGGGTAAAGTAGGTTATGCCGTGGCTGAATAAGGTAGCGCGGTGAATATATTTGAAGCCGCACTTGAAGTTAACACCTGGGGGCGGGCCTCAGAAGGTGTTACAGCAAAGTGGGCTGAAATGGTAGGATATGCCAGTGGGGTATTTGGATAACTTATGGGGATGTTGGAGGTCCCACTTGCGTTGGGAAACACCTCTGGGAATCCGGGTATTGAACTTGGTAGTTCTTTTCCGTTTTCCCAGGCGTCCCACATTTCCATCATGCGGAGATGTAAAATCCTTTTTTCCTTAGCAGTTGCTGACTCAGAAGTTGGAATGGTCGAGATTAGACTATCCTCCAGAATAGGAATTGTTGGCAGAGGAATTTCCGAAGACATTTCAACACTTCCTTTTGACCTCGTGAAGTATGGATGTGAAGCCAGACCACCACAAAACCAACCACCTTACTATAGAACCTGGGCTTAATAGTAAACAACAAACCGGTCAGTTTGGATCAGTTAACACATAGGTAATCGCACGTTGGGGTGTGATGCACCTATACAGTTAAATATGTTTCTACGTGTTTTGCAACAGTTGCATGTTTCATCCCGGCTTTGCTTACTTTCCCCAATTTTCTTTTCTTTCCATTTTGGCTTTTTGTGTTTCTATTGCCATTTTCCGCTCTTTTCTTTCCTCTCTCTCCCTTTTTTTTCTTTGGTTTTTCTTTGGCTCTCCTTTTTTTCTTTTTGGGTTTTCTTTCGGTTCTTTCCTTTCACATCCCTCTCTTATTTGAGTTATTTACAAAAATCATGACCGAATCCGATAAGGATTGCCTACGTATCACGACGCTGCGTGAATCAGATCACTACGTAGTTCAAGAAAATAAATGCAAAAAATAAAGAAATAATTTTTTGGGAATTTTCAATTTTCATTAATAAAACTCCTAAACCTTTCTATTACAAAAGACTTCAAATTATTCAATTTCTTGGAATTTTAAAACTACAAACAGACTCAAAAATAAATTCTAAACTAAAAACTGAAATACAGACTCGATAAATGAAAAATCATGAGTACATAAGTGCTTCTACTCTTGGGGCATGTGGGACATCATTCGGTCTTGCCACGAGCCTATGTGCGAGATCCCCTTGAAGCCGCTCCAAATCGCTCATTATCTGACAGACAAATGTCATTACTGTAGCGAAGAAAGTGGTCTGAGTCATGTCCTCACAAGCATGGAATTTCATGACAATGTAGTCGGCAATGGCTCTAACCCTCTCTCGGATAATACCCTTTTCCTGAAGCAGGCGCCCGATTTGCTGATTCCGAGCTTCTAGCACCTGAGTGTCATGATGGCTTTGATTCTGCAATTATTGCATATCTTCCTCCATCCGGACCATCAAAGCATAATAATTTTCCATATCGGCTTTAATGTTCCTAGCTTATATTTAAGTGCAAAACCTACCCAATAAGTATTTTCCTTGTTTTTAGAGGCTGCTGCACTTGTTAACTTTATGATCAATCGTTCCATACATTATGTTACTACTTTCTTAAGAATTTGCAAACTTCACATTCCAACTTGCCACGTTCTGTTATGACTTTAAGACATTTATGGATTAAATGAGGGCTGCCACGTGAGTTCCCCCTCACTTATTCAATTATCCACCTTTTTTTCTTAATCAATTCATTAATTTCCCCACTAGTCTAATAATTAACCAATTACCCATATTATTTAAAAATTACCACAAATTACTTAAAATTCTATTTATTTTTAAAATATTTCATATATATTTTATATATTATACTACCGTGGTCATATGGTACCTTGCATGGTACTAGTCCATAAATACCGGGTATTTTAGTTCGGGCCGTACTTTACCCCAAAATGCCAAACTTGAACTCATTTTCTTTGACTTGCTCTCCCTTTCACTTTCATGAATTTACTAATCACTTGTGAGATAGCACAATCCTTATAATCTCCAAATAATCTTTACTTTGACTAATGTCAATTACCGTACGACAAATTCAACGTACAATAATGATTTACTGAGGCGGAAAAAAAGATATCAAATTTCTACCAAGATAACTGGAAGTTCCAACTAATAAGAAGCCTAATGAACCTAAAAAAAGGATAAAGGCCCAGCAGAAATTACTTATTTTTCGAGACCCCGTTATAAGTTCTATCCATATATGTTCTGATCGCCAAGTCATACTTTACCCGATTGCATTTTATTGGAATTGAGATAATACCCCAGAGAAATTTGACTTTACTTTTTTGTTTCCGAAGTAACTCTCATCAACTAGCACTAGTTTGAGGTGAACTAGCACTAGTTTGATGTCAACCTTTAGGAGTAATTCATCAAATTGGTTAAATCTAAAATAATAACATACTCTTTATTTAATACGATCCCACTATACATATCGATATACATAGAGATTCACCGACTACATTTCAGCCATCCAGCGATCCTGATCTATTTGAAAATTGTTAGAATTGATATATCCATATATCATATTTCTGCGGGCATAAGAGTTTTTTCCTTTATGTTCGGTGGAAATCACATGTTATACTATATTCCAATAAATAGATATCTGTGTTATGATACAAGTCCACGTTTTCAAAAAAAAAATGGATGAGATTGGGTCCCAGCGGATCTAAACAATCTTATTTTTTTGAACATGAAGAAATAAAGAAGCCATTGCAATTGCCGGAAAGACTAGGCCTACTAACGGCACAAAAATAGATGGAAGGTTCAAATTTGTCATAGAAGGGGTACCTCGATTTACTATTTGTATCTGTTATTATGTTATTATATAAATAAAGATATCTTGTAATAATTATAATTAAATTAAGAATTTGAATTCTAATTACTAATTAGAAATTAGATAATATTTATTATTAATAGAATTTGAAGAATTTGAAATTCTTAGTATAGATCTAAGTATCTATATATCTAAATCTAACTGAGTAGGTATAATAAGTGCAAAGAATGTAGAACTGTAGAACTAAATAAATGGACTTATTCATCCCCTACATGAGAAAGATATGTATCATAATAAACTTTATTATTTTTCTTCATTTCTTTGTCTTTTGTTCTTGTCTTCTAATTTTCTAAAAATAGATAAAGAGTTTCTTACAGATTATCGAAAGATTCGTTCGAATCCGACCCAACATGAATTTTTAGCTAAAATGGTTTTTCGGGAGATAGAGAAAGATACAAAACTCTATTATCTATATTTGAATTTCAAATTATATACCTAAGACAAGAAGAAGAAATTCGTTTTATTTTCCTAATTTCACGAAAGGAAGAACTCACTCTTGTTGATAAAGGCTTCTTGATTCGTAATCAGGAATATAGGTCAAAAAAAGAGTTATCCTCAACTTTAGTTTTGATTCTTTCTACAATTAGATCTTCTATCACCAAAGAAAGCGCCATTATTATCTTATTTACTTTGATTCCGACAAACTAACTACTTTTTTGCTACAAACACAAATAAAATAATTGAACTTAGTGCTCTACTTGATTTTGCTTGACTTTTGATTCAAAGGAAAAAAGGCGTGGAGCTTAAATAACTCACTCAGAACGCTTTTTAAAAGATTACGTGGTACAATTAGGTCGAATAAACCCTTCTGGAATAAGTATTCAGCTGCTTGTGAACCTTCGGGTACTGTTTTATTCAATGTTTGTTCAATTACTCTTTTACCTGCAAATGCAATGTAGGCGTTGGGTTCGGCAATAATGATATCCCCCAACATACCAAAACTGATTCACCTCAATATCGATCTACAATCCACTACTGATAACTGAAACCTCTTACGTAATGTCTTGCCACTAGAGCTTACGTTGCATCGAGAAATACTTGAAGCGATTTCCTTATGCTTTTCTGGCACATCGAGACATAACATCGTATGCCTGATGGAATTTTTGATGTTTTTCCTCGCCTATAATTACTCGTAGTTACTTATCTTCACACCCTTGCTTGTAGGGTTACTCCTGAACTAATATTTTGACTGTCTTCACAATGTCACTTTCTTTTATTTCCCTAACACTCATACGATACCTTTTTAACTTCCTCAACTCCTATATAGATATTTTTCAAGGATCATGATATCATAACTGTGAGGCTGAATTCCCCATATTGGGGTTCCCTATGTTTGTCTTGCATGATCTGTTGATTTGTTAGTATTTTCTTGTCTAGCCATAGCTAGGCTCTTCTTGAATCAACTACTAATTGCTTGTTGGCCCATTCCCGTATCGATATTCTGCGTAATGTTTCTTGGCTCATTTCCTTTGTCTTAACTTACCTCTCACACTGGCTCCTTATTAATCAATAATATCTCGGGCAGGAACCTTTACTTCCTTTTCCTGACGTCGTGTTTGCATAATTCTCTAGTATCGTAGCATATATGTAGGCTTTGAATAAGTGCAATCTCATCCCTTTTTTGTTTTATCGCATTCTTCCTTTATCATTCCATAATTACTAGGACGACTTAATTCTAACGTATGTCATGCCATATTCCCTTCTTTAGGGGAGTACTAAAAGTTAGATCTACGACAATCTGCCTATAGATGTTCTACCTCTTTGTTTTTGGTGTCCTTTCACTTTATTGATGACCCTTACTCTCCTTGTGGTAATCCTTATGTACTAAGGGTAACGAAATTCCTTACTCGCGAGGTGACAATTACTATAACTGGCACATACAGTCTCTTAAGCTTAACTTTTACTAGAAGCGTCTTCCTGAGTGACCATTCTCTGAATTTCTCATGAATCTTCTTCCGTTGTCCATTCTATTATTGCTGGTACTAAATCTGAAATTCTCATGATGTCGACCATTATCAAATCACCAAATCTCTAATTCACGTTTACTTTATCTTGTTCACCACTCCATACTGATCTCTATTATTGTGGGGATTAACTCTCCCTTCTGGTAGTCGCGTTGGAGTCACGAACTTATTTCTTGAAATGGGGATGGGATATAACTTTATGGCCTATACTCTTTTGTTGTCTCCAGGCCTGCCTCCTCTCGTCTTTTCCTTCACTTGACTATATATCCTATAATATCGTCATTCATTTTTTTTCCATTGTCATCCATGCATCATATCTTACTCATAACGCTTCATTAACTCTCTTCTTATTTTCTGCTAACATTTCTGTCTAACACTTTATTTTAAAAACTTCAATAAGATATTCTTTTGCATTTGACTCCCCTTTGCTCCATCCACTGGTTCTTCGGGTTGCCTAGCATTATCTCTCTACTAGGGACAGTCATACTAAGATAGTATTTATCCTCTCCAGGCTTCCACGCCTATCTTTGTAGAACTTATATCTAGTGGTACTATTTTAAAATGCACCATCGAGGTGTTTCATCAGGAGATGTATTAGCACTTTTTGCAACGTCCTTCGAAATTGTCAACTAACGTAAATCATCCATCCATCATTTTGGGTTATTCTAACCCCAGCCGGATCCTGATATCCTATCCTTCTCTTAAACCATATCCGTTAGCTCCCATAGGGCATGACTAAGATTGGTGTGACTGATTGAACGTACATCTGTTACTGTTAAAGGTAACTTAAAATGCTTATATCTCCCTTCCTGAATGGTAAATAATGATAATATTTATTAAATAGGTACCTCATACCCTTCTTCACCTTCCTTCTTTTACTTGCTGAAACTTGTGTCTAACTTCTGATTCTGTGATTCTTCCTTAAAGCTCCTTATCAAGAACCTTACACCTTTTAGTACACACATGATCTGCTGAAGACCTCACATTTACTCATCATAAGCAAGATGCAAAATTGAGTTCCTCTAACTCAATACTTCCATATCTATATATCTTACCGACCGTCTTTCTGAATGTAGGCATCGTTGTATTATGAATAAAATAGAAGTTCAGAATTTGAATTCTTATAAGTGAGCTCTACCACACGATCTAGAGTAAGAAGAAAGAGTGACAGTCCTAAATGCCCTATAGCCTCCTGCTTATAAGTGTGGTACACGACACACCCATAAACAAGACTCTACTAGACACGACTTATAGACTCTCTAGGACAAAACTGCTCTGATACCACTTTGTCATGCCCCGAACTTGGGGGGGGGGGGGTTTAAGACCGGCACCTAGTGCCTTATCTATCCTTGTGTACCAACTTGCAACTAAGGGACCCCGAACATATGATGTCATACTTTGTCCATGGGCCACATTGCAAGACGACTATGAATGCTGACTAAATGTCAACATAAAACTGGGCCAACAAGGCCATCATAATTATTACAGTTGACAAACCAACCAAATATACATATAAGGACTGAAAGCCCAACATGCTATACTAACTGACAGGATATGTCTACAAACCTCTATTAATAGATATACTATGATCGGAACAGCTCTTCGACCTACTCATAACAGATGTACATATATATATAAGATGTACATAAGGCTCTAGACCCGGAAACTCCGAAAGGCATGGAGCTTACCGATCAAGCTGAACTCGGGCAACACTTAATGAGGAGGCCTACCCGTCTGTCTGTTTGAACCTGCACACATGAAATGCAGCACCCCTAGAAAAGGGACGTCAGTACGAAATAATGTACCGAGTATGTAAGGCAATATACTGAGCTAAAACTGAACGGATAATATAATAACTGCAAGTAGTTGGAAGTCAAAGATAATCTGAAGATATGCTTACCTGCTGATATTGACTTAGCTCTCTCAATATAGTAAGTAAAATAGTTGTCCGGCCCTATAAGGCTCGGTATATATATTTAACTGCTCTGCCGTAGTAGGCTTGCTCATAGGCGCTCGGCCATACTAGGCTCTATATCTCGAGCAACTGGGCTCGCTCATAAGCGCTCGGCCATAGTAGGCTCGGTATATATATAACTACTCTACCGTAGTAGGCTCGTTCATAGGCGCTCGGCCATACTATGCTCTGTATCTCGACCAACTGGCTCGCTCATAAGCGCTTAGCCACAATAGGCTCGGTATATAACTTACCATCTGATCAGAGGTTGCCTAATAGGGGCTTGCCCATCGATTATAGCTCGATGGTAATGAAAATACTGTAATACTGTATATATAGACTCTCTACTCTTTTGACTGAAAGAAGAAAATACTCAACTTAATATGCAGTCTCGATAAGAAGAATATGGTAACTTACAAAACTAGAAAAATATATGTAATTTGCGAGACTAGCAAAATATACACAAATTTCGGGATACGAATCTTTCTTTACGCCTCGTTATCGAACTTGTGTAATTACAATATCATGCTAAAATGAAGGAAAAGCTTATCCTTTACATACCTGAATCGATTCTCTTAACCATCCCTCTAACACATATTAATCTCGATGAAACACGTAACAAAGAGATTAGAGTAGGAAAAATCCATATGATATTCTTGAATAAGATTATACCGGGCTCCCTTAAAAGTGCAAATCCTGTTGTTATTGCGTAGTATAAATTTGTGGCTTCTTGTTGCTTGTCTTGGACATACTTTTGTATATGTTGCTGAAGAAAATCACTTTTCCATCTTCAATTTGACGCAACAAGTTTCTTGTAAATTTCCCATGTAGTAATTGATTGAGTAGTATTTATCTCCTTGTTCGCCCATAATTATCCCAATTGTTGAGCCTGAGGCATCTTAAAGATTAACGTCAAACCTTATATATAGATGCAGTCTTGTAGACATTGTGGATTGGGTGGGTCAATATGTGTTAATATTTTGAACTTGGTATTAAATGATATACCATTATAGTTGAATCGCCCAATATATCTTCCAAGAATGGCAGGATATTCTTTGAATTATTTCAGGAATTTCTTCCTTGAACTTCAATAAATGCTTTCTTGACTTCTCAGTAAATAAAATATATTTAAGTGCAAAACCTACCCAATAAATTTTTTCCTTATTTTCAAATGCTGCTGCACCTGTTAACTTTAGGATCAATCATTCCATACATTATGTTACTACTTTCTTAAGAATTTGCCAACTTCACATTCCAACTTACCACGGTCTGTTATGACTTGAAGAGTCATTTATGGATTAAAGAGGGCTGCCACGTGAGTTCCCCCTCACTTATTCAATTATCCACCCTTTTTTCTTAATCAATCCATTAATTCCCCCACTAGTCTAATAATTAACCAATTACCCACATTATTTAAAAATTATCACAAATTATTTAAAATTTTATTTATTTTTAAAATACTTCATATATACTTTATATATTATACTACCGTGATCATATGGTACCTTGCATGGTACTAGTCTATAAATACCCGGTATTTTAGCTCGGGCCGTATTTTACCCCAAAATGCAAACTTGGACAAAATTCATTTTATTTGACTTGCTACCACTTTCACTTTCATGAATTTATTAATCACTTGTGAGATACTATAATCCTTATAATCTCTAAATAATCTTTTACTTGGACTGATGTCAATTACCTTACGACAAATTCAACGTACAATACTTCGGGGTGCAACACTGCCATAAGTTAATACTGCGATGCGTAACATCATCGTAATATATTACTTCAGAGCATAACATCAACGTAATAATGCGGGGCGCAACAGTCAATTTTTGATTTTTTGGGGAAAACAATGGGAAATCTATTTTCATGCATTAGAATTGATTTATTTAGCACTTATTGATGTTATTACGTAAATTATGACTAGGTTCACGCGAATTGGAAGTGGAACCGAGAGGTAAAACGGTAATTGAGGCTTAATCTTGTCCGTGGAATCGAGGTAAGTGTTTGGTCTAACCTTAGCTTAAGGGAATTGGGGTTGTGGTCTTATTTGCTATGTGTTAGTATTGAGTACGACGTATAGGTGTGGTGACGAGTATATATACGTTGGTGTCAAACGTGCCTGTGAGTCTTATATCATGATTGTTGTGACTCTATTAGATATCGTTCATGCTCAATTGATAATTATCAATGTTGAACAAAGCTTATGAAAGTTTCTTGGTAATTGACTATTGTTGAGTATTGGCTCAAGTTGAGTTTCATTTTGTAAAGTAATTGTTGAAAATGAGATTTGTTATAGTTGAATCCCTTGCTGGGATAATATTGTTGATATTGTTGATTCCCTTGTCGGGATATTATTGTTGATATTGTTAATTCCCTTACCGGGACGTATTATTTCTATTGTTTGGATGCGAAAGAGAGTAAAGCACGAAGGGTGATGCCATGCACGATATTGTGAGTGAGTGTTAATGCATGAAGGGTGATGTCGTGCCGATATTGTGAGTGTTAATGCACGAAGGGTGATGTCGTGCCGATATTGTGAGGAATAGTGCACGAAGGGTGATGTCGTGCCATGATTATAAGAGGTAATGCATGAAGGGTGATGCCGTGCCGTTTCTGTTGTTTCATGTGGTGAGGATGAGAGTAAAAGCACGAAGGGTAATGCCGTGTACGTGTTACCGTTTTATTATTTTGGTTGATTTAGATATGATGTTCATTATGCTCCTTTATTGATGTTTCTTTATTGGCTTATTGTTAGAATCTGATACTCCCTGCAGCATGTCCCCTTCCCACCTTATTCTGTTGATTCATGTTACAATGATTATGTTTGTACATGATTTAACTGCACAGGTATAAATGATTGTCATGCCCTAGCCTCGTCACTACTTTGCTGAGGTTAGGCTCGACACTTACTCAATACATGGAGTCAGTTGTACTGATACTACACTCTGTACTCTTTTGTGCATATTTTGGTACCGGACCTGGTGAGTAGCTGAGGTAGCTGTCTTCAGTCCAGGGAGATCAAGGTAGATCTGCTGGCGTCCGCAGAGCCTAAAGTCCCCCTTCCCTATTTTAGTTTTCTTCTGTCTCTTTTTATTCCGAGAACAGTTGTAATTTTCTTTTCAGACCTGTATTTGTAATAATTTGTAGATGTTCGTGAATTTGTGACACCAGATTCGTGGGTCTTCATGTGTTGGTTTACTTGAATATGTTATAACTCTTCCGCACTTTTCATCTATTTAACTATAGTTATTATTTATATCTGATTTGGGTTGATTACTAATGGGTTAAAACCTTAATAGTTGGCTTGCCTAACTTTCACGAGTAGGCGCCATCATGACTCCCCAGGGTGGGAAATCCGTGTCGTGACAAGTTGGTATCAGAGCTCTAGGTTGCTTAGGTCTCACAATTTACGAACAAGGTAGGTATAGTCTAAGGGATCGGTACGGAGATGTTTGTGCTTATCCCCAGAGGCTACAGAGTTTAGAAAAACTTTATATCTATTCTTTCCTATCGTGCAACTTGATTTACCAATACTAATTGAACTTCCACTATGTTATTTTGCAGATGGTGAGAACACGTACCGCTTCATCAGCTGATCAGTAGTCTGAGCCCCCAGTAGCAGCTCCTGCTACTGGGGCAGGGCTCAACCTAGAGCTCGAGCAGCAGAACCAGCGGCGAAGCCTCAGGTAGAGTTTGAGGATGAGGTTCCGGCCCAGACAGTTCCAGCAGGGCCAGCTCAGGTCCCAGAGGGGTTCATCGCCACCCCGGTACTCTGGATGCCCTAGTCCACCTAGTGGGCCTTATGGAGAGTGTCACCCAGGTAGGCTTACTTCCTGTAGCACCGACCATCTCTCAGGTTGGGGGAGGAGCACAGACTCCCGCTACCCACACTCCGGAGAAGATGGCTCCTCAATTTCAAACTCCAACAGCTCAGCAAGTTGGAGTAGTTTAGCCGCGTGTGGTAGCTCAAACCTATGAAGGGTTAGCTATGTATGTTGATGCTTTGTGGAGGTTAGATAGGTTCACCAAGCTTTTCACTACTACCTATGGCAGTACATCTTCAGAGGATCCCCATGACTATTTGGACAGTTGCTATGAGGTTCTTCGGAACATGGGGATAGTAGAGACCAATGGGGTCGACTTCACTGCTTTTCGCTTATCAAGTTTCGCCAAGAAAAGGTGGAGGGATTTTTGTTCAGGTAGACTAGCTGGGTCGTCTGCTTTGACTTAGGATCAGTTTTCTCAGCTATTTCTGGAGAAGTTTTTTCCTTTCACTCAAAGGGAGAATTATCGGAGGCAGTTTGAGCATCTCCATCAAGGTTCTATAATCGTCACTCAGTACAAGACCAGATTCATTGACTTGGCCCGTCATGCTCTTCTTATAGTTCCCAATGAGAGAGAGAGAGAGAGAGAGAGAGAGAGGAGGTTTATTGAGGGACTCGCTCAATCTATCAGATTGTAGATGGCTAAGAAGACCAGGAGCGAGATCTCTTTCCAGGATGTGGCCAATGTGGCCCGGTGAGTTGAGGCAGTTCTATCTCAGGGGAGTTGTCAAGGGTCTGATAAGAGGCTTCGTCATTCGGGTAGGTTTAGTGGTGGCTCGTCTGGAGGCAAGGATTCTTTTGGTAGGGGCCATCCTTCCAGGCCATTTCACTAAGCACTTCAGGCATCTCATGGAGCTTCAGGGGGGTGTGGTTATTATGTACCTCCTTTAGGATAGCCAGCTCCTATCAAAGAACCTCCTTTTCAGAGCTATTATCATGGTCAGTCGGCCTACCAAGTTTAGTCTCAGTTTGCTCAGCCGCAACATTCAGGTGGATGTTTTGAGTGCGGTGAGTATGGTCATATCCAGAGGGCTTGTCCGAGATTAGTGGGTGTTCAGTCACAGCAGAGTTCTCGTGCCATGATTCCGGCACCACCTGCCCAGCTAGCTAGAGGTAGGGGTCAGAGAGCCAAACGTAGGGGTCAGCCCGCTAGAGGTAGAGGTCAGGCCATTAGAGGTAGAGGCCAGGCCGCTAGAGGTGGAGGCCAGCCAGCAGGAGGCCGTCCCAGAGATATAGTTCAGGGTGGTAGGGCCTAACCCCAATGTTATGCTTTCCCAGCTAGGCCTGAGGCCGAGGTATCCAATGTCGTTATCACAGGTACAGTTTCAATATGCAATAGAGATGCTTCAGTTTTATTTGATCTAGGGTCTACATACTCCTATGTGTCTTCTTATTTTTCTTCGTATTTGGTTGTACCTCATTATTCTTTGAGTGCTCCTATTTATGTGTCTACACCGGTGGGTGATTCTATTATGGTAGATTGTGTCTATCATTCATGCGTGGTCATTATTGGCGGTCTTGAGACCCGTGTAGATCTCTTATTTATCGATATGGTAGACTTCGATGTCATTTTGGGGATGGATTGGTTGTCACCTTATCATGCTATATTGGAATGTCATGCCAAGACCGTGACCTTAGCATTGTTGGGGTTGCCTCGTTTGGAGTGGAAAGGGACTCCTGGTCATTCTACCAGCAGGATTATCTCATATATGAAGGCTCGGCGTATGGTTGAAAAAGAGTGTTTGGCCTATTTGGAGTATGTTCACAATTCTAGTGCTGAGGATTCTTTTATGGATTCTGTGCTTGTTGTTTGTAAGTTTCCAAAGGTATTTCCTGCAGACTTACTAGGGATGCCACCCGATAGGGATATTGACTTTTGCATTGATTTGGCTCCGGGCACTCAGCCCATTTCTATTCCACCATATTGCATGGCCCCGCTAGAGATGAATGAATTGAAAGAATAGTTGCAAGACCTGCTTGATAAGGGCTTTAGACCTAGTGTCTCACCTCGGGGTGCGCAGGTGTTGTTCGTCAAGAATAAGGATGGATCGATGAGGATGTGTATAGATTATCAGCAACTGAACAAGGTCACCATCAAGAACAAGTATCCATTGCCGAGGATTGATCATTTGTTCGATTAGCTATAGGGTGCCAAGGTATTTTCGAAGATTGATTTGAGGTCTAGCTGCCATCAATTGAGGATTAGGGCGTCCGATGTCCCTAAGACAGCTTTTCGCACTCGGTATGGGCATTATGAGTTCTTAATGATGTCATTTGGGTTGACGAATGCCCGAGCAGCTTTTATGGATTTGATAAACTGTGTGTTCAAGCCTTATTTGGATTCCTTTGTGATTGTCTTCATTGATGATATTTTGATCTACTCTCGCACTCGAGAGGAGCATGAGCAGCATCTTTGAGTCATTCTTCAAACATTGAGAGACAGTCAGTTGTATGCTAAGTTTTCGATGTGTGAGTTCTGGTTGAGTTCAGTAGCATTCCTGGGTCACGTTGTATTAGCAGAGGGTATCCAGGTGGATCCTAGGAAGATTGAGGCAGTCAAGGACTGGCCTAGACCCACATCAGCTACAGAGATCCGGAGTTTCTTAGGTTTGGCTGGTTATTACCATCGGTTTGTAGAGGGTTTTCATCTATAGCAGCCCCGATGACCAGGTTAACCCAGAAGGATGCCCAGTTCAGGTGGTCGGACGAGTGCGAGGCGAGCTTTCAGAAGCTCAAGACAGCTTTGACTACGACACTGGTGTTGGTTTGGTCCACAGGTTCAGGGCCATATACAGTGTATTGTGATGCATCTTGTATTAGACTTGGTGCGGTGTTGATGCGGGATGGTAAGGTTATTGCATATGCTTCACGGTAGCTGAAGATCCACAAGAAGAATTATCCAGTTCATGATTTGGAGCTAGCAGCCATTGTTCACATGCTGAATATTTGGAGGCATTATTTATATGGCGTGTCGTGTGAGGTCTTCACGGATCACAAGAGTTTGCAATACTTGTTCAAGTAGAAGGAGCTAAATTTAAGGTAGAAGAGGCGGTTGGAGATACTGAAAGACTATGATATCACCATCTTGTATCATCCGGGGAAGGCCAATGTAGTGACCGATTCTTAGAGTAGGAAGTCAACCAGTATTGGCAGTCTTGCATACATTCTAGTCGGTGAGAGACCGCTTGCTTTGGATGTTCAGGCTTTAGCCAATCAGTTCGTGAGGTTGGATGTTTCTGAGCCCAACCGTGTTTTAGCTTGAATAGTCGCTCGTTATTCATTATTTGAGCGTATCCGATATCGGCAGTATGATAATCCTTATTTGCTTGTCCTTAGAGACACAGTGTGGCACGAGGGTGCCAAGCATGTCACATTGGGAGATGATGGAGTTTTGAGGATGCAGGGTCGTATTTGTGTGCCTAATGTGGATGGACTTCGTGAGTTGATTCTAGATGAGGCCTATAGTTCCCGATATTCCATTCATTTGGGTGCCTCTAAAATGTATCAAGACTTGCGGCAGTATTATTGGTGGAGGAGGATGAAGAAGGATATTGTTGCGTATGTTGCTCGGTGTTTGAATTGTCAGCAAGTAAAGTACGAGCATCAGAGACCTGGTGGTTTGTTCCAAAAGATTGAGATTCCAGAGTGGAAGTGGGAGCGTATCACTATGGACTTCATTGTTGGACTCCCACAGACTTAGAGGAAGTTCGATGTGGTATGGGTTATTATTGATAGGCTGACTAAGTCAGCGCATTTCATTCCTGTGGCAGTTTTCTTATTCTTCGGAATGATTGGTATAGATTTATATCCGTGAGATCGTTCGTCTTCATGGTGTGCACGTGTCTATCATTTCTGACCGAGGAACATAGTTTACCTCACATTTCTGGAGAGCAGTTCAGCGTGAGTTGGGCATACGGGTCACGTTGAGCACAACATTTCATCCTCAGATGGACGGACAGTCCGAGCGTACTATTCAGATTTTGGAGGATATGCTCCGAGCATGTGTTATTGACTTTGGAGGTTCATGGGATCAGTTCTTGCAATTATCAGAGTTTGCCTACAACAACAGTTACCAGTCGAGCATCTTGATGGTCCCTATGAGGCATTATATAGTAGGCAGTGTCGGTCGCCGACGGCTTTCTTTGAATTAGCATTTTATGTTGGACCTTGTAATGGTTCATAAGAATCACTTCAGAGACTTCCATCATCCATTACTAAGTAAACATTGTTATTTTTCTTTATTTTGATATAAGAGGATGGCTTCTTTTATCACGAGAGTGGGCCCCACTTGTGATGACTAAGCCACAAAAAATCTTCCAAAATGTGCCACCTTACCATATACTTAAGAGTCACTAATTTGAGCTTTAATTTGCACATAATTTGCTGCCACGTTTGGGACACCTTAAGCTCATCCAAAGACCTTAGTTACAACAACAACAACGGCCCAGTGTAATCCCACAAGTGGGGTATGAGAAGGGTAATATGTACGCAGACCTTACCCCTACCCTGAGGGCCAGAGAGGCCTTAGTTAATTATCCACAATTCCTTACTCAACTTGTTAATCTCCTATTAACCAATAATTAACTAATTATCCATATAATTAAAAATTATCTCAAATTACTTAAAATACTACTCACTTTTAACATACTTTATGTACCCTACTATCATGGTCATGTGGTACCTTGTATGACACTAGTCCATAAATACCGGGATAACTCAGACCATATTTTATTCAGAATTGCCAAACTTCGATGAAACTCATTTTCTTTGATCCGCTTACCCTCTCACCTTTACGAATTTTCTTATCGCCTGTTATAAATAGCATAAATGCTTATAACCTCAAAAATAATCTCATTCCCGAGCCTGCAACGATTACCTTACGACGAAACTTTAACATACGAAAGTACGGGATGTAACATCTCATTTTTGAGCTTTTATCAATTTACTTTTGGCGTACATTCACGTACGAAAGCATGGGGTGTAACATCATTCCCCCCTTTGGAACATTCATCCTCGAATGTTGACTGGTGCACTGATAGCTCTTATGAATAGTTTTAATATTGTCCTTTCCATCTAGGCGACTGCTCTGTGAATAAATCCAAAGGCCAAGGCATTCCCCCCTTTAGGTCTATTTCTCACACCATGACTTGTGGTCGGAATTCTTTCAATCTCGTAAATGTTGCTACCTTCGGTCATGCAGCCTGTACGACTTTTCCCTTGTATGTGCGCCTATGCGACTCTTCATTTCAACTTTTAGCCAATCTCTAGGCCTCATTTTGGGAATATATACAAAACTTGACAAGATGTCCCTTTGGGCATCTATAGGTGTACTAAAGGTCTTTGCTCGGTACTTTGTCGAACTTACGGCAATTGTTATATCTTGTTTCATAGAACCGATTATCTATCCCTATGACTTTACTGCATATAGGTAGGTCATACTATACCATAACTCTTACTTTGATTTACCGTTACTGTGATCTGTTACCAAACTCCAGGTTACTCTTTCGCTGCTTATCATATAAGTGTAAATCTAAGTTCTTTAATGCTTCCTCATTATTGTTCATCTTAAGAATGATGGCCTAATCGCACTCACACTTTATAAATTTTATCCATCCATTGTTGATTCACTTCAATATTGACGTATAATCTACCACTGATAACTTAACCTTTCATGTAACACTGGTGCTAGGGTTCACGTTACATCAAGGAACATTAGAAGTGATTTTCTTGATCCACCTGGGCAATATTATACTTCCATAACCGTATTTCATAGTATCCTAATATGATTCACCTTACGTGGGTATTTTAATCTCGTACAATTCATGAATCCCTTTTTTTCTTCTTTAAATCATTACTTAATCGAAGGCCCAAACATCATCCTTTGCCTATGACAGTTATACCCTTATTCTACTATCAAAGACAGTATTTCATCTCTTCTAAATGCTACTTATGATGAGTAACTCCTTTGAGTTCATTTAGGCTATAATGAACTTTCAATAACTTAGAGATACCATCAGCTCTCTTGTTTTCATGGGCTTAATCTTGAGACTTATTCATTGTCGTCACCTTCTCATTCGCCCTTTCTTATCCTTACTCATGTCTTCCTAAAACCTTGCCGTTTTAGCTTGTGACCTACATATATCTATTTATACTACTCACAACCTTCCTTCAACTTTCTTGCATCATAGATTTCCTTATGTTATTCTGGAACATCAGGCGAGACATCACATCGTCTCTAACTCTTCATTATTCTCATGACTAGGCCTCTCATTACCTAGAAACCATAGACTGAAACATATGCCACTAACAATGACGTTATCATTCCTGGATACTGAATCTTCGCGCTTCTAGCCTTCTATCCGAAGTATGGACTATTCAGAATGTTCTGCATTTGAGAATCTCGTACCTTGTTCACCTTTATCTTACTTACCTTAAAATCTCATATCATATCTTCTACCTCTTTCATGACCTCCGTTCCACATAGGTATAATTCACATCCACAACTTGAATCTCTATTATAATACTTGCACCTCTGGTGCATACATAATTCAGTGGGATTCATACTGACTTCTTATGAGGCTGTTACTTTTCTAACTAGCTTTATCATAGAGATGTTATAGAATATGGCTATTGTACTATCTCTCTTGTATGTCTCGTATTTAAGAGTAATTCTGCAATGTTCTCAATCATGATGTCTCTAATTTTCTCGGTCCAATAACTAGACTCCTGATTTACTTAGTTGATGTAACTCTTTAGTTTCCTCTTCCTTCTAATCAGCCTTTATGTAGGCTTATCCTATCTTCCAATCTACGGGTCATGGTATTTGTTGTTACTTTAGCCTTTCATGGACGCTATGGAATATCCATGATACAATCTTCTAATAATTCAATCCTTTGTTTATGACCTGGACTCAATTCTTTATTTTAACACATACCGGAGTCTTCTACGACTTTATGAATGTCAACATATATGCTTCATGGATAATACTCCAAAATCTTAAGTGCGTTCATAACATAGCTAACTCTGGATCATTGATCGAATAATTCCTTTTGTTCCTTCTCAGCATTTTTTTAAACATAAGCTATTATCTTTCATGGTCTTTCTGTCCCCTTGTTGCGTACATACTTAGCTTATCTTAGTTCTCACGCATGCCGAAATTTTCGTGCAACTCGCATGATCTCGAATCCTACTTTTGATTTTACTTCCCGTTCATTAGCCACGATAGGTGCCACTTTCTTATAGAGTGCATACAATGTTGTAGTGAGACTATTTTTACATGACCATTCCTTCTTCACATTACTATGCTTAGGTTGAACCTTCTTCCTTATTTCCTCAGCTAACCTTTCATTGTAGTACTTAGGGAGGACCCTCTGACTCTTGTAAAGCTACGAGCTTATTACATCGTATACTCGACGGAATTTTTGATGTACTTCATCATCTATAATTATCCGTAGTTACTTACCTCCACGTCCTTATACTTTTAGGGTTGCTTCTGAACTGATATTTTGATTGTCTTCCCAGTGGCACTCCCTTTTATCCCCGTAATACTCATATGGTACCTTTAACTACCCCAACTCCTATATGAATATTTTTCAAGGGTCACGATGTCATATCTGCGAGGCTGAATTCCCCATGTTGGGGTCCACTATGTTTATTTTGCACGATCTGTTGATTTGTCTGTATCCTTTTGTCTATCCATAACTAGGGTCTTTCTGAATCAATTACCAACTACCTGTTGGCCTATTCTCATATCGATATTCCGCGTAATCTTTCTTGGGTTATTTCCTTTGTCTTAACTTACGTCTCGCACTGGCTCTTTATTTATCAATAACATCCTGGGAAGGAACCCTTACTTTCTTTCCTTGAACTCGTGGCATAATATTCTGGAATCGTAGCATATTTGTAGGATTTGGATAAGTGCAATCTCATTCCTTCCTATTTTTTTTTATCGCATTCTTCCTTACCATTCCATAGTTACTAGAACAACTTTTTTATGACTTAATGCCATATCACTTCATATTCCCCCCTTTAGGGGAGTATTAAGATTTAGTGCTACGATGATCTATGTATAGATGTTTTACCTCTTTATCTTTGGCATCTTTTCACATCATCTATGACCCTTACTCATCTCGTGGTAATCCTTCTTTACCAAGGATAACAAAATTTCGTACTCACGAGGGAGACACCTAGTGTACTGGCACATACAGTCCCTTAAGCTTAACTTTGCTCACATTGCTGGGTTTAGGGAAGCGTCTTCCTGAATGACTTTTAAAGTTTATTCTTCTCGTCCATTCTATTATCGCCGGAACGCAATCTCTGAAATTCTCATAATACTGACTATTATCAAATCACTCAGTCCCTAATTCATGTTTAGTTTATCTTGTTCACCGGTCCATACTTATTTCTATTACTCTGGGGCCTAACTTTTCCTTTTGATAGTCGCGTTGGAGTCACATACTTATTTCTCGAAATGAGGATATGACTTTATGGCCTATACTCTTTTGTGGTCCCAAAGCCTATCACCTCTCGTATTTTCCTTGAATATAGACTCTGTAACACTGTCATCATTTTTTCCTTTTTTTCCTGCCGTTGTCATCCATGTATCACACATCTTACTCATAATGCTTCATTAACTCTCCTTTTTTCCGAACATACCTGTCTATTACTTTATTTTGAAAACTTAAACAATACAGTCTTTTGCTATTAGCTTCCCTTGCACCATCCCCGGTCTCTTCGGGTTACCTAACATTCTCACTCTACTAGGGACAGGAGCCACACTAAGATAATATTTATCCCTTCAAGGCTTCCAGTGCCTATCTTTGTAGTACTCATATCTAGTTGTATTATTTTAGAGTGCACCATCTGGATGTCTCACAAGGATATGTATTAGCACATTATCCTTCGAAATGTTAACTAACGCAAACAATACATTTACTAATATTGGGTCACTCTGACCCCAGCCGAATCCTGATATCCGTCCTTTTCTTATACTACTTCTGCTAGGCCCATAGGGCATAAATGAGATGGGTGTGACAAATTGTACATACCTCTTTTATTGTTGAAGGTAACTCAAAAGGCTTATATTCCTCTGCCTGAATTGTAAATACTGATAATCTTCATTAATTGGGTGTCTCATACCCTTCTTCATCTTACATCTTTTACTTGTTGAAACTTGTATTTATCTTCTAAATCTCTCATTGCCTTTCTCCATAGGGGTGGATAGATATTCTTGTCTTAAGGCTCCTTATCAAGAATCTTACATATTTTAGTACACACATGATCTGCTGAAGACCTCACATTTACTTATCATAAGCATGATGCAAAATCGAGTTCCTCTGACTCAACTCTTCCACAACTATATCTCTTACCGACCATCTTTCTGGGTGTAGGTATCATTGTATTACAAATATAATAGAATTTAAGAATCTGAATTCTTAAAAGTGAGCTCGACAACACGATCTAGAATAAGAAGAAAGAGTGATAGTCCTAAATGCCCTGTAGCCTCCTGCTTGTAAGAGTGGCGCACAACACACCTATAAACAAGACTTTACTAGACACGGCTTGTAGACTCCCTGGGGCAGAACTGATCTAATACCACTTTTGTCACGACCCAAACCGACGGGCCACGACGGGCACCTAGTGCTTTACTCAATCGAGTACCAACGTAACATATTTTTCTTATCATATTATCAGTGGTAGCTGGGTCAACATGGCCACAAATCGTAATGTATAACTATAAGTGTGAAAGCACTGTATCAATGAACCATCTTTCTTAAAATATGAATGCATATGGGCCGTCAAGGCTTTTGACATACTGTATAAAATGAACCTCTATCTACAAAGCCTCTAAGAGTATTTGACATCAAATGGGACAGGGTACCAGCCTACCCATAAGTCTGTAGCAAAATTTTGACACAATGACTCAAAGACTCGACTGCACTCTGAATGACGTGGAGTCTTACCAATCCTTCGCTGAATGCTAACCTCGTCTACTAAGTGAGCTTGTCAAACTGATTGTCTATATCTGTAGGCAAGAATGCAACGTCCGAACAAAAGGATGCCAGTATGAATAACATACCGAGTATATAAGGCACATAATCAGTATATAAAAGACATGGAAGAAACATGGAATAAATGACTTAACCTGTAAGTTTTGATAACTCTGTAAATCATGAAGTACTCATAGTGTCATGCATATGCATATGAATGCCATGTCGGGCATAGGTACATATTTTTATAACATCATCAAGCCTATGAGGGCATCTCATCATATCATCTAGGCCACTGTGGGCAAAATCATCAACGTATACTAGCTGATCAGGTAGTGGTGCGTATATAATGTTGTAACCTTTTCCCATATCCTATATACATATATACATATATGAATGAATGCAGTGCATGAGAAGTACGTCAATAAAATCTCTCGGAACATCATACGACTATTATACCTTTGATTAATGTCATGAAGTAAACTTTATCAACTTATGTATTTTTTGAGACCCATGAACGTATGATACAATAATAGGACACGTGGAGAATTAAGAACGTAGGCATCTCTAGTATTTCTATGAATAGAGTCATTTATGGAAGTTGTACGTTTTCTCGTTTCGTTTGTATCTTATGGATCATGCCAAAAAGAAAGAAGGTTAGCCTTAACATACCTGAATCGATTCTCTTTTGCAAAAACACGTAACGACGAATCGAAGTAGGAAAAAATCCGTATAATATTCTTGAGAAAGATTATACCGGGCATTCTTTGAATTAGCATTTCACGTTGGACCTGGTAGGGGTTCATAAGAATCCCTTCAGAGAATTCCATCATCCATTACTATGTAAACATTGTTATTTCTCTTTATTTTGATGTAGGAAGATTTCTTCTTCTATCAAGAGAGTGGTCCCCACTTGTGATGACTAAGCCACAAAAAATCCTCCAAAATGTGCCACCTTACCATATACTTAAGAGTCACTAATTTGGGCTTTAATTTGCACATACTTTGCTGCCACGATTAGGACACCTTAAGCTCATCCAAAGACCTTAGTTAATTATCCACAATTCCTTAATCAACTTGTTATTCTCCCATTAATCAATAATTAACTAATTATTCATATAATTAAGAATTATCTCAAATTACTTAAAATACTACTTACTTTTAACACACTTTATCATGTGGTACCTTTTTATGACACTAGTCCATAAATACCAGATATTATAGCTCGGACCATATTTTATCCCGAATTGTCAAACTTCGACGAAATTTATTTTCTTCGATTTGCTTACCCTCTCATCTTCATGATTTTACTTATCGCCTGTTATAAATAGCATAAATGCTTATAACCTCAAAAATAATCTCATTCCCGAGTCTGCGACGATTAACTTATAACGAAATTTTAATGTACGAAAGTACGGGATATAACCTCTTATTTCTGAGCTTCTATCAATTTAGTTATGACGTACTTTCACGTACGAAAACATGGGGTGTAACAATAAAGAGACTTTTAGTAAGTGTAAATTAGTAAAGTTTGCCAACCGGGGTAAAACAGCGTGATTCATTTTTTTTGCTTGTAAGTATTTGGTAGATGAAAAGGTTTGAAGATACTTTTTGCATGGTAAGAAACATATTTTTTTGAAAAAAAGAAATTATTTCTTTACTGAATTAAATAAACTTCACATAAAATTTAAAAAGATGTTTATAAAATTGATTAAACAGAATAGTAGGTTCCTCTTTAAGAAAGTCCCCGAGATGGCGTATTATTAGTATGGGCAAATTAGCAAATTGTTATGTTTTTATATTAATGTAAAATGAGTTAAAAAAATTGTTACACAAGTTTAAAATAAGAACGCTAAGCATAATATTATAAACTATAAGAGAGGTCGGGGTTTCAAAGCGAAACTTGAAGAGAAATTATTGTGTGTGTATATATATTATATGTATAGTAAATTATATTGTACATTTATAACTATGGAGAGTTTTCCAAATTGTTATGACCAGTTGAGTTTTTTATATTTGTTAGGACTTGCTTTTCATATTTGTTAGGACTAAGATTTATTACTTGACTTGTATATTTATTGTTGATCAACAATGGAAGGCTAGCTTTTCTCTTCCGTACGTGGCCAATGTTCGCTTGCATGTTTGTCATGGTATCAGAGACAAGGTCGAGGCAAACCGTAAGGAACTCCGAGAGACATATCAATAGCAGGCGACAATAGTAAAGATGCCGTTGCGGGCGGCGTGGTCGATGTTGGTGACTATACAAACAAAAGACTCTCTCCGTACGATATAACATCCAATGACAATCTGGTGATTTTGATAACGCATGTTACTCTGAAAGAAGAAAACTATGATGAATGATCAATGTCCGTGAGGACCGCCTTGAGAGCGAGGAAGAAATTTGGACTTGTTGACGGAACAATCAGAAGACCGGAGAAAAGGTCTCCAAATATTGAAGATTGGTGGACCATCAACTCGTTATTGGTTTTTTGGATTTGGAATGCTATTTAGCCTATTTTGCGTTCGTCTATACAACACATGGAAGTTGCTGAAGATTTATGGAATAGTGCTAGATCTCGATCTTTAATGGCCCAAAAATTCAACGGTTGAAGGCTAAACTTGCGAAGTACAAATAGAAAGGCGTGATCGTAGTTAATTATTATGAAAAGTTAACAAAACTCTACGGACTTGCTAATTTGGATCAAATTCTGACTTTCGCATGTGGTAGGTTCACATACGATCTTGGTGCAATCTTAGAGAATAAAAGGAAAGAGAAGAAGTTGTACTTTTTTTATGGGGTTATATGAAACATTGTATGGAACAGTGAGGTCGAACTTTTTCGCTCAAGATTCGTTGCTAATTTTGAATCGATTTACTCGAAGTTGGTACGAAAAAAGTGTGTGAAGATGATGGCTCGAGAAACAGGTGAAAACAATAATTATACGGCCTTTTCTACGCAAGGGCAATCTCTCTATAGAGGTCAGAATGAAGTGAAGGATAAAATACGACGTGCCCCTATTGCAAGCGAACTGGACATAATTCAGGAAGTTTCTCCTACCTTGTTGGGTATCCAAAATGGTGAAAAGAAAGACCTCGGGGTGATGGCAAATCGGGCAGGTGCGGTAAAGAACAACAACAACATTAGAAGGGTAGAATAAGTGGAGGCTGCCGATGTGGCGATGCATTTTTTACGAATGTTGCACAGGCCACGGGAGGTGGCATCTCCGTAGCTATAACGGGGACAAAAAAGGCTGGGCCTCCAGAGTTGAGCAATGAGCAATGTCAGACTTTGATTGCTATGTTAAATAACAAACAGATATGTTCGAATGAGAAAATGAATGATAAGCAAAATTTTGTGCCTTGGATCATCTATACAGGAGCGACGAATTATATGACATGATGTTTACAATTATTGCATAATGTGCAGAAAATTTCAAGATGTCCTGTTAGTTTTCCTTATCGGAGTACTGATGTAGAGACCACTGAGGTTAAACGAAACTTTAAGAAAATTTAATCTAAAAATGTTCTTTTTGTGCCCGGCTTACCATGTAACTTGATTTATGTATCTCGATTAATCAATTACTCAATTGTTTTGGTCCCTTTCAGTAAAATTTGTGTATTATACATGACCAAAACTAAAGGATGCTGATTGGATCTAGTGAGTAGAAAGATGGACTCTATTATTTCTGGAACAAAAATAGGACATGTGCTCTAAAGGTTGGTGGTATTGACTCGCTGGATTTTTGGCACATGCATTTGGGTCAGCATTCTCTACAAGTAACCATATTAATTCTTGTCATCGATTTTAGGAAAAATTATGATGTTTTGAGTTAAAGTTTCAATGTATGTCATCGGGCTAAACAAACAAATGACAAAATTTTCTCTGAGTAATAACAGAACTTCTCACATTTTTGAGTTGATTTATTGTGATTTATGGGGACCTTATCGAACAACATGATCTTATGGTACATCATATTTTTAGAGTGTTGTAGATGATTACTCGTGTTTTGTTGATCGTTTTTATTGATTGATAAGAAGAAATAGTGAAAACGATAAAGAATTTCTTTACTATGGTAGACAGACAATTCAATAAGCGAGTCAAAACTTTTAGGAGCGATAATGGAATAGAGTTTACATGAATGAGAAACTATTTTCTTGAATGTGAATTTGTATTTCAAACTTCGTGTACAGGAACTCCCCAAAAGAATGGAGAGCAGAAAAAAGGTATCATAATATCTTGAATATAGTCCGAGCATTGCGCTTTCAAGGTAACTTGCCGATCGATTTTAGGAGGAATGTGTTTTGATGGCTTGTCACTTGATTAGCCGAACTCCATCTTCAATCTTGTATGGAAAGATACCTTATGAATTATTATATGGTTGGGTGCCTGAGTAGGGACATCTTCGAGTATTTGGCTCGCTATGATATGCTCGAAGATAAGGGAGGAAGGGTGATAAATTTTCGATTAGAAGTTGCACGTGTGTTTTCGTGGGATATCACTATGTAAAGAAGGTTTAGGAGAATGATTTGGAAAAGAAAGAATATCTCGTTTCACGAGATACTGATTTGTATGAGATTGAATTCCCTTTCGCTTCATCAATGCATGACACTAGCAGGGAGGAAACTAAAGAAATGGATGTGGAGGAACTAGGAGGGTATGGAAAGTATGAAGTGAGGCGGGGCAGCGAATCAGTCCAAGCTCGTGAAGTTGAGCCTGACGATGAGGATCACCACGAAGCCGGCATAGAGGAGAATGTTCACCAGGAGGTAGGGGCCGAAACTGATGAAGACGAAATAGTAGAGGAGGATCAGTTGGGACACAAACAGCGCAAAAAACACACACCGATCTGAATGTGTGATTAAATTAATAATGTTGTCCATAAATTAAGTACATCTTATCCTCCATCCACTTCACAACCTCATTCAGGTACGCCTTGCCCTTTATCACAATATGTGAATGGCGAGAAATTCTTTGTACAACAAAGGACTTTCTTTGTAGCAACCATTGCAACACATGGATGACCTCATTTCTCTAAGGCCGTGAAAGATGCCAAGTGGAGAGAAACGATTGGATTGGAAATACAGGTGCTGGAGAATAATGAAACATGGATGTGACGACCCAGTCAGTCGTCTCATGAGTTACCGCTCCGTTTTTCGCATTTTTGCTTCTTATTGCTTTGTCTAATGGTTCTAAATGTGATGGGGTTAATTGGTTTGAGTTCGGAAAGGATTTAGTAAGGTTTGAGACACTTAGTCTCTTTTGAGGAAGCTTAAGTTGAAAACGTCAACCGGATGTTGACTTATGTGTTAGAGGGCTCGGATGTGAGTTCCGATGGTTCGGTTAGCTTTGGGAGGTGAATTGGGACTTAGGAGCATGATCAGAATGAGTTTTGGAGGTTCGGAGTAGATTTAGGCTTGAATTGGCGGAATTGGATTTTTGGCGATTTCCGGTTGATAGGTGAAATTTTAATATAGGGGTCGGAATGGAATTCTGAGAGTTGTAGTAGTTCCGTTGCATCATTTGGGATGTATGTGTAAAATTTCAGGCCATTCAGACGTGGTTTGGTTGGGTTTTTGATCAAAAGCGTAATTTAGAAGATTTTGGAAACATAGGCTTGAATCCAATGTATTTTGGTTGATTAGATGTTGTTTGAGGTGTTTTAAAGATTGGTACAAGTTTGAATAAGGTTTTGGGATATGTTGGTGCTTTTGGTTAAGGTCCCGGGGGCCTCGAGGTGATTTCGGATGGTTGTCGGAGAGTTTGGAAAATTTGAGAAAGCTGCAGATTTTTCTGTTCTGGTATTTCCGCACCTGCGGATTGGGAACCACAGGTGCGATGCTGCAAATGCGAGGAAATGACCGCAGATGCGGTCAAGGAAGAGAAGTGCAGGAGCCGCAGATGTGTTTGGCTGATCGCACCTGTGATGGCGCACGTACGACTACGTGGTCGCAGATACGATTTTTGGATTTTAAGTGAAAGCCGCAGAAGCGGCTAATTTACCGCAAATGCGGTAACGCAGAAGCGGTGTTTGGGCCGCAGGTGCGGAATCCCTGGGCCAAAAGGTATAAATTATTTCTTCGCGAAATTTTACTAAGTACTCCATTTTTGAAGACGGGAAAGAGGCTAAGGCAGTGGATTTCAAGAGAAATCAAGGGATATCAGTTGGGTAAGTTCCCTAAGCTTCATTATTTTGGGTTTATGATCATTTTTCCATTGTTTAATCATGGTATTAGTGGAGATTAAGGAAGAAAAATTGGGGATTATGACTTGAGATTTAGAGACATTAAAATGAGAATTTGAGGGGTCAATTGGACTCCGATTTCAGTGTTCTTGGTATGTATGAACTCGTGGAAGGATAAGGATTCCGTTGATTTGATTTTTATCGAGTTTTGAGACGTGGTCCCGAGCATCGGGTTTGGCTAATTTCGGGATTTTTGATATTAATTGATTATTTTCGCTTGGGCTTCGTTCTCTTAGCATATTTTTGACGTTGTGATTCTAATTTTGGATAGATTCGACGCGAGTGGAGGCCGATTCGAGGGGCAAAGGCATCGCGAAGTAGTATTTTCACCAGTTTGAGGTAAGTAACCATTGTAAATCTTGAATTGAGGTACAAAACCCTGGTATTTCACTTGTTTTGATAAATACGGTGACACACATGCTAGGTGACGAGCGTTTGGGCATGCACCGGTAGGGATTGTGACTTGGTCCATCCCGTAGCGACTATTAAGCCGTGTATTTGATTTGAAACCTTATGATATTCTGTACTTTAGTCATTATAATATATTATGGGTTGTATGCCATGTTTGGGGCCTTGTGCCGACCTATTGAGACCCTTAAGGGCATTTTTACTGTTTTTCCTCACTCTTACTTGTTTGAAAGCATATCCTTAGTCATGTTTTACCTGTTTATTGTTCAAAACTGGTTTTATCACTCCACTTCTTAAATGTGAGGACTTTTTGGACTGAGTTCCCTAATTTCTACTGTTGTGCCCAAGAGGCTATTAGGTTAATGACTGAGAGAAGTTGAGAACCTAATGGTAAGGACATTTATATATGTATAAGTTATGGATATAGCTGCACATCGCAGTGATACTTATATGGGTCGGGCTGCATGCCGCAACGATATATATATATATTGGATCGGGCTGCACGCCGCAGCGATATGATGCTTGGGCTGTAGGAGCCCCTCCGGAGTTTGTACACCCACAGTGAGCGTAGTCGACTAATTTGCATGGTGTCCCAGTTTCCATCATTTTAGATAGGGGCACTCAGCTTACTTTGCAGTTTTGGAGGTCTATGTAGTGAGAGTTGGGTACTCAGGTTGAGTTGAGCACAGCTTTTCACTCTCAGATGGACGGGCAGTCCGAGCGCGCTATTCAGATATTGGAGGACATGTTGCATGCTTGTGTCATTAATTTAGGAGGGTCATGGGATCAGTTTCTACCGCTTGCATTGTTTGCTTATAACAACAACTACCAGTCAAGTATTCAGATGGCTCCATATGAGGCTCTGTATGGGAGGCGATAAAGATCTCTAGTTGGTTGGTTCGAGCCGGGTGAGGCTAGGCTATTGGGGACAGACTTGGTTCAGGATGCTTTAGAAAGGGTGAAGGTGATTCAGGAGAGGCTTCGTACCATTCAGTCGAGGCAAAAGAGTTATGCTGACAGGAAGGTTCGGGATGTGTCCTACATGGTTGGGGAGAAGGTTCTGTTGAAGGTTTCACCCATGAAGGGCGTTATGAGATTTGGGAAGAAGGGTAAATTTAGTCCTCAGTTCATTGAGCCTTTTGAGGTGCTTTGGAGGATTGGGGAGGTGGCTTATGAGCTTGCTTTGCCACCCAGCTTCTCAAGTGTGCATCCGGTATTTCATGTTTCTATGCTCCGAAAGTATATTGGGGATCCGTCTCATGTTCTAGATTTTAGCACAGTTTAATTGGATAGTGATTTGACTTATGATGTGGAGCCAGTAGCTATTTTGAGTCATCGAGTTCGAAAGTTGAGGTCAAAGGATATAACTTCAGTGAAAGTGCAGTGGAGAGGTCGGCCCGTGGAGGAGGCTACCTGGGAAACCGAGCGGGAGATACGGAGTTGATATTCTCCCCTATTTGAGGTTTCAGGTATGTTTCTTGACTAGTTTAAGGACAAACATTTATTTAAGTTGGGGAGGATGTGATGACTCGGCCAGTTGTCTCATGAGTTACCACTCTGTTTTACCCATTTTTGCTTCTTATTGCTTTGTCTAATGGTTTTATATGTGATCGGGTTGATTGGTTCGAGTTCAGAAAGGATTTGGTAAAGTTTGAGACACTTAGTATCTTTTGAGGAAGCTTAAGTTGGAAAAGTCAACCGGATATTGACTTATGTGTTAGAGGGATCGGATGTGAGTTCCGATGGTTCGGTTAGCTTCGTGAGGTGATTTGGGACTTAGAAGCGTGATCAGAATGAGTTTTGGAGGTCCAGAGTAGATTTAGGATTGAATTGACGGAATTGAATTTTTGGCAATTTCCGGTTGATAGGTGAGATTTTGATATAGGAGTCAGAATGGAATTTTGAGAGTTGTAGTAGTTCCGTTGCATCATTTGGAATGTGTGTATAAAATTTCAGGTCATTCGGACGTGGTTTAGTTGTTTTTTTATCAAAAGCGTAATTTAGAAGATTTTGGAAACTTAGGCTTGAATCCGATGTGTTTTGGTTGATTCAATATTGTTTGAGGTGTTTTGAAGATTGGTACAAGTTCGAATAAGGTTTTGGGATATGTTGGTGCTTTTAGTTGAGGTCTCGTTGGCCTCGGGGTGATTTCGGATGGTTGTCGGAGAGTTTGGAAAATTTGAGAAAGCTGCAGATTTTTCTATTATGGTATTTCCGCACCTGCGGATTAGCGACCGCAGGTGCGATGCCACAGATGCAAGGAAATGACCACAGAAGCGGTCAAGGAAGAGAAGTGCAGGAGCCGTAGATGCGGTTGGATGACCGCACCTGCGCCATCGCAGATGGTCGCAGATGCAACTTTTGGATTTTAAGTGAAAGCCGCAGAAGCGGTTAATTGACCGCAAATACGGTACCGCAGAAGCGGTATCTGAGCCGCAGGTGCGGAATCCCTGGGCCAGAAGGTATAAATTGTTTCTTCGCGAAATTTTGCTAAGTACTCCATTTTTTAAGACGGGAAAGAGGCTAAGGCAGTGGATTTCAAGAGAAATCAAGGGATATCAGTTGGGTAAGTTGCCTAAGCTTCATTATTTGGGTTTATGATAATTTTTTCATTGTTTAATCATGGTATTAGTGGAGATTAAGGAAGAAAAGTTGGGGATTAGAGCTTGAGATTAAGAGACTTTAAAATGAGAATTTGAGGGGTCATTTTGACTCCAATTTCAGTGTTCTTTGTATATATGGACTCGTGGAAGGATAAGCATCCCGTTGATGTGATTTTTATCGAGTTTCAAGATGTGGTCCCGGGGGTTGGATTTGGACAATTACGGAATTTTTAATATTAATTGATTGTTTTCTCTTGGGCTTCGTTCCCTTAACATATCTTTGACGCTGTGATTGTGATTTTGGATAGATTCTATGTGAGTGAAGGCCGATTCTAGGGGCAAAGGCTTCGCAGGGTAGTATTTTTACCGGTTTGAGGTATGTAACCATTGTAAATCTTGAACTGAGGGTACAAAACCCCAGTATTTGACTTGTTTTGATAAATGCGATGACGCACATGCTAGGTGACGAGCGTGTGGGCGTGCACCAGTAGGGATTGTGATTTGGTCCGTCCCGTAGCGACTATTAAGCCGCGTATTTGATTTGAAACTTTATGATACTCCATACATTAGTAATTATAATGTATTATGGGTTGTATGCCATGTTTGGTACCTTATGCCGACCTGTTGAGACCCTTAGGGTCATTTTTAATATTTTTCCTCACTCTACTTGTTTGAAAGCATAACCTCAGTCATGTTTTACCTATTTATTGTTCAAAATTGGTTTTATCACTCCACTTCTTAAATGTGAAGACTGTTTGGACTGAGTTCCCTAATTTCTACTGTTGTGCCCGAGAGGCTGTGAGGTTAATGATTGAGAGAGGTTGAGAACCCAATGGTGAGGACATTTATATATGTATGAGTTATGGATCGGGCTGCACGCCGCAGCGATACTTACATGGGTCGGGTTGCATGCCGCAACGATATATATATATATATATATATATATATATATATATATATTGGATCGGGCTTCGCGCCGCAGCGATATGACGCTTGGGCTGTAGGAGCCCCTCCGGAGTCTGTACACCCCAGTGAGTGTAGTCGACTATAAATTATGGATCGGGCTGCACGCCGCAGCGGTTACTATAATTTCTATTATTATGAGATATTAATGAGACTGAGTGCTGAGAGTGAGTACTGAGTGGCGAGAGTTGAGTTACGAGTGATTGAGAGGCTGCCCGAGAGGCCATATTCTGAGTGATACCTTGCCTGAGGGGCCTAGTTATGATATTTTCACTGATTTCACTCTTCTTTTAAAATAAGCCTCTATTGTAAGAACTTGCTAAGTATATGATTTCAAGTATTTAAACTGAAATTGATGATTTTCGACAAAACTGGTTTTAAACTGGGGAATTTGGTCTGCTATTCTGCTGTTTATTCATTTATATGATTTTTAACTGCTCGTCACTGCTTTCAGACCTTATTTACTCTAGTTACTTACTGAGTTGGCATACTCACATTACTCCCCGCACCTTGTATGCAGATCCATGTGCCCGAGCGACAGAGTGAGGGTCCTCAGCTGATCTGGAGTTTGCCGGAAATTGCAAGGTAGTTGCATGGCGTCCGCAACCCTATTTTCTCCCTCCTATCTTGTTTTTTTCCCGCATTTTTTGACTTATGATGTATTATACAGTCAGCTATATATTAGATGCTCTAGACTCGTGACACCAAATATTTTGTGCTGTATAGTTTTATGTTTTATTAACTTCTGCATATATATATTTGTTGTTTTAAACACTTATTATGGAAATCTAGTATCTAAACCCGTGTTAGAAAATGGCTTATTAAAAGAAAATGGGTTGTGATTAAATGGTTGGGTTGTCTTGCCTAGTAATGTGATAGACGCCATCACGACTGGTATTTGGGGTCGTGACAATGGGTAATAAAGGATCTACCTCCTAACAAAAAGGTTCCCGGTTGCAAGTGAATTTACAAGATAAAGTACCATTCTGATGGAATAATTGAGCGACACAAGGCCCAACTAGTTATTCTCCAGAATCATCAAATAGAAAGGATCGACTATAATGAAATATTTTTCCAGTGGCAAAGATGGTAATTGTCCGCATATTTTTTTTGTTGCAGTGCCAAAGATTTGGGAGTTATATCAAATAGACATACATAATGCCTTCCTAAATGGGGATATTCACGAGGAGGTATATATAAAATTGTCTCGTGTGTTTCAGGTTAGAAGTCCAAAAAAAGTGTGCAGACTTCAGAAATCTCTTTATGGGTTAAAGCAATCGCCGAGGTGTTGGTTTGCTAAGTTGTCGGCTGCCTTGGAGGACTATAGGTTCAATCATTCTTACTATGATTACTCTTTTTTTACTATGAAAAAGGGTAAAGTTTGATTAAATATCTTTATGTATGCTGATGATTTGATTCTCTCAGGCAAAGAGCTCGAGACTATCTGCGAGCTCAAAGCATATCTTGGAAAATATTTTCACATGAAGAATTTGGGTAGATTGAAATAATTTTTGGGAGTGAAAGCCTCTAGAAATTTGGATGGCATCTTCTTCAGCTAACGAAAGTATGTCTTAGATTTTATCTTGTAGGTTGGGTTATAAGATGCTAAGCATGTTAATGCCGTGGAACAGAATCATCGGCGGGCATTGGCGGATGGACGAACGCTTGATTACCCTAAGCGATATAGTCGTTTGATAGGTTGACTTATTTATTTGTCTTTCACTCAGCCGCAACTATAATATAGTGCTCATATTCTATCTATGTTCATGCAGCAACCAAAAGAAGAGCATTTAGATGCAGTTTTACGGGTTGTCCGCTACTTCAAAAGGAATCCGGGACAAGGCATTTTATTGAGAAGCAAATGTGATCTGCGTCTCTATGAATGGTGTGAATCTGATTGGGCCATTTGTTTATTGACTCGCCACTCGTTCAGAGGCTGGTTTATCTAGCTAGGTAATTCAACCATTTCTAAGAAGTAACATACCATCTCTCGATCATCTGCAGAGAATGAATATCATTCTATGGTAATGACAATCTGTGAGCTGAAATGGTTGAAGGAAATTTTATCTAATTTGGGAGTGACTTGTACTTCCCTTATTTGTTTTTATTGTGCTGGTCAAGTAATGTTGTACATGGTTAATAATTCAATCTTTCATGAAAAAAATTAAACAGATTGAAGTGGACTGTCATGTTATTTGTGAAGAGAGTGACAACAGGAAAATTTTTCCTAGCTTTATGCCTTCACACGAGCATTTGGCAGATATCTTTACGAAGGCATTAGGAAAATCTCAATATGTTTCCTTCTTGGAAAGTTAGACATTTGTAATTCGCATAAGCCCAACTTAAGGGGGAGTATTAAGCGCGTGTTTGTATATATTATATGTATGGTAAAATATATTGAATGTTTAAGACTAGGAGAGTTTGTCATATTTGTTAGGACTAGTTGAGTTTTTCGTATTTAGCTAGCAAAATTTCAGCGCTTCGAGCACGGTCGTTAAAAACTTTATTCGACATACAAAATAATCCTTATACTAATATCCGAATATGTTAAATATCATACAGTTTTCCAACCTAATAGATAAAAATTGAAATTTTAATCCATCTTTATCTAGCGAATTAGTATGATTTTTTTTCTTCTAATTTTCCATCGCTTATATGTTTCTAGTCTTCTAGACCCCAATATTAAAATAAAAATACCGATTGAACGAAATTAAAAGAAAAAGGGTAAAATCGAATATATCACACAAATCAACAAAATCGAATTCTACAAAGTTTTTCAATCTTGTAGACCTACCCAAGACAAAATAACAACACATAATGAAAGAAATTAAAAGAAAAAGGGTAAAATTGAATCCGTGGCACAAGTCAATGGAATCAAATTTTACAAATATTTTCTCTAATTTTTTCCTTCCCTTTTCCATTTAAGTTACCTTTTTCTTCTATTTCCTTTTTATTTTTCCTTTTTCTTTATTACTCCTTGCGCATTTAGTTTGCAAAATAATAATAATAAGAAACTCCTTTTTCTTCTTCTCTAATTTCTCAAAATAAAGATAGCAAGTAACCAAAGAACCTCAATCCATAATAACGATAGGTAACCAATGCGATTTTGAGGCATAATAATGGTATGTAACTAAAGAGACACAAAGTATTTTTTTTATTGGTTTTTAAAAATAAAACTGCAAAAAAAAAAAAAAAATGGAAGGGCAAAAAAATAAAAATGAGAATCCTTTTTTATTGAAGGTTATTGAAAGAGACATAAAAGCATTAGTAGTTATTCTCATCTTCGTATAAGAAGAGTACTCTCACCTCTTTAATTCTCTCTTATCCCCGGAAAAATAATGATAGAAAAATCAAACACATAAAATAGCAAGCACATAAAAAGATTAAAAGGGAATATGCACAAAAAACCATTGCCTGCAATTTTTAAATAAATGAATAATGAAAGTGAGCATCCCATTCAACACAAACAAAAAGAAAAAAATTGAGAATGAACTATCAAAAGTCCCAATCTCCTTTGAAATCAGAAGAAAAACAAAGTTACCTGAATCAAGACAACCGTGATACCAAAGTAGAGGTTTCAATAGTTTTATTTATCCATACGGAGTTTCATATATTGCTGTGAGACATTTTGAATACAAATAATAAGGCACGTACTCAAAAAATGAGAATGAAAACTCATTACCAATATATGCTACATTAAAATTTATACGGTAAAATTGTAATAAGGCATGGAAAGAAAAACATGATCATACCTTCACGGATGAAAGATCGCAAAAACTCTTTAAGAAAAACAAAAATTAAATGGGAAGCCCGTTAATGTTCGTGAAGCCTAAGTGCAACATGAATGGGGACGAAGGGAGTATTTATTTTCAATATAAATATAAAATTGAAATGTTTCCACTTTCCAGTTGCACCAAGGACGTACAAGGGACGGAAAAACAAGAGCCATGCATGGAGGAATTTGTTATGTGCACGTGCAAACATAGAGCTCTCTTTCTCTGTCTCAAATAAGCCTAGTTCGCCTTTTGGCTTTCCTGTTTCACTTTCCATTTATTGTAATTCGCCATCAAAATCATCTATTTTTTTTTTTGTTTTTCTCTCCAAAAGTCATTACTTTACCTAGTACTCCCTCCGTTCCAATCTATGTGAACCTGTTTGACTGGACACGGAGTTTAAGAAAAAATGAAGATTTTTGAAATTTGTGGTACTAAAAAGTCCAAATGGGGCCCAGAATATTTGTGTGGTTATAAAAGCTTCTCATTAAGGGTAGAGTTGTAACTTTAAACTAAATTGTTGCCAAATTTAGAAAAGGTTCATTCTTTTTGGAACGGACCAAAAAGGAAATAGGTTCACGTAGACTGGAATGGAGGGAGTAATACTCACGAATTTTTCAGTGAAAATTATTGATGTGAGAGGTTCAATTATAAACAAAATACAAAATTTAGAACTTCCACTAATTTAGGACCTAACCCACCCTAGATTCGACACAATCCTTCACCCACCCACTTATATTGGTCCAGGGGCGGATCCAGAGCATGAAGATTGGGTTCATCGAAACTCAGTAGTTTTTGTTCTAACCTGGTATATATACTAAGAAATTAATTAAATATATATAAATATTATTGTATATTAAGTTAAGATCGTTAAAGGAACCCACTAACTTTAAATTTTGGATCCTCCTCGATTAATGGGTCGACTATATAATAGAGTACCAGTAAGTTTTCGCAGACTTGCAATTGCTACAGAACTCAGGATATTCCATCAGAGTTTCAGCAACTAGCAAATTAAATAACTATGGCATAAATGTTATTGTATTCACCTACATGGTTTTAAGGGTTAGTGCTTTTGTTAGGTCTCGTATTTAGTCCCAGAATCTTAATTAATTTATTTTTTGAAGAATCCCATGCAAGAAGTGTGTGGAACCAGCGCTGAATCTTTTTTGGATTAAAAAGTGGGTGGGTTGGGTCATACATTGTTACAGGTGGTAAATTTAGTATTTTCAAATATTTTAATTTGCTTAAACGTGTCATGCCAATAATTATCTGCCGTAAATAATAGAATTCGGATAAGATAACACATGAAAGGTTAACTAGGTAAAATATCTATAATTGATCTTACTTAAACATTTTAGAACTTGTAGCAACATTCAGACAGAAGTATAGCTCTGCAGATTTTGAATTCAACACTAAAAAATAAAGTAGTACTTAGTTCGTACCTGGAAGTCCTTGTTGATAATCATCGCCACCGTGCAAAAGACATTAGCAGAGAAACACATAATCATTTGCATCTCTAATACCATGGGGTAAGTAACAGCCTTTTTTGCCTTCGTATAAGTTAACTCTAAGAGTGGCGGCACTATCCCATACAAAGCTGCGGCTGAAAGCGACATCATGAACCCAAGAAAATACATCTTAATTGACTCGCCAGTTGAACGGTCGCCATTCACACGAACAGCCAATATTCCAGCTCCTAGAGTAAGCAAAACTATTGCATTTGTTCTATATACAGTAATCTTCTGCTTAACAATGACATAAGCAAACAAGTCTGCGAATGGAAACTGGGTAGCAGCTAAAAGAGTCGATGTGGAAACGGGTAGTAGTGATGAACCCAAAGTGCTACAATAACACTGGAGGACATAGAGGATGCCGAGAGCTGCAGCAACTATTGTTTCCTGACAACTTACGGAAAAGAAGTTGGTTTCAGAACCATAGATTTTACGACGATGGAAATAGGCGATGGTGAGAGGGATAAGAAAGACTGGGAAACCAACAGATTGTAACCAACTAAACAGCCACAATCTTTTGCCTCCATGATTTAAATATAGGCCAGCGAGTAAAGGGGGTCCGCAGGTGCCTATGGAGAGCATGATACAATTGAGAAGTAAGAGAGGTTTCTTCATTATGGTATTACCTTGATCTTCTTATATTTACGTTTGCAAGCGATGATGCATGTGAAGTATGTAGCGGAATATATAGTAGTTTCGCGGCTTGCACTTGGAATCTGGTCCACGATTGCCATGTTATTCGGGGTGCGTGCAGCATATACACATATATGCCACTACCATTAAAAAATCATATATGATCGATGGTACTTGATTTCGGTATATATATATATATATATATATATATATATATATATATATATATATATATATATATATATATATATATATATATATATATACAAAGAAATGGAAGACTTAAACGGTAAAGACTTGGCCGATTATTTTGAGTATTTTAGCGCATTATTCCTATTCGATGCTTTATATATGTGTATTTGTGATTATGAGACTTGCCGGGGTGGTTCGTTTTGTTTTGGGAAGTTGTGGATTGAATTGGGATACGTAGTCCCAAGGCTGGATGCCTAAGTTGTAAGAGTTGACTAAAGTTTGACTTTTATATAGACGACACCGAAATTAAGGTTTGATGGTTCCAATAGCTTCGTATGGTGATTTTGGTCTTAGGTTGTTGTCCGGATATGAATTTGGAGGTCTCTAGGTCATTTTGGCTTGAACCAGCAAAAGTTGGAAAGTTAAAGGTTTGAAAGGTTGATAGGATTGACGGGGAGTTGACTTTGTTGATATCAGGTCCGAATTTTGGTTCTGGGAGTTGGTATAGGACCATTGTGTCATTCGGGACTCATGCAAAATTTGAGGTCATTCCGAGTTGTTTAGGCTTGTTCGGCATAAGTTTTGAATTCGGAAATTTGGTTTAGTTTCTTAGGCTTGAATTGAGATGCGATTCGTGGTTTGGATGTTGCTTTGTGTGATTTGAGGTCTTGAGTGAGTTCGTATTATGGTTTGAGAATGGTTGGTGTGATTGGACGGGGTCCCAGGGGCCCTAGGTGTGTTTCAAATTGATTTTAGATTGTTTTTGGACTTTGTTGCATTGCGGAAGATTCTGAGTTATGATGCTTTCACACCTACGATGGATGGGCAGCAGGTGCGAGGCTACAGAAGCGGCTGGTTGATCGCAGATGCGGTGAGTAGCTGGGGAAGGCTGGGTTTGCAGGTGCGGACTTAGAAGCGCAGGTGTGCAAGCATAGGTGTGCAGGAGAGGCCGCAGAAGCGAAGGCGCAAGTGTGTTTGGTGAGTCGCAGAAGCAAAAGGTCGGGAGTTTACAGGAATTGCAGAAGCGGAAAATCGGGAGCTTGGTTAGGGGCAATTTTTGAAGGGGTTTTCATCACAATTTAAGGGGTAAGTGATGTGTACAAAAAATTGGTGTTAGTTAATAATTACCCATAGATTATTACACCTAAATTTTATGATTTAAAGGTGGGATTTAGGGGGGGGCTATAATTTTAGAGAGTGAGATTTGGTGACTTGAGGGTCGATTTAAGGCTGGAATTGGATGAAACATATGTATTTGGACTCATGTCGGAATGGGTGTTCTGAATTTGTGAGTTTTTGTCGGGTTTTAGGTTGTAAGCCTGTGGTTGACCTTTTGGGTTGATTTTGCGTAATTGATTTAAGATCTTAGCTTTATAATTTGTAATCATTTCCTATAGCTTTTGTTGATGATATTATGTTATTTTGGCTAGATTCGAGCCATCCGGAGGTTGATTCACGAAGGAAGGGCCTATTAGACGATTGATTTGGCTTGATTGAGGTAAGTATCTTTCCTAAACTTGGTTGAGGCACTAGTTACTTGAGTTATTTGTAATTGCTACGTGCTATGTGTGGCGCACATGTGTGAGGGTTGAGACCATGTGCGTGCACCGAGGTATTTATTCATGCTTGGGGAGTGCTTAGGATATGATATGCCTTGAGTTGATTGCTAAGCTTCGTGCTATGATGGTTCTTATATTTGTATCCTTGTTGTGAGCTATTTCAACTATGTTTGAGGTTTTATTGAGGGTAATCTCCTGATTGAACATGATAATTGCTAATTTGTGATGTAATTGCCTGATTATGCTATGATAGCTGTTTCCCGTGAAAATGGTAATAACAATTAAATTTGTAAATGGGACTCTAAAAATACGTGATCTATTTCTATGCTAGTTGTTAGAGCAGTTGATGCTAGGCGTACGGAGTCTAATGGCGAAATACAAGTTAAAACGCGACAGTAATTAAACCGAGGGTCTTGCTACCCGGGCTTTGGATTGATCGATGAAAGGCCTCGACGGTGATACCCGGCTCGAGCTCGAGCTATGGAGTGTAACCGGGAAGGGGATAAAAGTTAGGATATAATTAAAGAAGGTTCTTTATGGCCAATATCAAGCAATAAATGAAGAACAAGTATGAAAGCAATTAATAAAGAAGTAGCCTCAAGTGAGTGAGTTAGAGAGAAAAGAGAGAGAAATGTTAGTGATCTTCTAAAGAATAGTTGAAGTGCCTCTTACATAGTGTTAATGATTCCCCTTTTATAGGAGGTGGGGGGGAGAATCCAAACTTAGTACAAGATACATTGAGTGATAAAGGAAGTGGGATGGGACAACTAACTAGCTTCATGATGTATACGTAGACTAACGTTAGGCTGCCCAGGTAGACTTAATTAGCTCCGGATGCACTCGAAAGCCTCCCATGCTCGTTAGGGTCTCGACCGACATTATTCCCAGGCCGGGTGTCGACAGACCTTGAGGGAAGTATTCGGCTTGAGGTCTCGAGTCTCCGAGGTGATCTCCTGAAGCAATTTGTTAATGAGAAATAGGTCTCCCCGATTTTACCGTACATAGATAGTCTCCGCGTTTCTTAGAGAGAAGCGATAAGAAATGATTTTGACATCCCACTTTATGGGCTCCCATAATGACGTCGTGTTGATGACGTAACCCCTCATGAGTGCCGAAACATTTCACCGTTTTGCTTTTTCAGGGTTGTTCGACGTGTTGTGATTCCTCGTTCTTTGGGGTCATAATGTTGTCGTTGTTTCAGCTCCCACGAACACGTTGGATGCGCCTGTCGTTACATTTTTCGAGGGAGATAATGGTGCCGTCGGTTATCTTGCCCTTCTTCTCTATAAATGGGGCGCTTTGTGATTAGTTTTTCATCCAAGCTTCCCCCAATATCCATCCTTTCCTCCTTTCTTGCTATCTTTATTCTTTGTTGTTTTGCTATGTTTGAGGCCCATGGGCTTAAGATTTTATGTCGACGTCATGCGTGCTACGGCCTGTCTCCCGAACCTTCTCTGGTTGGACGAAGCTATGCTGCCTCGATGTTATTGTTGCTGTTGTGGTTGTTATTGCTGTAACCGTTAGCTTGGGGTGATAAAGTAGAGGACCGATTTCCTCCGACCCGAGGAAGTATTTGGATTATACACTGCTGCTCAAGAGAGGGCTCGGATTATACACCACTGCTCACCCTCCTTCTTCGGCTTGGCGTATTACAACCCTTTTGGATTCCTTGGGGTATGGTGATACTTTCTTCTGGTTGCCGCCTCCCAGGCCGGGGCAATGTCTCAAGAAGCGGCTTTATAATAGCAGCACTAGCGGAGTTCATACTAGCCAAATTTTTCACCCAGCCACTTCTTGTCTCCTTTCGTCACTTTGCTCTTCTCCATCGCTTTCCTCTTCTATGTCCTCCCTTTTGAAGATGCCATTCCGGGAGGGTCGAGATGAGATTCCCGAGGGGATAGGGCTTGCAAGATATTGTCTTTAAGGTCACGCTCCTTAGGAGATGATGCCGAAGATGACGCTATTGAGGATGTACCTTTGGGAATAGGCTAGATTCTTAGACTTTGTTGTATGCACACCCTTCTGCTTCTTTGTTTCTGTGTAAGGATCCCCTTGCGGACTTTTGTAATCATATGTGAGGACAAGCCCGAGGTCTGTTGTAAGCAAACATTTATGAATACAAAGATATTTTCTTGACTTCTGCCTTTGATACTTGCCGTATTTCTTTTATGTTCGCGGAGGCGCCGAATGCATGATCCTATGTGTTGTTGTTGATACTGAACCCGGATGCGAATATTCCTTCCAGCCTTCGGTTGATGGAAACGGCTTTGCACGAGGTCTTTTGTGGTTCCTTGGATCCAACCCGAATAAGGCCGAAAAATTCAAGCCACCGGGACCCTGATTTTGTGCGAAAATGAGAATAATGTCATGGGCTTCGGGGTCGTGACTCACCAGTTGTGTTCCATAATAACCTTTAAGAAGAAATTTGCTCGGGGACCCGTGGGCGGAGTCTGCTTTGTGATATCTTGAAAGTAGTCTTCGAGCGAAGGCTTGCTCGCGCTCGGACCATCTGGAAGCGTGTTTTAGTGCGAGTAGTCTTACGGTGTTGTAGATAGATTCTGAAACGAGGGTTTGTCCGACTCTGGACGTCACCCGGAGCCAGGTCCGTACGGGCGAAGTTCAAAGAAAAAATGCTCATCTCTTCATAGCTTGGTTCCCTTTAATGGAGATCCTTGAAGTCGTGTGTCACCCTTGTGTTAGCGAAGGCATTGTTGGATCTCCGAAGCGTGGCCTTACTTTAACGGAGGTCTTCAAGATTGGGTACCGCCTCCAGGCCGGAGAGGAGGCTATCGGTTGGCGTTCCCCATTGGTTTTGAAGTAGGTGAATCGTCGCCGCCTTTCCCACATATAATATGAGGCTACTTCCGCCTTCTCAGGGGCTTCCCCGTCTTACGTAGTTGCCATTTTCTTTCTGCGCCATGTTTCCGGTATTGACACGCCTATACATCTTTTCGCCTCTTAGCTCTTCAACTTTGCGATCGCTTTGGCAGTTATGTCGGGGTTAATCTAAGAAGGAGGGGAGAGTTCCCCCCGGTCCTCGGGATCGTCGAGGTCTACTGACTTCATGGTGCTGGTTGATTACACCCTTTGTTGTTGTTGTCGAGGACAATCGAGACCAGGCATGGATGAGTCGCTTTGCCCGGGTGCTGACTGCTAGTATTATACCTTAGGAACCCGTATTATTTATTGGAGAATGGATCTATAATCTTAGCTGGCGCGCCCCGTGCTTCACTAGTTCTGCCTATGGCAAGAGCGGATTTAGTAGCTGTGCCTTTCTCCTTTCCTGCAGCAACTTCGTGGGCGCCAGGCGAAGTTTGCCGATTTGCCCGGCTGGGTCCGGAGGTTGGCGATCCATTCGACTTGCGATGAGCATAGGTGGCGAGCTATGTCCCCGGGCAGATGGGAAGCGAAATATTGAGGTATGCGCGTACACTGCTTTTACCTTGGCCTTCGTATATTTGAGATGACATTTTCCTCTTTTTATGTACTAACCTTGCCGTCGTAGGTATCGGAAAGTCCCTAGTGGCGAGGTTGTGCTCCTCCGGAGAGAGGGAGGAGTTGCCAACTTTCGAGCTAAGGGACGATGGTGATAAACGGGATATGCACTCGTAGTGCGATGGAGCTTTTAGCAAGGCTAAACAGGTTCGCATCTTCGAGGAGAAAACATCGCCCGACCTTGCTGTTCCTGAAGTCTCCAGTTCCGGAGCGGTGGTTCCCCCTAGTGATCATGCTTGACTGGGGTTGGTTCTTTTAGGACTGAGGGGACTGGACCAATAGAAGTGTGCTCGGCCTTCAAGGAAGTCCGCCGGCTTCACTTCGTGGTGAGTTTTGGCATAGGCCTTCCGCGTCTCGCGCCTTCCCTTCCTTATCGATTTTTTCTTTTGTAGGCCTTTGACAGGCTTAGGACTGAGCTGCTCCATCATGGGGATAGGCTTCGGAAAGCTCTGGTCGAGGGTAGGTCCCTCAGGCTCCTCTACGAGGAGAAGGAAGTTGAGTTGATGCACTGGCGATATGAGGCGTACCAGAGCTCGAGTTACGAGAGCTATTCGATGGAGCAGGTAACTTCTCGTGGTATGTGGTTTGCCTTTTACCCTTTTAGGTTAACTTCTTGCCTATCTCATTTGCAGAAAAAGGCAGAGGCTCTGAAGCACCTCAAGGGCGAAGCCGACAGAGTCAGTAATGACTGTGGTGAGCTAAGAGCTCATGTTCAGGCCCAAGTTTCAGAGGAGAAGGGTACCTTGGCTAAGGTTCCTGCCTTCGAAGTCCAACTCCGCTTGGCTCGTGACAACGCTTCAGTTCAAGCGGATATGATCACGAAACTTGAGCCTGAACTTTCGAAGGTCAGGGCTGAGATCGTTGATACTCGTGCTGAAGCAGCATTAAGCCGGACTAAGGCTGATCAAGAGATGGTGATTCATTTGAAGGACGCTACTGATGCCCAAGCCGAGTTGAAGAGGGCCCTCGATCGTGAAAAAAGGGCCAAGGAATATGTTCGTTGCAGATCCTGAAGAGAGGTACTTGAAGAGATCGGCGCCAGGGGTTTTGTTTCCCTGGGAGAGCTGGCTCGAGCGAGGGCGGACGAGCGTGATGCTCAGTCACTTCTTGAAGATGCTGTGGAGAGTGAAGATGGGGCTGGCAGGCCGTAGACTTCCGAAGCGGAGCATAGATTTTGCTATTTTGTGCGTGATATTCGCAGAGCGAGTTTGTATATGGAGAACGTACCTTTTGCGTGTTAAAATAAAAGAAAACCTGAAGCTTTATATCTTATGTATCCCTTTCTGCTTTGTTTTTGACCAGGTGGGCTGGTTTCGGAGTTTGGTGAGAATCCTTAGATTCATAATATGGTTCCAGAGCTCATCAGGCAGGCCTGAAGGCTCTTTCATGCTCGGTTAATGTGGCTTTTAATGCAAGCTGGTGTTAAAGTCAGGTTTTGACTCGAGCCTATTTGACCTTCAATCTTTTGTGCATGCATGGGCGGATGACAATGGCTCTTACGCCTTGCCCTTGGGCATTTGTATTTTAACTATTTTGGGTTTAGTCTCCGCGTCGGGTTGCGACTCGAGCTTAATTGATCCTCAAGTTATTTTTTGTGCCTGCATGGGCAGATGACAATGGCTCTTACGCCTTGGGTCACAGCGACCTTTTAGGTATGTGGCCTTGAGGATCGTAAAGCTGGCGATGGTGGCTCTTATGCAGTGCCCTTAGGCATGTATAGTTAACTATTTTGGATCCAGTCTCCGAATCAGGTTACGACTCGAGCTCATTTTAATCCTCAAGTTTTCAATTTTTAAGCTGGCGACAGTGGCTCTTACGCTTTTGGTCGTTGATAAGTTAGGATTTTAACGTGTTTTATTCCCCTACTTACTTATGCTTTTAGTATAAATTCCTACAAAATAGTACCAAAAGGCTCACAAGTTGTGCTTGATTGCAGGTTTGAGCGATAAAGTGACGAAATGTTTAAGATCAGCTAAAAAAGGAGTGAAATCTGCTCAAGTATCAAAGACCAAGAAATTCAAGAGGAGAAGGCCTAGTGAGGACCGCGCAAAAGTGACTACGGCCGCACTAGGAGGTTTATAGACATGGTTATTCAGGCTGAAGTTCACGCGACTGCGGTAGGATTTTCACGGTCCGCTGTAAGGCTACGCGGCCGCACTACTTATTTGTGCGGTCCGCGTCCAGAGATTCAGAGAACCATCATTTTTTCCAAGACCCTGCCATGGGGGCCGCGGTCGTCACCGCGCGGTCCGCGCCAGAGCCCCTCCGCGGCCGCACTACTCTTTTACGCGGTCCGCGTCCTCCAGTTCAAAGAGCTTAAAGTTGAAGTCAAATAAACCAGTGCGGCCGCGGTTGCTTTTGTGCTGCCCTCACTGACCCTGCAGGGGTATTTTTGTCCAGTTTTTTCAACCTAGTATAAATAGGACATTTTACCTTTTTAGGTCAAGTTTTGTTTTCAGAAACACAGCTGAGCTCGTGAGACCAATGTAGTAGCCATTTTTGGCACTTTTGCTTCCCATTAACAATAGATTATTTTAGTTTCTTCTTATTAATTAATTAATATGTTTAGTTCTTCATCTATTTTTTCAGTTTCTTCTTTAATTATGTGTAGCTAAACACATTAGCTAGGGTTGTGGCTCAACCCTAGTGTGAGTAATTGATGGGTGTTGCCATCTAGGGTTAGATTGATATTGGGTGTTTGCTATTTGGGTTGATTTTATGTTTTTATTCAAGAATTGGTGGTTGTAAACACTGATTCAAGCTTCGTGGGTTTAACTCTTCTTGAGAAAGAGAGTCTATGACCCCAAAATTGACCCAACAAGGAATTAGGATGGACCCATGAGAAATGGTAGTCCCAATTAATGGGTTAAATCTTGAGAGAGTAATCACCCTACTTGAATCCTAGTTGCTTGGTCTCACTGGCCTACCCAATTGGTCTCGAGAGAGTCAATTGGGAAAAATCACTCTCTCTACCAAGAGGTGTGAGAGTGGGTGCAATTGTGCAACTGTTATAGCATAATCCCCAAATATGTCAATATATCCTTAGTCACATCTACCCGTCAATTAGCCACCTAGGTGATGTTACGACCCTAGTGCCCTTCTTCCCATTAATTACAACTTAGCAATATTCTCTTAGCATAATTTAGCTTTAATCCTTAGTTTTATAATAGTAGTTACAAATATAAAAACTCAAAAAATGTTTGAAGTGACATTAGAAGCACAACCGCAACTCTAGGCTAGATAGAAAATACAACTCCACTACTAGCTCCCTGTGGAAATTCGATCCCGGACCTCTATTCGGGTAAAAGCTATTGCGACCCGCTCTTCCTACCTTAGTGTAGCGTCGAGTTGGCTATGATCACTTTTTGGCGCCATTGCCGGGGAGCTTACGGTGTTGACTATCTGTTTATTAAGTTTTGTGTTTTGCTTCTCTTTCCTTCTTGTTTAATAATTTTGTTTATGTCGATTAATCAGGTACAATGGCTCTTAATGAAAATGACCCTCTCAGCAATGTGATAGCGGGGGAGGAGGTAGAGGATCTAGAACAAGATGAGGTCTTACCTCAAGTTCCATGGAGAGGCCGAAATGCCAATGTAAATGCAAATGAGAACAACAATATTACAAACCCTCCTCCGACACCACCGAGAGTGGCTCCCAGAGTTTTACCAAATCAAGGATACGCCAGTGCTATTGTTCCTCCCCGAATCTGGGCGGGGAACTTTCAAATCACAAATGTTATGTTGAGCTTGCTCGAGCAAAGAGGATATTTCACCGGTGCCTCCAATCAAAATGCCTACAAGCACTTGAAGGGGTTAGTGGATACATGCTGGGGTAGCAAGCAGACAAACGTGTCCGAGGATGCGTTGAGATTGAGGCTTTTCCCATTCTCTCTTCAGGGTAAAGCATTGGGTTGATTAGAAAGGCTCCCCAATCATTCTATTACAACATGGAATGAATTGGCAGACAAATTTATTGCCAAGTTCTTTTCTCCAAGTCATATGGTAGCTCTTCAGGATGAAATTCTAGCTTTCAAGCAAGAACCAACGGAACCTTTGCACGAGATGTGGGAAAGATATAGAACAATGGTGAAAGAGTTCCCTAATAACGACATGACCGGGGCTATGATTCAACAAACCTTTTATCGGGGCATCAACACTACGAATCAATGCATTGTGAACCAATTGGCCGGAGGGAACTTTATGAAACTTTCTTACCAAGAGGCATGTGATGTACTTGATGAAATGGCCGACACCTCTTCGGCATGTCAAAGCCGAGCGAATGTGCCCCAAGGTGATGCCACGGTCATCCATTTGCACAAGGAATTGCACGATCATGGCCAAGCCATCGCCGAGCTTACAACAACTATGAATCAATTGGCAAAGGCGCAATTACAACAAGTGCAAAACCCGCGCCAAGTCAATGCGATGGAAGGTGTTTCTATGTTGAAAAGGAGGCAAAGAGGACAACAACCTCAAGGTAATTGTGAACAATATGACAACAACAATGATGGTGGTGGTTATTCAAATGAGTGCTATGATGATCAAAGCGAAGAGGTCCAATATGTCAATAACTACCAAGGGAATAGAGGCAACTCTTCGAATCAACAATGGCGTCCTCAAGGAAATTGGGGCAATCAACAACCAGGCGGAGGTAATTGGAATAACAACAATCAACAACAAGGCGGAGGTAATTGGAATAACAACAACCAAAACAACAATTGGGGTAATCAAAGCAACCAAGGGAATTGGAATGGTAATAACAATAATTGGGGAAACAACAACAATCAAGGAGGGTGGAACAATAGCGGGAACCAAGGCAACCGGGGGCAAGGCTTTCAAAGGCCCCCCATGTACCAACAACCGAACAATCCACCCCCTTTCCTTCTCAAGGTCCGAGTTCGTCCGGAAGTGATATGGGGAGAACTGAAAGCATGTTCGAGCAAATGATGAAAAAGAACCAAAATTCTGAGGCCCAATTAGCTTCGTATAACACATCTATCCAGAACTTGGAGGTGCAATTAGGCCAAATCTCTCAAGCATTGAATACTCGTCCCAAGGGTGCTCTACCAAGTGATACGGTGGTGAACCCGAAGGGTGGGAATAATAATCATGTGATGGCGGTTGCAACAAGAAGAGGGAGAGGTGGTGATGTGAATGCCTCAATGCAAAAGCAAGTTATGGATGAAGATGTTGAGTTACGGGATGATGATATATCTTTTATTGTTGATGATGTGGTTAATCAAAATGTGAACAATGATGTACGGATTGACATTGATGATGAAGCCGAGGTAGAGACTCAAGATGCCGTGAACCCATCTAGGGAACACGTGATTGACATGCCCGAGCCGGTTGTACAAAAGGCCAAGGCACCTTTGCCTAGGCCACCTCCACCTTATCCTCAACGGTTAGCAAAACAAAAGAGTGACAATCAATTAAAAAAATTCATTGACATGATGAGGAGCCTCACAATCAATGTGCCCTTGGTGGAGGCACTTGAGCAAATGCCGGGGTACGCTAAGTTCATGAAAGATTTGGTAACAAAGAAAAGGTCAATGGAGTGCAAAACTATTAAAATGACTCATCAAGTGAGTGCCATAGTGCATTCTATGGCACCCAAGCTTGAGGACCCCAGAGCTTTTACTATCCCTTGTACTATCGGAAGTGCGGATTTTGCCAAGGCCCTTTGTGACTTGGGGGCTAGCATAAATTTGATGCCTTACTCGGTCTTCAAGACTTTGGGAATTGGACAACCTCGACCTACCTCAATGAGACTTCAAATGGCGGATCGATCGATGAAGCGACCGTTAGGCATTATTGATGATGTGCTTGTCCGGGTGGATAAGTTTATATTGCCGGCCGACTTTGTCATATTGGATTGTGAGGTGGACTTTGAAGTGCCAATTATTCTTGGTAGGCCTTTCCTAGCTACGGGGAAGGCATTGGTTGATGTTGAAGTGGGTGAGTTGACTTTTCGAGTGGGAGATGAGAAGGTGGTATTCCATGTTTGCAAATCAATGAGACAACCCAATAGCACGGAGGTGTGTTCATTTGTGGACATTGTCACAGCTGTGATAGTGGATGACACAAGTTCCATGATCCATGTCGAAGATCCCCTTGAGGTCGTGCTTCTTAATATGGATGTCAATGACGATGCTAGTGGAGTGGAGTGCGTGAACGCATTGCATGGTATGGGTTCATATTCTTATGATCCTAGAAGGCTATCTTTAGATCTTAAAAACCGCAAAACTCCACCAACAAAGCCATCGATTGAGGAGCCACCGGTGTTGGAGTTGAAGCCACTTCCTCCACACCTCAGGTATGAATTCTTGGGTTCAAATTCTACTTTACCTGTTATTCTTTCTTCTTGCCTTACTAACATGCAGGTTGAGGCCACCTTGGCGGTTCTTCAAAAGCGAAAAAGGGCAATCGGATGGACTCTAGCTGATATTCGGGGAATAAGCCCAGCATTTTGCATGCACAGAATCATCCTGGAGGAGGATGCAAAGCCTTCCTTAGAGCATCAAAGAAGATTAAATGAGGCGATGCAAGAGGTGGTGAAGAAAGAGGTTATCAAGTGGCTAGATGCTGGGGTGGTTTATCCTATTTCTGATAGTTCGTGGACTTCTCTGGTGTAGTATGTGCCGAAGAAGGGTGGTATGACCGTGGTGACCAATGAAAACAATGAGCTCATTTCCAGTAGAGTGGCCACCGGGTGGAGAGTTTGTATGGATTACCGGAAGCTGAACAAGGTAACTAGAAAAGATCATTTCCCATTGCTATTCCTTGACCAAATGCTTGATCGTCTTGCGGGCTGGGCTTTCTATTGCTTTCTGGATGGTTACTCGGGGTACAATCAAATTCTAATTTCCCCGGAGGACCAAGAGAAGACCACCTTTACATGTCCTTATGGCGCATTCGCTTTCTCTAGAATGCCATTTGGATTGTGTAATGCTCCGGCGACCTTCCAACGTTGCATGATGGCTATTTTCACCGACATGGTAGAGGATATCTTGAAGGTCTTCATGGATGATTTTAGCGTGGTTGGGGATTCTTTTGAGGAGTTCTTGGTAAACTTGGATAAAGTGTTGGCCCGATGTGAAGACACCAACCTTGTTCCCAATTGGGAAAAGTGCCATTTTATGGTAGAAGAAGGTATAGTGTTGGGTCACAAGATCTCATAGCGAGGAATTGATGATAAGGCCAAGATTGAGGTTATTTCGAGCCCCCCCTACTTCTGTTAAAGGGGTGAGGAGTTTCCTTGGGCACGCGGGTTTCTACTGGAGGTTCATAAAGGATTTTTCTAAAGTGGTACATCCATTGTGCAAGTTGCTAGAGAAAGATGCAAAGTTCTTATTCGATGAGAGTTGTATGCAAGCATTTGAGCTTCTCAAGCTCAATTTGACTTCTACCCCTATCATTACAGCACCAAATTGGAGCTTGCCTTTTGAGCTCATGTGTGATGCTAGTGACGTTGCGATTGGGGGTATTCTGGGCCAAAGAGTCAACAAGATGTTTCATCCGGTATACTACGCAAGCAAAACCATGAATGAGGCTAAAAAAAATTATACAGTCACCGAGAAAGAATAGTTGGCTATTGTGTTTGCTATGGAAATGTTTCGAACTTACCTTATGGGGGCCAAAGTTATAGTGCACACCGATCACGCCGCCCTTAGGTATTTGATGACCAAGAAAGACTCCAAGGCAAGATTGATCAGATGGGTGTTACTTCTTCAAGAGTTTGATGCAGAAATTGTTGACCGGAAGGGTAGTGAGAATCAAGTGGTGGACCACTTGCCTCTTTTGGAGGAGGAGGGGAGGCCTTGAGATCAATGATTCATTTCCCGACGAACAACTCCTTGCGGTGTCAATGAAGGATATGCCATGGTTTGTCGATGTTTCCAATTACCTTGTGACCGGAATAATCCCGTATGAGCTCTCTTCTAACCAAAGGAAAAAGCTCAAGCGGGATAGTTTGGATTTCTATTGGGATGAGCCATACTTGTTCAATATTTGCACGGATGGTGTGATTTGTAGATGTGTCCCGGAGGAGGAACAATTTAGTATCCTAGAGGCTTGCCATTCTTCACCCTATGGTGTCCATCACGGCGGGGCGAGAACAGCTTCTAAAGTGCTTAGTTGCGGATATTATTGGCCCACCCTGTTCAAAGATGCGGGCGAATTGGTGAAGAGATGTGATGAGTGCCAAAGAGCCGGCGGAATTTCAAAAAGGGATGAGATGCCCCTCAATACAATTCTCGAAGTGGATATTTTTTATGTTTGGGGTATCGATTTCATGGGTCCTTTTGTGAGCTCTTGTGGGAACACTTACATTCTCATGGCGGTGGACTATGTCTCAAAATGGCTTGAAGCCGTGTCTTTGCCCAACAATGAAGCCCAAAATGTTGTGGCATTTTTGAAAAAGAGTATTTTCACAAGGTTTGGCACTCTTCGTGCTATCATTAGTGATGGGGAGTCTCACTTTTGCAAAAAGGCTTTTGACACTTTTCTTTCTAAGTACGGTGTCAATCATAAGGTTTCGACCCCCAATCATCCCCAAGCTAGTGGACAAGTGGAAATCTCCAACAGAGAAATTAAGAGTATCTTGTCTAAAACGGTCAATGTTAATAGGACCGATTGGTCGAAAAAGTTAGATGATGCTCTTTGGGCTTATCGAACAGCTTACAAAACTCTGATTGGTATGTCACCGTATCGGTTGGTGTTTGGAAAAGCTTGTCATCTTCCGGTGGAATCAGAGCACAAGGCCATGTGGGCTTTGAGGAAGTTGAACTTAGACTAGGATGTTGCGGAAAATCTGCGGGTTGAGCAACTTAATGAGCTTGATGAGTTTAGATTCCATGCATACTCCAGCTCGTCCTTGTACAAGGACAAAATGAAATACCTTCATGACAAATATGCTTTGGTTAAGGAGTTCAAGGTTGGAGATATGGTGCTCTTGTTCAATTCCCGGTTACGTCCGTTTCCGAGTAAGCTCAAGTCAAAGTGGAGTGGGCCGTTTGAAGTTGTGTTCGTGACCCCATTTGGTGCTCTTGATCTAAGGAACAAGAATGGTGAAGTATTCGGAGTCAATGGACATCGGGTCAAGCATTATCTTGGGAAATTTGATGATGGCCACGTGGTGGCACTTCTCCATCTAAAGTTATGTGCTGGTAACATGCGTTGTGCCGCAACGCTAAATCAGGCGCTTCTTGGGAGGCAACCCATGTCTTTTTTCTTTCTCTTTGACTTTCTTTATAGCTTAGGATTTTTGAGCTAATTGTTTGTGAGATGTTGCAGGGATTGTGTTGAAGCAGTGCAAAACAAAGTAGAAAATTGCAGTCTCTGAAGTTTGCTAGTGCGGCCGTGGTGCACTTTGTGCGGTTTACACTGGCATGAGCTGAATAAGACACTCTTTGAAGTTTCCACCGAGGCTGCGGTCCTATAAGTGTGATCCGTGGTGGACCTAAGCGGCCGCGTTCCATTTTTGTGCGGTCCGCGTAAGCTGCTTACTGAAGGGTCACACAAACAAACCCAGCGCGGTCCGCGGTTGCTTTTGTGCGGCCGCGCTGGTAGGTTAGTAAGGGCCCCACGGTTGTCTATAAATAGAGTTCAAGGGTCTCATTGTACCCTTTTCGAAGTTCTCAATTGAACAAAAATGGACAAAGCATGAAACCCTAACTTAGCTCTCGTAAATCTGTCTCACGCAACCCGCGGTCACCTTAACGCGGTCCGCGGTGCCCTGACGCAATCCGTATTACCCTTTTGCGTGGATCGCGGTGCCCAACTTGATTGAAACATAACTTGCTTCCAGCGCGGCCGTGTTGCACATTGTGTGGCTGGCCCACCGTGGCCGCGACCCCATTTTGTGCGGACCGCAGTGGGAGATTCAGAGAAGTCTTTTTCTAGGACATTGTTCAGTGCGGCCCGTGGTCGTCTTAGCGCGGTCCGCGGTGCCTCTAAAATGGCCGCACTCCTGATGGTGTGGTCTGCAGGGCCTGGTTCTGCAGCAGTGTCTGCAATAATTTTTTTCCTTTCTGCAACTTTAATTCATTCATCTGCTTCACTGCCTGTGCTTAAACTAACAATGTTAGATGCGTTTGCTTGCAGACAATGGTAAAACAATGAGGAAGATGTGCCAAACAACCCGCCCGAGGTGACTCCTCCCGAGGAGGAAAAGGGAAACAAGTTAAACTCACTCCCCGACCTAAACTGAAAATAAGGAAACAAGTTGTTATAGATGATAACCAAATGGGGAGTGAGTACGTACCCTCTCAAGACCTCTCTTCTGACTTAGGGTCAGATCCCTCTGTCCCAGCTTCACCTACTGCCCAAGCTCCACAACGTGTACCTTCTAAGTCGTCTGATGACTCATCAGCAGGCAGCGGTGAATCCTCCACCTCCCCCACAGCTTCAGTATCTGGGGAGAGTGTAGAAGGTGGGACTAATAGTGATGATGAGGTACCGGACAGTGGTGTGCCCCAGGTTGGGGGTGTTGAACGAACTAAAAAACCTGAAGTTTGGGAAGATCAATTTGTCAACCAGGTGGCGTTCCACAAGTTTAGGGAATGGTGGCCGTCACGGAAGTTGATTCTTGAGAGGAGCTTCATTGATAAAGACCTTCTACCCCTACACCCCAATGTGCATAGACAGTTTTAGGCTCAAGTGGGTTGGGAGTTCTTTAAAGACAATTGTGTGAAGGCGAATGAGCATATGGTCAAGGATTTCTATAGCAATGTGGCCCATATCTTGAAGGGTACTAAGGTGACCAAAGTGAGAAACAAAAATGTGGTATTCACCGGAAAGACACTGAATGAATACTTGGGGTTCAATGATGAAGATGAGTCCCTTTACAATGAAAAGTTAGAAATGGGAGAGGAGGTTCGTCCGTGGTTAGCTTCATACCTGGCAATCCCGGGTATGGTTCCAGAGTGATTACAAGTAGGGGCCAAAATACTTTGGAGAATTTTCAACTTCGAGGCTAGAGGGTGGTTGACCTTTGTGTGCAGTCGGCTCGACCCAACTACCCATGATCAGACTATTCCACTTGCCCGGGGGGTTCTTATTGCTTCTATTATGGATGGATATCCTATCAACGTGGGCAATGTGATGTCCCGTATCATTTCTGCAGTGGGGGTTAAGCATGACCGGAACTACCCTTTTCCCAACACCCTCACTATGTATTTCCAGGACTTGGAGGTGGAGAAGAGACCGTTTGACGTCAAGGTCAAACCTGTGGATCCATTATCCTAGTACAGTTTGAAAGGGTCAGATAACCCCAAGGACAAAAATTACAAGCCGCCTGCTTCTGCCCCAACCGACCAGTCTGAAGAGCCAATTGCAGTAGAGCCCTCCACTGAGCCTACTTCCACAGTTGCTGACATGCCTCCTGGACCTTCCACTACTGCTGGTCCCTCCACTTTAGTTGGACTGGGGATTCCATCTTCCCGGGCCTATCCTATCACCGCCCACCAGCTGAGCCAGACACTTCATAGCTTGAACAACTGGATGGCAACTGCTTCATCCAAGTTGTCCACCTTGACTTCTACCATTGCGGCTCAGTCGGCACCACAGCCAGTGCAGGTGCCCCAGCCTATCGAGGATGCACTTAAGGAGATTCTTGCTAACCAGCAAAAGATCCTCAATTTTCAGGCTGCCTTGGCTAAGGCAGTGGATTCACATGGCAAGTCCCTTAGGAAGCTTGCCAGGGAGCACAAGAAGCTGCGCAAAACACGGGCTTCCAAGGTGTCTGTGAAGGCACTGAGAGAGAATGTTGACAAGCTAAAGGCAGACTAGATGCCTTTAGACTTGCTATTCGGGGATCCAGCCCCAGCAGCAACACCAGTGCCACAGCCACAATAGGAGCAGGAGTAGGCACCCAGGCCTCCAAGGAAGAAGAGGAAGCTCCCCAGTTCAGTTGGTGCAGTTATTGAGCTAGCAAACCCACAGGAGACCCCCTCCAGTGATGCACCTATCATCAGCCAGTCCAGGAGCAGGCCCCAGTCCCAGCAACTGAGCAGCTAGAGATCAGGAACCAGTCTGAGGTTCCCGTACATACAGAGGACCTGGGGACCACTGATGATCCCATGCAGACAGACCAGGCCTAGGGAGCTCCTATATCCTTTACTTTGTTTTTTATGATTATTTGTTAGTTGGCATTGAGGACAATGCCAGCTTTTATTCGTGGGGGTGCACCCTACTTTTATCTGTATGACTGTATATATAGATTCTTAGTCTATTTTTTGTTGATTTTTTATTTTGGGCTGTATATAACTTTACATTTAGCTACTTGTATCGTACTTTCTACTTTTTATTCTCTCTTTTGGTCTGTATATAAAGTTATATTTTTGTATATATTCATCCCCCGTTGTATATTCTACTCCCCTATTGTATATATTCATTCTATTTTTCTATTTTCGCAAAATATTTTCATTTTTAGCTTTATAATAAGGCTCGTAGCCTCTTGTTTTGTTTCTGAAGCTTCCAATAAGCCCTTGGTTTTCTTAATGCCACGGTTCTTTCCAAGGGTGGAGTATTGTGCGAACCGGGTGGCTCTTCCCAATGATATATGGCGTGATAACCTTCTTAAGGGTTTGAGTCCATTTCTTTGATTTTTCTTTTGTTTTTGATAGTTGTAGTTAAGGGTACCTCAAGCAAAGCTTTACTTGGGCCTAGCACTTTTGCCTTTGATCCCATGGTCAAAGACATAATGTTGTGTTCAGGATGGTGAAAGTCGTGGCTTTGAGACTCTTATGTTGACCAAACAATCATCATGTGGTCTTTTCGGACCATTGTGTGCTTGAATCGTAACTAAGGTCATTGTGGGCCCTCGACTTGATGTCTTTAGCAATCCCCTAGTGTGTGTGGTGAGGAATCAAAATGTGAGTCCAAGTCCCGAGCCAATGGTCTAGAACTTGCCCTGAATGTTTGTTGAGGCGAAATCCTAAGTGAAATTTGACTTGAGAAATGATTATAGGCTCTCCTTGATTCAAATGTTAAGTTGAACAATTCCATAGCCTACCAATGAGATGATCCCTAGTTAACCCTTTTGATCCTTAAACCTTTTTCTTTCAAGAATCAATGCTACAAGCCTATACCCGTTCTAAATGATTACCATCTCTTGGCACCCAAATCTTCCTTTGAGTAATCGCAAATGTCTAAGTTTGGGGGGAGAGACAAGGAAGGAAGCAAAGTGGTAAAAAGGTACAAAAGCAAAAGAAAAGGAAGGCAATGAAAAAACAAGAAAATAAAAAGACAAAAAGAAAGTCCAATGTGAACAAGAATAAAAAGAGATTCAAGGAAAACAAAAGTGAAAAAGGTGTAGAAAAAAGTAGAAAAAGGAGAAATGTTTTGAATTGCATAAGAAAGAGTGACAATGTGTCTCTCTAACCCCGTGTAAAGAAGTGAAATACTCAAAAGATTCAAGAGATTTGTGCCAAAATGAATCAAAAGAAGTGCTTAAGGGAAGATTGAACCCACTTGAATAAAAATAAGTCCTACTCTTATCCAAAAGCCTTCACAATCACTTCACAAAAGCCCTATTTGATCTTGAGTTGAAGGGAGCCTACATTAGTGGATACTTACATAAGGGGCAAACATATGGTACTTAGAGCCGGACTTGTGACCTTCTTCTTGAGAGAGATAAGTGAAATTCCATTAACCTCGGTTTGTGTGTCAATACTTAAAAGTTGAGGTTTGCTTAGGGAGAGTTGAGGATATGCGAGTTTGGGTTCCACAATGACCAAAGTAATTGAGAGAAGTTCTTTGATGAAATATGTCAACTCTTGATGCTCTTGTGTCACACTTGATCCATAGTTTTCAAAGTTTAAATGTGTTAATGATGCATTCGTATTGAGGGCAATTGTTAGTCCCAATTGATGCTTGTTGAGGTTACTTTAGGATAGCTGGAATTACTTGAATTTTCCTTTAAGGGGTGGGTCTTATTTTGTTTGCTTGAGGACAAGAAAAGGTTTAAGTTTAGGGGAGTTGATAAGTTAGGATTTTGACGTGTTTTATGCCCCTACTTACTTATGCTTTTAGTATAAATTGCTACAAAATAGTCCCAAAAAGGCTCACAGGTTGTGCTTGATTGCAGGTTTGAGTGATAAAGTGATGAAATGTCCAAGATCGGCTTAAAAAGGAGTGAGACCTACTCAAATATCAAAGAACAAGAAATTCAAGAGGAGAAGGCCTAGTGCAGACCGCGCAAAAGTGACAGCGGTCGCATTAGGAGGTTGAGAGACATGGTTATTCAGGCTGAAGTTCACGCGGCCGTGGTAGGATTTTCGCGGTCCACTGTAAGGCTACGCAGCCGCACTACTTATTTGTGCGGTCCGCGTCTAGAGATTCAGAGAACCATCATTTTTGCCAAGACCCTGCCATAAGGGCCGCGGTCGTCACCGCGCGGTTCGCGCCAGAGCCCCTCCGCGGCCGCCCTTCTCTTTTACGCGGTCCGCGTCCTCCAGTTCAAAGAGGTTAAAGTTGAAGTCAAAAGAGCCAGTGCGGCCGCGGTAGCTTTTGTGCGGCCCGAACTGACCCCTCAGGGGTAGTTTTGTCCAGTTTTTCCAGCCTAGTATAAATTGGACATTTTACCATTTTTAGGTCAAGTTTTGTATTCAGAAACGCACCCGAGCTCGTGAGACCGATATTGTAGCACTTTTTGGCACTTTTGCTTCCCATTAACAAAAAATTATTGTAGTTTCTTCTTAGTAATTAATTAATATGTTTAGTTCTTTATCTAATTCTTTAGTTTCTTCTTTAATTATGTGTAGCTAAACACATTAGCTAGGATTGTGGCTCAACCCTAGTGTGGGTAATTGATGGGTGTTGCCATCTAGGGTTAGATTGATATTAGGTGTTTGCTATTTGGGTTGATTTTATGTTTTTATTCAAGAATTGGTGGTTGCAAACACTGATTCAAGTTTCGTGGGTTTAACTCTTCTTGAGAAAGAGAGTCTATGACCCCAAAATTGACCCAACAAGGAATTGGGATGGGCCCATGATAAATGATAGTCCCAATTAACGAGTTAAATCTCGAGAGAGTAATCACCCTACTTGAACCCTAGTTGCTTGGTCTAACTAGCCTACCCAATTGGTCTCGAGAGAGTCAATTGGGCAAAATCACTCTCTCTACCGAGAGGTGTGAGAGGGTACAATTGTGCAAATGTTATAGCATAATCCCCAAATATGTCAATCTATCCTTAGTCACATCTACCCATCAATTAGCCACCTAGGTGATGCTACGACCCTAGTGCCTTCTTCCTATTAATTACAACTTTGCAATATTTTCTTAGCATAATTTAGCTTTAATCCTTAGTTTTATAATAGTAGTTATAAATATAAAAACTCAAAAAATGTTTGAAGTGACATTAGAAGCACAACCGCAACTCTAGGCTAGATAGAAAATACAACTCCACTACTAGCTCCCTGTGGAAATTCGATCCCGGACCTCTATTCGGGTAAAAGCTATTGCGACCCGCTCTTCCTACCTTAGTGTAGTGTCGAGTTGGCTGTGATAAGTCGTTGCAACCTATTAGTGTATGGCCCTAAGGTTCGTTTGGCTGGTGATAATGGCTCTTACGCTTTTGCCCATGGGCATATGTAGTCTTTGTTTTCCTCTCTTTAAGGTCTTTTTGAAATGATTTTTCCTAACCCATCATTGGTTCGGGAAGAACCTTGATTTCAAGTCATTAGCGGCAATGTTCGAGCATCTCAGAAGGTTTAGCTCCTAGACTGAGTAGCTCGAAGCCTTGTGATTTGGAGCTGACATGGTCGAAGCTCGTTTGCTTGTTGAGGTTAGCCTGTTTTAATCGGTTCTTTTTGAAGTAGATTCGAAGTAATGGTCTATGATTTAGTTAGCGACGGTCGGGCATCCCCGAGTCGCGTTAATTTGGTTGGTGCAGCCATTTTGACCATGGTCATATGTGTTTGGCCGGAGTCATTTTTGATCCCGAGTATGATAGTTTAGGTGTGTGCATCGAGGGTATGCCCTTTCGGGAGTCTTACAAATACGACACATAGCCTAAACTTCGGGACTGAGTTTTATTTCTGTAGTAAGGTCTTACAAAATATTCATGCCTGTTGAGGTCTTACAGGTTTTTCATACCTATGGAGGTCTTACAGGTTTTTCATGCCTGTTGAGGTCTTACAGTTTTTTTGTTGTTATGTAAAATAGATCTGGCTAGATGATTTTACGCGCTCGGGGTCTTACGGCCTCGGGTTTTCCAGTGAATGGCGATTGGTGACAGTCTATGAGTCATCGAGTTTGCTTAGACTCAAAAGTTGTTACTCATGAGCTTGGAATTGCCTCGTTGATGTCTTACGAGCGCGGAGTTCCGACCCTAAGGTCATATGGGTATCCGATTGTTAATGCTAAGTCTCCGAGTATTTCAGGACATACTCGATGGAGGAATCCTTGCCGTGAGTATGCTGAATTTTTTTTGGAGCACGAGATGCCTTTGAAGAAAGATATTCACTAATTGCTTAATGTAAGTACATGTTGTTTCGTTGTCGTGAGCTCGGCCTGCGCGGGCACGACTCTTTTGACCGTTTGGCTGGGTACATTATTTCCTATTGGAACTTAGTCTGTCATTCCCCGACCCTTCCGAGCGGACGACGTCTTTAAAGGGGGTACCTTCCAGCATTCGGAGTTGATTGCAAGAGAAGTTTTGAGCATTTGCCGAGTTTCCCTTAGGCAGCTCGCAGACGTTGCCTCGTTAAAAACCTTGCCGGTAAAATGCTTCTTTTGGGACAAAAACTCGATCGAAGGAAAAAAGTACAATGGGTGCATTTTAGAACCTTAAGGTCTTTGGGCATGGTTAGCATTCTGACCACTCCGATTGAGTGCCTGCATAAGGTCCCTACATTTGAAACAAAAAAGGAGATGGTCATCTCTTGAAGTGAGACATGTGGGCGACGCCTCGGGATTGATTCGCTACAATCGTGAGGGCTGATTTGTTTCAATTGCCCGAGGTGAAGACGCGGTATGGTTCTTTACTTCATTCTATCAAGTTCGATCGGTGGGTGAGGCCCGATTCACCCTTTGGTTTACTCGGGGGCGGAGGTACGAATGTTGGTACCACATTGTGTATTGCGAACATTTCCCTCGCCACATGCTGTTCCCCATAGACAGTTTTAATTTTGTCTTTTGCTGGAAATTTTATCATCTGGTGAAGGGTGGACAATATTGCTCTCATGCAGTGCATCCACTGCCGCCCAAATAAGGCGTTATACCTCATGTCTGATTACATGGAATTTGGCGTCTTGGGTCGTGCCGGCCAAGGTGACCGGAAGGATTATTTCTACTTTCGTTGTTTCTCTTGCCATGTTTGAATCCATTGAGGACTCGAGTGGCGGGCACAATTTGGTTGAGCAATCCGAGCTGCTCTATCACCCTCGACTTGACAATATTAGCCGAGCTACTTTGATATACGAGTACACGTTTTATTTGAAAAGAATTTACAGGGAAGGAGATTACCAGTGCATCTTTGTGGGGTTGAGACAAGGTCTTGGTGTCCCCTTCGATGAATGTGAGGGCGTCCTCGGGAATATATCCCCGAGTCTGCTTTTCTCTAGTGATGGATATGTTCGTTCTTCTCATTACGGGTTCCTGCGGGGCATCGACACCCCCCATGATCATGATGATGACATGTTGCGGCTCGTTTTCCTCATTCTTCTTGGTTGCCTCCCTTCCCCGGAACTGATTTTTAGCTCAATCGCTAAGGAATTCCCGGAGATGTCCTTTGTTAAGCAGTCGAGCTAACTCTTCTCGTAGCTGATGACAATTCTCGGTCCTGTGGCCGTGCATGTTGTGAAATTCGCATACCAAGTTGTAATTCCTTTGCGAAGGATCCGATTGTATAGGTTTGGGCCACTTGGCATCTCTGCTTTTACTGATGGCGAACACGATATCCGACATATCGACGTTGAAGTTGTATTCTGACAAATGGGGCGCAACCATTGTCACTACGTTCCAATCGAACTTGGCTCTATTGATGAGGCCTTGAGGATCCTGTCCTAGATCCACTCTCTGATCATTACGAGGTAGGTTGCGCCTCGAGGCGTTCCTACTATCTTTGATGTATGGCTAATACCTTTCTTTGTTTAGTTTTGGTTCCTTTGCTAGGATCCTGCTCGAGTACACTAAGCCTGAAGGGGCTCCCAATTGGTCATCCTTGGCTCTGATCTTTGACTGGTACCGGTTTAGAACGTCTGACCAAGTCACAGCTAGGTACTCGATCAGGTTTTATTTTAGCTGTTTCGAAGCCACCGAGCTTTGTTCGTTCAAACCTTGAGTAAAGGCCTGCACTGCCCAGTCGTCGGAGACTGGTGGTTGCTCCATCCTCTCCATCTGAAAGCGAGACACAAACTCCCGCAGCATCTCGTTCTCCCTTTGCTTGATTTTTAAAACATTGGACTTCCTTGTCGCTACTTTAATGGCACCGGCATGTGCCTTTACGAAGGAGTCTGCTAACATGGAGAATGAATCTATGGAGTTATGAGCCAAGTTGTGATACCATATCATGGCCCCCTTCGAGAGTGTTTCCCCAAATTTTTTCAAAAATACGGACTCGATCTTGTCATTCTTTATATCGTTGCCCTTTACCGCACAGGTGTAGGCTGTACCGTGCTCATTAGGGTCAGTGGTCCCATTGTACTTAGGGATTTCCGGCATTCCGAACTTCTTTGTAATGGGTTTCGCGGCCGCCTCCTCGGGGAACGACCTTTGTATGAAATTCTTCGAATCCACGCCCTTGAGGACCGGGGGCGCACCCGGGATTTGGTCGACCCTAGAGTTGTAGGTCTCGACCCTCCCGTCGTTGGCTGCTATCATTTTCTCGCCCTATTCAATCCTTTTGGTGAGATGCTCAAGCATTTTTACTATGGCCGGGTCGGCTATCGACCTGTCATTGTTCGATCTCTCGGGTACCTATTCGGCTGGGGGAGCTATTTCAGGCGCTGCTGTGCTGAGAGTCTTCGGATGGCTTTGTAACTGAGCGATAGCCAACTGTTATGCCTGCAAGATTTCAAAAATAACATGAAGACTAACTTCTTATTCTTCCCGGGCTGGGGTTTTTTGGACTTCCTGTTGGTCGTCATGCCATATGCTCCTGTCGGTATGTGAGGTTTTGTTGATCTACTGTGCGTCCTGTGAATCCGCATCCGCTAAAATCGCTTCAGGTGTGTTATTGGGATTATGTGGTGGCGCGCCGACAACTGGAACATCCATACCATTTTCCCCATGGTTTGCGAGGTTGTTGTTCTCGATTCTGTTTACTGAGCCAGACATTTTGTCCTCAAATAAAAAGATCTTGGACAAGAAAAAGTGTTAAAGATAACTTGCATTTTTGTAATGAAACCAGCAAGAAAATAATCACTATTATTTTTAGCCCCACGGTGGGCGCTAAACTGTTTACCGTGAAAATGGTAATAACAATTGAATTTGTAAATGGGACTCTAAAAATACGTGATCTATTTTTATGCTAGTTGTTAGAGCAGTTGATGCTAGGCGTACAGAGTCTAATGACAAAATACAAGTTAAAATGGGGCAGTAATCAAACTGAGGGGCTTGCTACCTGAGCTTCAGATTGATCGATGAAAGGCCTCGAGGTCGATACCCGGCTCGAGTTCGAGCTATCGGGTGTAACCAGGAAGGGGGGTAACAGTTAGGATACAATTAAAGAAGCTCTTTATTGCCAATATCAAGCAATAAATGAAGAACAAGTATGAAAGCAATAAATAAAGAAGTAGCCTCGAGCGAGTGAGTTAGAGTGAAAAGAGAGAGAAATGTTATTGATCTTCTGAACAATAGTTGAAGTGCCTATTACAGAGTGTTAACGATTCCCCTTTTATAAGGGGGGGGGTCCAAACATAGTATAAGATACGTTGAGTGATAAAGTAAGTGGGATGGGACCGCTAACTAGCTTCATGATGTTTATGTAGACCAACGTTAGGCTACCTAGGTAGACCTAATCGGCTCCGGATGCATTCTTCAGAAGCCTCCCATGCTCGTTGGGGTCTTGACCGACATTATTCCCAGGGCAAGTGTCGACAGATCTTGAGGGAAGTATTCGGCTCAAGGTCTCGAGTCTCCGAGGCGATCTCCTGAAGCACTTTGTTAACGAGAAATAGGTTCCCCCGATTTCACCGTACACAATAGCACACTATGCACATGCATGCACCGTAGTATATCACTTATATTGGTCTAGGAGTATAAATTTGATGTTCATTGATCATGTACATGCTTTCTTGTATATCTCTTTTCTATGTGATATGGATTGAACTGATAGCCTGTGACCATACCATGCGCATTATGATATTAAGCTTGTGACCACACTAGGCGGATTGTGATATTGAGCCTGTGACCACGCCGGGCGGGTTTTCATATTGGCACGTGAGTTGTCCATGCAGCATGTGAGTTGTCCGTGAGGATCCGAGATATTGATATTATAGGCACGTTAGTTTGTCTGTGAAACACGTGAGTTGTTCGTGCGGTTGATATTATTAGCTGAGTTTTCATGCAGCACATGAGTTATCAGTGCAACATTTGAATATTGATCCATACCTCTAGGGTCACCCTCTCATGTTCCTTCTTGAAGGTGTACATGTGGTTTGAGAAAAACTAATCAATTGTTCTGTACGATTATCGAAATTTGAGGAAAAGCTAGCCAGTGTATGATTTGATTATTGCATTTCCTCTTTACTTGCAATTTCATTGGATGTTTACCTTCATTAATTGTATATCTTATTTATATGATAGATTGTTAGCTGATCAGAGTGCGTTAGGTAATTTTGTGCACCAAGGTGGTTCTTTATGTGATTCATGACTTGATCATATTATTGTTATGTACTTGTTGGATTTATAAACGATACAGGTGATTAGCGAGTTTCATTTATAACTCTTACTTCTTTTACCTCGCCGAGGTTAGATGTAATACTTGCTGAGTATATGGGATTGGTTGTTCTCATACTACACTATTCATTTAATTGTGCAGATCCAGGTGTTGGACCGAGCCAACAGTAGCTGAAGGTTATTGCTGAGTTTGTCATCCGAGAGACGATGTAGTCTTGGCGTATATTTTTATTTTGTACTGTTGTCTTTTATTCATACAGTATTGTTATTTGGCATTTCAGACTTGTATTTCTATTTTAGAGCTCATGAATTTTTATTTACCATTTCTGGGGAATTCGTTATGTATGGATGTTATTTTTTTTATGTTAAATGGGCCTTATACTTGTACTAATTCTGTTAATTTAGTATTTATGTTTCTCTTTTATTATGCTTGACTTGCCTAGCAAATGACTTAGGCGCCATCAAGTCCAGTTGGTGGTTTTGAGTAGTGATAAGTTTGTAACAGAGCCCTTGGTTCATAGGTTCTACGGGTCATGAGCAAGCTTAGTAGAGTTTTGCAGATTGGTAATGAGACGTCTATACTTATCTTTGAGAGGCTACCGAACTTTTAGGAAAAAAGCCTCACTTTCTTGCATTCGTCAAGTGGATTTACTAATTCCGAAGTTTGAACCTTTATTCTTTTATTTTATCACAGATGGTGAAGACACATTCACCAGGATTGGGCGGGCATACACTAGTACCATAAGTTAGGGACACAAGAGTTTGGGCTAGAGGTAGAGGCCGATGTGTGTCACCCACTACAGCTAGGGAAACGCTTGTGGAGCAACTAGTTGTTCCTGTGGAGGAGTAGATTTTAGATACTATGGAGCTAGTGGGACCAACTCAGGCATTAGCGGTACCTATTATTATACTTGGTCTTCATAAGTCCTTTGCTCAAATCTTGAGAGTATGCACGAGTTTGGTTTAGGCGGGTATTGTCCAAGTTGGACCAGCTACCTCACAGGCTGGGGCCCATACTCCCGCCGCCCATACATTGGCGTAGTTAGCTCGAGGTTATCGGACACCAGGATATTATGGTTCGGCCAGTTATTGCTGCTCGAGCTGAGGTTGGTCCACCTATGACCGATGAGGAGAAGAAGAGGTAGGAGCAATTTAAGAGGCTTGACTCAATGGGGGTGAGTTAGAGGATGCTCAGAGTTTTCTGGATTGGTGTCATTGAATACTTCGCACAACGAGTATTGTAGACATCAATGGAGTTGTATTTACACTTTTCAGGTGACAGGGCAACCTACAAGTGGTGGTAGACTTATGAGTCAGGCAGGCCAACTGGCGCAACACCACTTACATGGCATGAGTTCTCAGTTCTTTTCTGAGAGATGTTTGTTCCACATACTCATAGGGAGGAGTTGCATAAGGAGTTTGAGAAGATATGCTAGAAGGATATGACTGTGACCCAGTACAATATGAGATTTGGAGATTTGGCATGTCATACAGTATCGTTGGTTAGCACAGAGAGGGAGAAGATAAGGAGGTTCATTGATGGCCTCAACTATGGGTTACGTTACAGTTTGGCTCGAGAGGCCAAGACGGAGGATAGGTTTTACCAGGTGGTTGAGATTGCTAGGCGGTTGGAGCAGGTTTACATGATTGATCAAGAGGAATGAGAGGCCACGAGGCCCTGTGGTTCAGGTGGTTTTAGCAGTGCGTCATTTGGAGGCCAGTCACATTACAATAGAGGTCATCCTTTTAGGACCGTTTACAAAATTCATCATGTTCCTCGTGGTTCATAAGTTAGCCATAGTTCATACAGTGCTCGCCCAGTTCGAGCGTTATTCAGTGCATTTCCGGCACATAGTTCTTACTATGCTCCATCTACTCAAGGTTCCATAGGCTATTATACGGATTAGTAGGGTCAGCAACTTCATAAGAGGATGGGTTGTTTTGAGTTTGGAGACTTTGGTCATCTCAAGAGGGATTGCCCAGACATTTGAGTAGGGTCCCACAATAGAGCTTGCAGTCCATGATTTCAGCATCAACAACCACACCACCCTCACATCTAGCTAGGGGTGGGGCTCAGTCTGTTTGAGGTTGCCCTAGAGGGGGAGGTCGGTCAGGCGGTGGTTAGGCCCGTTGCTATGCATTTCTTACCAGGACAGAGGTGGTTGCTTCCGACGCCGTGATCATATGCATTGTTTCAGTGTGCCACATGGATGCTTCAGTATTGTTATACTTCCACTTATTCATATATGTCATCATAGTTTGCTCTTTATTTTGATTGGCCTCGTGATTCTTAAGATATACCTGTTCATATATCTACACCGGTGGGTGATTTTGTTATGGTGGATCGTGTATATCGATATTGTATTGTGACCATTGGGGATTATGAGACTAGAATTCATTTATTATTACTCAGCATGTTAGATTTTGATGTGGTTTTGTGCTTCAATTGGTTGTCACCATATCATGTTATTCTTTATTTTCAAACTAAGACCGTGACATTAGATATGCCGATATTGCCAAGGTTTGAGTGGAGAGGCTCCCCGGATCATGTTCCCAGTAGAGTGATTTCATATTTGAAGGACCAATGGATGGTTGAGTAGGGGTGTTTAGCGTATTTGGATTTTGTGATGGATGCTAGTGCGAATACTCCTATTATTGAGTCAGTTCTAGTAGTGACAGAGTTCCTAGATGTGTTTCCAGCAGACTTGTTGGGCATGCCACTCGACAGGATATTGATTTGGTATCGGGCACTAAGCCCTTCTCTATCCCATCATATTGCGTGGCACCGGTAGAGTTGAAGGAGCATTTACATGTGTTGTTTGATAAAGGTTTCATTAGGCCTAGTGTGTCACCTTGAGGTGTACCGGTACTATTTGTAAAGAAGAAAGATGGTCCTATGAGGATGTGCATTGACTACAGACAGTTTAAAAAGGTTACTATCAAGAACAAGCATCCACTACCGCATATTGATTACTTGTTTGATAAGCTCTAGGTTGCTAGGTATTCTCGAAGATTGATTTGAGATCAGGGTACCATGATGAAGATCTGGGCTTCAGATATTCCGAAGGTGGCTTTCAAGACCTGTTATGGTCCCTATAGGTTTGTGGTGATGTTTTTTGGGTTGAACAATGCCCCAATAGCTTTTACGCACTTGATGAACAACATATTTCAACCATATCTTGATTATTTCGTCATAGTTTTCATTGATGATGTATTGGTGTACTCTCATAGCCTGGAGGATCATGAGCAGCACTTGTGGATCGTGCTCTAGACTCTTAGGGAGAGGAAGCTATATGCTAAATTCTCTAAGTGAGATTTTTGGCTAGATTCGGTGGCATTCTTGGGCAGGATGGTGTCAACTGAGGGGATTAAGGTGGATCCGAAGAAGATTGAGGGAGTTCAGAGTTGGCCCAGACCGTCTACTGCTACCAAAATCTAGAGTTTCCTAGGTTTGGCAGGGTATTATTGCCGTTTTGTTGAGGGTTTTCACCCATAGCCGCCCCATTAACTAGATTGACGTAGAAGGGTGACCCATTCAGGTGGTCTTATGAGTATGAAGAGATATTTTAGAAGCTCAAGAATACCTTTACCACTGCTCCAATTCTGGTTTTACCTTCAGGATCAGGTTCTTATACATTTTGTGATGCTTTAAAGATTGGCATTGGATGTGTGTTGATGCAGGAGACTAGATTTATTACTTATGGTTCACGTAAGTTGAAGCTCCAGAGATGAATTACCTTGTACACAATTTGGATTTTGTAGCTATTGTTCACGCACTTAAGATTTGGAGGTATTATCTTTAGAGCAGCTGGCTAAAATTTTCGCCTTCATGGTGTGCCCGTATCTATATATAGTATCAGGGCATGCAGTTTATATCGTATTATGGAGTGAGTGCAGTGTGAGTTAGGTACATAGGTCGAGTTGAGTACGACTTTTCATACCCAGACGGACGGGCAGTCCGAGCGCATTATTCAGATATTGGAGGACATGTTACGTGCATAAGTCATTAATTTTGGAGGTTCACTGGATCAGTTTCTACCATTAGCAGAGTTTGCCTAAGATAATAGCTATCAGTCAAGTATCTAGATGTCTCCTTGTTAGGCCTTATATGGGAGGTAATGTCATTCTTTTGTTGGTTCATTTGAGCCTTGAGAGGCTAGGTTGTTGGGCACTGATTTGGTCCGCGATGCTTTGGAGAAGATGAAGTTGATTCAGGAGTAGTTTCGTACAGTGCAGTCTAGGCAGAAAAGTTATGTTGACAAGAGGGCTCGTGATATTGCATATATGGTGTTCGAAAAGAAGGTCAAGTTGAGACCTAGGTATATTGGTCATTTTCAGGTGCTTGAGAAAGTTGGAGAGGTGGTCTAAAGACTTTCCTTGCCACCTAGTTTATCGAGAGTTCACCTAGTGTTTCATGTTTCGTTGCTCCGCAAGTACTATGGGATTCGTCACATGTTTTGGATTTCACCACAGTGCATATTTGACTTATGATGTGGAGCCGGTGGCCATTTTGGACCGGCTGGTTTGAAAGTTATGGTTGAAGAATATAGCATAAGTGAAGGTTCACTGGAGAGGTCAGCCAGTCGAGAATGATACTTAGGAGACCGAGAAGGATATGCGGACCAAATATCCATACCTTTTTGAGGCTCCATGTATGATTCTAGACTCGTTCAAGGACGAACATTTGTTTAAGAGAGGGAGAATGTAAAGACCCGACTTGTTGTTTTGATTATTTTAGTCTATTTTCCCTATTCGATGCTTTACATATGTGTATCTGTGATTATGGGACTTGCCGGCGTGAAGGCGCAGGTGCGCATGAGAGGCCACAGAAGCGCAAGTGCAGGTGCACTTGGTGAGCTGCAAAAGCATAAGGTCGGGAGTTTACAAGGGATCGCAGATGCGGTCCATTTACCGTAGAAGCGGCACCGTAGATGCGGTTAAGTATCCGCAGATGCAAAATCAGTGGCATGTGTTATATTTCAAAGGGTTTGATTATTTTCTAATTTTGGGAGTTGTGGAGCTCGGCTATGGGTGATATTTGAAGGATTTTTCATCACAATTGAAAGGGTAAGTGATATTTACTTAATTTTGGTGTTAGTTATTGATTACCCATAGATTATTACACCTAATTTGTATGAATTAAAGGCGTAATTTTTGGGGTTTTTGGACTATAATTTTGGAGAGTGAGATTTGGTGAATTGAGGGTCGATTTGAGGTTGGAATTGTTGATACCCAATTTTTTCCTATATATTTTTTCAATATGTAAAATACCTTCAAAATAGCATATATATGCATGTACAAGCATGTCCATGTTTTTTATTATTTGTTTTTCATCATTTTAAGGTTTTAAATTGATTTATTTTCTCCCCTTTTATCCATAAAATCCCCAATAATTATTTCCAAAATTATTGTTTTGATAATTCATCTATTGAATTTCTATATTTATGCCAAAATTTGGTAAAGGTAATTTTTATATATTTTTATAATTATATTTAGTATTTTTAAAAGCTAAATTGCACATAATTACAATATTAGCCCTTTTAAGATTTAATTATATTTTATATGCATAAAATTGGATCCTGTATTTTTAAATTGCTATTTATGTATTATAAATCATTTTAGAATTTTTAAATTATTTTTAAGAAATTATCTACTATTTTTTTACAAATTAAATAGGGAAAAAACTAGCTATTTAACTTATAGCCAAATTGGCTTTTAATTCTAGCCTAATCCAACGGATCCCCAACCCAATTAAAAACCCACCGGACCCAAGCCCAAACCCAAACCATACCCGGCCCAGACCTGAGTTAATCCTGACTGTTGATCAATTTTGATCAACGGCCCGGATTCACTCTTACCATAGTAACCTAAGACTACCCCCTCAAACCCTCATTCTCTCTTTTACTCAACCGATACTCATCTCCCTCTCTCTATCTCTGGTTCTCTCTAGAACCTTCTCTTCTCCCATCCTCTCCGATGAACCTTGTCCACCTTCTCCAGCCACCTCCCTCGCCGGAAACCATGACCTCTCATCATCTCCTAACCCCTACTTCACTAATGCTGCTTCAAGTCAAAATACATACTCGTAGCACCTAGGTGAATGGAATAGCACGGACAATGAGCCTCCTCAAGAATCAACGCCCTCAAACCATCCATATTAGGAACACAAAGCTGACCCTAAAGTTGCAACACCCCATCATCACCATTAGACACCACCTTAGCACCACCTTGCTACACCGTGTCCTTAAGGACAAGCAAATGAGGATTATCATACTAACGAGCCTTAATGCGCTCAAACAAGGATGACCAATCTCACCAATCTATTAGACAATGCATAAACATCCAGTAACGACACAACCGATCATGTCATATATTGTAGCCCCACTCCCCTATTTATTGCCTCTTTTATGTTCATTTATGGTTTTGTGATTTGACGGGGTTGTTGAATTGGTTCTGGAATGGTTTCAGAGTGAATTGGGACGCTTAGTCCCAAGGTTGAAGGCTTATGTTGAAAGAGTTGAAGGAACAGTTGTAGGAATTACTTGATAAGGGTTTCATCTGTCCTAGTGTGTCGCCTTGGAGTGCACCCTATTTGTGAAGAAGAAGGATGGTACTATAAAGATGTGTATTGATTGCAGGAAGTTGAATAAGGTTACTAATAAGAACATGTACCTACTACTGCACATTGATGACTTATTTGATCAACTTCAGGGTGCTAGAGTGTTCTCGAAGATTGATTTGAGGTTTGCGTATTATCAGTTGAATATTCATGATTCAGATTCTGAAGATGCCTTTTAGGACCCGCTATGGCACTACGAGTTTATGGTGACATCTTTCGGGCTGACCAATGCCCACTAGCCTTTATGCACTTGATGAACAACGTGTTCCAACTATATATTGATTCTTTCGTCATGGTAATCATTGATGATATATTAGTGTACTCACGTAGCCAGGAGGATCATGAGCAGCATCTGAGGATCGTACTCCAGACCTCGAGGGAGAAGAAGCTTTATGCTAAATTCTCCAAGTGTGAGTTTTGGCTGAATTCAGTAGCATTCTTGGGCCACGTGTTGTCTAGTGATGGGATCAAGGTGGATCCGAAGAAGATTGAGGCAGTTCAAAGCTGGCCTAGACTATCTTCACCTACAGAGATTTAGAGCTTCTTGGGTTTGGCAGGTTATAATCGCCGATTTATAGAGGGTTTCTCGTCCAGTGCTGTACCTCTGACTATATTGACCCAGAAGGGAGCTCCTTTGAAATGGTCCGACGCATGTGAGGTGATCTTTAAGAAGCTCAATATTGCATTGACTACAACCTCACTTTTGGTGTTTCCTACAGGTTCTGGATCTTACACCAAGTATTGTGATGCATTGCGTATTGAGCTTGGCGCGGTATTGATGTAGGACGGTAGGGTGATTACCTATGCTCTCGACAGTTGAAGGTTTATGAGAAGAATTACCCTGTACATGACTTAGAGTTGGCTACCATTGTTCACGCATTGATGATTTGGATGCACTATCTTTACGGCGTTCCATGTGAGGTTTATACCGATCATCGGAGTCTCCGACACCATTCAAGCAGAAGGACTTTAATTTGTGGCAGCGGAGATGGTTAGAGTTGCTGAAAGAGTATTATATCACTATATTATATCATCCGGGGAAGGCCAATGTAGTGGCTGAAGCAATGAGTAAGAAGGCTGAAAGTAGGGACTGTTTGGTATATTTACCGGTAGCTGAGAGGCTACTAGCCATGGATGTTCAGTCTTTGGCCAGCCACTTTGTGGATTGGATGTTTCGGAGCCTTACCAGATTCTTGCTTGCGTTGTGGCTCGTCATCGTTTTTGGAGCATATCAAGGCTCGCCAGTATGATCCTCACTTGTTAGTGTTGAAGGATACGTGTTACGCCCTGCAATATTATGTCGATGTTAAGTCTTGCAGTATTACATTACGATGATGTTACGCCTTCCAATATTACATTACAATGATATTATGCTTTGCAGTATTATATTACGATAATGTTATACCCTGTAGTATTATACGTGAAACTGTTGTAAGATAATTGACCTCAGTTCAAGGACAAGATTATTTTGAGATTATAAGCATTATGCTATTTCAAACAAGTAATGAGTAAATTCGTGAAGGTGAGAGGGTAAGCAAATCGAAGAAAATAAACTTTTGTCGAAGTTTGACATTTTGGGATAAAATACGCCTCGAGCTAAAATATCCGATATTTATGGACTAGTACCATTGAAGCTACCATATGGCCACGATAGTATGATGTATAAGGTGTATTAAAAATGAGTAGTATTTTAAGTAAGTTGAGATAATTCTTAATTATGTAGGTAATTGGTTAATTATTGGGTAATGAAATATAACCTAATTAATTAGGAATATATATGATAATGACTAAATGTGGCAGCCCCTCCATTTAAAATGAATGACTAATGACCTTAATTGAAAGGTGGCATTATAACGTGTAATTCATTTAAGCATTTTGGCTTCATTAGACTTAAAAAAACAAAGTAAAGGATCTTAGAACACTTTTTCTCAAGGAACCATTTCAAACAGACGTCCCTCAAATCTACCTAGTTTTTGAAAGAGATCTTATAACATCTTCCAAAATTCAAACATTCAAACAGATGCTTTAATCTAGCAAGTTTCAACAAGATTTCTTGTGACAAAACAATTCCAACTAGAATTATTGAAATCATAGCAACATAAAATTTTGCGGTTCTAAAGGAGTACGGTGCAAAATTTTCCCAAAAATATCATACGGATTTTTCCTACTCCAAATATGTTAAAGCTAAGCTCTTCCTTCATTTTGCATGATCTCGTAATTACACGAATTTGATAACGAGACATAAAGAAAAATTGATATCCCGAAATTTACGTATATTTTCCTAGTCTTGGAAGTGATAATATTCTCCTTATCCGGACTTCATATTCAATTGAGTATTTTCTTCTTCCAACCAAGAGAGCAGAGAGTTTAGTATTTTAATTACCATCGAGCTATAATCGATGGGCAGGCCCCTATTGGGCAACCTCTGATCAAATGGTAAGTTATATACCGAGCCTACTGTGGTCGAGCGCCTATGAGCGATCCTAGTTGGTCGTTATACAGAGCCTAGTATGGCCGAGCGCCTATGAGAGAGCCTACTACGGCAGAGTAGTTATATATATAAATATATACCGAGCCTTATAGGCCCGGACAACTATTTTACTTACTATATTGAGAGAGTTGAGTCAGTATCAGCAGGTAAGCATATCTTCAGATTATCTTTGACTTCCACTTTCTTTCACTTATTATATTATCAGTTTAGTTTCAGCTTTCAGTATATTGCCTTACATACTTGGTACATTTTTTCGTACAGACGTCCCTTTTTTTGGGGGCGCTGCATTTCATGCGTGCAGGTTCAGATAGACAGACAGGTAGACTTTCTCATTAAGTGTTTCCTGAGTTCAGCTTGATCGGTAAGCTTCATGCCTTTCGGAGAAGCCAAGTCTAGAGCTTATGTACTTTTTGTGTGTGTATATATATATATATATATATATATATATATATATATATATATATATATATATTGTGAGTAGGTCAAGGAGCTGTTCCGATCACAGTATATCCACCAGTAGAGGCTTGTAAACATATCATGTCAGTTAGTGCAGTATATTGGGCTGGTAGACCTTTTGTGTATATTTTGTTGGTTTGCTAGCTGTAGTAGTTATGACGGCCTTGTCGGCCCATTGTTATACTGATATTTAGTCAGTATTCGCAATTGTCCTGCAATGTGGCCCATGGCCAAAGTATGACATCACATGTTCAGAGTTCCTTAGTCGCAAGTTGGTACGCAAGGATAGGTGAGGCATCGGGTGCCGGTCTCGCCCCACAGGTTCGGGGCGTGATAAAAGTGGTATTAGAGCAGTTCCGTCATAGAGAGTCTACAAGCCGTATCTAGTAGAGTCTTTTTTATGGGTGTGTTGTGCACCACACTTATAAGCAGGAGGCTACAAGGCATTTAGGACTGTCATTCTTTCTTCTTACTCTAGATCGTGTTGTAGAAATATTGATATTTAGTAAGCATTCGCAGTTGTCTTGCAATGTGGCCCATGGCCAAAGTATGACATCACATGTTCAAAGTTCCTTAGTCGCAAATTGGTACGCAAGGATTGGTGAGTCATCGGGTGCTGGTCTTGCCCCTCAGGTTCAGGGCGTGACAATACGGTTTAGCCGGTTTCTGTAGTTCGGGCCAGCCTCAGTTTAAGCCTCCAGAATTGAGTGGAGTAGAGTCAAAGGATGCTCAAAATTTTCTAGATAGGTTTCAGTGGATCTTTCGCACATCAGGTCTTTTGAACACCAGTGGGGTTGCATTTACTTTATTTCAGCTGACAGGGGCAACCTACAGATGGTGGCCGACTTATAAGTTGAGCAGGCCAATCGGCGCAACACCACTTACATGACATGAATTTTCATTTCTCTCTTTAGAGAAGTTTGTTCTTTGAGCAGCTACGCCAAGAGGGTATGACAGTGACTCAGTATGAGATGAGGCTTGCGGATCTGGCTCGTCATGTAGTGTGGTTGGTTCCTACCGAGTGAGAAAGCAATTTTTGATGGGATACAAAGTGGGGAAGAGGGATTTTTATAGCATTGTCTATCGTAACTGTCCCTAATATCTTGCCCTTGTATTATCGACATTATCAACTCATTCTGTGCGTTATGCTTGAAGAGTTAGTGCTTAATTCCAACTATCCCGGAATTTGACGATCTACCAGCTGTATCCATACATGAGAAACTTTCCGAAAGACCATCCCGTGAGGTTGATATCATGATCTTGGTACACGTGATTTTATTGTTAATGAATCCATGAAGATTGGGACAAGGAGATAACATTTATTGTTAATTTGTAGTTCTCTTCTTTAAATGCTTCTAGATGGTCAGTCAAATGAAACAAATCTGGCCTAATTCTACAAATATTAGCTTTGTTTGTCTTTAGGGTGAGACTTACTTTTTTATATATTATATATATGTCAACAGTGAAAAGACACTTAACTGGTAAGGTATCCTTAGCACAATGATAATCACGTTGCAAAATTGTGCAGCATATACTTAGAGATGCATGGTTAATTTGTTGCTTTTAAAAATCATTCTTTTCTGCTTCGTTTATAAAATTTCGCAGCATATACTAAACAGTTTTTTGCCATTTGTTTGCTTGGGGTTTGTCGATCTGCCCTGAGATTTAGCACCCATAAAAATTGATATGATTCGATCATGTGAAATATCTTGTGTCAAATCATTAAAGAAAAATATTTTTGTAGGAAAGTTATCCAATTTCCCATATATTAATTACAACATAAAAATATAATTCCCATATTAGAATCATTTTAATATTTAGCTGTTCAGTGGGAATATCATGAGAACAATCCCTCTCTTTCGGCACATTATACAAGCAAGTTGTGCTATCTGTTTAGTTGTTACCAATTTATAAGGTGTACTTTTATTTTTATTTTGTCCTGAAAAGAACAATCTTTTTTTATATTTAAAAATAATTTAACTGTAAATTTTTTATTTTACATTTAATAAGATAACATATAGCAACCCAAATATTTATGCCCTGTTATAGATGTTTACCGTGAAGATGGTAATAACAATTAAATTTGTTGATGAGACTCTAAAAATACGTGATCTATTTTTATGCTAGTTTGTTAAGCAGTTAATGCTAAGTGTGAAGTTTAGAAACGAGATAAGAGCAAGGAGCGAAGTGATAAGCAAACCAATGGGTCAATTATCGGGGCCTCGAGATTGCTGATTCGGGGCCTCGAGGTCGATTCCGGAGCTCGCCTATGGGCTATCGAGGGGGGTCGAAATGTGGCTAACAGCTATAGTAAAATTAACGGAGGCTCTTTATGGCCAATGATAAGCAATAAATGATGAACAAAATATCGAGATAATAAATGAAAGCAATAATATCAAGAGAATATGTTAGAGAGTAAATAGAATGTTCTTGTATATTTCGTGTAGGGCAATGGGAGCAACAGAAATTTACAAAGTGATAAGGATCTCCTTTATATATGAGGAGAAATCCAACATAGTACAAAATATATTAATAATAAAAAAATGGAGATGGGACAACTAGGAGGCATCCTGATTAAGGGCTAGGGTAGTCCTGGCAGTCCTAGCCATGTGCCTTGGGAACTCCCCATTTCTATTGTGGCCGAGGTTAACGTCGCCTAAGATAGGACCTCAATGAACCTCGAGGGAGGAGACTCGATAATAACCTTGTTGCCTCGAGACTTCGAGATGGTTTTCTGAGGTACCTCGATGTCGAGAAATTGCGCTCTCCAATTTCACCATATACAGATAGTCCTCACGTTTCTTAGAGAGGAGCAATGAGAAACGATTATGAGCTTTTAACTCGAGGGTGTCATCGTTGTGATGTCAGCCTATCAGAGCGGCATGCCCAAAAAACCGCGCAAGGGTCGCCGTCATACGCGACTATCGAGAATCCCACGAACCGCTACCAGTTCGTCCCTTCTGCTTCCCACAAGGTTCCTATAAAGGCACCAATTGTTGGATAACTCTTACTTTCCCAACTACTCCAGATTTGCAAAGCCAGACCCATCCCTACTTGCATCCTTTCTTCTTACTTTCCCAGAGAAATTTCACCATCATCATGGCTAGAACCTCTAAGACGTTTCCTCGTAAAGACAAGGCTGCCTCTTCATCTTGGAAGTCCAAGGGGAAACCCAGAGAAATACCTACCTTAAAACAATGTACTCCCTCCAAGCTTGATATGTCGAAGGATTTTACCATCGATACCACTTCATACACACCGGGCCGATATGAATACATGTCCCGATACGTTAGTGTCGTGACCAACATAGAGACGGTGAAGACAGACTACCGATGGAACGAGGCAGTGGAGGTGGAGATTCCCAGCCCTGATGAAAATATAATGGATCACAAGGCTGGCTTCCTTCATGTGTATACTTACCCTTTGGGTCCTGTCGATTCCTCTGAATCCTCTCCCCTGGAGATAAATCCGATTATACTCAATTTTTGTGACAAATATCAAGTGACGATCGACCAAATCTATCCTTCTCTCTGGAGGACAGTCTTGATGCTCCGTCATTTCACCGAAGGGGTTATGGGCGAGACCTTTACTCTCAACCATTTGATTAGGTAGTACAACCCTCATTTTATCGAGGTTTGACCAGGCTTCACCACCGATTCAAAAAATTATTTTTCTCGATCACCGACGAGGTGAAAGATCGAGGGTGGATGAGTAGGTTCTTCCGGGTGAGAACCTCGGACATAATTCTGGCTGGGAGGATGCCTTTCCCGAAGAAGTGGAACACACAGCGTAAGAATTTTTTCCTTGGTCATGTTTTGTGGTCTTCTTTCCTTTCTTCCGTAATAATGACCTCTTTGTGTTTTCTGCAGCATCTGCTTGGTACCCCAAAACGGCCTCGTATTTACCAGGGTAGATCAAACAGTTGGACACTGTGTCCCCATATCTTATTCGGTCTTGGACCGACTTGGCTAAGAAGCTATAGGTGGACAAGAATCATGGTAGAGCTTCCTTACCACCTATACCTTAGAATTATGTTTTTCCCCATTTCCTTTGTGCCGATAAATTATGGTTACTGCGCTCGTGCAGGACTTAGTGAGAATATGCTGATGAGACCGCCCCCTGGTGGCGAGGCGGAGACTTCGGAGCCCGAAAAGGGCAAGAAAAGGAAAGGTAAGGTGACTGCCAATCCTCACGTGACAAAGAAACATAAGTCACGCGAGCCATGAGCTGTTACTAGGGCCTCGACTTCATATTTTAGAGCAAGTCCTGACGCTGAGGATGATGATGATGATAATGATGAGTGCCGGTTGGCACGGAGGAAGAGGTCGAGCGTGGAAGCCTCGCAGGTGCCTCGATCGGAGGCTACTGAATCGGGAATGGCCGATTTAGGTCAGTCCCGTAGCTCGAAGATCCTCGAGAAGGGTATCAAAGTGGCCTCGGATCCCATGACCGGGTATGGTGCAGTTTCCGCTGGGGGGACCGTTGCTGATGACCCTGAAGGGTCGAGACCTAGAGCTTTTCAGAAGAAGGAGTTGCCCCTTGGGGACATTGGTGACATAGATGATTTAATTTCCGGCTTTCATTTCTTGTCAGTGGAGCTAAGGGATGCTCAAGATGCGAATGCCGCCAAAGCCGGGGGTTCTCTCAAAGGGGGAGGCACGCTTGGCAATATTCTTGATGATGTTAGCGAGAACGTCGATCTTGACGCTCCTGGCTCTATTAAGGTGGCGGAGAGGTTCATGCAGTAGGTGATAACTGCTTTAAATATCCTTCCTTTAGTCTCGAGCATTTTTCTTCATTCTTCTAACTCTTTTGTTTTGCTGTAGTGCAAGCAGATGTATGATCATGCCCTCTCCAAGATTAACGAGGAGCTTTCATGCCGTGAGAAGGAGCTTGAGAAGTTATCCTTGAGACTGCAAGAGTCAGAGGCTTGTTCTGCCCGGAAGGAGAAAGAGTCAAGAGAGCTCCGGGCTACTTTGGAGGGAGCACTCCGAGAAAAAGCTGCCCTTGCCGAGCAGGTATTTTGTTATGCATGAGTATTTCCTTCGCTCCTATAATTCGATACTGACTGGTTTACTTTTCTTTTTGTAGGTCGAGCAAAATGACTCGTACATTGGGCGACTGAATGTGAAGATCCTCAGGCTGAGGAAACAAAACGAGGTAGTGACCTAAGAGTTGGCGTCGACCCATGATCTTCTCAAGGATGCTCGAAAGGAGATTGTTGTGCTGGTTGCGGCCAAGTTCGAGATCGAAGGAAATGTTGCTACTTACCTGAAGGACACTGCCACAGCAAATCAAATAGATCGTGACGTATCGATAAAGGCTGAGCAGAAACTGGCTCGGGCCATCAAACATGCTAGGGCGGAGGCGAGGAGGAAAACCTTGGAGGAGATCGAGGTTGGAGGCGTCGATCTGTCAGTTGGAATTGAGGAGGTCCGGGAGTTGGAGAGAAAGTTGGCGCTTTTGATCATCCCAAATGAAGATCCTGGAGATGGTTCGGAGGGTAGTGGCTATAAAGAGTAGGCCTTGTGTCACTTTTGGTTTTTTCCTTTTTTCTTTCTGTGCATGTACTCCTGGGGGAGTGAGTCTTGTAAAGACGTTCCTTGTAAATATATTTTTGGCAATGAAAAAGGGGTTTTTCTGCCCCAAGTCTTTCCATTCTTTATATCTTGCTACTCTTGCAGAGCTAATCTTTGAATTGTATTATTAATCCTTTAGAGCCTATTGTTGGAGTAATCGGGACCCTTAAAATTGGGTCCTATATCGAAGTTAGGTTGATAGCTTCTTTGGGGCAGATGCTTGTGGTGGCAAGAAGCCCCCCAAGGTCTCGATGCCTCTCGACTCTCGTGGGGTAATAGCATTCATGTGATTTGATAAAGGGGCCCCGAGGTATTCCCGGGTGATCCCACCAGTATATTTCCCAAGGAAAAAGTGACGTTACCATGGCCAGGATTAATTGGCCCTCTAGGTAGGCAAGCAACCGCTGTTTTGCCCCTATATATTCATTCACTTGCTTCCTCAGTGGAGATTCTGCTACTTGAAGTAACCATTTCTCCCATAGAACTTGGTGCTTTGCGCTAGTTCTCTCGTTTCTTTAACTCAAACCTTTTACCCATATCTATATCCTCGTCCTCTTATTCTATCGTAGCCATGACTGCTACGTTGATATCCGCCCATCAAAGAGAGGGGAGTTCTGCCTCTGTTTCGTGTCGGATCGGTGGTACATCGTTGGTGCCCGGTGAGTGGGCCTCGAGGTGCTTTGTCTCAAGGAAAGACTTTACGTTGGAGAGACCTCCCAACATCCAAGGAAATCGGGAACACGTGTCAAGGTTCATCTCATCAGCAGGGGAGGAGCACCTCGAAATGATCAGAAAAAACTGTGGATGGGGAGAAGGAGTGGTGCTACAAGTACCTTCCTCTGAGGAGAGCATCATGACCTACGTCGAGGGGTTTTTGAGCATGTATACGCACACTTTTACATCGGGTCCCCCCGACCGGGTCGTGCTTGAGTTCTGTCGGAGATATCAGGTTACCTTGGCACAAGCTCACCCATCCCTTTGGAAGATAGTGCAGACGATGAGATACTTTACAGAGAAGGTCGTGCTCGACTTTACCCTTAGTCATCTCGTGTGGTTATATCGGCCGCTGTGTTATCGAGGTTTGATTACTCTGCATCATCGATCTACCATGTCTCCTGCCGTTGACAGTGAAGAGAACAAAGACCGAGGATGGATGAGCCGATTCATTCGAGCTCGGACGATTGATATCATTCCTGGAGAGTTTCTGCCATTTCCTGAGAAATGGAATCTCACACGTAAGTGTCATACCTGTATTTTTGTCACTCAGCGGTTCAAGAGAGGCGATTCGACCAATCATTCGGTTTCGGAGGCTTCCATTCTCGAAAGAATATTCCTCGTTTCTGCTGATGGCGCTTCAAAAAGTGAAGAGCATGTGGTGTCTTCCTTTTCTCCCGATAAAGGCGCTTTGGGGGATACTAAGCCATCGGACATTGGCTCGGCCTTTGGTGAGGCTTAGCGGCTCGGTTTTATGGTAAGTTTGGTAATCGGCATAGGACTATTCCGGATTCACAAGCCTGAGCCGAGCTACTTCGCTATGAGGCTCAGTTATGGAAAGCTTCGGATAAGGAGAAATCCCTTAAGCTTCTTTGTGTGAAAAAGAAATTGAGCTGGTATCCCTTCGGTGTGAGGCAGATCAAAGCCAAAGTCACGAGAGCTATCTCGAAAGACATGTATCTTGTATTTCATGTCGATGTATGCTCCTTCTTTAATTTTCAGAGGTTAATGTTTCGATATTCCAGTTGGAGAGAAAAACGGAGGAGCTGGAACGACTTTGGGGAGAAGTTGGCAAGGTCAAACGTGATTTCGACGAGCTACATGCCCATGTAGATTCCCAAGTTTCGGCCAAGGAGAGTGTTTTGACTAAAGATTCCACCCTGGAGATGCAAATCCGGACTATTTGTGCGAGTGATTCTGTGCGGGCGAACGTGATCGCAAGGCTCGAGTCTGAGCTCTCGACAGCAAAAGCCGAGGTGGTGAATGCCCGGGCTGAGGCTATGATGAGCAATACTAGGGCATATTAGAGAGCGACAACCTATTTGAAGAGTGTTGCCACTGCTAGAGCTGAGCTAAGGAGAACTTTTGGTCGTGCGAGCAGCATCAAAGAGTACGCAAAGTGCAAATCTCGGAGGGAAACTCTCAAGGAAGTTCACGCCAGGGGTTTCGACATTTCGGAAGAGATCGAGCAAGCCAAGGTAGAGGAGTATGATGCCATGTTCCTTATGTCCGATGTCGAAGATAGTGAGGACGGGGCTGTCGGGCTGGAGTCCCCAAGGGGGACGTCTATTTTCTTTATTTGTCTTTGTACATAGTGCTTTCAAAGCACACTGTAAATGGAGCTTGTATTTTATTACATGTATGTACAAGGGGGAAACCCTGCAATTTTTGTATCTTCCGGGTTCCTCTTTGCCGAGATTCCGGCCAGATCAATCGACCTTTAAATTAGTAGGAATCCCTAGATTCGTGATACGGCCATGGGGCTCGTTAGCCTGGCCCGTAGTCTCTTACGCTCTTGGTCGATGTGACCTTTTATATGGGCTGGCGACAATGGATCTTACGCATTGGGACGATGCAACCTTTTTTATTGTGGGTTGGCGGCAACGGCTCTTACGCCTTGCTCTTAGGCATATTTAGTCAACTATTTTAGGTTCAGTCTCCAAATCCGGTTACGACTCGAGCTCATTCGACCCTCAAGTTTTGTATTTGTGTGGCCCTTAGGCTGGCGAAAATGGCTCTTACGCTTTAGTCGATACGACCATTTATGTGGGCTTTATTTTTCCCTCGATAAGGATTTGAAATAGTGTTTGCCCGACTCTTCGACGGCTTAATAAAAAACCTCGATTATGAATCATTATACGGCAATGATCGAGCACCTTGGGAGGTTTTGGCTCGGAGGTTGAGTATCTCAAAGCCGATGTTTAGGAGCTGACATGGTCGAAGCTCATTTGCATGTGTCGAGGGTAGCCTATTTAATTGATTCTTTTCAAAGTAGATTCGAAGTAATTGAAGGACTGTGATTTTATAGCGACGGTCGGGCATCCTCGAATCGCATTAGTTCGGTTGGTACAACCATGTGACCAGAGTCACTTGTGTTTGGCCGGAGCCTTTGAGTCCCGAGTGAAGTAGTTTCGGCATCTATATCAAGGGTATGCCTTTTTAGTGGTCTTACAAGTTCGATATATAGCCGAAACTTTGGGATCAGGTTTATGCCTTTAGTAAGGTCTTACAAGTTTTACATGCCGTTGAGGTCTTACAGGTTTGGATACTTGGTACTCAAGTATTGTTCATGCCTTGCTTGACGTCTTACTGATATAGTTGCTGCCTTATGTAGGTATTACGAGACCGAGTCTTCCTGCTGCAGGTCTTATGGCCTCGGGAGCCATTATTTGCAAACTTTGTATTGCCTCGTCGAGGGCTAACAATTTTGGAGATCCCGACCCTGAGGTCGTGCATTTTTTCAGATTTTGACGCCAGTCCCCGAGTATTCGGGGTACTTTCGGCATTGGAGATGTTTCACGATTTTCATGTTGCCTCATTTGAGGGCTTATGATTTTAGAGTCTCGACCCGAAGGTCGTTCAGGTGTTGAATTGTCGATGCCGGTCCCCGAGTGTTTGGGACATTTTTGGCAGAGAAGTCATTTTTGCGGAGGTGTTGAGCTTCTTTTGAAGCGTGAGATGCTTTGATAAAAGATTCTTTTTAAATTATTCGGTACAGATGTACATGCTTTCACTATCGGGGCCTAGCTATGCGGACACGGTTCATTCGACCGTTTGGCCCTGATACATCATTTCCTATTGGACCCCATTTGGCGTTTCTTAGCTTTTCAGAGTGGACAAACTCTCGGGTGGATGCCCCCTAGTATTCGAGGTTTATTGCAAAAGAAGCCTCGTATACTTGTTGAACTTTCCTTAGGTAGCATGTGGATGTTGCCTCATTAAAAATCTTGCTGGTAAAACCCTTCTCGAGATGAAACCCGATCGAAGGAAAAGAGTGCAACAAATGCTTTAAAACCTTAAGGTCTTTGAGTTGGGTCAGTGCTTTAACTGCTTCGATCGGGCGCCTGCATAAGGATCAGCATGAAATATAATATAAAATAAAAAGGAGATGGTTATACCTTAGTGGTGATGGCGCTTTCAAACCTTAGAGATGGTATTGCGGCTGCTATTTTTTCATCGATTTAGCTCTTAGTCTCTCTACTGGAGGGGATTTTGGCGTTTCGGCTAGTGGCGGTCGTCTCAAAAGATCATGTGGAGGACATGTTGCGGCACATCTGCTTTGTTCTTTTTGGTTGTTTCCCTTTCTCGAAACTGGATTTTCGCTCGGTCGCTAAGGAATTCCCGTAGATGGCCATTGTCGAGTAACCGGGACACTTCATCCCGGAGTTGCCGGCAATCTTCGGTCCTGTGTCCGTGCGTGTTGTGAAACTCTCATACTAGATTGTAGTTCCTTTGTGAAGGATCCGATTGTACCGGTCTGGGCCATCCGTGAAGTTGTACTCAAATAAGCGGGGCGCGTTGACCCCGTGTTCCTATCGAATTCATCTCTGTTGACAAGTCCCCGAGGATTCTGTCCTCGGTCTATCCTTCTATTGTTGCGAGGTAGGTTGCGCTTTGGGGCGTTCCTTTTGTCTTCGGTGTATGGTTGATATTTTTCTTTGTTTGGCTTTGGCTCCTTTGCCAAGAGCCTACTTTGGTATACTGAGCCCGAGGGGTTCCTAGCTGGTTGTCCTCGACCCTAGTTTTTGACTGGTATCAGTTGTGGATGTCCGACCAAGTTACGACGGGATATTCAATCAAATTCTCTTTCATCTGCTTCGAAGCCACTGAGCTTTATTCGTTCAGGCCTTGAGTGAAGGCCTGCACCGCCCAGTTGTCAAAGACCGGCGGTAGTTCCATTCGTTCCATTTGGAAGCACAATACGAACTCTCACAGAATTTCGTTCTCCCTCTGCTTAATCTTGAACACGTCAAATTTCCTTTTTGCTACTTTGATGGCACCGACATGTACCTTTATGAAGGAGTCTTCCAGCATGGCGAATAAGTCTATGGAGTTAGGAGCTATTTTTTGTAACACATCATGGCCCCCTTCGAGAGCGTTTCCCCGTACTTCCTTAGTAAGACATACTCGATCGCATCGTCCTTTATATCATTGCCCTTTACCGCATAAGTGTATGCAATAACGTGTTCGTTGGGGTCCGAGGTCCCATTGTACTTTGGGAGTTCTAGCATTCTAAACTTCTTTGGAATGGGTTTCGGGGCCGCTTCCTCGGGAAACGACCTTCGTATGAACTTCTTCGAATCCATACCTTTCAGGACTGGGGGTGCACCCGAAATTTGGTCAACCCTGGAGTTGTAGGTCTCGACCTTCTTATCGTTGGCTTCTATCATATTATCGCCTGATTCGATCCTTTTGGTGTGGTCCTCGAGCATTTTTACAATGGCGGGATCGATCATCGACCTGTTATCTGGTACCTATTCGGCTGGGGGAGCTGTCCCCGGTGCTATTGTGCTAGGAGTTTTCTGGTGACTTTGTAGAGGAGCAATATGTTGTGCCTGCAACTTTTCAAAAATAACATGAAGGCTAACCTCACGCTCTTCCTTGGTCGGGGTTTTCTGAGCTTCTTGTGGATCTCCTTGACGCACGCTCCTGTCGGTATGGGAGCTTATATTGACCCGTTGGGCGTTGCGTGAGACCGCGCCTAAGGGGATTGGTTATGGCGCATTCCCAGGGTTTTGTGCTGGCACACCAAAACCTGGAACGTCCACACCATTTTCTCCGTGGTCCTCGAGGTTGTTGTTTTCGCCTTCATTCACTGAGTTAGACATTTTGACCTGAAATCGAAGATCTTGGACAAGAAAAAGCATGAAAGATAACTTGTGTTGTGTGATGAAACCAGGAAGAAAATAATCACTATTATTTTTAGCCCCACGGTGGGCGCCAAAGTGTTTACCGTGAAAATGGTAATAACAATTAAATTTGTTGATGTGACTCTAAAAATACGTGATCTATTTTTATGCTAGTTTGTTAAGCAGTTGATGCTAAGTGTGATGTTTAGAAACGAGATAAGAGCAAGGAGCGAAGTGATAACCAAACCGATGGGTCAATTATCGAGGCCTCAAGATTGCTAATTCGGGGCCTCAAGGTCGATTCCAGAGCTCGCTTGTGGGCTATCGAGGGGGGTCGAAATGTGGCTAACAGCTACAGTAAAATTAATGGAGGCTCTTTATGGCCAATGATAAGCAATAAATGATGAACAAAATATGAAGATAATAAATGAAAGTAATAATATCAAGAGAATATGTTAGAGAGCAAATAGAATGTTCTTGTATATTTCGTGTAGGGCAATGGGAGCAACAAACCTTTACAAAGTAATAAGGATCCCCTTTATATATGAGGAGAAATCCAACATAATACAAAATACATTAATGATAAAAAAACGGAGATGGGACAGCTAGAAGGCATCCTGATTAAGGGATAGGGTAATCTTGTCAGTCATAGCCACGTGCCTTGGAAAATCCTCATTTCTATCGTGGCCAAGGTTAACGTCATCCCAAGATCGGACCTCGACGAACCTCGAGGGAGGAGACTCGATCATAACCTTGTAGCCTTGAGAGTTCGAGATGGTTTTCTGAGGTGCCTCGATGTCGAGAAATTGGGATCTCTGATTTCACCATATACAATAGATAACAAAGTTATAAGTTTTTTTTGTTTCTCTCTTAACTTCATACTCAATCAAACAATATCGCATAAAATGGGACCGACCAATAATATCTATCTTTATTTTCGGACCCCTGCACAGAAAAGGCTTTCTTCACAATCAGTCGCTAGTTCCTTATGATATGAGTGTAAAATTACGTTCAATAAGACTCCATATTTATGATACACATATATTGTCAAGAATATATATTTTGTCTTTACAAAATTTTCGGAACTCAACAATTGCGGGTAAAACTAAAAGCTGGTCGTGATATTCATAAATCAGATAGAAGAGCCTAGTCAAATTACTATAAAAAATTAACAAAAAAGAGAAAATTACTGAGGTGGTACTAGCTTGCGATGGGTAGGATCTTTGGAGTTTGTTGGGATGCATGAGGTGGAGTCCTAAACGAAATTAACATAAAATTAGACATGAAGAACAAAAGTAACATGCAAAAACTAAAGAATATAACTACATATAGTGTATGTGTAACGACCCGACTGGTCATTTTGAGAATTAGCATCCCATTTGGTTGCTTAAAGTTTTGACTAGCTTCGTGTTATTTATTATGACTTGCATGTGTGGTCGAGTTCGATTTTCGAATGATTCAGGATAGATTTGGAAGGATGATTCTAGTCTTAGAAACTTAAGCGGTAAGTGGTTACCAGAGTTTGTCTTAGAAGCATGGTGATTTTGGACATAGGCGTATGCCCGAATTTGGATTTGGAGGTCCGTAGGTTGATTTAATATATTTTACTAAAAAATAGAAAATTGAAGGTTTAGAAGGTTGAGAGGTTTGACCGGGAGTTGACTCAATGAATATCACACTCGAATTGCGATTACGAGAGTTGGAATAGCTCCGTTATATCATTTAGGACTTGCATGGAAAATTTGAGGTCATTCCGAGTTGATTTGATATGATTCGGCGCGAGTTGTAGAAGTTGAAAGTTCATAACTTCATTAAGTTCGATTTGAGGTGCGATTCATAGTTTTGATATTTTTTGATGTGATTTGAGTCCTTGAGCAGGTCCACTTTATGTTATGAAACTTGTTGGTATGTTCGGACCAAGTGCCGAGGGGCTCGGATGAGTTTTAGGGTTGTTTCGGACCATTTCTAGACCATTTTTGGTTGCTAGTTTTTGGCCAAAGGGGTATGCATCGCAATCACGGACTTTGGATCGCGTTCGCGAAGAGCAAATTTTCTTTTTGGGCACTGTGAATCATGATCGCGGAGGCCTTTTGCGATCGCGTAGAGGAAATTCTGCTTTCACGAACCCTAGTTTGAAAGCTTATATCTTGCACTCAATAAGAAAATTGGAGACGATGCAAACATGCAAGTTGTTTCCCTTTGAGTCTAGCTTTTAGAAAATCAAATCGTTTATTATTTGGAATATGGTACAAGCAGTTATGGCTTTTATACTAAAGACTGTCTGAGAAGCGTTTGGGAAAAGTAATGGGAATTTGTTCATCGCGATCGCAGGGAAATGGCCACTGTCGTGAAGGGTAAAATTTGTGCTTATAATTTTTCTGAATCATGATCGCGAGGATGGTGACTGCGATCACGTAGGGTACATCCGGAGTAGTATTTAAAGTACTTTATTTCGAATGTCTTGGTCATTTTTTCATATTTTGAGCTATGGAGCTTGGATTTGGGCTATTTTGAAGAGGATTTTCACACTTTGGATTGAGATAAGTGTTCTTTATCCGGATTTAATTATATTTCATGATTCTAACTTTATTTTTAATACTAAATTAGCGATTTGAATGGGAGAAAATGAGAATTTTGGTATAAACTTTCAAAAATATAAATGAGGATTTGAAGGCCGATTTTATTTCAGAATTGGATAATTTTGGTATGATTTGACTCGTATGTGGGTGTTCGGATTTTATGAATTTTATCGGGCTCCAAGGTGCGTGCCTGCGGTTGAGTTTTTAGTTTTAATTAAAGATTGAAGTTTTATTATCCGGAATTATTTCCTATGGTTTTTATTTATGATATTAAGTTATTTTGGCTAGATTTGAGCTGCCCGAAGGTTGTTTCACCTGAGAATGTCATTTTAGAGTATCGGTTTAGCTTCTTTGAGGTAAGTATCTTGCCTAACTTTTTGTAGGGGAACCACCCCTTAGGATTTGAGTCATTTGTGCTATTTGTATCATGTTAAAGCCGTGTACGCGAGGTGATGAGTACATACTCGGGCTTATATGTCGAAAGTTGACCGTCTTAAAATCTTAGGCTTCTTTCATATGCTTATATGAAATTATATGAAATTTTTAGCACATGTTATATCTTTTATTCGTCATGTCTACTATCACATGCTTTATTTAAAGTTGTCGTTACATATCAAATTCTTTACTAGTCGAGCTTGCTCTTATATGCTTTATTTAAAGTTTTTATCACTTCTATCATTATGTGATTTCCTTTATTGTGGAGTTACTCTTAGTTGAAATTGTTGTTACATGATATCCTTTTGTTGCCGGGTTATTCCAATGCATTTAGACGTAGTGCTAGTCCGTTACATCTCTTTCATTGTTAGCCTATTCATATACTGGAATTCGAAGTTTGCCATTTCATAGAAATACTTTCACTATTGAGTTTATCCTTAAACAATTAATTGGGATTGAGGCTATCGAAAGTCAGTAATCTATTTTAATTGAAGCTATGTTTAAAGGGGGTGTTGTTCCTTGTTGAGTTACTTTCCTGTTCATTTGTTGTTATTAAGATTCTATACACATTGTGTTGAGCCGTGGGCTATTTTTTTGTGAAAATATTAATATTGTTGGATCTTTGGAAAGGTTGTGGCCTATGGGCACTTGTGATACGAGTCGATATGTCATGTTATTGTGTTGTCATGATGTTAGCACAAGTGAATTGTTGTGTGGTTTTGTTGTTGTTATGCGGAGATTAAGGGTGGCATTTCACTGTTGTTGTTATGCGGGGCATATGGCATCTCACTGTTGTTGAATGTACGGAGTGATATGGGTGGCTATTGTGTTATTGTTCGGATGGAGAGATAAGAGTAGCTATTATACGGATTGATACGGGTGGCTAATGATATTGTCCGCGTAGAGTGATACAGGTAGCTATTATACGGAGTGATATGGGTGGCTATTATATGTAGTGATTTAGGTGGCTATCGGAGTAATACGAGTGGCCAATGATATCGTTAAGGTGGAGTGATATGAGTGGCTATTATACAGAGTGATACAGGTGGCTATCTGAGTGATATGGGTGGCTAATGATATTGTCAGGGCGGAGTAATATGGGTGGCTATCAGAGAGATAAGGGTGGCAATGTCAGGGATGTTGTGTGATGGCTTGGGGACATTGTGTTGTTGATTTTTGAGTGATAATGTACTTTTTCTTGTGTATGTCATACACCTTACGTCATTTGTTGTGTTGCTTCGATGAGCTACTCGATGTCTTTGATATTATTTTTTTACTTGGGCTACAGTAGTACACTCACACAAGCATACACCATAGCATCGCACTTATACTAGCTAAGGAGTATGAAACTTGACATTTATAAATCATGCCCATGTGTTATTGTATTATCGGTTTTCATGTTGATATTGAGCCTCTGACCACGCTGGGCGGATTGTCATTACGAGCTTGTGATCATACTAGGTGGCTTGTGATTGTAAGTTTATGACCATGCCGAGCGGATTGTGAATGTGATCCAGTGATCATGTTGGGCGGATTGAGATATTGGCACGTGAGTTGTTCGTGCGGTTATGACTTGAAATGTCGGCACAAGGTATCGTGAGCATAGGATAGTGGGTTGAGACTCGTGACTTGTGATTATGACATGAGGTATCACAGAGTGATTTGATTGTGAAACTTGTGTTAGAACGACTTGATTAATTAGTTTTCCTTTGTGTTCCTTATTTGGTTTGAACAATACTTCACAGTGTTCTTATTGTTTTACTATTTATATCACCTTTTGATTCTTGTTTCCATTTACTGATTTCTGCTTCCGTTATTAGCTTTATACTTTTATACTGCAGAGGTTATTTTTTGTAGTTAGTGTCTTGACGTGTACCTCGTCAATACTCCACCGAGGTTAGTCTTGATACTTACTAGGTACCGACCATGGTGTTCTCATACTACACTTTTGCATATTTTTGTGCAGAGCCAGGTATTGGAGATATCAGACTTAGGCAGAGTTAGCATATTTGTCACGAGGTTTCAAGGTAGAGCTGCTTGGTCATCGCAGTTCCTTGGAGTTCATTCCTTTTATTGTACTATCAGCTTGCTATATGAACAATATTTTATTTTGATCTTTGAGATCTTTCCATGTACTTTCCTAGAGTTCTTGACTCTGTATTACCAGTCTTGGGAGTTTGTTATGATTATTTCCGTGTAGGCTCAATTCGCTCTTGCTTCGATATTCATATTAAGAATCGTTTCAAATTATCATTGTTAAAAACCGGCTTAATTGTTATAGAAATCAACTTACCTAGTCTTAGAGACTAGGTGCCATCATGACGCCTACGGTGGGTTTTTGGGTCATGACAAGTTTGTATCAGAGCTCTAGGTTCATAGGTTTTATGAGTCATGAGCAAGTTTATTAGAGTCTTGTGGATTAGTATGAAGACATCTGTACTTATCTTCGAGAGGCTACAGAACTATTAGGAAAATTATGCTTCTTTCATTCATGTCGTGCATATTTGTTGATTTTAGAGTTTGAGCCTTTGTATCTCTAATCTGTCATAAATGGTGAGGACACGTGGTACTAAGTTAGGTGAGCAGAAACCCGCGCCCTCTACTAGAGCCGCAAGAGGCTGGGGCCGAGGTAGAGGCAGATGAGGGGCTCGCGCTGCAGCTAGAGCATCTATCAGAGCAGCAATTAAGGAGTCACTAGTAGCTCCTTTTGAGGGACACTCACCAGCGGTGTGTCATTTTGCTAAAGCATGTAATCAGTATGTCCTGACTTCATTTGATGGTTTGATATTGGCTAAGCATGTTTCTATTACTCCCTTAGATTGGTGTGATCATGATTAGTAGCTTAATCCCCTAATGAACTTAACTGTATGTCTAATCTAGTCTAAGATACCATTGTTTTCCACATGATTTTACTACATCTTTGCTCTATGCCTTAATTGCCTATCATCATGGCTAGCCTATTAAGTCTCTAAGACCACTAAGTGTCCCGTGAATTTGTTGTCTATATGTCTTCCCTGTACCCTGTTCATGTGCCCCCTTAATGTGATTTTTATATGTTCCCAACCCCCTTCATCCTTGTGTGAGATCTGCCTGTCTCTGAATCTGGGTATTTTATGACTGATTGCTTGTTTGCTGAATTTGCTCTTTTTAGAACTGATTTCAAAATGTTCTTAGTATTCTTTTAAAAATTGGTTTTCATTCTTAGCATCTTCTTAAAACTTGCCTATTTTAGAAAATCTTTTTCACTCCTAAAAGTTATCTCCACTATGTTTTTCACTAAGTCTTTCAAAACTATGTCAAGCACTCTAACTTTACTCTTAGATTATTAAGTTCTGCCCCTCTGGTATGTGTACTGCTTAGGGATCCTTGAGATCTCTCTGAACTCTGGCATACTGGGGCTGGCTCTTCCAAATTGCACATAACCAATCCCTATTTGAGAAAAGTCTTGGTGTGAGCACTGCTCGGGATCCTTGAGGTCCTTAGGGAACTCTGACACACTTGGATACAAATTGGCTATGAGATTTTTGGGCATTTGAGACTATATTAAAGGCCTGGTACTCCTAGGTTTACTTTGGGCCTGCTTCAGGCTCCCTATGGTATAAGTTTACATTTAATTTATGTAATTTACTCAATTCTGGTCTGTAATAATCCTTTGTAAACAGATATTGGGGTAACTAGTAAAAAAGGGAGGGTAGCTATATGATTCTATGGGGTAAACTAGGTAGAAATCATGTTTTAGGTTTTACATTATGTTGAGTTTCTGTAGACATCATGTTCTAGGTTTGTGTGATGCATTAGATATCATGCTTTAGGATTTCTATGTTCATTCGCATTAAACCATGCTAAATTTGTGCATTAGATACCCTGTCTTAGGACAATCATATTTACTACTTCTGCATATTACATGTTATAGTTCATAACTTCACTTCTGATTCTACATAATCCGCTATCACTTAGAAATCCTGCCCTTAAGTTACTAATACTTTTTAATAAAATAACCTTCTCCGTGTGCATTAAAGATTCTGTTTTAGGACTGTACATGCATTTGCCTTGAAACATGTCGCTTAAATAAATAGGTTAAAACATCCCTACCCATAGGTATCATGTTCTAGTATAAATTAGTATAAAATCACATGCTATAATATTCATCACTCAGATCAGCATGCCTATAGGTTGAAACAACTTCAAATTGTTTAAACGTCCCCTATAACTATGATTGTACATAGCCCCACGCCTAGGCAAAGCTTAGGTGATTAATGTCCTCATAAAATCTGTGAATTGTGCCCTGATTATTTATAAACTGCTCAGGTTTAACGGGCTTTTAAAACTAGTAGGCAAACTGATTAAGGTTCTGCCACTTTATTTTAAGAACAACGTTGCATGTTTTGTGTTTTGATGCTCACCTAGATACTCTGTTCTAGGATTTCTCTAAAATTACCTAAAAATCCGTGTTTGAGACGTACTGCTTATTTGCCTATGTATATGTGGAGGTATACATGAGCCTTCTATCTGGTTCCTATTTGACAGTCCTACGTGTTATTTGTTGTCGCCTAGATTTTTCCTTTTAAACACCTTAGGATTGTCAAGAATTGCCTAAGTCTAGAGGTCCTAAACTCCTCCGGGACCACAAGGAAGGGACGGGTAACAACACACTTAGTGTTTGTTAATAAAATTCGCTTATATAACCACTAAGGGGAGGGTAATGGGTAGTAAAAGGATATGATGACCTGCGCGCTAATGTCACGTGTAGCCCCTCTAATTGAGGAGGATTATCGGGCATTGCACAGATTGATCCTATAGGCTAATCAACTTTGGACTTTCCTTCCCCAATTAACATATTTGTACTTAGACTGCCTAAACTTCCTTGTTTTTTGTATGTATGCTTGGACTATTCAAACTTCCTTAGTTTACATATGCGTAGACAATCTAAAATCTCTTGATTGTATATGTGTTTAGACGGTATAAACTACCTTTATTTGAAAATATGTTCTTAGACCGCTTATTTGTTGAATGACTATTTATACAACTAAGTTCGGTAGGGACCCATAGTTGTGGACCGCGAGGGGTGCCTAACACCTTTCCCTCAAGCAAATGTTACCTATTTCTCGAGGTGGCTTTCATAGTTCAGGCTTCGATTCGCCTCGTACTAAAGGTGCCTCAATCTTTTGCCCTTTTATCACAAAGAAACCTAGGGGATTTCTCCTCATCCAAGGCTTTCCTCAACCTGGCTTCAAAACGAAGTAGCTCAGACTTGAGCTTGTCAAAGGCCTATGAAAAAGAAGATCGATGAGAAAATGAGAATGTAAAATAAAAAAACAACAAAGTCAACCAAAGCTCACCATAGAACAAAGCCGCTGAGCCTTCTAAAAGGTTGAGAGTGCATCTACTGGCCTCGCCTCACCAGCCCCAGTTGAACCGATCTCGGTGTGGACATGGCCGAACAAGACCCCGCTTGATTTAGGCGGCCCCTGGTCTCGAACATCCCTCGAAGTACCTTCAACAGAAGGTGAAAATGGTGGCAGAAAACCCGTATCCCTCAAATTACCTTCGACAAGAGATGAGGACGATGGTAGAACACCTATATCCCTCGAAGTACCTTCGACGGGAAAAGAAAATGGCGACAAAGGAGGAGCCATTCTTCTGAGGCTAGAAACCCTGGGTACTGCAAGCTCGGCCGATACGTCTCCTTTGAGCCTCCGAGCAGGGCTTGCCTCGCTATGAGCATCTTCGTCAATTGAAGATTCCTTCCGTTTGTTATCATTCCTCGGCCCCGAAGATGACGATCCTTCCTCCTCTCCGAGGGGGCACGGTCTCATCTCAAAAAATTCTCCAGTACCTACGTTGATGGAGTTAATACATATAAAAGAAAGTACCTTTTGAAGAAAATGGGCCACACAGTGCGTACCGTGGTGTTTGGCCTCCCATCCACCTTTGGACAAATCTCTCCACTTATGCTCATCGTAAGTTGAGCAAGCTTCCTGTTTCCTAGTCTAATCCACCAGGTCGGGGACCTGCAGAGAAGGAAAGGAAGACATCTTTTATGGAGTCCACCTCCACCATGAACAAAACAATAAAAACACAAGTGTACTACTTACGTATGAAATTCCATTTCTCAGGAAATGGAAGGAACTCTGTGGGGATAATATCAACGGTCTGCACCCAGGCAAATCGACTCATCCACCCTCGATCCCCGTGTTCTTCATTACTAGCAATAAATGGCCGGGTGGATCGACGTCGTAGAGTAATCAAGCCTCTATAATGCAAGGGCCGGTACAATCTGATAAGATGACCGAGGGTAAACTCGAGCGCGGCTTTATCTGCAAAGTACCTTATCATCAATACTATCCTCCAAATTGACGGGTGAACTTGTGCCAGGGTAACCTGATATCTCTTATAAAACTCGAGCACGACCCTATCGAAAGGGCCCAGTGTAAAGGGGTACGTGTATACATTCAAAAATCCCTTGACATGGGCCATGATGCTCTCTTCCGGGGAAAGCACCTGCAATACCACCTTTTATCCCCATCCACAGTCTTTCCTGACTACCTCGAGGTGTTTCTCCCCTATTGATGAGACGAACCTTGATGCATTCTCCCAATGGCCCTGAACATTAGGAGGTCTCTCTAATGTAAAGTCCCTCATCGAGACAAAGCACCTCAAAGTTAGCTCATCGGACATCGGTGGTGTACCACCGACTGAGCGCGAAGCAAAGGCAGAACTCTCCTCTCCTTGGTGAATATATTTGGACGTGGTAGCCATGGCTATGGTAAAATAAGAAAAGGAAGATGAAGACTTGGGAGAAATCTTTGAGTTGAAATGGTAAAAGAACTGGTGCAAGGAAGAAGGGCTCTATAAAAGGGATAGTTACTCAAAAGTAGCGGAATCCTCAGATAAGAAGAAAGCAAATACATAAATAGAGCAAGCGACGACTATTCGCCTATTTTGAAGGCCAATTAATTCTGACCATGTTAGTGCCACTTTTGGGGAAGTGTACTGGTCATACGAATGATGCCGTCATACGGCGTTCGATCAGTCAAGATTCCTATATCAATCTAGCCTCGAGATGGTGCCTGATCTCGAGGAGCTCTGTCATTATAACTATAGGCTCTAAGGAGCCATTAATATCAATCTAAACCTTCAGATAGTGCCCGATCTCGAGGATCCCTCTCAAAATGAAAAGAAGCTATAAAGGGCTATCAATATCGGTCTAGCCTCGAGATAGTGCCCGATCTCGAGGATCTCTGCCAATACAAAATAGGCCCCGAAAGAGCTAATTTTATAGCCTCGAGGTGGTGCCCGATCTCGAGGATCTCGACTACTCCGAGTATGGGCTCTAAAAGAGCCAACATGAAGATTCAACATACTAGCATTACATAAGCACTAAAAAATAAATTTGAAGACTTAGTATAAAAGGACCTCTTTGCATTCTCAAAAATTCATTTACAGAATATGTCTTTACAAAACTCCCCCGAGGAGCCCATATATAAAATGAAGAAAAAAAGAAGCAGAAAGGATGGCGTGAGACTATTCCTTACCCTCACTACCATTTGAATCACTTCCAGAGTCCTCATCTGAAGTAGTTGAAGGCGCTGATCTCTCCTTGAAGATTTTGGGTTTCTCGATCTCAATAGAGAGATCAACACCTTCAACATTTACTTCCTCGAGGGCCTTCCTCTAAGCTCGCAGACGATCATAAGCAATGGCCCGAGCATACTTCTGCTCGGCCTTCTCAGATATCTCCCTGGCTTGAGTGTTTGTAGTGGCGGCTTCTCTATTATATGAGGATGCATCTTCATCGGCTCCTGCCTTGGCCGCAAATAGTGCAGTGACCTCCTTCTGAGCACTTTGAAGAAGACTCTAGGTCGAGGTCAACTGTCCCCGTAAAATGTCTCTCTCCGAGGTCACAATCTCATTCTTCCTCTTCAGCTTGAGGATCTCCGCATCTTTGGCTGCAACCTCTCCCTGAAGTTTCCCCACCAGGGCATCCTTTTGCCCAATCTGCAAAGTCAAGACAATATCATAAGCATGAGGTTATAAGAATAAAAGGATGAGCGCATGATCGCCTCGTTAACTGCTGAGCAAAACTATTCCTTCCTTGTGCACCCCCTCCAGTCTTGCTCGAAGCTCACCCAACTCCTCTTCCTGTCAGGTGGAGGAATCCTCTGACTTATTTAGCTTCGAGGTGACCTTCCCAAGTTCCTTCTCACGGCATGAAAGCTCGTCTTGGATCTTAGAGAAGGCAAGGTCATACAACTTCTTGACCTACAACAAAAGCAGAAAAGTTTAGAAGACAAGGGAAACACTTGAAGCGCAAATTGTATATAGTGAATATTACCTACTGTTGAAGCTTCTCGGCCTCCTCAAGAGCGATGGGGGAATCGAGGCCTTTGTCCACGTCGATGCCGATGAAATAGTCCTCGAGCATATCTTCCTCTCTATGAGAGGTCCCTACACCGGCAATACCCATATCCTAGGTATCCCTAATTTCCCCTGGTGAAAATGAAGGGCCAAATTTAAAGTAACCCAGGGCATCAATTTCTGTAAGGGTCTCTTCCCGACCACGATAGATTTCGGTTTTAGGCCCTCTGAGATTGCCAGCCGGGGATCCACTTGCACGGACTGTACCATGTCTAACTTGAAGCTCGGGGACTGCGCCCAAACCTACCTTGAGGGTCTCTCTAGCACGATTTTGGTCCGCATCGGCCACGCCGGACCCAACGGCCTCCTGACCAACAACTTATGGAGCATCAACACTCCGTCTTGCCCTTTGTACCAAAGGGCGATCATCATCATCATCATCATCACCTTCGTCTTCAGAATGAGGATTTGCCATAACAGCCGAAGTCGAGACCGTGGCGTCGATCTTAATTGAAGACTCGGTCAAAGCTTCATTCTTCCTCTTCTTACGCTTGCCGGGTTTCGAGGTCCCTTCTTCACTAGGAGGAGCCGAACTCATCGACACACCTTCCCCAAGGCCTACACGAGCATGACATATCAAACTTACCGCCACAAAGAATACTCATAAGAAATTTGGCAACGACAATAACAAGTGTTTACTGTGGTTCTTAGCCTGCCACCGCGTCTTGGCCAAATCACGCCAAGCACACCCACTGTAAGGAAAGGCAGAGTCTAGCTGTCTTATCCAGCCTGAATGGTTCTGAACCACGGCGGGGTACCAAATGATGGCTGCATAGTCAAAAGAAGATCATTTCAGAATGGGAAAGAAGGGGCAATAAAAAAAACTTGAAGTAGGGACACTTACACTGCATATTCCATTCCTCTAGGAATGGCATCCTATCAGCCGGGATAATGTCCGATGTACTCACTATGACAAACCGGCTCATCCACTCCTGATCCTTGTCCTCATCGATGCTCGAAAAGAACGTCTTTGTAGATCGAGGATGAAGCTTGATCAAACCTCGGTAGAGACGAGGGTTGTACAACCTAAATAAGTGATCGAGGGTGAAGGTCATTCCCTCGACCTAATTGGAGAAATATCAGAGCATGTAAACGATCCTCCAAAAAGAAGGATAGATTTGATCGAGTGTCACTCGATACTCACGGCAAAAATCAAGAATCACCTGATCTATCTTCAGGGAAGAAGGATCTACGGGACCTAGAGTGAATGGGTATATATATACGCTGAGGAAGCCAGCTTTGTAATCTACTATGCTTTCCTTAGGCTTGGGGATCTCTACTTGAACTGCCGGCCCCCATTGGCAGTTTTTCTTTAATCTCTTTGTATCGGTCACCATGCTGATGTACCAAGATATGGGGCTTGCATCGGCCCGGGGTAGAAGGGGGATTTTCGATGGAAAAATCAGAACTATATCTAAGTGGTCGGGGGTACATTGCTCAACAATTAGAGGTATTTTTGGTTTGCCCTTGGACGAGCGTGATAAGGAAGCAGCGCCCTCTTTCTGAGGTACCGTTTTAGAGGTTATAGCCATAATTATAAAAAAAGGTTTCTAAGGAAGAGGATGAAGAAGTAAAAACATGAAGAAGATGGATGCAGGAAGCTCTGAACTTAGCCCTAAAAACTTGATGTTGTAAATGTGTGAATGGAAAAACAAATTGAAGTATTTATAGAAGCTATATGGGCGATAATTGAGGAGCGGAAAGGTTGAACCAATGACGGTTCGTGGGCTTCTCGATAATTATGTTGATAGCAACCTCTCTGCAGCCTTTCAGTCATGGCATTTAATGCTCTGATGAACAAACATCATAATGGGAGTATCGAAAAAGCAAGAATTCAAGACGGTTTCTTATAATTTTACTCTAAGAAACGCTGAGACTATCTGTATACGGCTAAAATCGGAGAGCCCGATTTTATGATCATTATTACATCCCATAGTCTGTCTTCAGAAGGCTCGAGGCCCAATTCGAGGCTCGACCCTGAGGGTTCCCTATGCTCGACCTTGGGGCAGAGCAAATCGGCGGCTATGATGAACGAGTGGGAGATTCCCAAGTCACGTGATTCAAGCCCGTACCGTTGCATTAAATGGTTGTACCAGCCGCATACCTTTGTAATAAATGCATATGTACTATGTTGGGATTTTCCCTCCTTTATAAAGGGTACCCTTGTCATTTTGTAAAGATGGATGATACTCAATACAAGAACAAGAACATTCTCTACTGTCTAACTTAAACATTCTCTATTGTCTTTCCTCAGATTTATTACTTACATTTATTGCGTTTCATTTATTGTTCTTCATTTACTACTCAACATTGATCATAAGGAGCCCTCATCGAAGCTCTTAGGACTATTAGTCTTCCATCGATCACCCCCAGTCAAGCTCGTAAGCTCGACCTCGAGGCCTAGCATAGACTAGCTCGAGACCCCGACTCTCGTCCACTCGGTTTACATAGCATATTATTTTCAAGCTCTTATCTTATTTTCTAGTCTCACACTTAGCATATACTACTAATAACTAGCATACAAATAAATCATGTATTTTTAGAACCACAAAATCAAATCTCTTTGTAATTACCATTTTCAAGGTAAATAGGAAGTTATCCGCATGTACGGTCCCAACCCCTCATGTTCAAAATCCGCTTCTGCGGGACACCCATTGCAAAAGCGACTTTACTTCTACGGAACCTTTGCATGCACCTGCGAAATTCTCTAAGCCAGGCCCTATTCTTCACCTGTGACCCTTAAGCTGCACCTGCGACTTCGCATCTGCAGCCAAGCCCATAGCAGATACGATTATACAAGCAACCAAAAATCTTCAGCAATACTTTAAGTCCAACTCTAAATCCGTTAACCATTTGTAATTCACCCGAGGCCCCCTGGACCTCAAACAAACATACCAATATATCCTAAAACACAATACGAACTTAGTCAAAGACTCAAATCACATAAAAGAACATCTAAATGTCATGCCCCGACCTTGGAAAGTGCGACCGACGCTCAACTGAGATATTCCAGTCAAGCAAGCCTACTTGATGCCTTCTACCCGACCTTACCCATGAATAAAGTAAAGATGCATGCCATTCGTTAGACAATGAGAGGATTTCATAATAATACCAATTTCATTACCATTAGTTACTTCATTTACAATTCCCAAAATAATACATTGCAAATTCTAGTTTATAAGTGGAAACATGTGATACATATACAACATTTCTAGTTTGACTTTCCAAAATCAAGGTACAACCCACACTATGTCTATGAAGCCTCTAATAGATACAAAAGAGTAATGTGATGGTGCCAACAATAAGGCCCGGCTATACCTCAAAACACTATACATATGTTACATAAGGCACAAGACCCCGATATGAAGTGGGGCTCACCAAGTCAACTGAGAAAAGGGTGCACCACTATCAATGATCGAAGATGCCTGCCGTGGAACCACCTGCCTCTATTAAAGATGCAGCGCCCCAGGCAAAAGGGGTGATAGTACATATGGAATATTACTAGTATGTAAAACTAAACACCATGTCAATGAAATGAGTAACACTACAAGAAGAATGAAACATGGAGTCAATGAGAGCCTCAAACAATATTAAAGCATCAAGTTAAGAGAACGATAACTCTTCCAGTAAATATCAATATTTTTAAATTAGGACATCTTTAGTACCGATACGTCATCGTTCTTTTAGCACAGAGTCTGATCTCGGCCAATTGGCTAAGCTGTCTCACCCCAAGATATCTAATCATAACACTAACATGTGTGCGACATGACGTCTGATCTCGACCGGATTTGCTAAGTCGTCTCACCATAATGTCGTGTGGGTCAACATCACATTCTGCTAGCAATCACCTCATCCCATGAAGGGGAATAATCACAACAGATCAATCTCGTCCCAATTAAGGGGAATAATCTCAGCACATTAGTACGGGAATTTATCCCTCAATCACTCTTATATCGGCACGTATAGTTTTTGGGTTAGGTTGTTCCACCCTACTCTTCCTCGGTGACTAATGATACTCCTAAAACTTTTATTAAATAAAGCAATAAAAACTCATTTCTTAATCTTTCACACATCCTTTCATTTGATTGGCACTATTGACCACAAGTGTAATTTTCATTCTTGGCACGATGGCCACAATTCATATCTCAAACTCACTCCTTTCACTTTCAAAAATCATCATAGATTATCAACAATAGGAGCATTTTAAATGATGACATTAGTTACATGTATGAGCAATATGAGTCTTAAACACATCGAATTTCTCTTCCAAAATTAGTCATAATAAACTTGCAATTGCAACATGATTTTAAAGCATAGCATATTCATACATTGGTCACACTTGAAAACTGTTGATACCTAATTTTTCCTCAAACTATTTTTAAATTTGTATATATGCCTTCAAAATCACTTTTTTTTAATAATTGGTATTTTTCCATAACTTTCCATATTATTATCAATTTATTTTCTAATTCATTCAGTACTTTATATCCAATAATTATTCATAAATTACATTACAAATAATTTTAAAGTATTTCTTAGCGCAATATATCATTCTTTATCCTATTAGAATTTAATTATTTCACAAATTTGACAATTTGGCATTGTTTGGCTATAATTACAATAATTTTGCAGTTATAGCCTAATTGTACACTTTATGCTATTTTAAATTCAATAATCGGTTATTTTATATTTCAATATTAGTTAATTACCTTAATTTCACCTATTTAGCTTTAATTTCATTTTATCCAATTATTAGCTATTTTTATTAATTATTTATCCAATTTTAATTGGGTATTTAACAAATAGCCAATTCAATTTTTCAATTGTAGCCTAATTGAATCAGATCCCAACCCAACTAAATAACCCACCAGACCCAAGCCCAAACTAAACCATACCCCGACCCAATCCCTGGTCCAATCTTGACCGTTGATCAATTCTAATCAACGGTCCAGACCCCCCACACCATATTAAACCCTAATGACTACCCCCCATCTCTCATTCCTCCCACCTCTCATTCTTTCTCAACTGATCTATCTATCTCCCTCTCTCTATCTCTGGTTCTCTCTAGAACTTTCTTCTCTCCCCTCCCCTCCGATGGACCCTGTCTACCTTCTCCGGCCACCTCCCTCGCCGAAAACCATGGCCTCTCATCATCTCCTGACCTCTGCTTCACCCCAAGCCGGTTTGACACTACCCTAAGGTCCTCATGTGAACCTGGAGTGGTTCAACTCCTACCCATGGTCCTTCATGCCATTTTTCGGCTACCTCAGGCCGTTCAAGTAAGATCTATGACTTTTCCGGCTAAAACCGGTAACACTTTAAGATTTTCTCATCTTCTCTGGATTCTCTAAAACCCTAACTCTTAAGATTTTGCAATTTCTTTTATATATGTCTTAGATCTGTGCATATTATGAGCTTTTGTTGTTTTCCTCGAAGGTTTTTCTGATTTTTCTAAAGTAACTCTTCATCTTTGAACCAGGGTTCTTTAAAAATGCTTCTTTCTTTTTTTTTTGTATTAATCTACGAGTCGATTTGTTTAAAATGTTTGTTTATGCTTTCTCCTCTATTTGAGTTATTCTGTTGAAAACCCTAATCTCATCTCTTAAACTTCTTAGATCTGTACAGATCTGAGAAGGATCAAACTTATTTTTGCTTGTTTTTATGGAAAATCTCCAGATTTTCGAGTGGCTTGTAATCTTCCTAAACTAGGGTTTCTGAAAATCCTTTTCTTCGAAATGCTTTCTGGTTTTACGTGCTTAATCCCCTATGTCTATGTGTTTTGACAGATTTTGTTGAGTTCTTCCTTGACTCTAACTAGCCTATGTCAAAAACCCTAATTTTTAGGGTTCTTCGTTTGATTTCTGTGTATTAGCATGACTTATTGATTCTCATGTTTGTTTTGAGTTCTTGTGATTTTGTAATGCCCTGAACCATGGTCTAGGCGAAACACGACACTCGGTGCCTGACTGCTTATGACCGAGCGACCCAACTGCATGGCTGGATCAACATGTAGTATAACTATGAGCTAGAGGTAAATATAAAATATGATAATCTACTAAAGAGTGTGACTGAAATACCATAGATGCAGAAAATACTGAAAGGTTCGCAAGTATAAACAAGTAGCCGACAAGGCTAACACATGAAAGCCTGCTAATATCTAACTGACTGGGTTATAGACTACGAAGCCTCTAAAGAATTGTGAAAATGCTAACTGTTTATCGGGACAAGGTCCCCGGTATACCTTATTAACTGAAATACTATAATGACTAAAACAAAAGAGAGATAAGGCCCCAAAAGACTGGTGCTCACCAATAGCTGATACGAGACGTCCTAGCAAGCAGAATCGTCAACCTGAAAATCGTTACCTACATTGTGAGATGCAGGCCCCAGGCAAAAGGGACGTCAATACATTTGAATTGTACTGGTATGTAAAATAGTTGAACAAAAGAATTGTAAATACTGATACTGAAACTGAACTGCTAGCTGATAAACTAATAACTGAACAAGGAAGTAAGGATGTGAATACTCTCTCTTCTGAATGATGAACAACCTGTTTAACTGAATATTAAACTGCGGCCTCAGGCCCAATATATATATATGCACAACTACAGCCTCGGGCCCAAGTATACGTATACATAACTGCGGCCTCAGGCCCAAAGATGCATAAAGCATGAACTACGACCTTATGCCCAAATAGAGGTGTTCAACATTCAAGAATATAAAATCAGGAACTGAGAATCATATTACAATACATGATACTGAAATAATGAGCCATACCAAGTTACATGATACTGGAATAGTGAATAGGATTAGACTGAGATGAGTATTCATAATAAGTTGATTTGTCATAACTGAAACTCATAGAATATCAAATGATTATGAGACTATGCCATCTAGACAATAGAAGTTCTATTACTATTCAGGGAACTAAGGCATAGGTACTTTCTGAGGAAACTGGTAATGGTCATAATGAATGGGACGTAGGGAGAATCATAGTCATTCCCAAACGTAAAGAGTTAGCCTTACATACCTTAACTTCCTGCCCTTGAGTGCAATACAATGTTTGTCAGCCCTTTCAACATTAATCTATCGCAATACAAGTCAAAGGGATTCCATATTAGCTATGATGTTTGTTTTGGTCACTTAAGCATTTTATCAAACACTTGGTGAAAATAAAGCTTCATAGTCCTTATTAATGATGTCTCTACACTCAACAACCCATTCTCTTGTTCCTAGATAAATTCTAAAGTCTTAAATGATTATATCAACATTATTCTTCATCACCCATAATGTAAACAACACCCATAACCAATAATTAACACTCAACGCCCCAACCCTATAATTGTTCATGCTTTTATATCAAACCCATCAACTCATATCTCATGAACTAGGGTTTATAATCATTAAACCAATGCTAGAATCAGTTAGAGGGTGAAGACATTACCTTTTTGAAGTTCAAACTCTTTGAATTCGAGTTCTAGGCTTACTTCTCTCAACAATGATGTCCCAAAATAATATCTAATGATATGGAGGGTTTACCCATGTTAATAAGATCTTGGGAAATCGAAATTAAGTTAGAATCACCATTAGAACTTACCTTGGGTGGTGGAGGGACCCTTAAGGAGTAAGGTTTTTGAGAGCTTTACTTTCTAGAGCAAGTTTTTCATGTTTTGGAGCTATGGGGGATGAAATAGGGCTAAAAAACAACTTCCCAAGTCGTCCACCACGTCCCGGTTGGTTCGACCATGGTAAATCGCTGAGACACTGCCTCACCACCGCGGCCGCGGTAAAACGCGGCAGGATCGTGGTAGTTGCACACCTCTCTGTAGAACGGGCATAACGTTTTGCAAATAGCTCCGTTTTGGCTCCACAATATATCGTTGGAAAGCTATTTCAAAGGCCTAAAACTTTAAGGCTTTGAGTGTTCCCAAGTTACTTACACATTTTCACTAAAACTTGATGGAATACGAACCTTCTACAAACTTAGTCGATTTTGTCAAATCTTATGCACCTCACTTTCCATCTTGATTTTGAAATAACTATTTTCACCCATAATCATCTCGATGGGACTTCACATGTTCAAAATATATCCATACTACTCCTTTAACTTATTCATACCTAAGCCGAATTTTTACGGGGTGTTACATTATCTCCCCCTTGGAATCATTCGTCCTCGAATGATGGTCCTGGCTGCAACTACGGCTATCTATGGACATTAAACGGGTGTGATGAAGATATAAGAATACTAAAATATCATGAATACATGTATATCAAACTGAACAAGCACATGATCACTAAATAGTAAGCTGAGTAATTACTGAAGGACCTGGAGATTATAAATAAGACCTGAATCGAAAGGTTAATTACCTTCCACATTTTCCTTTTGCTCTTCAAACAGATGGGGATATCTGGACTTCATGTCCTCCTCGGCTTCCCATGTAGCCTCTTCAACCTTTTGATTCCTCCAAAGCACTTTTACTGAAGCAATTTCCTTAGTTCTGAGCTTGGGAATTTGACGATCAAGAATAGCCACTGGAATTTCTTCATAAGACAGGTTGTCTTTAACCCCTATAACCTCTGTAGGAACCACAAGTGACGGGTCTCCCATGAATTTCTTCAACATGGACACATGAAACACTAGGTGTACAACAGCTATTTTTTGTGGAAATTCTAACTCATAAGCCACCTGTCCGTTCCTTCGCAGGATTCTATATGGACCAATATAGCAGGGACTAAGTTTCCCCTTCTTCCCAAATCTCATAACGCCTTTCATGGGCGATACTTTCAGAAACACCCAATCATCAACTTGGAACTCTAAGTCTCTATGCCGCACGTCCGAATAGGACTTTTGGCGACTTTGAGCCATCTTCAAATGCCGTCAACATATCCTTAAGAGTCTGAATGGTGTGCTTTGTCCGGCCATCTATCTGAGGATGAAAGGCAGTGCTGAGGTTCACCCTTGTGCCCAATCCCTTCTAAAAGGATTTCCAAAAGTTTGTTGTGAACTGAGCACCACGATCTAAGATAATGGACAAAGGAATCCCATGCAATCAGATATTTTCTTTGATATACAACTTGGCATAATCCTCGGCTGAATCTATAGTCTTCACTGGCAAGAAGTTAGATGATTTTTTAAGTCGGTCTACAATCACCAAAATCTAATCATGCTTCCGAAACGAGCGAGGTAGACCTGTTATGAAGTCCATGTTTATCATCTCCCATTTACAAATGGGAATTTCTATATTCTGAGTTAAACCGCCTGGTCTCTGGTGTTTGACTTTCACCTGCTGACAATTTTGACACTTAGCCACGAAATCTACTATATTCTTTTTCATATCGTTCCACCAATAAACCTCCTTATGATCATGATACATCTTTGTGGAACCTGGGTGAATAGAATACCTGGAATTGTGGGCTTCTGACATAACCCTCTCTTTGAGCCCATCTACGTCTGGAACGCATAGTCTGCCTCTATATCTCAAAGTACCATCATCTCCCCCTTGTTCAAAATCCATAGTCTTGTGTTTTTGAATTCCTTCATTCAGCTGCAATAAGTAGGGATCACTGAACTGTTTTTCTTTTACTTCGACTACTAAGGAGGATTCAGCACTATTCTGGAGAACAACTTCACCATCTTCGGAGTCCAAAAGTCGAACTCCTAGATTTGCTAAGCGGTGGACTTCCTTCATCATAGTTCGCTTGTCTGCCTCAACATGAGCTAAGTTGCCCATAGAACGCCGATTGAGAGCATCGACTACAAAATTTGCTTTCCTTGGATGATAGAGGATATCAACATCATAATCTTTAAGCAATTTGAGCCACCTTCTCTGATGTAGATTTAATTCTCTTTGCTTGAAGATATACTGGAGACTCTTGTGATCTGTAAAAATGTCAACATGTACCCCATACAAATAATGGCACTAGATCATAAGCACAAACACCACAACTGCTAATTCAAGGTCATGAGTCGGATGATTCTTCTCATGAGCCTTGAGTTGTCTCAACATGTAGGCTATGACTTTACAGTGCTACATTAATACACACCCAAGACCAACCCCTGAAGCATCACAATAAACAACGAACCCTTCAGTTCCTTCCGGTAGTGTCAGGACTGAAGCTGAAGTCAATATCTTCTTTAACTCCTCAAAAATTTTCTTGCACACGTCTGGCCATTGAAACATGGCTTTCTTCTGAGTTAATCTAGTCAAAGGGAATAAATCTAGACCTACCTCAGTATCCGATATAAGAAGTTTCTTCGGCTTGGTCAGCCTCGCTACGGGAATAAATCAAGATGTCATCAATAAACACCATAACAAACAAATCAAGATAAGGCTTGAAGACCCTATTAATAAGGTCCATGAAAGCTGCTGGTGCATTCGTTAAACCAAATGACATTACCAAAAATTCGAAATGCCCATATCGACTCCTAAAAGATATTTTTGGAATATCAACTTCCTTAACCTTCAACTGATGGTATCCCGATCTGAGGTCAATCTTGGAATAACAGTGGCCACCCTGAAGTTGATCAAATAAATCATCTATTTTGGGAAGAGGGTACTTGTTCTTGATGGTGACTTTATTCAACTGATGATAGTCAATGCACAGACGCAAAGACCCATCCTTCTTTCAAACAAACAAGACCAGCACGCCCCAAGGTGAAACACTTGGCCTTATAAATCCCTTATCTATAAGGTCTTTCAACTGGACTTTTAACTATTTCAACTCTGCTGGAGCCATTCTGTAAGGCGGAATAGATATTGGCTTAGTGCCTGGAAGTAGATCAATTCCAAAGTCAATCTCTCTATCAGGAGGAATTCTAGGGAGATCTTTGGGAAACACGCCTAGAAACTCATTTACAATTGGTACCGACTGGAGAGTGGGGATCTAAGCATATGCATCCTTAACTCGAACCAGGTGATAGATATATCCCTTGGAGATCATCTTTCTAGCTTTAAGATGGGAAATAAACCTACCCCTAGATGTTACTGCATCACCCTTCCATTCTAAGACTGGTTCACCGGGAAATTCAAAACTTACTATTTTGGTTCTACAACCCACTGTGGCATAACATGACTCTAACCAATCCATGCCCATGATCACATCGAAGTCTAACATCTCCAATTCTGCCTAATATAGTAAGACGATGATGCACTTTGACTGGACATCCCCTATAGATACACCTTGCTATAACTGATTCTCCAACTAGAGTGGACACTTCAAAGGGTTCACACAACTTTTCTGGTTCTATCCCAAATTTCTTTGCAATATATGGGGTAACCTAATGTACGCCCCTCTGAAAACTTGTACTCAAAATCAGGTAGCTCGTGGTGACAAGTCCCGAATATATGTTAGGAATGTGTAAAATTAAGCGAGCCGCGGTTCAGACCCTTTTGGTACTGATCTATGTTATAAAAAGTCAAGAAATACTATTTTCCAGAAAATGCGATTCTGCGGTCGAGAATGCGGTCGCATATCAGGTATGCAGACCGCATAATCGCCGCAAAGTGAGTCAGTGTGTTAGTCGAATTGGAGGTTAAATATGCGGTCCAATATGCGATCACATAATGGATATGCGGACCGCACAGTTGTCGCATTTCCCTTGGGATTTTGTGAGGGGTAGTTCTACGGTGCACTATGCGACCGCATAACGGGTATGCGGACCGCATTTCTGCCGCATATCCAGGCAGTGTGTTCAGATTTTGGGAGCACTTTTGCGGTCCATTCTGCGGACCGCATTTGCACTCTGCGATCGTATACCTAACTCGAGCTCCTATTTTTCTAAATTTTAAACCCGACCACTTCTTCAATAAAACACCCCAACCCCTCATTTTAACCTATTTTATGAACAAAACTAGAGAGAGGGAAGTGAGAATTCTTGAGAGAGAAAGTCTTATCTCCATCAATTTGATTTTTCAAAGACATCCAGGACGGGAAATTTCAAGTAATTGTCATCATCTCCGTTCTTGCAGGTAAAATCCCCAACCCTTTTTCATTGTTTTCAGATTTAAACAAAAAGGGGGATTCTCATGCGTTAATTCTTGAAAATGGAAGTTGAGATACACATGCATGTCCTTTAAAACCAAGAATCTAGTAAGAGGAATTGGGTAGAACTAAAGATTTGCAAAAGAGGGGTTGGAAACCTAAGTAAGTTCGGGCTGAGTTTGTGAACTTCAATTCTAAGTTATATGTGGTAACCTGTGAACTAGAATGACGGTACTAGGCTGTTGGTGAATTGAAAGTAGAAGTTAAAAAAGGAATTCGACTCCATGTATGTATGGCTAACTTTAACTCTTGTAGAATCCCCTTGTTATGACGAGCATACGGTATGTGTACCTTTTATGAAAATATGTGAATTGATTGACTTAGTTGATTTCCATACCACCAAGTTATATGTGATTGTGAGAAGTGATTTGATGTGCCTATCTTATTATGTGCAAAGTTTGTAAATGCTTGAGGATGTCGACATGGAAGTATGTGTTAACGGATGAAAGAATCTTAATGTGTCCAAACGTGAGAATGTGTATAGTGGCGTAAATAAATGGCAACAAACCAAGTGTGTGTGTGTGAATATGGTTATGTGGTAAGAGCTGTGTAACAAATGATAGAAAGAAATCGTAATTGATACAATTGAAACAACGGTGGTAATATCATCTGTGACTTGTTGGCAATTATCGTTATGACTTGAATTGTATACAGGTTATTGTATATGATGGAATTGGTATTGATGTTTATCAAAATTCTTGTGAATTGTTGTTGTTGTGAAATGATATTCTGGATGGCCTGAAACCATGTGATTGAACTGTGAACTACTGTTGTTGTGTGAAATGTAATTGTCCGGTAGGATCGGGTTGCGTGCCGCAACACGAAGTTATAATGTGTGGGTTGTGGTGGTAACGGTGGCCGAGGTAATAAGGGTGGCCGAGGTAATAAGGGTAGAAAAGTGATCGAAATCACTATTGAAATAAAAATATGTGAAAGTTGTGAAATCTTTGATGTGATGAAATAATGTTGAAAGGGGAAAAAGATAGATTGTGGAGTTTGTTTGGCTTTGGTTGTTCCTTTCATGTGCATTTGATTGTTGATTCTATTACTGTTTGCTATCTGTGTATTTCTTGATTTTACTTGGTGTAAAGTTTGTTCATACATACTAGTACAATTCAAATGTACTGACGTCCCTTTTGCCGGGACGAATGTGTTTAAATTTATAAATGGCTATTTCACTTGGTTAATGGGCAATGGAAACGCAGGGTATCACGTGTAATAGGAAAGGCACCCAGGTCCGCTTGGCTGGGGGCTACCCGGTCGAGAGCCGGTCGCGTCCCTCGGTTTTTGGGGCGTGACAAACTTGGTATTAGAGCCTAAGATTTTAAAGTGTCCTAGGATGTCTCGTAGCCGTGTCTAGTAGAGTCCTCCTTATCGGTGTGTTGTCGACCACATCTATAAGTTGGAGGATACATGGGCATTTAGGAAATTACCTTCTTCTTTGTTAGTCTATATCGTGCGGTGAAGTGAAAAGTGGAAGTATTTACATCTAACTCGTGCTCTATTCCAAATTTTCAGTAATGGCACCTAAGAAGAGGGCTAGACTCGGCCTCGGGGCCAATGCCACCCTAGGTGTGGCTGTGAATCATGTACCTGATGTCGTGGGTGAGAGTGACTCCTCGGTCTTGAATCTGCCTGGCCCATCTATCCCAGATCCAAGTACTCCTGTTCCAGCTGCGGCAGAGGGTGCTACCATCCCTCCCACTGATATTCCTGATCTTGATGCAATTCCAGCTTCCGGTCCCAGGGTTTCTGATGGGGACCTTAGAGGAGCCATCCATATGTTGACCCAGTTAGTGGCCGCTCAGGCCCAGATATCTCATGATGCCCCTGCGCCCCCCACCGGATAGGGAGATTCCGCCAGCTCCAGAGTCAACCAGTTTCTGTGGTTGGCCCCTCCAGAGTTCACGGGCACAGACCCAGAGGATGATCCGCATGATTTCCTTGATGAAATGTATAAGACCCTTCGAGTGATGAAGGCTACAGATACGGAAGGGGTTGAGTTGGCTTCATACAAGTTGAGGGGAGTAGCGTATTCGTGGTTCGAGATGTGGGAGGATTCCCGTGGGGAGGGAAGACCTCTGGCTAGATGGGATGAGTTTGTAGATGCATTCATGGACCACTTCTTGCCTGCCGAGACAATGGCGGCCCGTGCTACAGAGTTTGAGGCCTTCAAGTAGGGCAGTATGAGTGTTTGGTAGTACCACATGGAGTTTGTGAGGTTGTCCAAGTATGCTCCTCAGTTAGTGTCGACCATGGATGCTCGAGTTTGGTGATTCCTTCAGGGTCTTAGTCCTTTGGTGGTAAATGAGGCTGGTACAGGGAATGAGGCTACTACAATGGCCTTACACTCAGATATGAATTATGGGAAGATTGTGGGGTTCGCTCAGGCCACAGAGGCTAGGAAGTTGAAAATACGGGCAAAAAGGGAGTGTATCAGCAGGGCCCGATCAACGGGTCACTCAGGGAGACCAGTTCCGGGGAGAGGGCCATCAGGGCCATCCTAGTCATATGCCCATTCCTCAGCAAGTGCACCGCCATCTGTGCACAGTTATCAGTAGAACAGTCACTTTAGATCAGGTTCAGACAGTAGGAGACCCCATCATTCCGGTCGTCCAGGAGGGATATCACAGCAACAGGGGAGGGCTTCATGCCCCAAGTGTGGGAGGTTCCATTCCGAAACTTGTTATTTGGATATTCCGGTGTGTTATAGATGCGGGGTAAGAGGTCATATCCAGCGGGATTTCCGTGCGCCCAGTCAGGGCATGGGTAGGGGATTTGCTCAGTCATCTGGTTCTTCAGCTGCCACATCATCCGTGCGTCCTCCAGCCCCAACAGGGCACAGTGTAGTTAGGGGTGGAGCTCGTGGTAGAGGTGTACCCAGCCGGTTTTACGCCTTAAGTGGTCTCCAGAGTGCAGAGGCCTCCCCAGATGTTGCTACAGCTATCTTGTCTATTCAGGCTATTGATTGTTATGCTCTTATTGAACCGGGGTCCTCTTTGTCTTATGTCACCCCATTCATTGCTTCAAGTTTTGGTGTAGAACCCTAACAACTTCATGAGCCGTTCTCTGTATCGACTCCGGTTGGTGATTGTATTACAGCCACACGAGTTTATAGGAATTGTGTTGTCATGGTATGTGGTCGTGCTACCACGGCCGATCTTATTGAGCTTGAAATGGTGGATTTTGATGTGATTATGGGAATGGACTGGCTTTATTCGTGCTTTGCTAAACTTGACTGTCGGACGAGAGTCATGAGGCTTGAGTTCCCTAATGAGCCGGTTATTGAGTGGAAGGGAAATAGTGTGGTGCCGAAAGGTAGGTTTATTTCCTACCTTAAGGCTTTGAAGATGATTAGGAAGGGGTGTATCTACCATTTGGTCTGGGTGGCGGACACCACTTCAGAAGTGTCTATCCCCGAGTTCGTGCCAGTCGTGAATGTGTTTCTTGAAGTGTTTCTAGACGAGCTTCCAGGGATCCCGCCAGATAGGGAGATTGATTTCGGGATTGATGTATTGTCAGATATGCGGCCGATATCTATTCCACCATACAGAATGGCGCCAGCGGAGTTAAGGGAGTTAAAGGAACAACTGAAAGATTTATTAGTCATAGGTCCAAGTGTGTCACCGTGGGGTGCCCCAGTTCTTTTTGTCAGAAAGAAGGATGGGTCGCTCCGGATGTGTATTGATTATCGGCAGCTTAACAAGGTTACCATCAAGAATAAATATCCTTTACCTCATATAGATGATTTGTTCGACCAATTGCAAGGTGCGAGGTTCTTTTACAAAATTGATCTACGGTCCGGGTATCACCAATTGAAGATCAGAGAATAGGATATTCCTTAGACAACTTTCAGAACTCGCTATGGTCACTTTGAATTCTTGGTCATGTCTTTTGGGCTAACCAATGCCCCGGAAGCTTTCATGGATCTTATGAATCGGGTCTTCAAGCCATTTCTAGACTCCTTTGTGATTGTTTTCATTGATGACATCCTTATTTATTCGCGGAGCCGGGAGGATCATGCCGATCACCTCAGGGTAGTTCTGCTGACCCTTTAACAGCACCAGTTGTATGCTAAATTTTCAAAATGTGAACTTTTGTTGGAGTCCGTTACCTTTCTGGGCCATGTTGTTTCCAGTGAAGGGATTCAGGTGGATCCCAAGAAGATTGCAATGGTAAAATATTGGCCTAGACCCACGACCCCGACGAAGATCCATAGCTTCTTGGGTTTAACGGGGTATTATCGGAGGTTTGTGGAGGGATTCTCTGCCCTCGCCTCCCCTTTGACTAAGTTGACGCAGAAAGCAGTTAAGTTCCAATGGTCCGACGCTTGTGAGAAAAGTTTTCAGGAGTTGAAGTCGAGATTGACCTCGGCGCTGATATTGACCTTGTCGGAAGGCACGTAAGGATTTGTGGTTTATTGCGATGCCTCCAGGGTCGGTTTGGGGTGTGTGTTGATGCAACATGGGAAGGTTATAGCGTATGCTTTAAGGCAACTCAAGAATCACGAGAAGAATTATCCGACACATGATTTGGAGCTTGCGGCAGTTGTATTTGCCTTGAAAATATGGCGGCATTATATTTATGGGGTCCATGTGGATGTGTTCTCGGACCACACTCCAATATTTGTTCAAGCAGAAGGAGTTGAATTTAAGGCAGCGACGGTGGTTAGAATGGATCAAGGATTATGATATGGATATTTTATACCATCCAGGGAAGGCAAATGTGGTGGCCGACGCTCTCAGTCGGAAGTCCATGGGTAGTTTGGCTTATTTGGGAGCGGATCAGAGGCCTTTGGCTCGGGAGGTTTATCAATTGGCCAGTCTGGTGGTTCGTATTTCGACCTCAGATGAGGGGAAGTTTATGGTGCATAATGGAGCAGAATCGTCACTGGTAGCGGAAGTCAAGGAAAAGCAGCTCATTTATCCAACATTAGCACAAATGAAGGAGGCAATTTTTAATAACAAGACTTCGACATTTTCACTCGGTGGTGAGGATGGCGTATTACGATGTCAAGGTAGGCTATGTGTTCCATATGTGGATAATCTTCGGGGGAGGGTAATGGCGGAGGCTCATAATTCCAAGTATTCTGTGCATCCAGGTTCTACAAAAATGTACCGTGACCTCAAGGAAATTTATTGGTGGAACGGTATGAAGAGGGGTGTGGCGGACTTTGTATCTAAATGTTCGAATTGTCAGCAAGTAAAAGCTGAGCACCAGCGGCCCGGTGGGTTAACTCAGCTTATGGAAATACCAATGTGGAAGTGGGAGATGATCAACATGGATTTCGTGGTAGGGTTACCTCGCACTCAGCGCAAGTTCGACTCAATTTGGGTAATAGTGGATCGACTCACCAAATCAGCTCACTTATTGTCAGTCAAGTACACGGATACTGCGAAACAATATGCTCAATTGTATATCAAGGAAATAGTAAGGCTTCATGACACTCCACTTTCTATTATCTCAGATCGAGGGGCCCAGTTCACAGCTAATTTTTGGAAGAAATTTCAGCATGGTTTGGGTACTCAGGTGAATCTCAGCACGGCTTTCCATCCGCAGACTGATGGTCAAGCGGAGCGGACTATTCAGACACTTGAAGATATGTTACGGGCTTGTGTCTTGGATTTCAAAGGTAATTGGGATGATCACTTGCCACTTATAGAATTTGCTTACAATAACAGCTTTCATGTTAGAATTCAGATGGCCCAATTTGAGGCATTGTACGGGAGAAGATGTAGGTCTCCGATTGGATGGTTCAAAGTGGGTGAAACAGAATTGTTAGGGCCATATCTCGTGCACCAGGCTATGGAAAAAGTTAAAATCATTCAGGAAAGGCTGAAAGCTGCTCAGAGTCGCCAGAAATCTTATGCGGACATTCGTCGAAGAAAATTGGAATTCCAAGTAGATGATTGGGTGTTCTTGAGGGTATCTCCTATGAAGGGAGTCATGCGATTAGGGAAGAAAGGGAAGTTGAGTCCTAGATATGTTGGGCCGTATCTGGTCACTCAAAGGATAGGACAGGTGGCCTATAGACTGGAGTTGCCCCCTGAAATGTCATTAGTGCACTCGGTGTTCCATGTGTCTATGTTAAAGAAAGTGGTTGGAGACCCATCCACCATCGTGCCAATGGAGGCTATCGAGGTCAATGAAGAGTTATCATATGAAGAAATTCCGGTCGCTATTCTTGATAGGCAAGTCCGCAAATTGAGAAACAAGGAAGTTGCTTCAGTTAAAGTGCTATGGCAAAGTCAACAAGTCGAGGAAGCCACGTGGGAAGCGGAAAGTGAAATGAAAGAAAAATATCCCCATCTGTTTGAACAAGTCTAGTAGTGATCGTGCGAACTCTTTTCTCTAAGTAAACTGATGTTGTGTTCAATCTGGTGCAAAGACACCCCATATTTTTCCCTAAATGCTTTACTATTGTAACTCCTCAAGTTGTGCAAGAATTGTATGTGTTGTGATGAATTGAGTCATGCGCAAGCCCCTTTTTGGTAAATGAAAGTTTTGTAAGAACTCATGTGATAAGTGAATGATTAAAGGCAGTATAGATTGGTAATGATTAATTGGAATACGTATAGTGTATTGGAGTGGTTGAACTGTATGGAACTCATTGAAGTGGCCAAATTATGTGCAGGTGTTGAGGTAATGAATTGTATACCAGTTGTAAGGATAGCGTAATGGTTCTTGGAAATAATGTTTTGGGGGCTCTCTAACAGATAGATAAGTCTAATTACAAAGGGAACTCTGGCAAAAAAAATTCAAAAATTGGGAGTTTGCATATCATGTTTTCAAAAACTACCGATTTCCAAAATCCTCATTCGAGGAAGAATGATTTTAAGTGGGGGAGGATGTAAGGCCCCGTGAAAACTTGTACTCAAAACCGGGTAGCTCGTAGTGCCAAGTCCCGAATATATGTTAGGAATGTGTAAAATTAAGCGAGTCGTGGTTCAGACCCTTTTGGTACTGATCTATGTTATAAAAAATCAAGAAATACTGTTTTCCAGAAAATGCGATTCTGCGGTCGAGAATGCGGTCGCATATCAAGTATGCGGACAACATAATCGCAGCAAAGTGAGTCAGTGTGTTGGTCGAATTGGAGGTTAAATATGCGGTCCAATATTAGATCGCATAACGGATATGCGGACCGCACAGTCATCGCATGTTTCCCTTGGGATTTTGTGAGGGGCAGTTTTGCGGTGCACTATGCGACCGCATAATGGGTATGCGGACCGCATTTCTGCCGCATATCCAGGCAGTGTGTTCATATTTTGGGAGCACTTTTGCGGTCCATTCTGCGGACCGCATTTCCACTCTGCGATCGCACTTCCTAACTCGGGCTCCTATTTTTCTAAATTTTAAAGCCGACCCTTCTTCAATAAAACACCCCAACCCCTCATTTTAACCTATTTTCTGAACAAAATGAGAGAGAGGGAAGAGAGAATTCTTGAGAGAGAAAGTTTTATCTCCATCAATTTGATTTTTCAAAGTCATCCAGGCTGGGAAATTTCAAGTAATTGTCTTCATCTCCGTTCTTGCAGGTAAAATCTTAACCCTTTTTCATTGTTTTCAGATTTAAACAAAAAGGGGGATTCTCATGCGTTAATTCTTGAAAATGGAAGTTGAGATACACATGCATGTCCTTTAAAACCTAGAATCTAGTAAGAGGAGTTGGGTAGAACTAAATATTTGCAAAAGAGGGGTTGGAAACGTAAGTAAGTTCGGGCTGAGTTTGTGAACTTCAATTCTAAGTTATATGTGTTAACTTGTGAACTAGATTGATGGTACTAGGCTGTTGGTTAATTAAAAGTAGAAGTTAAAAAGGGAATTCGACTCCAGGTATGTATGGCTAACTTTAACTCTTGTAGAATCCCCTTGTTATGACGAGTATACGGTATGTGTACCTTTTATGAAAATATGTGAATTGATTGACTTAGTTGATTTCCATACCACCAAGTTATATGTGATTGTGAGAAGTGATTTGATGTGCCTATCTTATTATGTGCAAAGTTTGTAAATGCTTGAGGATGTCGACATGGAAGTATGTGTTAACGGATGAAAGAATCTTAATGTGTCCAAACGTGGGAATGTGTATAGTGGCGTAAATAAATGGCAACAAACCAAGTGTGTGTGTGTGTGTGTGAATATGGTTATGTGGTAAGAGTTGTGTAACAAATGATAGAAAATAAATTGTAATTGATGCAATTGAAACAACGGTGGTAATATCATCTGTGACTTGTTGTGGGCAATTATCGTTGTGACTTGAATTGTATACGGGTTGAAGCCATGTGATTGAACTATGGGCAAATATCATCTGTGAATTGTTGTTATTGTGAAATGATATTCTGGATGGCCTGAAGCCATGTGATTGAAATGTGAATTACTGTTGTTGTGTGAAATGTAATTGTCTCGTGGGATTGAGTTGCGCGCCGCAACACGAAGTTATAAAGTGTGGGTTAGGGTGATAAGGGTGGTCGAGGTAATAAGGGTGGAAAAGTGATCGAAATCACTATTGAAATAAAAATATGTGAAAGTTGTGAAATCATTGATGTGATGAAATAATGTTGAAAGGGGAAAAAGAGAGAATGTGGAGTTTGTTTGGCTTTGGTTGTTCCTTTCATGTGCATTTGATTGTTGATTCTATTACTGTTTGTTATTTGTGTATTTCTTGATTTTACTTGGGGTAAAGTTTGTTCATACATACCAGTACAATTCAAATGTATTGACGTCACTTTTGCCGGGGGCACTACATTCGTGTTATAATTGTAGGTGGTTCCATAACAGGTACTCCAGCCCACCGACAGTAGCACTCCTTCACCTCCCGTCAGCTGAATTGGTGAGCCCTTTTCCTCTCGGGGCCCTGCGTGGCTCATGCCGCTTATCCTCCCAAAAATTTTATTTTGGTATTTGCATAAGGTATAGCCGGAGTCTTGTTACTGGCAAGTATTGTAACACTCTTCTGTATCTCTAGAGGCTCCGTAGACAGGAAATATAGGTTATGTACTTATGTATTTTGGGCAGTATAACTTGTAAACCACGCTAGGTAACTATATATGTTATGTAAATCTCGTAAGGATGTGTTTAAATTTATAAATGGCTATTTCACTTGGTTAATAGGTAATGGAAACGCATGGTATCACGTGGAATAGGAAAGGCACCCAAGTTCGCTTGGCTGGGGGCTACCCGGCTGAGCGCTGGTCGCGCCCCTCGGTTTTTGGGGCGTGACACATAAGATAAGGTAGATCCCGAATCTATAAGAGCATAGACATCAAAAGTGAATATTGTTAGCATACTTCTGACAACATCTCCACGAGCCTCTATATCCTGACAGTCTGCCAGTGCATATAAGCGGTTTCGACCACCGCTTGTATTATTAGACTTTGCTGCACTGCGCCCTTGTTGGGCTTGAGAGTTATTATAGGCTGCTGAATTAGTGGACGGAGCTACATTGTCTCCATTATTCTGCTTTGCCGATGGACAATCCCTTAAGAAGTGGCCCTGCTTACCGCACCCACAGCAAATATTTGTTCCCAAATGATAGAACCCTGGGTTCCTTTTACTACACATGTTGCAAATAGGGTAACCAGGGACTCTGTATCCCACACTAGCCTCTGACTGTGAGTCTGCTGTTCTGAAATTCTAGTTTTTCTTGTTAAACTTTGACCTCTGAACTGGTGCACTAGCTGAAGATGGAGCAGGTCCTGATTTTGATTTCTTGAAAAACTAGTGATTGCCTCCTGCATGAGATCCCTCATGGTTGAAATTTCCTGCACACTTAGCTCTCTTGCTGAATTCCCTCTCCTTCTCTCTCCGTAGCCGCTCTTCTTCCTTCAACCTATCTTCGTTCCCTTGAACAAAGGCAACCATCTTAGTGATGGTCATGTCATTATTCTGAGCAGCTATATTAGCATCAGCAAACAAATCATCTGAAAGCCCCAACGCAAACCGCCTAACTCTGGCCCTCATATCACGCACCATTTCTGGAGCATACTTGGCTAGAGAGACAAACTTGAGGTAGTACTCATTCATACTCATATCATTTTTTCCGAGTCTCTCAAACTCCAAAGCCTTAGCTTTCAAGACCTCAATGGGTCGAAAGTGCTCAAGGAATGCATTTGCAAACTCCTTCCAAGTGGCAGGATCTGCATCCTCCCCTCGGGACTCTTCCCAGGATTCATACCAAGTGTTGGCAACGTCCTTCAGCTGGTATGCAGCCTGCTCTGCTGCCTCAGTGTCTGTAGCATGCATCACTCGAAATATCTTCTGAACCTCATCAATGAAGTTTTGTGGATCCTCATCCTTTTTGGACCCTGTGAAGATAGGAGGTTTCATGTTGAGGAATTCTCTAGACCTGGAACTACCGTCCCATGAATATCACTTGCTCCCTGCCTTTCAACTTTAATCTATAGCAATACAAGTCAAAGGGATTACATATTAGCTATGATGCTCATGTTTTGGTCACTTAAGCATTTTATAAAACACTTGGTAAAAATAAAGGTTCATAGTCCTTATTAATGGTGTCTCTACACCCAACAACCCATTCTCTTGTTCCTAGATTAATTCTAAAGTCTCAAATGATTATATCAACATTATTCTTCATCACCCATAATGTAAACAACACCCTTAACCAATAATCAACACTCAACACCCCAACCCTATAATCGTTTATGCTTTTCTATCAAACCCATCAACTCATATCTCATGAACTAGGGTTTATAATCATTAAACCAATGCTAGAATCAAGTAGAGGGTGAAGAAATTACCTTTTTAAAGTTCGAACCCTTTGAATGCGAGTTATAGGCTTCCTTCTCTCAACAATGATGTCCCAATCGAATATCTAATGATATGGAGGGTTTACCCGTGTTAATAAGATGTTGGAAAATTGAAATTAAGTTAGAATCACCATTAGAACTTGTCACACCTCCTTTTTACCACACCCCCGAGAAAGGAGTATATAAGGGAATTTTTTCCAACTATAAGTGACAATCGAAACGGGATTATATTATTAAAAGATTCAGAGTCGCCACTTGGGATATTTATGGTGTCCCAAGTCACCGGTTCAAAATCCCGAATCGAGGAAGGATTGACTCTGTATTATAGTCCGTGAACTAGAAATCCGAGTAAGGAATTCTATTAACCCGGGAGAAGGTGTTAGGCATTCTCGAATTCCGTGGTTCTAGCACGGTCGCTCAACTGTTATTATTGGCATAATTATCTTATTTTAAAACATTTTGAACATATGTGTAATTTTAAATTTTTAACCGCTTTTATTTAGTTAATTAAAGGAAGATTGTAACGTCATTTAAAATATGTTTCAAACCACGTCACATAAATGCACCCACAGTCCGCAACACATTTTATCTAACGTTGAGATTTGGATTTGGGTCACATAAATGCGCACCCGAGTTTAGGAAAGTTAATTATTAAGATAACGCGCCTAAAGAAACTATGCATTTGCAACTGTGCAAGGGCCATGAAAATTCGACTAAATGGCATGCCTCGATTTCTAAGGATTAAAAATATTCAAGGACAAACTAAATGAGGGCCGTGCATTTTGAGATTTTATTTGGCACGGTACACCTCAATTCCAATTTAAAGGGTTATTCAAACTAAATTCAGAGGGCCATACACTATTTGTGTTGTCTAATATGGCACACCTCCATTTATCTATGACTAAATTCTAACTATGATCGGGAGGGCCATGACTAAACCAATGAGATCATAGTGGAAATTAATTGAATTTGAAATTGCGACCAAATGAGGTCTAGGATATATCAGGCCCAGAATTTATCTGGGCTTAGAGGAAGGCCCAACGTAAACTCAAGTCCTTGGAGAGTTAAGCATCAACAGGTGCAGGACTCGAAGTCGAGTCTTCAGGCACGTGGAACATCAGATTATTAAAATGTGAAGGTGAGCCCAATTCACTTAGTAGAAAATGGACGCCACAAGCAAACTGAACTGGCCTTGATTTTCATTAACTGGGCCAGTATTAGGCCCAAGTCTCAGAACCAACCCTTGTGCACAATTAATTACTTGTAAATCAATCAAGGAACTATATGAAATCCTAACTTTCTGCTTCTAAATTTTAAATTATCAGCTAAACATTCTAAATCGTAAACAACAAACCCAACTTAAACATGCTCGCAATCAAAACCAAAATAAATTGTTACTTGATTCTATTCTTGAAGCGACAACTGAACCATTTTCCTTTCCTTTTCACATGACCTTTGCACCAATGACTACTTAAGAAATTTAAATCAGTTAAACTATTCTCACACACCAGCAATAATCAATCAGAAAATCAGCACATGAGTTATTTAAATTCCAAAACCACATACTGATAACCAAGTCGAACTATCCCTTGACAATCCATATCATAAGGCAGATGACTTTGGGCCAAAACACATATCAAAGAGTCTTTAGATAACAGACTATACATTAGCATTTTACCCTTAACCTATACTTATCGTGATATCTGGTTATACAGGATATCATCGCCAAATATGAATACTTATTTCAGGCAAAAAAAACTAAAATAAATCTCAAATACATACAATTGAACTGAGTCCTTTACCACAACATCTTAACAGTCCCATGACAATGTATAATGAGAAGATTTCTACTAGCTAAACTAGAAATCAACTCGAATGATGAATCACATCACTAAGAACAAAAAATCGAGAAGAAATTTCAGATGAAGCATGGATAAAGCTGATAATATGCCTTAAAACTTTCTTCCTTTCATTTCATTCCTCAAATCCATCTTCACAATCAGTAGGGCCTAAGAGTATGTACCTGAGTAAGTGAAAACAAAAGCAAAATATCAAGCTGAAGATCAAGAGAATGCAACAACAGCAGAAACCAGCAGTGTAACAGTACCGGAACCCAGATTCAGGCAATAAAACAGTAACACCCAAACAACACAGTTAAAACAAACTTTTGGATATCCAAAATTCAATCCCTTTCAGCCCAATTGCATGATTTTGTCATTTTCAGTAGTGTTAATCAAGCAATAAAGATCAGCAGCAAGGAAACCAATCTAATTTTGAGTGGTTTTCAAACAAGCAAATGTAGAGAATTCAAGAATATTTCGTAATTTTTCAAAGAAGGCAGCCGTTTCAGTTTTTTAGGATTTTTGCTCTTTAAATCTCTTTTCCGCCTCGCAGCTCTTTTTTTTCATGTCTGCCTTGAAAGGCAAGAAATGATGCATTTTAGGCAAGAAAGTAGGGCAGCCTCAACTTGCACTTTGCCCCTTTTCTCATTTTTGTTTTAGCTTAGGTGCCCTTAGTTAAATTTTCAGAATTCAAGATAGCCCCTCACCCCAGCTTCCTAGAAGCTTTCCTATTCAGTTAGAACAATATTCCCTACCATAGAATCCCTAAACTACCCTCTACACCCCTGTTTTTTATCCTCTATATGCCAGGTAGAATCCGGGTCCAATTGACCCAAATTAATGGCTCTGCGTAGACCCCATTCAGCTCCCTCTTGGACTATTTAATCTTTATAAACCCAATTAATATGAAGAAAAACCCAAAAACGCAAAAGATCAAATTCAAAAAGCTAATGACTCAGAGCAAAATTGAGCCCAACACAAGAATGAAAATTCAAACTATACTTACTTGAAGACAAGACCCAACTGATAATCAAACACAACTTGAATCTAACTTGCAGATACAGACAGTGTGAAGAAAAAAAAATGAGAAATAAAAATTAGAAGACTAAAAGAAAAAGTAGAAGAAGGTAAGAAGAGAACAAAGAAACATAAGTTAAATAACGAAAGGTAAAGAAGAACAAAATACCTAAAAACAACTCGGACCAGTAAAGAACGGTGGTGAATCTTCAAGTCTTCAAATTTTCGGCTAATTTTGAGATTAATCGTGTGTTCTTTATCAAAAACACAGGAATAAATTCATAAGGGACCTAAAATCTTCAATGAAATCTTGATTCGGAAATCTTGGTATTTTAGGTTTCAATTTCTGATCTAATATTCGAGAAGATCGGGCAATATTCGAGGGAAACTGACCCAGGATTTGGGAGGAGGGGGTCGTGGAGGTTCGAGGGTGTAATTTTGGTGGTGAACAGAGGTGGCGCCGCCGGGCTAAGGCGGTGGGAATTAAGGAGGCAGATTATGGTTTTGGGGGTGTTTCTGAAAAGATGAGAGTGAGTGAGACGATGAGGGGGGTGAGAGAGAGGGGGTTGGTTCCGACATTTATATATCAAGATGATGTCAGTTCTGGACCGTTTGATCAACTGAGATCAACGGTCCAGATCAAAAAGGCGAAAGACGTCGTTTAGTGGGGTGTGGAGACGGACCGGGTGGAAACCAGGTTTGGGCCTAGGCTGGGGAGTGTTCTGGGCGGATTTTAATAAAAAAATGGTCCAAATTACAGCCCCCTTTTAATTGACTCCTCCCATTTCTTTTAATCAATTCTTTTTCTACTCTTTTTTTTCTCTTTTCAAATTAAATTAAATCCTAAATTACTCTTTATACTAAATATTTCACCAAATTAAACTAATTACTCGAAATAATATTTACCCCAATTAATTAAAACCGAAATTCAAGGAAAAATTACCAAAATTCGAAATTAAAATTAAAAAGTGCAAAATAAACTATTTTTTGTGATTTTTCCATTTTTTATAAAATAACTAATTTGTTAATTAATCCTAAAATGTACAATTAAATCCTAAATGCAAATGCAACACATTTGTTTGTAGTTTTCACTAATTAAAATGCACAAACAAAAACGCGAACAATTAACAGAAAATGCCACAAAAACCCACAAAATTGCAAACAATGGAAAAATTATTTTTGTTTTGAATTTGTGGGAGTAATTCATATATATGGCAAAAATCACGTGCTCACAACTGCCCCTCTTTGCCCGGAAACACGAAGAGTTTTTGTGCAAAGATAAAGTGAGCGGATACGAGCGATTTTTGCCCGTTTGAATACTCCGTGAGGAAGCATTTTTGAAAGATTCGACCGCACCCTGCTTATGAGGTTGCCTACATATCCTTGGCTAAAAAGGAATCAGGTCAGTGTAGTTCAGGAATGTTTGGTAGTTGGGACTACCATGAAGTTGTGATTTCACTGTTGCTGCTGCTGCTGCTGCTTACTGCATCCCCTTAGTACACCATGATAAAATGAAAAGAAGCTAGATTATACTATGATCTATGCATTACAAAATCCTATCTATAACTTCAAACTTGCTCTGGTGGTTCTTGTTGCCTTGTTAACTTGTATTCTCCCGGTGGAATCCCTTTGTTGCCGCCTTGAATTGTAATCTGAGATGTTTTCCATTTCTCCAGGTGGATGCCTGACTGCCAACTGCACTTTGAGATATTTTTCCTTTCTCCGAGTGGACACTTGATTGTTGAACTTAAATGTATTCCCTTCTCTCTAGGCGAACTCCTGATTGCTGAACTTGAAATGTATTCCATACTTTCCAGGCGGGCTCCTAACTTCTAACTTGAAATGTATTCCCTTCTTACTAGGAGGGCTCCTGACTTCTAACTTGAAATGTATTCCCTGCTCTCCAGGCGGGCTCCTGATTGCTAACTTGAAATGTATTCCCTGCTCTCCAGGCGGGCTCCTGATTGCTAACTTGAAATATATTCCCTGCTCTCCAGGCGGGCTCCTGACCGCTGACTTGAAAGGTATTCCCTGCTCTCCAGGCGGGCTCTTGATTGCTGAACTAAAATGTATTCCCTGCTCTCCAGGCGGGCTCCTGATTACTAAACTTGAAATGTATTCCCTGCTCTCCAGGCGGGTACCTGATTTCAACAAAAAATAGACAAAACAAAGAAAATATTTCTGCCCCAGTTTGGTAACTGGGCACATATGTGAGTGTTAAACTGAATTATATTACCAAATATTACCAAGAATTTGAAAGCTGGGTCCCATTATTTAGGGGGGGTCCTGACAACTCTTAACTAAACGACAATTTTAAATCTAAGTTATATCTTCTACAAGTGTAACTTCTGCTAATTCTTGCCATCTAAGAGGATCTTTAAACTACTCCCATTATCCAGGAGGGTCCTAAAAATCAACGGTCAAGTTTTATCTTAAGGGCGACAACTTTCATGGTTGCATTATACTACCTTACAGCAGTGTTTACGCTAAATGTTGTTATCTAATCGAAATCTTAAAGCTAAGTCCCATTATTCGAGAGAGTCCTGGAAACTCCTAATTGAATCCTATCTTAAACATGCAAACTTCTAAGCTAACTTATATTCTTTTGGGATACATTTATGCTAGATTATGCTATTTCTGAACTTTGAACTAGGTCCCATTTTCCAGGAGGGTCCTGAAAATCAAAAATCAAACCTGTTTGGTGTTTGCCTTTCTCTACGGAGGGTTTCTCCGAGACAACCGAAATTTCTTGCCCCTGTTTTAATCAAAGAAAAATTCGTCAGTTTGAAAATGTGGTGGTTAGTTGATGGCATTCTTTGCTGTAAGTCTTTCCGTTGCATTATTTTGTTTTGACTGGCTTCCCCGAACTGGCCCTGAACTGTTTGACTTTCCGACTGACTTTCAACACCGCCATGACTTTGGATGACTCGAATGTTCTATACCCCAACCGTTGTTTCACATTTCAGACCCCTTTAACTGAGCCTCTGCATTTCCCATGAAATTACTAAATTATTTTGCCGATGGAACTTTGTTGGCACTTCACCCCACTTTACATCATACTATCTTTGGTATGCTCTGGCCGTACTGTGCTTCGCAATCTTGAAGCTAGTAGTGAACTTTTAAATTCCTTCTTATTTGCTTAAAAGGAACTGACATTGGGAATATCTTAGAGAAATAAACCTGAAAGAAATGAAATGCAATGACTTTCAGAGTTAAGGATAAGAAAATCCAAAATTGGAAGACTATCTGAAGAGGAAAAGAAAAATGACTTATCTGGATGGAGCAGCTGACACAAATGATCATGACATGTATTTTTGATTAATCGTCCCAATCTGTCCAACCAATCAACTTCCAGTTGCCACATTTTGTTACCCCGGAATTTCCATAATCTGATTTCTTTGTCCAAATCCCGAACTTGTTCATTCTGAGGTGCCTTGAAAAGTTTTCACCAGCAGACCTCTCTCATTCGTTCATCTGTCAACTCATTTTCGCCTTAAGATGCCCGTGAGGGTTTTCATCAATAAGACTCTCTCATTTTTTGATTTCTCTCAGCTCTCATCGCCCTATGGTGCCCGCGAAGGTTTTCACCAATAAGACTCTCTCATTTTTAACATTTCTTTTCCCTCTTTGGACCAGAATGTTGCCCCTGATATGAATCACCGCTACTTGCTCGCCTTGGCATTTCTTGAAAACTGATCGTAAGGTCTATCTTTCAACCGTAATGTGGGCTTTTGGATGGGGTTAGAAAGAAAGGGTATAAAAAGGCTCAAAACAACTCATCATGGGTTCAAAATTACAACTTTCAAAACCAGATTTCTTACAACAACCACAACTTCTGCCCCAGTTTCTTGCTTGGGGACTTTTGGATTTTTATTTTGACGGGACCGAACCGTGAGGCTGCCTACGTATCCTTAAAAGGAATCAGGTCGAACGTAATTCATGACATAGGAATTACTTTGTTGTTGTGATTTTCTCTTTTCTCTTTCTTTTCTTTCTCTTTTTGCTTTCTTTTTCTCTTTTTGTTGTTTTTTTTCATTCTTTTTTTCTCTTTTATTCTTTTCTTTCTCTTTTTTTTCCTTTTTTTCGATTTTCATTTTTTTTCTCTCCCTTTTCGTTCTTTTCTTTGCTCCTTTCCCTTTACTTATCTTTCACGCTTGTGTTTCTGATCTTTGCTACTGATTTCGAAAGAGGGGTATGAAAGAAAATAAATAAGGCTCCAAGGGGTAACGAAGGATAAGGTGTTTAGATAGCAGAACAAAATGCCTTTGTCATTCCAATCTTCAAAACATGCCAAGTACAAACAACACAATTAAACAAACCAAGAAAAACATTCGTAACATCTTTTGATTGCGCCATACTTGATGACCATATCCACACATTCGCATTCTACATCTGTTACATACAAAGCACCATTCGACAACACTCTCACTCTCATTACCACGAACGACCCCTATTAATTTGGCAAACTTGCCTTTAGCTTCCACCCGATGCGGCATGATCCATTTCAATAGGGTTTCTTTATGTTCTATCTGCCCCAGTTTCACATGGTTCGGGCTTCAAGTGATCTCAAAATACCTATACTTATTTCCCTCAAACGTCCCTATCATCTTCAAAATTGTTCCATTGCTTTATAACTAAACTGACTTTAAGACCAGACCTAGAATTTTGCATGCATGTCATGTCACTAAAACAAGCATTAGACAAAAGACAAAATGAATGGATAGAAAAGAACTAAACAAAGAAAATGAATAGAAATGACAGGGCATTGCACTAGACAAACGGTGAAACGGTTCGAAGAACAAAACAAGTAAAACAAACTGGGATACAACCCTGGAACAAACCTATACATCACTAAATGAGATACTACGACTAAAGGAACTAGACAAAATAAAAGGATAGAAAAGAGCATCTTTCCAATCCTCAAACTCAATAACTTAGCCACTGACTTCTGCATCAACAATACTAGGACCTTCACAAGTCTCCATCACATTGTTCTTAACAGATTGCCTTTGGGTTCCCTTTGCCTGCTCGTTCTTAGGATGAACCTCTGATAGCGCTGAAAGCTTCATAGCATGTTTACCTCATAGGATCCTAGAAGAATTGTCACATTCCTTTTCAAAATAAATCATACCCACAATATGTGTCTCATTATGCACATGTGACGGACTTTGTCTAGTGTCTAATGCATCTGGATTTTGCACGACAATGTCGCCTGCATCAATAAGCTACAAAATTGCATTCTTCAAATTCCAACACTTCTCTATGTCATGCCTCGGGGTATCTGAGCAATATGCGCATCTTTGAGAAAAATCAAACTTCTTTTGAAGAGGGTTTGGCATTTTTATCTGGATCGGCTTCAACATGTCCAATTTCCTTAGCCTCTGGAACATACTAACATATGACTCTCCCAATGGAGTGAAGGTTTTCTTCTTCTGCAACCTCTTGTTCTTAAATGCTTGATTGGACCGGACACCTGATCCAGGGGGTTTGGGTAGGCTCGTGGGGGTGGATAGGCATTTTGTGGAGCTGGGTACTAGGAAAGTGATGTATGACTTTGGGAGTTCTGTGGAGAGAAGTAGCATTGGGGAGGGTCATCTGGTGCACAAGGATATCCATAGGGACGATGTCGAGGCTGGAAGTGTTGAGCGGGAAGGCCCATCGGATCATCTTTTATGTTTCTCTTTCTTCCATCCTAGCTTACTGGGATGTTCTGAATGTCTTTAGAACAACTCATGATTTTGCCTGACTTGATTCCCTCTTCTACTAGCTCCCCTATTTTTAACACATCATTGAAAGGCTTTCCCAAGGTCTGGATTAAGTGACTGAAGTAGGTGGGCCCCTGGGCTTGTAGGAAAAGCTCAACCATTTTTTCTTCACCAATCGGGGTATTGACTTGAGCAGCTTGCTCCCTCCATCTGAGCCCAAACTCTCTAAAGCTTTCCTCCGGCTTCTTTTCCATTTTAGATAGGGAGGAGTGGTCTGGGGTAACACCTGATCTGTATTGAAAGTATCAAACGAAATCTTGAGCCATGTCACCCAATGTAGGCCACTTACCAACATCTTGACGATTATGCCATTCCAAAGCTGCCCCAATCAGTCTCTCACTAAAGTATGCCATCAACAAATCATCTTTCTCACCAACACTTCTCATTTCACTGCAATAATCCTGCAAATGGGCTACCGGATCCCCACACCCATCATACAAGTTAAACTTTTGCACTTTAAACCCCGCATGCAGCCGAACATCATGGGACATACACAATTCTTTGTAAGACATGCTACCCTGGTCTCCCATTCCTTGCTTGTTCTTTAAGGACTGTTCTATGCCTTTCAGCCTCCTAGGTATCCCATCTCGCCCCTTTCTTCCTGTGAACTTTTCATTTTTAACATGAGGCTCATCCCGCGGGCCCTGCTTGTATGAGTTGAGAACCTTGTGGGCAACCTCTGAGGGATAATATTGGACATCATGAGCTTTGAGTGGGTGTTCATTGTCGGGGATAGTGGATGTGACAGGAGGGAACTATTGGGAAAAGATAGTTGGAGGACGAGTGATGGAGCTACTAGAGCTGTTGGGAAAGTTGTGATAAGCGGGTGGATCTGGAGAGTATGGAGGATCATCTGGCATTGCGTCCGGATTTTGGGTAAGGGAAACATCTAGGAAGCTAGATGGTGGCGGGGGTGGTGCCTTCCCAGTCATCCAAGCTTGATACATGTCCGCCATGTGTTGTCTTAACATCTTTACCTCTTCAACCAACCTATTTTCCTGTTCAACCAACTGCTTTTGGGCACCGGTATCAACCAACTCAGTTCTGTTGTTGTCTGCCATTGCCTTTTGACTTTACATTGTAGAGAAGAGTTAACCCTTTAAAACCACAAACCAACCACCCTTCTGCTATGAATATAACAAAAATTAAGCCATCACGTTAGCGTTAGGGCATTTAACATAAGATAATCTCATATTATGTGCAATGCACCTAGCCACAATTATCTGTTCTAAAATGACTTCGAGGGTACAAAGGTCAGTTGGCATCATCCCAATTTGTTCATTTCAACCTCTTTTTTCTTTACTTTTCTAGCACTTGCTGGCTTGCCCATTTTCCTTCATTTCTTCTTTTTTTTAATCATCACTCTTTCTTTCTCTCATATCTCACATCCCACAATTTTACCTCTTTTTTTCGTTTCTTTTTTATTCCCTTTTTTTTTCTTTTTTCCTTTCAATAATAAAAAATGATTCGATCGAACCCTATGTAGGTTACCTACATAGCATGACGCCGCATGAATCAGATCTTTGCATAGTTCTGGAAAATCAGGAATAAAGAAAACACACTAACATTCTACCCTTTTTTTTTACCTTAATGACTAATCCGATGAGAAAAGAGAAATAAAAAGAAGCAAAACCCTTTTTTTTATTTTCTAGACTTAATGTTCTATAACCTATTCTAAACTCAAGCTTAACGAATTTTTTCTTTTTCTTTTTTTTGGAAATAATTACTCTATTGAGGAAAAATCGTAGAAAAGAAAGATATTTTTTTTGACCCCTTTTTCTGAATTTTCATTTGATATCCCTGAAGAAAAACTTCGTAGCGAGAAATGAAAAAGATAAAAAATATTTTTGGATTTTAATTTTTAATTACCTAAAGGAGAAATTTTAAAAAATAAACAGAAGATAAGGTATGTTATTTCTTCTATGTACAATGTCCTAAAGTTCTTGTAAAATAAAAAGATTTTTTTTTTCATTTTTTCGTTAATTCCCCAAAGAAGAACCTCAAAACAAAAACTTTTTGGATTTTTGATATTAATACCTTACAGAAAATTCTCTTTTTTTTCTTTGAATTTTTAGTCCTGATATACTAAAGGAAATATAAAACAAATTTTTATTTTAAGTTCTAGATATTAATTGCCTAAAGGAAAAACCACGTCAAATGATTTTTTTTAACTCCTAAAATGAGTATTCTAAAGAAAACTTCCGACAAAAATATAAAAACGCAAAATTTCTCTTTTCTTCCTTTTTTTGGATTTTTGCCTTGTAACACATTTCCAAATACAAAATAAGAAATACAGTAACAAAAGACTCAGCAAACTTAACTAGACTATGATAAACTCTAATATCACTTAAAAGACTCGCATGGGCTTCCGGATCCCCATACCCATCATACAAGTTAAACTTTGGCACTTTAAACCCCGCAGGCAGCCGAACGTCGGGGGACATAGATAATTCTTTGTAAGACATGCTACCCTGGTCTCCCATTCCTTGTTTGTTCTTTAAGGACTGTTCTATGCCTTTCAGCCTCCTAGGTATCCCATCTCGCCCCTTTCTTCCTGTGAACTTTTCATTTTCAACATGAGGCTCATCCCGCGGGCCCTGCTTGTATGAGTTGGGAACCTTGTGGGCAACCTCTGAGGGATAATATTTGACATCATGAGCTTTGAGTGGGTGTTCATTGTTGGGGATAGTGGATGTGATAGGAGGGCACTATTGGTAAAAGATAGTTGGAGGACGAGTGGTGGAGCTACTCGAGCTGTTGGAAAAGTTGTGATAAGCGGGTGGATCTGGAGGGTATGGAGGATCATCTGGCATTGCATCCGGATTTTGGGTAAGGGCAGCATCTTGGAAGCTAGATGGTGGCGGGGGTGGTGCCTTCCCAGTCATCCAACCCTGATACATGTCTGCTATGTGTTGTCTTAATATCTTTACCTCTTCAACAAACCTATTGTCCTGTTCAACCAACTGCTTTCGGGCACTGGTATAAACCAACTCAGTTCTATTGTTGTCTGTCATTGCCTTTTGACTTTATGTTGTAGAGAAGAGTTACCCCTTTAAAACCACAAACCAACCACCATTTTGCTGTGAATATAACAAAAATGAAGCCATCACGTTAGTGTTAGGCCATTTAACATAAGATAATCTCACATTATGTGCAATGCACCTAGCCACAGTTATCGGTTCTAAAATGACTTCGAGGGTACAAAGGTCAGTTGGCATCATCCCAATTTGTTCATTTTAACCTCTTTTTTCTTTACTTTTCTAGCACTTGCTGGCATGCCCATTTTCCTTCATTTCTTCTTCTTTTTTTTAATCATCACTCTTTCTTTCTCTCATATCTCACATCCCACAATTTTACCTCTTTTTTTCGTTTCTTTTTTATTCCCTTTTTTTTCTTTTTTCCTTTCAATAATAAAAAATGATTCGATCGAAACCTATGCAGGTTGCCTACGTATCATGACACCGCATGAATCAGATCTTTGCGTAGTTCTGGAAAATCAGGAATAAAGGAAACAAACTAACATTCTACCCTTTTTTTACCTTAATGACTAATCCGATGAGAAAAGAGAAATAAAAAGAAGCAAAATCCTTTTTTTTAATTTTCTAGACTTAATGTTCTATAACCTATTCTAAACTCAAGCTTAACGGATTTTTTCTTTTTCTTTTCTTTTTGGAAACAAATACTCTATTGAGGAAAAATCGTAGAAAAGAAAGATATTTTTTTTGACCCCTTTTTCTGAATTTTCATTTGCTATCCATGAAGAAAAACTTCGTAGCGAGAAATGAAAAAGATAAAAACTGTTTTTGAATTTCAATTTTTAATTACCTAAAGGAGAAATTTTAAAAAATAAACAGAAGATAAGGTATGTTATTTCTTCTATGTACAATATCATAAAGTTCTTGTAAAATAAAAAGAAATGTTTTTCATTTTTTCGTTAATTCCCCAAAAAAGAACCTCAAAAGAAAATCTTTTTGGATTTTTGATATTAATAACTTATAGAAAATTCTTTTTTTTTCTTTGAATATTTAGTCCACTAAAGGAAATATAAAACAAATTTTTATTTTAAGTTTTAGATATTAATTGCCTAAAGGAAAAACCACGTCAAATGATTTTTTTTTTAATTCATAAAATGAGTATTCCAAAGAAAACTTCCAACAGAAATATAAAAACGCAAAATTTCTCTTTTCTTCCTTTTTTTGGATTTTTGCCTTGTAACACATTTCCAAATACAAAATAAGAATTACAGTAACAAAAGACTGAACAAACATAACTAGACTATGATAAACTCTAATATCACCTAAAAGACTCGACATTACTGTACAAAGCTAAAAGGTAAAAGATGACATAAAGTAAAACAAACTCAAAAATAAATAAAAGAAAAGAAAATCTCTTTTTAATCCATTCATGAACAAGTGATCCTGACTAGATAGTCCTGGGGCTCTATCATGCCCAAACCCCACTAAGTAAATCCATGCATGTATGAGAAAATTAAAACCAAATGGGTTAAATACCTAGAGCGCTACGTGAGACAGTAACCCTTCTTGTTGGAAACATGCAAGATATGATTTACGTTATTTTTGCAAAATGACTTATTTGGCCAAAAGATGGCTAGAAGTGTAAAATTTGGCTAAGACACCTCAAAGCCAAGAACCTAAGATTTACTAGGAAGACCGGACCCTATGTGAGTTGCCTACGTATCACGCCCCGAAAGACGAGAATCAGGTATGCGTAGTTCGGACAGATAAAAAAATAACTAATTTAGAGAAAACATATTTTTTGTCTTTTTAAAAAAAGAAAATGATGAGACATGTAACTAGGCCCTACTTGCTTTATTTTCACACTTCACCCTTTCTTCTTTTTCTCTCTTTTTTCTTTTTTTTCCTTTTCATTTGCCCCCAGTTATCATTGGTCTTCCAAATGCCTTTTTACCCTTGAAGAAATGCAACATGTAGCACAGAGGATGCATCAAAATGGTCTTTTCATTCCCGGTAAACCTATCCTAGACAGACCCAACCCCTGTGTTGAGTCTCTAAAGTAAAATGCACATGATGCAGAAAAGCGTTCCTACTAGGGATCTGGCATGAGGCTGAGTTCTAGGTTTAAAACCTAGATGCATTGTTCTAGACCTGGCTTACTCGAGCGGACAACTCAAGCCGGGGGGGCAGCGTACCGGGGACTGCGTACCGGTAACCAAAAGATCAACCGGCTTTGCAACTTGTCCGAACCTCGTTCTATTTGGGATATGACACTAACATAAAGAAGTCACGACCAGCGTGCACTCCTCGGGGGAGAGAAGAGAGGGGTTTTGTAGCAGTTTATATATACAGTTCAGATAATATCAAAGCGGTAAAAAGCAACATTTAGCACATTAGGCCCAAACATGTAATAAAATTAGATGATAAATAAAGTCAAATATAACAATTCATCTAAGCTAGAATTCTGAACCCTAAACCAGAGATTTTGGGTTCAATCCCCAGCAGAGTCGCCAGAGCTGTCACACCTTCTTTTTACTACACCCCCGATAAGGGAGTATATAAGGGAGTTTTTTCCAACTTAAAGTGACAATCGAAACGAGATTATATTATTAAAAGATTTAGAGTCGCCACTTAGAAGATTTATGGTGTCCCAAGTCACCAGTTCAAATTCCCGAATCGAGGAAGGATTGACTCTGCATTACAGTCCGCGAACTAGAAATCCGAGTAAGGAATTCTGTTAACCCGGGAGAAGGTGTTAGGCATTCCCGAGTTCCGTGGTTCTAGCACGGTCGCTCAACTGTCATTATTGGCATAATTATCTGATTTTAAAACATTTTGAACCTATGTATAATTTTAACTTTTTAACCGCTTTTATTTAGTTAATTAAAGGAAGATTGTAACATCATTTAAAATATGTTTCAAACCACGTCACATAAATGTACCCGCAGTGCGCAACACATTTTATCTAACATTGAGATTTGCATTTGGGTCACATAAATGCGCATCCGAGTCTAGGAAAGTAAATTATTGAGATAACGCGCCTAAAGCAACTACGCGTTTGCAACTTTGCGAGGGCCATGAAAATTCGACTAAATAGCACACCTCGATTTCTAAGGATTAAAAATATTCAAGGACAAACTAAATGAGGGCCATGCATTTTGAGATTTTATTTGGCACGGCGCACCTCAATTCCAATTTAAAGGGTTATTCAAACTAAATTCGGAGGGCCATATAGTATTTGTGTTATCTAATATGGCACACCTCCATTTATCTAAGACTAAATTCTAACTATGATCGGGAGGGCCATGACTAAAACAATGAGATCATAGTGGAAATTAACGGAATCTGAATTGCGACCAAATGAGGTATAGGATATAACAGGCCCAGAATTTAGCTGGGCTTAGAGGAAGGCCCAACGTGAACTCAAGTCCTTGGAGAGTTAAGCATCAATAGGTGCAGGACTCGAAGTCGAGTCTTCAGGCACGCGAAACATCAGAGTATTAAAACTGGTACTTGATTTTCATTAACTGGGCTAGTATTAGGCCCAGGTCTCAGAACCAACCCTTGTGCACAATTAATTACTTGTAAATAAATCAAGGAACTATATGAAACCCTAACTTTCTGCTTCTGAATTTTAAATTATCAGCTAAACATTCTGAATCGTAAACAACAAACCCAACTTAAACATGATCGCAATCAAAACCAAAATAAATTGGTACTTGATTCTATTCTTGAAGCGACAGCTGAACCATTTTCCTTTCCTTTTCATATGACCTTTGCACCAATGACTACTTAAGAAATTTAAATCAGTTAAATTATTCTCACACACCAGCAATAATCAATCAGAAAATTAGCACATGAGTTATTTAAATTCCAAAACCACATACTGATAACCAAGTCGAACTATCCTTTTATAATCCATATCATAAGGCAGATGACTTTGGGCCAAAACACATATCAAAGAGCCTTTAGATAGTAGACTATACATTAGTATTTTACCCTTAACCTATACTTATCGTGATATTTGGTTATACATGAGATCATTGCCAAATATGAATACTCATTTCAGCCAAAAACACTAAAATAAATCTAAAATACATGCAATTGAACTGAGTCCTTTACCACAGCATCTTAACAGTCCCATGATAATGTATAATGAGAAAATTTCTACTAACTAAACTAGAAATCAACTCAAATAATGAATCACATCAGAAACCAGCGTGTAACAGTGTCGGAACCCAGATTCAGGCAATAAAACAGTAACACCCAAACAGCACACTTAAAAGAAACTTTTGGATATCCAAAATTCAATCCCTTTCAGCCCAATTGCATGATTTTGTCAGTTTTTGTAGTGTTAATCAAGCAATAAAGATCAGCAACCAGGAATCCAATCTAATTTTGAGTGGTTTTCAACCAAGGAAATGTAAAGAATTCAAGAATATTTCAGAATTTTTCAAAAAAGGCAGCCATTTCAGTTTTTAGGATTTTTGCTCTCTAAATCTCTTTTCCACCTCTTAGCTCTTTTTGTCTTGTCTGCCTTGAAAGTCAAGAAATGATGCCTTTATAGGCAAGAAAGTAGGGCAGCCTCAGCTTGCACTTTTCCCCTTTTCTCATTTTTGTTTTAGCTTAGGTGCCCTTAGTTAAATTTCAGAATTCAAGATAGCCCCCCACCCCAGCTTCCTAGAAGTTTCCCTACTCAATTACAACAATATTCCCTACCATAGAATCCCTAAACTACCCTCTACACCCCTGTTTTTACCCTCTATATGCCAGGAAGAATCCGGGTCCAATTGACCCAAATTAATGGATCTGCGTATACCTCATTCAGCTCCCTCTTGGGCTATTTAATCCTTATGAAATTAATATGAAGAAAACCCCAAAAACCCAAACATTCAAATTCAAAAACCTAATGACTCGGAACAAAATTGAGCCCAAAACAAGAATGAAAATTTAAACTATACGTACTTGAAGACAAGAGCCAATTGATAATCAAACACAACTTGAATCTAACATGCAGATACAAACAGTGTGAAGAAATAAAAAAAATGAGAAATCAAAATCAGAAGACTAAAATAAAAAGTAGAAGAAGGTAAGAAGAGAATAAAGAAACATAAGTTAAATAACTCACGAATCTTCAAGTCTTCAAATTTTCGGCTCAGTTTGAGATTAATTGTGTGTTCTTTATCAAAAACACATGAATAAAGTCAAAAGGGACCTAAAATCTTCAATGAAATCTTCATTCGGAAATCTTGGGATTTTAGGTTTCAATTTCTGATCTAATATTCGAGAAGATCGGGCAACATTCGAGGGAAACTGACCCGGGATTTGGGAGGAGGGGGTCGTGGAGGTTTTAGGGTGTAATTTTGGTGGTGAACAGAGGTGGCGCCGCCGGGCTATGGCTGTGGGAATTAGGGCGGCGGATTAGGGTTTCGGGGGTGTTTCTGAAGAGATGAGGGTGAGTGAGATGATGAGGGGGGTGGGGGGGGGGGGGGTTTCCGATATTTACATATCAAAATGAAGTCAGTTCTGGACCGTTTGATCAACTGTGATCAACGGTCCAGATCAAAAAGGCGAAACGACGTCGTTTAGTGGGGTGTGGAGACGCACCGGGTGGAAACCAGGTTTGGGCCTGGGCTGGGGAGTGTTCTGGGCGGATTTTAATAAAAAAAATGGTCCAAATTACAACCCCCTTTTAATTGACTCCTCCCATTTCTTTTAATCAATTCTTTTCTACTCTTATTTTTTCTCTTTTCAAATTAAATTAAATCCAAAATTACTCTTTAAACTAAATATTTCACCAAATTAAACTAATTACTTGAAATAATATTTACCCCAATTAATTAAAAACCAAATTCAAGGAAAATCTACAAAAATTCGAAATTAAAATTAAAAAGTGCAAAATAAACTATTTTTTGTGATTTTCCCATTTTTTATAAAACAACTAATTTGTTAATTAATCCTAAAATGTAAACAATGGAAAAATTATTTTTGTTTTGAATTTGTGGGAGTAATTCATATATAGGGCAAAAATCACTTGCTCACATAACTTACTTTGGGTGGTGGAGGGACCCTTAAGGGGTTAGGTGTTTGAGAGCTTTACTTTCTAGAGCAAGTTTTTCATGTTTTGGGGCTGTGGGGGATGAAATAGGGCTAAAAAATGACTTCCCAAGTCGTCCATCGCGTCCCGGTTGGTGCGACCGCGGTCTCGACCACGGTAAATCGTTGAGACACTGCCTCGCCACCGCGACCGTGGTAAAACGCGGCAGGACCGTGGTGGTTGCACACCTCTCTGTAAAATGGGCATAAAGTTTTGCACAGAGCTCAGTTTGGGTTCCACAATATATCGTTGGAAAGCTATTTCAAAGGCCTACAACTTTCATGATTTGAGTTTTGCGCAAATTCCTTATATATTTTCACTAAAACTTGCTGGAATACGAGCCTTCTGCCAACTTAGTCGATTTTGTCAAATCTTATGCACCTCACTTTCCATCTTGATTTTGATATAACTATTTTCACTCATAATTATCCCGATGAGACTTCACATGTTCAAAATATATCCTTACTACTCCTTTAACTCATTCATACCTGTAAGCACGTGATTTTTGCCCTATATGAGAATTACTCCCAAAAAATTCAAAATAAAATAATTTTTCTTGGTGTGCAATTTTGAGTATTTTTGTGACATTTTTGGATAATTATTTGTATTTGTCTGTGCGTGTTTATTTCTTAAATTAATAAAAAATACAAAAATATGTCGCATTTTGCATGTAGGATTTAATTCTACAGTTGTTAGTAATTAAATTTGTTTTACAAAAAATGAAAATTACAAAAATAAGCATCTTTTGCATTTTTAGCATTTAATGTCCAAATGAACAATTTTATGCTTAATTATTACTTAATTGTGCGTTAATTGTTATTGGTAGTTCATTTGCTCTTTTATAACTTAATTTAGTTCTTAATAATAATTTAAGTATTTTTATAATTTAGTTTTAGAAAAATAAAAGAAGAAAAGAGAGCAAAATACAAAGAAAAATCAGATTGGGCTATTTCTTCAAATTTCAACCCCAGGCTCAAATAATTGCCCAACCTTCCCCATGACCCGGTCCACTTCAAACCGGGTCGACCCGGTCCGCCCCATTAACCCAAATACCCAACATCCCTTCTTCATTTTTGTCCAACACAAAAATAAAACAAAAATAAAAAAAACCAAAACCATAAAAAACTAAAAATGATCCCCCCCATTTGCTTATTCTTCTCCAAACCTTCCAAACCCCACCTCCCATGGCTGCCCTTCACCCTCGCCATGGACGACCCAGCTGCGTTTTCAGCTTCACCAACGCTCATGGCTCCTCCTCCTCCTTCGTTCTTCGTTCAAACAACCAAGCGACACAACCACCCAATGATAGCCATGAACGAACAGCCTCATCGACGACCATTGCTGCCTACTTCATCTTCTTCATCAAGGTGGAGCTCGACGAACTGCTGCTGCTGCTCACGCAGCTGCTTCAGCTTCCTTCGTCCCCGTCGGCTTCGTCGCCGCTACTTCTCCTCCTTCCTCCGAGTTGCTGCTGCTCACGCAGCTACTTCAGCTTCCTGCGTCCCCGTCAGCTTCGTCGCCGCTGCTTCTCCTCCTTCCTCCGAGCTGCTGCTGCCTCACCTTCGTCTTTTTCACGAATCAGCCTGCTGCTGCCTTCTGGCTTGTGATGGGCTGCCACTGTTTCGTTTTTAAACGATGCCAAACGACCATCTTCTTTGGTCGTCCATTCGTGGTCGTCTTCGGTGTCAAGTTATCTTGGTGCGATACTCGTTTCCGGACAGATTGTTTTCATCCAAGTTCATCGTCATTTGTTCGAAGCTTTGGTCATCAAAACAGTCCGTACATATGTCGTGTTGATCCGGTTAGTAGTTTTTGAATTTTATTTTGTCCATAGTTTGTTTTGATATTCTCGAATCTAAAATCGGCAAATGTTTGTTTTGTTCATATATATCGTTTGAATTAATTTTTTTTTAGTTTGTTCATATTTTTTGTTGAATTACTTTTCAGATTTCAAATGGAAATTTAATTAGTTGTTTTTCATGTTTATTTCATGTTTGTTTTGTTGTTTAGGTAAAAATTTGTTAGTTTAATGTTTGTCAGATTCAAATTGAAATTTAACTGATTATTTCTTCAATTTGTTTCATGTGTTATGTATTTTCCAGAAATTATTAATGTTGTTTGAATCATTTAATTCGTCATGTTTGTTGTTTAAAAAATAGATTTAGTTCATGTTCATCTTTGCTTGAAGTTCATGTTTAATCCAGTGATTTAAGGTGAGTTTATGTTTGTTTTTGATTTGTTTGATATAGTTTGAATCATGTATTTTGTTGTTTGTATTGTTGTATCCTTGCTCATCCATTAATGGTCTAAATTAACCAAGATTGGTTTCCAATATGGTTAATTTATTTCCATTAATTTGGAATAGTGCTGTTCATCGTGTTCATGTGATTTGTTGTTGAAGATTGTTGAGAAATTGGTCATCTTGGCTATATTTTGGTTAAGTTTTGATTAATTGATTGTTTAGAGGTAGTTTGGTAAATTGCAATACATTCAGGGGTAGAATGGCAATTGCAATGAGGTCGGAGGGGTAGTTTGGTAATTGAACATTATTATAATTGTTTATGTAGGCATGTGGGACAAAATATAATGGGGTGGGCTTTGATATAATTGTTTAACATAATGGGAGACAAAACATAATGTAGTGGAGGGGAATATTGCATTTGTTAATGTAGGCATGAGGGACAAATTATAATGGGTTGGGGATGTTGTATTTATTTAATGTAGGCATGGGGGACAAGGTTTAAAATAAAGAAAACATTAGATAGTGGGGACAAAGCATGCCTTGGGGGAATAATTTTCGGGTTGGGGATTCAAGAATTGTCTTGCTATATATATAGGGTCATTTGACATATTAAAGGGAGGTTGAACATTATTCATTAAATAGATTTTTACACTTGAGAGCGGACAGACTTGAAACATTTTGAGAGTAAAAGAGAAATGCAATTTGAACTTTCACTCGAATAATTTCTGTTTGTCTTTCCTTGAGTGTTATTCAAAATCAGTAAACTACTGCATCTTGTATCCGTCTCTCTTATGCTTTGACTGCGATTACACTTTGGTATTGCTGATTTTTCAATCCGTTACTGGGTTATTCTACAGGTCATTACTGGTTTTGCGGTGTTGCTGAATCTGCTGTTGCTGTGGTATTATTGCTGCTGACTCCTACTTCTTTTCTTCTTGTACTGCCATTTCCAGGTACACATTTGTACACTCTCGGCTTGAAGCGAAATGAAATATTAATCAGGCTTTGTTCTTGTTGAATCCCTCCTGTTTAGATTTGTGTTTGAATATAATTTTCCTCTCTTTGTATAAAAATGTAGTTGATTGATTAAATGAGTAATGATGTCGCATATGTATAACTTCTTCATCTAATAATGTTAGTTTAAATTAATCAAATACTAGTTAATTTATTTTGATATTATGGTGTGTCAATCTCATGTTCTACTATTATTGAATAATAGGATATAGAATGAAAGCAGTTTTTCTTTGTGCAAACTCGGTCGCAATTTTTCATTCGCATTAGCCGTAAACTAATAACTAATAAGTTACGTTTTTAGCATGTAATTAATTAAGAGATCTTCTTTTATTTTAGAGACGAACTTAATAGAAAAATATAGTCACTGTAGGTTTATCCTTTTAAATAAAAATGAGACGAGCCTCGCCAAATAAAAATACAATTTGCGGGGCCCTCAATAATTGGTCATAATAAATACTTAGATTCCGGGACGGGCCGTTTAGCAAATTTCACGGCCCTACCCAAAATAATGATACGCTAGTCGCTTTAGGCGCGTGTTTAATAATGTTATCTCCTTAAATTCGGGTGCACATTTATGTGACCCAAATCCAAATCTCAACGGAGTCAAAGTGTGTCAACGACCACGGGTACATTGATTGTGATGCGGTTTGAGATACATTTTCACAATGTTGCAATTCCTTGTAAAAAATAATAATTATTATTATCAAAGCGGTAAAAAGATAAAATTTGCACATAAGTTCATATTTGTATTAAAATCAAATAATCAAGCCGAATATAACAGTCGAGTGACCGTGCTAAAACCACGGAACTCGGGAATGCCTAATACCTTCTCCCGGGTTAACAGAATTCCTTATCCAGATTTTTGGTACGCAGACTATAATATGGAGTCATTCTTTCCTCGATTAGGGATTAAAATTGGTGACTTGGGACACCCTAAATCTCCCAAGTGGCGACTCTGAAATAAATAAACAAATCCCGTTTCGATTGTCCTTTAATTGGAAAAAAATCCTACGCCCCTCGCGGGGGCGGAAAAAGGAGGTGTGACAGCTCTGGCGACTCTGCTGGGGACTAAACCCAGAACCACTGGTTCAGGGTTAGAAATTCGAGCTTAGATAAATTGTTATATTTGGTTTTATCTGATTCTATTACATGATACATGTCTAATGTGCTAAATGATGCTTTTACCGCTTTGATATTATGTGAATTGTATATAATCTGTGCCGAAACCCTTCTCTTCTTACCTCAGGGGAGAAGTATTCTGTTAGTATCAATACCTGAAATAAGAAAGAGGCCGGATAAGTTACAAAGCCGGACGACCCCGCGGGTCCCCGGTACGTAGCCCCCTCCTCGACTCGAGTTGTCCGCTCGGGTACACAGTCTAGTACAAATGCCCAGGTTATGAACTTAGAATAACTCAGCTTCTGGCCGGATCCCTAGTAGGAACGTTTGTTTGCATCACGTGCATCTGACTTTGGAGGCTCAACACAGGGGTTGGGTCTGTCTAGGACAGGTGCACCAAAAATGAAAATGACCATTGTGATGCATCTTACTTGCTGCTACTTGCGCATTTATTTGATTCGGACTTGTGTGTTGACCGACTTTTGAATATCAGGAATAATATTTTGAAATTGGAAAACAAAAATAGCGGTTAGGGAATTGATTGTTTATTTTTGAAAAAAAAAACAAATGTCAAATACTATCAAAACTCTGCCGAAATTTTGAGAAAATGAGAAAAAAAATGTCTTATTAGTTTGTTTTATTAAAAGCAAAGGAAAAATAGAAGAAAAAAATTCGTTGTTCTGTTTTGTTTTTCAAAAAAAAAATAGAAAAAAAATATATAGTTTGTCTTGCCATGAAAATGAAAATGAAAAAGAGTCTTGTTTTTAAAATATTTTTTTTATTTGTTTGTCTATGAAAATGCCAAAAATAAAAATAAAAAGAGCCGTGCATTGAACGTGGTTTTATTATTTGTATATATATATATATATATAAATATATATATATAAATCTGAAAAGTTTTTTTTTATTTCCAAAAAATATATATATCTTTATTTGTTGCAAAGAGTATTTGTCTTGCCAAGAAAATTCAAAGTAAAATTCCAAAAAAGATATGTCTTGCAAAAAATAATATAAATATCTTTATTTTCCATTGTTGATAATAAAATTCATTTTAATTGTTTTTTTAAAAAAATATATATATATATATATAAAAAATATAAAAATAAAAATAAAAATATTTTCTTTTAAAAAAATCCGAAAATATTTTGATTCTTCTTTCAAAATTGAAAAGAAAATTCAAAATTCAAAAATTATTTTTTTTAGAAGCATTTCTTTTATTAAAGGTAAAATTTCAAAAATATTTTCTTTCTTCTTTAGAATAAGAGAAAACAAATGAAAATTCAGACAAAAAATATCTTCCTTTTACTTTTGAAATTCTCAAAGTTCAAATCAAAAGAAAAGGAATTCTTACAAGTCTTTCTTTCAAAAAAGAAAATCAATCAAAAATCCAAAAAAAAAATACTTCCTTTCTTCTTTTTGAAGCAGTTCTTTCACAAATTCCAATAAAAAAATGTTAGTTCATTTACTTATTCGTGAGCATCCCGAACTACGCGGGTTTGATTCTCACCAGATGTGAGATACGTAGGCAACCCTCATCGGGGCCAACCCCACCTTTTGCTAAAATAGCCAAAAACCAATAAATAAATAAAAAATGTGTCAAAATTTTAATCTTGTCATAAATAAGTCAGGTGGTGTCCAACCTCCCCTTTTGCTAAAAATAGCCAAAAAATATATGTCAAATTTTAATTTTGTCATAAAGAAGTCGGGTGACGCTGTTTTATAAAGACATAGCCGAATGTTCCCGAAAGGGACGCCGGAAGGCTGACTTTGCATAAACAGCCATCTTTGGGTCACGTTTAAGATTTTTGGTCCAGTTGACCCGCAAGCCTTAAAAATCTTCGTCCCCGAGGCGCTGAAGGGCCGTGTTTGCAACACCAGGTTTATATTGTAAAATAAATGTCATAAAATAGCCTGGATTTTTAGTCAAAAAATGTCATAAAAAAAACAAAAAAAAAACAAAGAGTCAGCGGTCAGATGAACACCATCTGAATTTTTAGTCAAAGCCATCTTCGGCCGTGTCTTAAACCGTTCTTGCCGAAAAAGCCTCAGAGTATCTTTCAGTTGTCGAAAGGCTATTTTCGTAAAAGAATGGGCAAGTTTGTAAAGTGTCATAAAATAATCCTCCCCGGCCTCAAAATTCATGTGAAATTTAGAAAGGGCCAAGTTTGCAAAAATAACCATTCGGTTGCATTTGTCAAACGGGGAAATGAAGATGGCCTTTTTGTTTTGGAGTTTGTAAATCTTTTAATTAGAATATGTGGGTTGTTTGATTTTCCGGTTTGTAGGTCATCTTCAAACCTTTGAAACCCAGTTTGTTATAATATGAAAATTGAAAAGAAAAATGTTTAGTATTGTTTATCTTTTAGTGGTCCGAACTACGCAAGGTCTGATTCATGCGGGGTCATGATACGTAGGCAATCTCCATAAGATTCGACCAGAACAAAAAAAATGAAAAAAAATGAAAAAAAAAAGAAAAAAAAAAAGAAAAGATGTTGTTAATAATGAGGACCGACTGAGTCCATTCTAACCTGTTTTGTTTTGAATCACAAAGAAAGAAGGTGGTTGGTTTGTGGTAAGCCGGAAATACAAGACCCAGAAGCACACTTTGCAGGGATCAGGCCTGATGACATGGAACACTCGAACCCTATCGAGAACTTGTCGACGGAGGTTGATGATGTTGAAGCTGGCAATGGTTTGGACAATACTGATGCGAAGCTCAGTGGCTGAGATGCCAGTTTAGATAAAATGGGAGGACGCTCCGTTCCTTGGTTAGCAAGAGAGAAGCTTTTGGTGGCTTATTTTGTTGTCATTTCTGTTGTCCGGATTATTAGTGTTGTAATTCGGATATTGTCTTGTGTCAAACCTTCTTATCTTTCCATTTGGTCATAGCGGTTTGTTTAAGTTTTGTCCAGGTTGTTTTAGGATTTTATTCTGGTTTGTTTCGTTTGTTTTGTTATTCAAACTATTTCACCGGTAATCTAATGCAAAATCCGGTCTTTTATTATTTCCAGTTTTCTTTTTGTTTAGTCCTTTTATCATTTTTATTCAACGCCGATTCTAGTGACATGACGTGCGCACACAGTTTGGGCCTAGTCTTTAAAAGTTAATCATAAAATCCTAGAGAGGTGATCAGAACATTTAAAGAAAATAAGGACGGTTTGAGATTATTCAGAGCTCGAGTCGTATGGAACTGGGGCAAGTAAAACACAAAGAAAACCGTTAAAAGCAAGATTCGCCAAATTGGCATGAGGGTCGTTCATGATAATGAGAGTGTCGCCCAACGGTGCTTTAGAAATGACAAAGGAAAAATAAAATGTTTAACATAATTGTCAAGTCCAGCACCATCAGAAGAGACTATTAATCTATGTTCAATTGTGTTGTTTGCACTTGGCATGTTTTGAAAACTGGAATGACGAAGGCATTTTGTTCTACTACCTAAACACTTTATCCTTCGTTACCCCTTTTGAGCCTTATTTATTTTCTTTCATACCCCTCGTTCGGAATCAGTAGCAACGAAAAAAAAAGAGAAAGAAAGAAAACAACAAAACGAAAAAAAACAAAAAAAAAAAAGAAAAATGATAACAAAAAAAACAAAAAAAAACAAAGGAAAGTCAAATGAAAACAGAGGAATTGGGAAGTACATTTGACCTAATTCCTCAAAGAGGATACGTAGGCGCTTCACGGCTCGGTCATAGTTTTGAAAAATGAAAAAAATCAATTAAGATATCCCCAAGCAAGAAACTGGGGCAAATGTTGCGTTTGTTGTAAATAAATCTAGTTCCGAAGGTTGTAATTAATAACCCAAAATCGATTCATTTTTGAGCCTTTAATACCCTTTCTTTCTAGCCCTATCCAAAAACCCACATTACGGTCCAAAGAAAGACCTTCTGATCAGTCTTCAAAAGATGCCAAGTCAGACAAATGAGAGTCTCGCCAGTAAGCATAACATTCTGTTCCACAGCAGAAAGGACTCTAATCCCCGGCAGAAAGAGTCATACCGGCAACACTCCGAATCCCCAGCTGGAGAGTGATGCAAATGAGAGAGTCTTATCGGTGAAAACCTTCACAGGCACCCTAAGGTGATGAAAGCTGAGAGAAAAACCAAAATGAGAGAGACTTGATAGTGAAAACCCTTTGGGCACTACAAGTCGAATAAGATTGAGAATCAGATAGGGGAATCACCAATTGAAGGTATTGAAAGACGATTGACGGCGGAGGATAGGCCACATATGCATGTCATGACCATTAGAGTCGGTATTTGCGTTTGATAGGTTTTTTTTATTTTTAGTTTCTTTTGTTAAAGAGTCATCTTTTTCCTTTGCCTTTTTATTCTGTTCCCTTTTATCTTTTTCCTTTCATAGAAAAATTCCCCAATAGAGTCCGTTTGGTCAGAACAAGTTTGAATTGACTTCAAAATATGCCATCGGCTTTCCAATTATGCAAGATGAGATCTGACTAGTACATCCAAGTTGTATAGTCAGCAAGGAACAAGCACGAGGCCAGTGTCAAAAATAAAAAATATCCCCAGCAAAAGGGAATTGACAAAAGGATTGACGAGTGTCAAGAGGGATATCCTTGCCAAAACCAAAGGTTATAAACCTCAAGGCCAAGGCATGAGGACAAATCAAGGAGAGCAATGAACATGATTTGGGGAAATTCATACGAGACTAAAAGGTCGGGGAAATGCCAGCTTCCGAACTATGCCACAAGAGAAGAGGGATATCCCCAGCAGAAAGGGATTATCCCCAGCAAATAATATCATCCCCAACAAGTTGTGGAGCGTAGAGCAAGGAAGGAGAAAGGGAAAACCATCCCAGTAGGAGTATCACAACTAACCACCATGTTTTAAACTAACAAATTTTGTTTGATTTGGAACAGGTAAAGGAAATGGCATTGATGCCAGAAATGCACGCACAAGGGATATTATCAAACTGGGGCAGAAAATTTTCCTTCCATTTAGAAATTTTCTAGAAGTCAGGTACCCATTCGGGGAAGAATAAAGATAACGCCAATCTCAAGGGAAATGGTCTTAGAACCAGTGTTGCCCCCAACATAATAAGTTTCAATGGAGGAAGTTGTTCACCAGCAAAAGGATGAAACTTGAGCTCAGAAAAAGCAAGAGGCCAGCATCATTCCCAACAGCCTTCCGAAGAGTGAAGCACTAGTTCTGAAGGAATCAGAATCCCCCAGCAGTGTTATCCTCGACAGCGTTATCCCCAGCTGATAACATTTTACCCCCAACAAGTAAGTAAATTATTCCCCAACAGTGTTATCCCTAGCAGTTTCGAGAAGTCCAACACAAGTTTGGTGAAAATCGGTATCCTCAGCGGTTCCTTTCGGGGAAAGGCAAAACGAATCTCAACGGAGGTAATCTTCGAAGGAAGAAGCTATGCAAAAAAAAACAAAAAAAAAGGAAAAAAGAAAAAAGAAAAAAGAAAAAAGAAAAAAGAAAAAAGGGAAGTAGTTTGTAGAGGAATGAAACATCCTACTCAAAAGGAAGTAGTTCTGGAAGGAGTAAGATAACATATTTACTCAGCAGAGTTATCTTCATCAGTGTTATCCCCAGCGGATCATCAAGATGTAGAAGCATCTTCGACGGATTTTCGACCAAGTTTCAAGAGGGTCATAATGGGGAAGGAAGAAAGGGAAAATTCATCCCCAGCAAAATAATCCCCAGCAAGTTTTCGAGGTAAGACATTTTCAAGTTTTAAAGATATTTTGGGTTCATCCGCCCTCGAATAGGATATTTTGGGTTCATCCGCCCTCGAATAGAATATTTTGGGTTCATCCGCCCTCGAATAGGATATTTTGGGTTCATCCGCCCTCGAATAGGATACTTATTTTTAAAGTTGTTTAAATCTCGCCAACCTAAAGAAAGGAAGGCGTTTTATTTTCAAAGTTGTTTGTTGAAATCAGGAGCCCGCCTAAAGAGAGGAAAGGCGTTTTATTTTTTTGTTTTTTTTAAAAAAAAAAAAATTTAAATCTCGCCAACCTAAAGAAAGGAATGACATTTTGTTTTCAAAGTTGCTCATGACAGGCGCCCACCTACATAACGAGAGGAATACTTTCAGTCTTTAAATTTCATGTCAGGCGCCCACCTACATAACGAGAGAAATACTTTTCAGTCTTTAAATTTCATGCCAGGCACCCACCTGTATAACGAGAGGAATACATTCAGTCTTTATATTTCCAGTGTTGAAGTTGGGAGCCCGCCCATATAACAGAGGCATACATTTCAGTCTTTTCATTTCAAGTGTTGAAGTTGGGAGCCCGCCCATAGAACAGAAGTATACATTTCAGTCTTTTTATTTCAAGTGTTGAAGTTGGGAGCCCGCCCATAGAACAGAGGCATACATTTCAGTCTTTACATTTCAAGAGTTGAAGTTGGGAGCCCGCCCATAGAACAGAGGCATACATTTCAGTCTTTTCATTTCAAGTGTTGAAGTTGGGAGCCCGCCCATAGAACAGAGGCATACATTTCAGTCTTTTCATTTCAAGTGTTGAAGTTGGGAGCCCGCCCATAGAACAGAGGCATACATTTCAGTCTTTTCATTTCAAGTGTTGAAGTTGGGAGCCCGCCCATAGAACAGAGGCATACATTTCAGTCTTTTCATTTCAAGTGTTGAAGTTGGGAGCCCGCCCATAGAACAGAGGCATACATTTCAGTCTTTTCATTTCAAGTGTTGAAGTTGGGAGCCCGCCCATAGAACAGAGGCATACATTTCAGTCTTTTCATTTCAAGTGTTGAAGTTGGGAGCCCGCCCATAGAACAGAGGAATACATTTCAGTCTTTTCATTTCAAGTGTTGAAGTTGGGAGCCCGCCCATAGAACAGAGGCATACATTTCAGTTTTTTCATTTCAAGTGTTGAAGTTGGGAGCCCGCCCATAGAACAGAGGCATACATTTCAGTCTTTACATTTCAAGTGTTGAAGTTGGTAGCCCGCCCATAGAACAGAGGCATATATTTCAGTCTTTACATTTCAAGTGTTGAAGTTGGGAGCCCGCCCATATAACAGAGGCATACATTTAGTCTTTTCATTTCAAGTGTTAAAGTTGGGAGCCCGCCCATAGAACAGAGGCATACATTTCAGTCTTTTCATTTCAAGTGTTGAAGTTGGGAGCCCGCCCATAGAACAGAGGCATACATTTCAGTCTTTTCATTTCAAGTGTTGAAGTTGTGAGCCCGCCCATAGAACAGAGGCATACATTTCAGTCTTTTCATTTCAAGTGTTGAAGTTGGGAGCCCACCCATAGAACAGAGGCATACATTTCAGTCTTTTCATTTCAAGTGTTGAAGTTTGGAGCCCGCCCATAGAACAGAGGCATACATTTCAGTCTTTACATTTCAAGAGTTGAAGTTGGGAGCCCGCCCATAGAATAGAAGCATACATTTCAGTCTTTACATTTCAAGTGTTGAAGTTGGGAACCTGCCCATAGAACAGAGGCATACATTTCAGTCTTTTCATTTCAAGTGTTGAAGTTGGGAGCCCGCCCATATAACAGAGGAATACATTTCAGTATTACTTTTCAAGTATTGAAGTTGGGAGCCCGCCCATACAACAGAGGAATCTATTTCAAGATCAAGTCAGAAGACATTAAAACAGAGGGTTTACAACAGGAATTCCCAGCAGGAAACAAATAAAAATCCCCAGCACCGGGAAGCAGAAGGTTGTAACAAGAGGTCCCACCACAAATTAAGGCGCATGAGTCAAAAGGAAGAAAAGACGCGTTTTGAAAGAAGCGGCTTGTGAACATTAAATCATGCCCAGCATAACAAATCTGATGATGAGAGTCATACCCCCAGAGGAACCGCCGAAAAGCTTAATGAAGAAAGCCAAGTCCCCAGCGGACCAAGCAAAATGATGAAAACTGGTATTCAGAAAAGCAAAGGGCCAGTATCATTCCCGAATTCAAGGAAGAAAAGCACCGGAAGAAATGCAAGCAGACAAGAAAGCAAGGCAACAAGAACAAATTGTAGTCTAGCCTAGCTTCTTGTTTTCTTTTAAGCACGGTGTAATAAGGAGATCGGTAAGCAGTGGTAATAGCATGCAACACTAGTAATCTTGCAATCCCACGGTAGTCCCAGCTACCAAAACTTCCCGAACTACATTAACCTGATTCCCCTTTAGCCAGGGATATGTAGGAAACCTTTGAAGCAAAGGTTCGGTTAAATCTTTTTCAAAAAATGCTTCACACGGAGTGCTCGGATGGGCAAAAATTGCTCGCTTTATCTTTGCGCGAAAACCCTTCGTGTCTTCGGGCAAAGAGGGGCAGCTGTAAGCACGTGATTTTTGCCCTATATGAGAATTACTCCCAAAAAATTCAAAATAAAATGATTTTTCTTGGTGTGCAATTTTGAGTATTTTTGTGACATTTTTGGATAATTATTTGTATTTGTCTGTGCGTGTTTATTTGTTAAATTAATAACAAATACAAAAATATGTCGCATTTTGCATGTAGGATTTAATTCTATAGTTGTTAGTAATTAAATTTGTTTTAAAAAAATGAAAATTACAAAAATAAGCATCTTTTGCATTTTTAGCATTTAATGTCCAAATGAACAATTTTATGCTTAATTATTACTTAATTGTGTGTTAATTGTTATTGGTAGTTAATTTACACTTTTATAACTTAATTTAGTTCTTAATAATAATTTAAGTATTTTTATAATTTAGTTTTAGAAAAATAAAAAAAGAAAAGAGAGCAAAATACAAAGAAAAATCGGATTGGGCCATTTCTTCAAATTTCAACCCCAGGCTCAAATAATTGCCCAACCTTCCCCATGACCCGGTCCACTTCAAACCGGGTCGACCCAGTCCACCCCATTACCCAAATACCCAACATCCCTTCTTCATTTTTGTCCAACACAAAACAAAATAAAAATAAAAAAACCAAAACCCTAAATAACTAAAAATGATCCCCCCCCCTTTTGCTTCTTCTTCTCCAAACCTTCCAAACCCCACCTCCCATGGCTGCCCTTCACCCTCACCATGGACGACCCAGCTGCGTTTTCAGCTTCACCAACGCTCATGGATCCTCCTCCTCCTTCGTTCTTCATTCAAACAACCAAGCGACACAACCACCCAATGATAGCCATGAACGAACAGCCCCATCGACGACCATCGCTGCCTACTTCATCTTCTTCATCAAGGTGGAGCTCGACAAACTGCTGTTGCTGCTCACGCAGCTGCTTCAGCTTCCTTCGTCCCTGTCGGCTTCGTCGCCGCTGCTTCTCCTCCTTCCTCCGATCTACTGCTGCTCACGCAACTGCTTCAGCTTCCTGCGTCCCCGTCGACTTCGTCGCCGCTGCTTCTCCTCCTTCCTCCGAGCTGCTGCTGCCGCGCTGCTGCCTCACCTTCGCTTCTTCACGAATCAGCCTGCTGCTGCCTTCTGGCTTGTGACGGGCTGCCACTGTTTCGTTTTTAAACGATGCCAAACGACCATCTTCTTTGGTCGTCCGTTCGTGGTCGTCTTCGGCGTCAAGTTATCTTGGTGCGATACTCATTTCCAGACAGATTGTTTTCATCCAAGTTCATCGTCATTTGTTCGAAGCTTTGGTCGTCAAAACAGTCCGTACATATGTCGTGTCGATCCGGTTAGTAGTTTTTTAATTTTATTTTGTCCGTATTTTGTTTTGATATTCTCGAATCTAAAATCGGAAAATGTTTTTTTTGTTCATGTATATCGTTTGAATTAATTTTTTTTAGTTTGTTCATATTTTTTGTTGACTTACTTTTCAGATTTCAAATGGAAATTTAATTAGTTGTTTTTCATGTTTATTTCATGTTTGTTTTGTTGTTTAGGTAAAAATTTATTAGTTTAATGTTTGTCAGACTCAAATTGAAATTTAACTGATTATTTCTTCAATTTGTTTCATGTGTTATGTATTTTCCAGAAATTATTAATGTTGTTTGAATCATTTAATTCGTCATGTTTGTTGTTTAAAAAATAGATTTAGTTCATGTTCATCTTTGTTTGAAGTTCATGTTTAATCTAGTGATTTAATGTGAGTTTATGTTTGTTTTTGATTTGTTTGATTTAGTTTGAATCATGTATTTTGTTGTTTGTATTGTTGTATCCTTGCTCATCCATTCATGGTCTAAATTAACCAGGATTGGTTCCCAATATGGTTAATTTATTTCCATTAATTTGGAGTTGTGTTGTTCATCGTGTTCATGTGATTTGTTGTTGAAGATTGCTGAAAAATTGGTCATCTTGGCTATATTGTGGTTAAGTTTTGATTAATTGATTGTTTAGAGCTGATGGGGGTAGTTTGGTAAATTGCATTACATTCAGGGGTAGAATGGTAATTGCAATGAGGTCGGAGGGGTAGTTTGGTAATTGAACATTATTATAATTGTTTATGTAGGCATGAGGGACAAAATATAATGGGGTGTGGTTTGATATAATTGTTTAACATAATGGGAGACAAAACATAATGTAGTGGAGGGGAATATTGTATTTGTTAATGTAGGCATGGGGGACAAATTATAATGGGTTGGGGATGTTGTATTTATTTAATGTAGGCATGGGGGACAAGGTTTAAAATAAAGAAAACATTAGATAGTGGGGACAAAGCATGCCTTGGGGGAATAATTTTCGGGTTGGGGATTCAAGACTTGTCTTGCTATATATATAGGGTCATTTGACACATTAAAGGGAGGTTGAACATTATTGAGAGGACCAATTTTTGAGAGAGGACTTGAACATTAAACAGATTTTTACACTTGAGAGCGGACAGACTTGAAACATTTTGAGAGTAAAAGAGAAATGCAATTTGAACTTTCACTCAAATAATTTCTGTTTGCCTTTCCTCGAGTGTTATTCAAAATCAGTAAACTACTGCATCTTGTATTCGTCTCTCTTCTGCTTTGACTGTGATTACACTTTGGTATTGCTGATTTTTCAATCCGTTACTGGGTTATTCTAGTGGTCATTACTGGTTTTGCGGTGTTGCTGAATCTGCTGTTGCTGTGGTATTATTGCTGCTGACTCCTACTTCGTTTCTTCTTGTACTGCCATTTCCAGGTACACATTTGTACACTCTCGGCTTGAAGCGAAATGAAATATTAATCAGGCTTTGTTCTTGTTGAATCCCTCCTGTTTAGATTTGTGTTTGAATATAATTTTCCTCTCTTTGTATAAAAATGTAGTTGATTGATTAAATGAGTAATGATGTCGCATATGTATAACTTCTTCATCTAATAATGTTAGTTTAAATTAATCAAATACTAGTTAATTCATTTTGATATTATGGTGTGTAAATCTCATGTTCTACTATTATTGAATAATAGGATATAGAATGAAAGCAGTTTTTCTTTGTGCAAACTCGGTCCCAATTTTCCATTCGTATTAGCCGTAAACTAATAACTAATAAGTTACGTTTTTTAGCATGTAATTAATTAAGAGATCTTCTTTTATTTTAGAGACGAACTTAATAGAAAAATATAGTCACTGTAGGTTTATCCTTTTAAATAAAAATGAGACGAGCCTCGCCAAATAAAAATATAATTTGCGGGGCCCTCAATAATTGGTCATAATAAATACTTAGATTCCGGGACGGGCTTTTTAGCAAATTTCACGGCCCTACCCAAAATAATGATACGCTAGTCGCTTTAGGCGCGTGTTTAATAATGTTATCTCCTTAAATTCGGGTGCACATTTATGTGACCCAAATCCAAATCTCAACGGAGTCAAAGTGTGTCAAAGACCACGGGTACATTGATTGTGATGCGGTTTGAGATACATTTTCACAATGTTGCAATTCCTTGTAAAAAATAATAATTATTATTATGAAAGCGGTAAAAAGATAAAATTTGCACATAAGTTCATATTTGTATTAAAATCAAATAATCAAGCCGAATATAACAGTCGAGCGACCGTGCTAAAACCACGGAACTCGGGAATGCCTAATACCTTCTCCCGGGTTAACAGAATTCCTTATCCAGATTTCTGGTACGCAGACTGTAATATGGAGTCATTCTTTCCTCGATTCGGGATTAAAATTGGTGACTTGGGACACCCTAAATCTCCCAAGTGGTGACTCTGAAATAAATAAACAAATCCCGTTTCGATTGTCCTTTAATTGGAAAAAACTCATACGCCCCTCGCGGGGGCGGAAAAAGGAGGTGTGACAATACCTAAGCCGAATTTTTACGGGGTGCTACAGATTTCTTGTGACTGCCTTGCCTTGATATGCTTCTACTGGGTTTCAAAGCCTAGACTTACACCAATTCTATGTGTTTGTGTTCATCATGACTATTCATATCAAGACTTGAATCATTCTCACTGATTCAGTATCATTTGATCTTCATGTTTTGCTAGAGTTGTGTGCCAACTCTTGACTACCCATGTCTTACTCTATTTATATGGTAAACATGCAGACTTTTTTCCATGACTTTCTCTTTGATTGATTCAGAATTCCTTATTACTTGGTGTGATTTGAACATTTTCCTTTGGACACCCCGACTCCTACCTTTCCACTTAATTTGATTAGTTGCTTGCCTTAATTATTTTTCCCTTGCCTTGTCTGCATTGCTACTTAATTCTTACTGATTGTTTCCTTAGTTTGAAAATTTTCTGAACCTAGCCTTAATTACTTGTTCTATACTGGTACTATTTTGAAATCTTTCTTTATTTGTTATACTCTAGCCGTGTATGATTTCTTTCCTTACTTGTCACCTGCTCTTTACCATTTACACTGACTCCCTTAATTAAAGGGAGATTCGAACCAATTTTTATATTGAGTTCTATAATTACTAAAGAAGGTGATTCTTGCCTTATTTAACCAGTTTTCAAACTACTATACAAATGACTCTCTTCTACAGTCTTAACAGACGAACAAAAATCTGTTCAACTCTCTCTCACACTACTAAAACTCTCTATTCTCTCTTCTGTGCTAGTTGCTACTATTCTAAGCTAGTCGGCTGCAAGCCAAGGCTAACTACTGCAGCTCTCCTATTTCTGCTTTGTGTTTTGCTTTCTTCACTTCAGTGGTATGTTCTAATTCATATTTCAGTCCTCAAACCAACATGTTTCTATTATTGTTAAAATTCTTTATATTTTTGATATGCTTTTATTTACTATCTTTGTTGTTCAGCATGTAATTAGGATCCTTAATTCCCTCTACATGTTAAGTTATGCTTTACTTTTCAATGACCAACATGTTTCTGTATACTTAGTACATATTTCTTATGTGAATCCCCATGTAATACATGGTCTTAGTTGTTTGATGTTGATATAATCCAGTACCCTACTGTCCCCATGATCCTCTGAACCTGTAGGAGTTTCTGATTGTGTGCTTGTATATGTTCCTACCTGCTACATGTTTGCCCTCACATGCTCCATATTTGTCCCTCCAATCCCATTCCCTTGCTTGTGTTTGCTGGACTATTCTTGGTCCTTGGTATGATACTGACTTTGATTTGGTTCTGAGATTTGTATGCATGCTCCTTCAAATTATTTTCACCAGTTAAACTTTGTCATAAAACTATTCCAATTATGTCTCTCTTTTCAAAACTGTTTCTCACTTACCCTTTTTCAAAACTGTTTTCTTACTTAAATCTATTCAACACTATGACAAGCACTCTCACTCTACTCTTAGACTACTAAGTTTTGCCCCCTTTGTATGAGCCTTGCCTTGGGACCCTTGAGATCCCTCTGAACTTGGATACATGAAAGTTGGTCTTTCCACACTGCACTTACTCTATCTTGACTATGAAATCTGGGTGTGAGCACTGCCTTGGATCCCTTGAGGTCCTTAGGGAACTCTGACACACTTAGATATGAGGAAGGCTATGAAACAATCTTGGCACTTGAGGTGATTTATTACATAACTTAGAGAGGAAGTCCTAGTCAGGAGTTGGAAATCTGGGCCTATTTTTAGCCTCTCTATAGTGTAGATTTTATTTTTCTTATGTAATTCATTTCCGTATAGGTCTGTAATAATCTGTTATAAACAAGTATTGGGGCTGGCTAGTGAAAAAGGGGAGGTTTGTTAAGTATGCTGTCAACATCAATGGGTAGAAACCATGTCTTAGATTTACATTTCCTATATATGCATTAGAATCCATGTGTAAGATCAACATATTCAAAGCATGTCATGCATTAGATACCATGTTTTTAGGTTTACTATTTCAGCATCTCATTTGACATCACTTCACCACTTAGAAATCCTTCTTTAGGCTAAATAACAGCATTAACTTAAAACTGTTGCTCCTGCACATCTTAAAATCATGTTGTAACTCTTTGGGCATTTAGAGATCATGCTTTAGGAATTTTGCAATCATTCTACATTTTCATATGTGCACGTTAGATACCCTGTTTTAGGATCTCGTTCACACTCGATCAGTTACACTTAGTTAAATTACTGATGCATGAAAAGGGACATAAAACAACCTCATGTTTGATTATCCTGTTTAAGTGAAACTGGTCACAATCCCTCATGTCTTTGCAAGATTTAGAATAACATGCTTTAGGTAAAATAACTTCCAAACTATTTCAATGATTCTGGTAATTACTACATATCATTTTACGCCTAGGCAAGCCTTAGGTAATAAACTTAAATAAAACCAGAACTGTCCTTGTTTAACTGTCAGCATGTTAAAGTCAGTAGGCAAACATGATTAAGACTTCCTATTTGAGTTATTTTATAAATATGACTCTACTGTTATCACTAGATACCATGCTTATAATCTGAATTCAGACCTTAATTGTGTATGAGTCATGTTGTTTATGTGTACTGTGTGTGGAGGTATATCTGAGACTGTCATTTGTCTTTCATGCTCCCCTTAATTGAAGTCCTATTTGTATTATATGTCGCCTTAGTATTTTGACTCTAAACCTAAAGGTCTGCCTAGAACCCCCTTCTTATAGGATAAGAGTCGTAAATTCCTCCGGAACTGATAGGAAGGGATGAGTAACTCTATGAAATAGGGCTCGAGACCAACCCTCGCTTTTATTATCTTCACGGGAGAGGAAAGGGTAGATATGGACATGATGTCCGGTGCGTTAATACCACGTGTAGCCCCTCTTTGAGGAGTGTCATACCGGGTATTGCATTGATGTGATCCATATTATAAACAAACCTAGGACACCCCCTTTTACGTTCCTGAATATGCTTAGATTGTAATTCTTTTCAAAATCTTGCTTTCCATTAACTGCTTTCCAAACATCTGTGTACTTAAACTGAAATCCCCTATTATTTGAGCAACACTTGTTATTTGCAAATTGTACAAATTCACAAAAAATTATCTGGCCGGGAACCACACTAGTGGATCCTGAGGGGTGCCTATCACCTACCCCTTAGGATAAATTCAAGCCCTTACCCTGTCTCTGGTTATCAATCATAGCTAGAAATGAACCCTATAGGTGCCCTAACGCACCTTAAATCGTTAGGTGGCGACTCTTCAAAAATGCAAACCCCTTTCCCAAAAGGAAAGAGTTGTCCCAACCAAAAATGTCATAAACCGATTCTGCAAGAAAAAGGGGGCGCGACAGCATGGCGACTCTGCTGGGAATATTTAGGCTTTTACCATTTCATACCATTTTTGTGAATTTGTACCCCCATGTGCAATTACTTGTTTAATTTCTTTAAGCATTTAATTTCTTCTTCAAAAGCAAAACTGACATATCTTTTTTGTTTCCTTCCTTTATTACTGCTTTATATTATAAAACTGTTGTATTTATTGATTTCTTAACGTGCAAATACATGTCAACATACTTTTCATTATTGCATAATCATGGTCAACGTCATACTTCACTCATGCCAAACAAATAGTATAGCAATGCTTGATGAGTAGTTGCGCCCTTCCTATATCATTACCCCTAAATTCGGAAAGGCTTATTTGCGGTAAAACTAGTCGATCAGCGGTGCAGTCGATAGTTCTATGACTTCCCCCTTGAGTTGTCCGCTCAAGGGTACCAGTCTAAAACCCTATAGAAACCTTACTCTATTTAAATTGAGCATGTATCACGGTCAAACCTAGCCGGGTTAGTTATGTTGTCCGCGTAATGATCCTTTAAGATAGCCTTGTCCAAAGGTCCACTAGGTTTCCCTAAACCCAAACGGACATCATCACGTTCTGTGCATTTATTTGGAGAACTAAATGCTTCATGCTAATTGTTGATATTAAATAGTCGAGTCTGGTTGGGGTAAGGGCCTAACCTTGTTTAACTTGCAGAAATATGAGGCACGAAGTCCCCAGATTGGTCATGGTCACCAATATCCACCCAAGATTTCTAAGTTTGTGGGAAGACTTACATTTTAGTGACAAAACCCTCATCAAAAAATATCTGGGTAATCTACCATCCCTCCTGGAGATCCAGCCTAACAACATGATAATAGAAGCTACTACCTTATTTTGGGATTGTGAAAGGGTCGTGTTCCTCTTTGGGGACATTGAAATGACACCTTTGCTAGAGGAGATATGAGGACTGGCTGGTCTAGTGTGGGAAACCCCGGGTTTGCTAATGCTTGTGAACCGCACATACAAGGGTTTCCTAAAAATGATGGGTTTGATGAAGAATGCAGAATTGGTATGCCTAAAGAATCGTACATCCCTTTTGACTAATTGTATGAAAGGTACGATCACAGTAAATCATACCGTACCTACCACGACGAGTTTGCCATCACGTCCTTGGGACATATCCATCGTAGGGTATTCGTTTTCATGTTTTGCTTCCTAGGTCTGATCGTGTTTCCAATGAAGAAAGGGAGAATCCATACTAGGCTGGCTATGGTAACCAAGAACATAATGGAGGGGATTGGTGGGCGGACGTTCAATATTGTACCCATGATCATTGCAGACATATACCGAGCCTTGGAAAACTGTCAACGAGGAGAAAGACACTTCGAAGGCTACAATCTATTAGTTCATCTTTGACTCATGGAACATCTCCAAAAGGGCGAATACGGACAAGAAATTCAGAAAAGGGCCTAGGATGATCATATTGCTTTCCACCACCCAAACAAATGAATTACATCCCCGACATGTTCGCTCAGCCTGAGAATGCCAAAGAATGGGTTGAGCTCTTTGATAATCTGACTGAAGAACTGGTTCAATGGATGTTCGAGTGGTTTTCGACAGAGGAGTTCATCACCCGTTCCAGAGATGCACCTTTCCTGATACTGATTGGTCTAAGAGGAACATACCCCTACGTCCCTCTTCGAGTTATAAGGCAAACAGGTAGGAAACAAGTTATACCCAGGGTCGACAAGTGCCAAGACCAGCACATGTGGCACTACAAGATCGTAATGGAAAATGACACCATCGAGCCAGAGAGATATCATGCCAGTTGTACCCCTTTCTATTCTGGCTGGTTGGAAGAAAATTGGGATGGTCTAGGCCAGCATGGGTTTGTTCGAGGTCATAGAATTATAGATGAAAAGGCCGAGGCGCAAGTCAAGTACAACCAGCTGCGCAAAAGGATCCGTGAATGCGAGAGCGAACACCGCGAGATACAAGAATCCAACAAGAAGCTGATTGAGGAATGGAAAGACATGGCTATCAGTGCCAACAAAAAGCTAGGATACTTGGAGTGAGGCATAGTAGAACTAGAGGGGAAATTTCTCAAAAGGGTTGAAGACTGTCAAAAGGCTGAAGGGACCGGAGGTGGACATCTAGCGAGAGCATACCTGTTGCTGGGACTTCGCAAATTGGGGAAGTTGTTCGACGGAGCCAAGGATGTCGAATCTGGGGAAGGTCCTTTGGGGACCAAATAGATAGGAATTTGCTTTTTCACTTTATGAATGTAATAAGGCCAATGGCCATTAGTGACTTCTTTTTCTTGCTTATTTAGTGTCATTTTGGGATTCGCCTATCTTTATTAATAAAATGAGGCATTTAGAATTAAGAAGTTCTCCAAGTCTATTTGTCACTAGACCTATCTCGGGCGCAAAGAGGTTCCCAAATTAGGACATGCTTTACATTCCCGCACTATGTGTTTAAATATTGCAATACTTTTTATAATCCTCACTGACTTGATTACCTTTTGTTTTATTTTTGTTTTTATTATTCCCCTCCCCAAAGGTTAGTTCTTGCACTTTGGCATCATCATCTTATTTCACAAGATCCAGGGGCCCTACACCCACTCTTCCTCTCAGTCCCATTAAAGGCAAGGGCAAAGGCAAGTATAAAATGGAAGATTTAAATAACATCAAGAAGGAGAACACAGCTGAATGGGTAGAGGCCACTGATGGCTAGGGTATTCGGGTTCCTAACGAGAATGTGTCACAACTTGAACAAAAACTGTCGAAATTCTAGGAAGAGCTCGATCAGGTCCGGAATCTGGCAAACTTGTCATTTTCCCTCAACACCCCAGATATCAACTTTCCCAATTCTCAAAACCCTACCCCTCCTCAAAATATCCCAAAACAGCAAAATCATCCCGCGCCTCACCATCATGCTGCTCTACCAAAGAACCAATGTAACACCTTCCATACCCCAAACAACTCTCCACCACTCATCCCAGAACCTCAGAACTCCACAAACGACCATTTCTACACCCATACACTAGGCCACCATAACACTCCTATCTACGTGGAGACCATGCCACACTCCACCTAATATATCTCATGCACACCTAAGTATGATGAAAAGGATCTGCTTATCAAGAACTTGGCCGAGGAACTTAAGAAACTGACCAACCGGATTCAGGGCATTGAGGGAAGCAAATGAATCGAGGGGTTGAACTACGAGGACCTTTGCATACAGCTTGATGTCGAACTGCCTGAGCGGTACAAACTTCCTAAGTTCAAAATGTTTGATGGTACGGGTGATCCAAGGGTCCATCCGAGGACAAATTATGACAAGCTGGTTGGAGAAGGGAAGGATGAAAGGATTTGCATGAAGCTATTCATGGGGAGTTTGAAAGGAGATGCATTATCTTGGTACATCAGCCAAGATCCCAAGAAGTGGTCAAGCTGGGTAGGCATGGCATTTGACTTTATGGACAGATTCAGATTTAATACAGAGAACGCACCAGACATGTTCTATATCCATAATTTGAGGAAGAAGCTCATAGAGACGTTTCGCGAGTATGTTACTCGCTAGAGGTTCGAAGATGCTAAGGTTAGACCCGCCTTAGAAGAGGAGCAAATGAACAAGTTCTTTATCCAGGCTCAGGACCTGCAGTAGTATGAACGGCTGATGATGATTGAGAACCACAAGTTCTCCGACATTATCAAATTAGGTGAAAGAATTAAAGAAGGTATTAAAAGTGGTATGGGTACAAATTTTGAGGCCTTGCAAGCTACGAATAAGGCTTTACAGTCCGGTGGTGTGTCCAAGAAAAGGGACGTAGGGGCCGTGATGGTTGCACAAAGGACCAAGTCTTCCATTAAATACCAATCTTACCCAACACCTCCACTCATATACCAGCCAACCCCAAATTACCAAGCACCCTCATACCAAGCTCCACCACCAACTTTTCAATCATCTCCACCTCTTACATATCAACCTAGATACTCCCAACCCGCTCATGTATACCAAACCTATAATGCTCCACCATCCCATTATCAATCACCCCCTGCACACCAAAATTTCCTTAGACCCAGACCTAATTTTGATCGTAGACCTCCAAAACAGTATACAGCCATCGCTGAACCCATCGACCAGATGTATGAGAGGCTCAAAGCTGCTGGTTATGTCATCCCCATCCCTACTGCAACCCCTGAGAATCCTTTTCAGTGATTTAACCCAAACAAGTCCTGTGCATACCATTCCAGCATGAAACGGCACAACATCGATGAATGCTGCTCCTTGAAAGACAAGATACAGTATTTGATTGACAACAAGATCATTGTGACAAAGGAACCCACTCCAAATGTTCGCAACAACCCTCTGCCAAACCGTAAAGGTGGAGGTATCCACATGATTGAAGTATAAGATGACTGGGATCCCGAGTGATCAATCGGGTTGATCGCAGAAGGTGATGACCCAAAGAAACCAACAATTACTCTCAATCCAATCATAGTCCAGATCCAACCGTCTTAGGGCGCTGAAGTGAATATGTCTATACCTCTTGAGTTTGAAATAGCGGCATCCGCAAATGCACCGACACCAATTGAGGTTGAATTCGTGTCTCCGGCAAATGCACCTGCACCATTTGAGGTTGCAGTCTTGCCACCCAAGGCATATGTTTCATTCGAAGTGAGGATAGCCGCGCCGATCCTAGTGGTGATGTCAACCATGCCACAATTCTATACAAATGCTATACCTTGGGACTATACAACCAAGGCGAGAAGGAAGGGCAGCACATCGAAAAGGATTGAAGAAACTGTCGCAACCAAGGCAAGAAGGCGAGAAGGCGAGAAGGAAGGGCAAGGTCAGGATTGAAGAAACTGTCGCAGCACAGCATATGACAAGAACTGGTAGAGTCTATACCCCTGAACATCTGGCTGAATCAAGCAAGCATGACTCCAATCGGCCGCCCCTCATTAAAACAGGTCTGGACGACCTTTGGAGGAAAATACAGGCCAAGGAATATTTGGTCATCGACCAGTTAAACAAGACGCCAACAAAAATATCCATTCTCTCCTTGCTGCAAAATTCTAAGATGCACAAGAATGATTTGTTAAAGGTGCTAAATGAAGCATATATACCAAGTAATATCACTAGCGGGGAAGTGGTTAATATGGTAGGACAAGTGTTGGAAAGCCATAAGATCACCTTTTATGAGGACGAGCTGCCACCTGAAAGGCTGGGCCACAACAAACCACTACACATCACTGTGCAATGCGAAGACTATTTCATCACCAAAATCCTGATCGATAGAGGTTCCAGTCTTAACATTTGTCCGCTGGTAACACTCAAGAAGTTGGGTAAAGGGATTCATGAGATAAAGGATGGTGCAATCAATGTGAAAGCCTTCGATGGTTCTCAGAGGTCCAGCATTGGTGAGATTAGCCTATGCCTATAGATGGGACCAACCTGGTTCGAGGTTGATTTCCAGGTGATAGATGTACCAGCGTCTTAAAACTTGCTTCTTGGACGGACATGGATTCATGCTGCTGGGGCTATAGCATCAACACTTTATTAGGCACTAAAGTTCAAATGGAATCACCAGGAAGTGATCATTCATTACGACGGTAGCAACCCTATATACAGTCGCCAGACCATTCCGGCAATCGAGGGAAGAAGGAAGCTGGGTGGAGAAACTTACCAATACATTAAGCGGGTCAATGCTATCGAAAAAGAGAAATGGTGGGATAGAAAAATCGAGAGTATACTGAGTTGGAGTGGGTACGAACCTGGCAAAGAGCTCGGCAAGAACCTCCAAGGAATCTCTAAACCCATAAAACTCAAGAAACATGTCACTACCTTTGGTTTGGGATATGAATACACCTGGGAAGAATTCAATAGCTGGTCGCCACTATGGCGCGGTCCTTACTACCCACTAGAGCAGCCAATACAGCATCTGGAGTAGACCTTTGCCGACATTATTTATGGGTCAAATGAAAAAGAAGCACTTCCAGTAGTGAAGAACTTGTTTCTAGAGGATAGCGATATGGACTGTTGCGTTATTCTTGAGGAGGATGGGGAGGAAGGCCCTTCCATATAGGCTGTAAGCAGAGGGGCACATCTCAAGAATTGGACCATCAGGACAACCAAAGCCCGACGTGCCTCGGGGTAGCAAGGCTAAAACAAGCATTATTCACTGTTTTTACTAAATGATTTTCTTTTCGCATTTTTCAATTCCCACAATAAGATCTTCGATGTTCAAAACAATTATTCAATTCATCAAAAGAATTTTTTATTTTTCTTATGAATTAATATTTATTGCTATCGTTTTCTCTCCTTGATTTACCAATACAACACTCATATTACTTGTCTTGATGAACCAATGACTATGACATGCAATGAGATAATGCAACAAACAGACATGGATTCAGAGGAAGATGACATACCGGACGAGATTGTCAAAGAAGTTGATAACTTTGAGAACAGACCTAAGTCCAACCTGGACGAGACCGAGATTGTCAACCAGGGAGATGCAGAAAAAACCAAGAAAATGTGAATCAGCATTCACCTATTGCCATTGGAGAAGAAAGAATACACAGAATTTCTAAAGGAGTATGAAGACGTATTTGCCTGGTCGTATGATGACATGACTGGTCTGAGTACATCTGTTGTGGCTCATAAACTGCCAACCGATCTAATGTGTCCGCCGGTAAAGCAAAAGCTCAGAAAGTTCAAGTCTGATATGAGTTTGAAAATCAAGGAAGAAGTCACCAAGAAGATCAACGCTAAGGTTCTCAGGGTAGTAAAATACCCCACATGGTTAGCCAACATTGTGCCGGTGCCAAAGAAGTATGGGAAGGTTAAAGTCTGTGTTGACTACCGGGATCTCAACAGGGCCAGTCCGAAAGATGACTTCCCTTTGCCAAATATACACATCCTAATTGACAATTAAGCCAAGCATAAACTACAGTCATTCTTAGATTTCTTCGTTGGTTATCATCAGATCTGGATGGATAAGGAAGATGCTGAGAAAACGGCTTTCATTACACCGTGAGGAGTGTACTGTTACAAGATGATGTCATTCGGCCTAAAGAATGCAGGGGCCACCTACATGAGGGCCATGACTACTATTTCGCATGATATGATACACAATGAGATAGAGGTATATGTGGATGATGTTATTATCAAATCCAAGAAGGCCACTGACCACATAGAAGATCTGAGGAAGTTTTTCAATAGACTGCGAAGATACAACCTGAAACTAAACCCCGCAAAGTGCGCATTTGGGGTTCCTGATGGAAATTGGATGGGTTTATTGTGAGCCGCCGAGGAATAGAAATGGATCCATCCAAAGTTAGAGTCATTCAAGAGCTACCACCGCCAAAAAACAAGAAGGATGTGATGAGTATCTTGTGAAGGCTTAATTACATCAGTCGATTCATAGCACAATCTACAATTATATGTGAGCCAATCTTTAAGATGTTGAAGAAGGACGCTGCCACCAAATGGACTGATGACTTCCAAAAGGCCTTAGACAAAATCAAAGAGTACCTATCAACACAACCAGTCTTAGTCCTACCCGAGCTAGGTAGACCCTTATTACTCTACGTTGTAGTGTTAGATGGAGCTTTCGGCTGCGTTCTGGGGCAGCATGATGAAATAGGGAGGAATGAACAAGCTATTTATTATCTCAGTAAGAAGTTCACCCCGTACGAGGCCTGGTATTCTCTATTGGAACGCACCTATTGTGCTTTGACTTGGGTAGCTTAAAAGCTGAGACATTACTTCTACGCCTATACTACATATCTCATATCAAGAATGGATCCCTTGAAGTACATCTTTCACAAGCCCATGCCCACCGGCAAGCTAGCCAAGTGGCAAATCCTATTGAGTGAGTTCGACATTGTTTACGTAACTCATAAAACGGTCAAAGGACAGGCACTAGCAGACCACCTTGTTGAAAACCCCATGGATGGAGGATACAAACCCCTGAAAATGTAGTTTCCTGATAAAGAGGTATCATTCATAGGAGAAGACATTGTAGAATCCTATGATGTTTGGAGAATGTTCTTCGATGGAGAAGCAAACTTCAACGGAGTTGGCATAGGAGCATTCTTAATATCAGAAACCGGTCAGCATTATCCACCGTCTACCAAACTCAGAATCCCCTGCACAAACAATATGGCCGAGTATGAAGCCTACATCTTAGGACTCAAATGACCATTGACATGAACATTCAAGAGCTGCTAGTGATTGGAGATTCAAACTTACTTATACATCAGGTATAAGAAAAATGGGCAACCAGGAACTCCAAGATACTCTCTTATCTGCATCACGTACAGGAATTGAGAAAGTGGTTCACGAAGACAGAATTCCAGCATGTTCCCAGAATCTATAATGAGTTCGCCGATGCATTGGCTACCCTATCATCTATGATACAACATCTCGACAAGAATTTTATTGATCCTATTTCAGTGAAAATCTATAATCAGCCAGCTTATTGTGCCCATGTTGAAGAGGAAGCAGACAGAAAGCCTTGGTTTCATGATATCAAGGAGTATTTGGCAAAAGGAGAGTACCTGGAGCTTGCGAATCCTACTCAGAAATGCACACTTCGGAGATTGTCCAACAACTTCTTTCACAGCAGAGGAATCCTGAATAGGAGGACTCCCGATTTAGGATTATTAAGTTGTGTCGACACAAAGGAAGCGTCTAGGCTACTAAAGGAAATTGATGTTGGGACATGCATTCCACATATGAACGGTTTTGTCTTAGCAAAGAAGATACTCTGGGCTTGTTACTCTTGGATGACTATGGAAACGGACTACATCTAGTATGTCTAGAAATGCCACTGCTGTCAGATACATGCAGACATGATAAAGGTACTTCCAAGCGAGCTTAACACAACAAGCTCATCGTGGTCGTTCACTTCCTGGGGAATGGGCGTTATTGGACCAATCGAGCTTGCTGCTTCCAACGAACACAGGTTTATCCTAGTAGACATCGACTATTTCACCAAATAGGTCGAAGCGACGTCTTACAAAGCAGTGACTAAGAAAGTTGTGGAAGACTTTGTCCGCGACCGCATTGTTTGTTGATTAAAAATTTCAGAGTCAATCATTACTGATAATGGCTCCAACCCCAACAACGACTTGATGAAAGCTATATGTGAAACTTTCAAGATCAGACACAAGAATTCCACAGCCTACAGGCCTCAGATGAATGGAACTGTAGAAGCCGCCCATAAGAATATCAAGAAGATATTGGGGAAAAGGATAAAGAATTACAGATAGTGGCACGAGAAGTTATCATTTGCTCTTCTAGGTATCGTACCACAGTCCGCACACCAATCGGGGCAACACCCTATATGTTGGTTTACGGAACAGAGCAGTCCGCACATCAATCGGGGTAACCCCCTATATGCTGGTTTACGGTACAGAGGCTGTTATTCCCACCAAGGTAGAAATTCCTTCCCTAAAGATCATACAAGAAGTTGAGCTCGACGATGCAGAGTGGGTAAAAAGTCGTTATTAGCAACTAGCCCTTATAGACGGAAAGAGAATAAATGCAGTCTACCATGGTCAACTCTATTACATAATGTCCAAAGCTTTCAATAAAAGAGTTAAGCCAAGACAGTTCACACCGGGACAACTATTGTTGAAGAAAATTTCCGCATCAAGTTGAACCCAAAGGGAAGTTCTCTCCTAACTGGCAGGGTCCATACATGGTTCACCGGGGTTTGACAGGAGGAGCCCTCATTCTTGCAGAAATGGATGGAGAAGTCTGGCCAAAGCAGATCAATTCAGATGCAGTCAAACGTTACTATGTGTAATATTTATGCTTTCCTTATATGATGTAAGTTGAACTACACCTGACCTGATTCTCGTTTAAGAGGGGATACGTAGGAAGCCCTATGAGTTCAGTACAATTCAATAAAAATTTCATTTTCCCCCGCAATTTGAAACTGGGGCAGAATTTTGAGGAGGACCTTCAAAATTCCGAAGTAATTTCAGATAATCGTCGTACGAGCAGTAGTCAAAAATGTCGACCCATCAAACTGGGGCAGAATTTTGAGGAGGACCCTCAAAATTCCATAGCAGGAGATGTTGCAATGTCTTGAACTACATCACAGTCGTCGGTTCATCTAAAAAGCTATTTTTAATTCATGTCATACTTTTACAAAATCATGCATGATTATTATTGAAACTGCTCTGTTTAGAAACGCTACCCCAATAATACAGACGGTATCACCAGATCAAAGTCGAACGAGTCAAGCGAAGATAGCAGGGATACGAACTAACCTTCCCCCTTACAAAACTCACGATTTTTCTTTGGATGCAAGCACTAGGATTGCGAAATCAATAAACATATTGTACGCCTGTGGGACACACATTGTTCAAGAATACAATTCTCAGAACCGTTGCACTTGCCAACATTTGCTATTAGCACACACCAGTGATGCTCCGTATGTCACAATGCTCCCAGTAATCACAGCGCCGTAATCTGCTATCAGCTAAGAAAACTCTACTTTCAGTTGTTATCTTATTTCTTGCATAAGGCTACCATTCTGCCTTCCGAGACTAAGTGTTGTCTCCATCTGCATTTGCATTGCATAAGGCTACTATTCTGCCTTCCAATCTGCATAAGGCTACCATTCTGCCTTCCGAGGTTAAGCTCTACCTCCATCTGCATTCGCATTTCATAAGGCTACCATTCTGCCTTCCGGGGTTAAGCTCTACCTCCATCTTCATTCGCATTGCATAAGGCTACTATTTTGCCTTCTATTCTGCATAAGGCTACCATTCTTCCTTACACTGCATAAGGTTACTATTCTGCCTTCCAATTTGCATAAGGCTCCCATTCTTCCTTCCGAGACTAAACGATGTCTCCATCTGCATCCGCATTGCATAAGGCTACCATTCTGCCTTCCGAGGTTAAGCTCAACATCTATCCGCATTCGCATCTTTGCATAAGGCTACCATTCTGCCTTTTGAGGCTAAGCTCTGCCTCCAATTCGAAACTAAGCGTTATAGCGAGCACTATTTATCTCGCTTCTCTTACGGGCGAAGCTCTGCCCTTCAATTCGCAAGACTGAGCTCTGTCTTTTCCGCATCACACTGCTGCATCCTTCATGGGCTGATATATCACCAACTCATCCAAAGGCATCATCGTTCGAAGGCACCATCTTCATAGCCCAAGAACACCATGTCATGGCCTGAGGATCTCTTTCAATCCTTTGCATATCATTATTCAAAGAAGTCATGGTTTAGAGGCACCATCCTCATAGCCCGAGAACATCATTTCATGGCCTGCGAATCCTGCATCTAACAACCCATGGCCCAGGACATCATGGTCTGAGGACGTCATTCCTAACCGTCCATAGACAACATTCATGGTTCGATGGGAATTTGCATCATGTTTAAATTTATGCACAACATACGCTTGTGTTGCTTCTATATGTAGGTAAGATGGCGAGCAATGACTATCCCAGCAGGAATGATCCCGCTACAGTTCCCTCAAGCCATATCAAACCTAACCATTCCCGGAAACCGTTCACTTACCCAGCCCTAGATGTTGCGTCCGTTCTTGAAATGACTTCATCGGTATACTCCGCCGATGGATCCAGAACTACATACGGCCTGATTCCTATGAAGCCAGGGATATGTAGGCAGCTCAGCAGCCAGAGTGCAGCCAAACCTCTTCAAACCGTTTCGCTTGGTCAAAATTGGCCATCATATCTTTACCCGACAACTCTTTCATCCTTCCCGACTGTTGATGCCCAATTTTACCTCAAACTATTTTTAAATTTGCATATATGTCTTCAAAATCACTTTTTATAATAATTGGTATTTTTCCATAATTTTTCATATTATTATCAATTTATTTTCTAATTTATTCAGTACTTTATATCTAATAATTATTCATAAATTACATTACAAATAATTTCGAAGTATTTCTTAGCTCAATATATCATTTTTTATCCTATTAGGGTTTAATTATTTCACAAATCAGCCAATTTGGCATTGTTTGGCTGTAATTACAATAATTTTGCAGTTATAGCATAATTGTACACTTTATGTTATTTTAAATTCAATAATCGGTCATTTTATATTTAAATATTAGTTAATTACCTTAATTTCTCCTATTTAGCTTTATTTTCATTTTATCCAATTATTAGTTATTTTTATTAATTATTTATCTAATTTTAATTGGGTATTTAACAAATAGCCAATTCCATTTTTCAATTCTAGCCTAATAGAATCAGATCCCAACCCAATTAAATAACCAAACCAGACCCAAGCCAAAACCAAAACATACCTGACCCAATCCCTGGTCCAATCTGGACCGTTGATCAATTCTAATCAACGGTCCAGACCCCCATACCATATTAAACCCTAATGACTTCCCCCCATCTCTCATTTACCCCCCCTTTCATTCTCTCTCAACCGGTCTCTCTATCTCTGGTTCTCTTTAGAACTTTCTCCTCTCCCCTCCCCTCCGATGGACCCTGTCCACCTCCTTCGGCCACCTCCCTCGCCGGAAACCATGGCCTCCCATCATCTCCTGGCATCTGCTTCACCCCACTCTGGTTTGACACTACCCTAAGGTCCTCAGGTGAACCTGGAGCGGTTCAACTCATACCCATGGTTCTTCATGCCATTTTTCGGCCACCTCAGGCCATTCAAGTAAGATCTATGACTTTTCCGGCTAAAATCGGTAACACTTTAAGGTTTTCTCATCTTCTCTGGGTTCTCTGAAACCCTAACTCTTAAGATTTTCCAATTTCTTTTAGATCTGTCTTAGATCTGGGCATATTATGAGCTTTTGTTGTTTTCCTCAAAGGTTTTTCCGATTTTTCTAAAGTAACTTCGATCTTCATCTTCGATCTAGGGTTCTTAAACACCTTTTTAAAAATGCTTCTTTCTTCTGATTTTTGTATTAATATGCGAGTCTCTATGTTTAAATTGTTTGTTTAAGCTTTCTCCTCTATTCGAGTTATTCTATTGAAAACCCTAATTTCATCTCTTAAACTTCTTAGATCTGTATAGATCTGAGAAGGATCGAACTTATTTTTGCATGTTTTTATGAAAAATCTCTGAATTTTTGAGTGGCTTGTCATCTTCCTAAACTAGGGTTTCTGAAAATCCTTTTCTTCGAAACACTTTCTGGTTTTAAGTGCTTAATCCCCTGTGTCTATATGTTTTGACTGATTTTGTTGAGTTCTTCCTTGACCCTAACTAGCCTATGTCAAAAACCCTATTTTTTAGAGTTCTTCGTTTGATTTTTGTGTATTAGCATGACTTACTGATTCTCATGTTTCTTTTTGAGTTCTTGTGATTTCTTGTGACTGCCTTGCCTTGATATGCTTCTATTGAGTTTCTCAGCCTAGACTTACACCAATTCTATGTGTTTGTGTTTGTCTTTATTGTTCGCATCAAGACTTGTATCTTTCTCACTGATTCAGTATCGTTTGATCTTCATGTTTTGCTACAGTTGTGTGCCAACTCTTGAATACACATGTCTTACTCTATTTATATGTTAAACATGCTGACTCTTTTCCATGACTTTCTCTTTGATTGATTATAAATTCCTTATTACTTGGTGTGATTTGAACATTTTCCTATGGACCCCCTGACTCCTACCTTTCCACTTAATTTGATTAGTTGCTTGCCTTAGTTAATTTTCTCTTGCCTTGTCTGCATAGCTACTTGATTCTTACTGATTGTTTCCTTAGTTTGAAAACTTTCTGAACCTAGCCTTAATTACATGTTCTATACTGGTACCTTTTTGAAATCTTTCCTTATTTGTTATACTCCAGCTGTGTATGATTTCTTTCCTTACTTGTCACCTGCTCTTTGCCATTTACACTGATTCCCTTAATTAAAGGGAGATTCAAACCAATTTTTATATTGAGTTCTATAATTACTGAAGAATTGATTTTTGCCTTATTTTAACCAGTTTTCAAACTACTATATAAATGACTCTCTTCTACAGTCTTAACAGACGAACAAAAATATGTTCAACTCTCTCTCACACAACTAAAACTCTCTATTATCTCTTCTGTGCTACTTGCTACTATTCTAAGCTAGCCGGCTGCAAGCCAAGGCTAACTACTGCACCTCTCCTATTTCTGCTTTGTGTTTTGCTTTCTTCACTTCACTTGTATGTTGTAGTTCATATTTCAGTCCTCAAACCAACATGTTTCTATTACTGTTACAATTTCTTGTATTTCTGATATGCTTTTATTTACTATCTTTGTTGTTCAGCATGTAATTATGATCCTTAATTCCCTCTACATGTTAAGATATGCTTTACTTGTCAATGACCAGCATGTTTCTGTATACTTAGTACATATTTCTTATGGGAATCCCTATGATTGGTACATGGTCTTAGTTGTTTGATGTTAATATAATCCAATACCCTATTGTCCCCATGATCCTCTGAACCTGTAGGAGTTTCTGATTGTGTGCTTGTATATGTTCCTGCCTGCTACATGTTTTCCCTCACATGCTCCATATTGGTCCCTCCAATCAATTCCCTTGCTTGTGTTTGCTGGACTATTCTTGGTTCTTGGCATGATACTGACTTTGTTTTGGTTCTGAGATTGGTATGCATGCTCCTTCAAATTGTTTTCATCAGTTAAACTTCGTCATAAAACTATTCCAATTAAGTCTCTATTTTCAAAACTGTTTCTCACTTACCCTTTCTCAAAATTGTTTTCTTTCTTAAATCTTTTCAACACTATGACAAGCACTCTCACTCTACTCTTACACTACTAAGTTCTGCTCCTTTTGTGTGAGCCTTGCCTTGGGACCCTTGAGATCCCTCTGAACTTGGACACATGAAAGTTGGCCTTTCCACACTACACTTACTCTATCTTGGCTATGAAATATGGGTGTGATCACTGCCCGAGATCCCTTGAGGTCCTTAGGGAACTCTGACACACCCGGATATGAGAAAGGTTATGAAACAATATTGGCACTTGAGGTGATTTATTACATAACTCAGAGAGGAAGTCCTAGTCAGGTGTTGGAAATCTGGGCCTGTTTTCAGGCTCTCTATAGTGTAACTTTTATTTTTCTTATGTAATTCATTTCAGTATAGGTCTGTAGTAATCTGTTGTAAACAAGGATTGGGGCTGGCTAGTGAAAAAGGGAAGGTTTGTTATGTATGCTATCAACATCAATGGGTAAAAACCATATCTTAGGTTAACTTTTCCTATATGTGCATTAGAATCCATGTGTAAGATCAACATATTCAAATCATGTCATGCATTAGATGCCATGTTCTTAGGTTTACTATTTTAGCATCTCATTTGACATCATCTCACCACTTAGAAATCCTGATTTTGGCTAAATAACAGCATTAACTTAAAACTGTTGCTCCTGCACATCTTAAAATCATGTTGTAACTCTTTGGGCATTTCGAGATCATGCTTTAGGAATTCTGCAATCATTCACCATTTTCATATGTGCACATTAGATACCTTGTTTTAGGATCTCGTTCACACTCGCTCAGTTACACCTAGTTAAATTACTGATGCATGAAAAAAGACATAAAACAACCTCATGTTTGATTATCATGTTTAAGTGAAACTAGTCACAATCTCTGCATGTCTTTGCAACATTTATAACAACATGCATTAGGTAAAATAACTTCCAGACAATTTCAATGGTTCTGGTAATTGCTGTATATTATTTTACGCCTAGGCAAGCCTTAGTTAATAAACTTAAATAAAACTAGAACCGTCTTTGTTTAACTGTTAGCATGTTAAAATCAGTAGGCAAGCCCGATTAGGACTTCCTATTTGAGTTATGTTATAAATATGACTCTGTTGTTATCACTAGATACCATGCTTAGAATCTGAATTCAGACCTTAATTGTGTATGAGTCATGCTGTTTATGTGTACTGTGTGTGGAGGTATATCTTAGACTTTCATTTGTCTTCCATGCTCCCCTTAATTGAAGTAACCTTAGTACCTTGTTTATTATATGTCACCTTCATATTTTGCCTTTAAACCTGAGGGTCTGCCTAGAACCCCCTTCTTATAGGATAGAAGTCCTAAATTCCTCTATGACTGATAGGAAGGGGCGGGTAACAACATGAAATAGGGGTCGATACCAACCCTCGCTTTAATTACCTTCACGGGTCAGGAAAGGGTAGTTATGGACATGATGGCTGGTGCATTAATACCACGTGTAGCCCCTCTTTGAGGAGTGTCATACCGGGTATTGCATTGATGTGATCCATATTATAAACAAACCTGGACACCCCCTTTTACATTCCCGAATATGCTTAGATTGTAATTCTTTTCAAAGTCTTGCTTTCCATTAATTTCTTTCCAAATATCTGTGTACTTAAACCTATATCCCCTACTATTTTAGCAATACTTTTTATTTGCTAATTGTACAAATTTACAAAAAACTGTCCGGCTGGGAACCACACTAGTGGATCTTGAGGGGTACCTAACACCTTCCCCTTAGGATAAATTCAAGCCCTTACCCTGTCTCTGGTTATCAATCGTAGCTAGAAATGAACCCTATAGGTGCCCTAACATACCTTAAATCGTTAGGTGGCGACTTTTCAAAAATGCAAACCCTCTTTCCAAAAAGGAAAGAGTTGTCCCAACTAAAAATGTCATAAATCCGATTTCGTGAGAAAAAGAGGGCGCGATAAATACTTTCCCGAAGGAGAACACAATATAATAAGAGCAATTGGAAAACATTTTGAGTGTATCTCTCTCTCTCTATATATATATATATATATAACATCTTTCGACACAAAGCTTATGTTAATAGTCGAATTTATTAGGAATGACTAGGAACATGGGAAATAAGGACTTCAACCAATCATACTTAAAACTTATGAGAACATTATTGAATTCGACTCTATAAGAGAAGTTTAGTCAATACCTCGCTTGAGCTTTACTTAGGTTACTACAACGTCCAAATACTCCTAGCAATTTCAATTTATAGGAAGATGATAAAAATTGAATCATAATTAGAAGGATTCTCATGATATAAGTGTCACGCCCCAATCTTGGGAGGCGTGGCTGGCACCCGATGCCGTACTGGCCCGAGCGAACCACTCTTTTATTCATGATCATTCGACAAAAAACTAGAACATAAAAAGGTTGAGTTAGCCGGATTCATTCATTTTGTGTAACTATCATGTCCACAACTCATAATGTATAACTATAAGTGAGCAACACTGTATCACTGAACCATTTTGCTTAAAACATGAATACATATGGGCCGTCAAGGCCTCTGACCTACTATACTAAATGAACCTCTGTCTACAAAGCTTCTAAGAATATTTGACATCATATGGGACAGGGTACCAGCCTACCCATAAGTTTGTAGCAAAACTCTGACACGATAACTCATAGACTCGGCTGCACTCCGAATGAGGTGGAGTCTTACCGATCATTCGCTGAATGCCAATCTCGTCTATTGTGAGGGCTCATCAAACTGATTGTCTATACCTGCAGGCATGAATGCAGCATCCCCAGGAAAAAGGGATGTCATTACAAATAATGTACCGAGTATGTAAGACACATAAATAAGTACATAAAAGACATGGAAGAAATATAGAGTAAATGACTCAACCTGTAAGTCTAGATAACATTGTAAATCATGAATACTTATAGTGTCATGCGTACGCGTATGAATGTCATGTCGTGCATACGTACATGTGTCATAACATCATCACGCGTCTGAGGGCATTCCATCATATCATCTCAGCCACTGTGGGCAAATCATCAACATATACCAGCTGATCAGGTGGTGGTGCGTATATAACGCCATAACCTTACATACACACACACACACACACACACACACACACATATATATATATATATGTGTGTGTGTGTGTGTGCGCGCGCGCGTATATAGCGCCATAACATCATCACGCCTCTGAGGGCATCCCGTCATATCATATCGGCTATTGTGGGAAAATCACCAACTTATACCAACTGATCCGGTGGTGATGCGTATATAATGCTGTAATCCTTTTCCCGTATCCCATATACATATATACGCGTATATAACGCCGTCTGTGTCATGGGTAAATGCACATGTATAAATGAATGAAATGCATGAAAATATGTGATAATCTCAATAGTCCTTTCGGATAAACTTTATCAAATACGTATTATTTTGAGACCCATGAACATAAGATATATTAATAATTCACATGAGGAAACAAGAATATAGACACCCCTAGTATTTCTATTAATAGAGTTATTTATGAAAGTTGCGTATTTTGCTCGTTTCATTTGTATTACTTGGATCATGCCAAAAAGAAAGAAGGCATATCCTTAACACACCTGAGCCTACCCGGTTAATTGCACTTTCCATATTGGCTAAACAACAGAAATTTCCCTACTGCCGAGTTCAATCCCCTGTTGAATTTTTACACCCCATAGCAGAAATACATATCCCTTGATAACGACAGAGTTAAACTTTATCATATACTTCTGTATAAGCGTGGAACTTGCAGAAATCGGAAGCTTGTTTTTAAGTTTTCAACCTTGCATCTATTAAACTAAAACAATTGATGTTCCGATTTCTCTACTTGCTTTCAGATGGACCCACTAATATAATAAAAATACAAAAAATAATCTAGCAACATAGTTTCACGAATATTCAGTTGCAATTGTAGTAGTAAATTAAGAGGGAAAATATTTAAGTTTGATAGCCCAAAGAAAAAGATCAGAAAGATCAAATGACATGCATGTAAAAAAAAAATCCAGCAATCAATTATTCAAAATAATAAAAATGCTTACCTATAAGTACTCAAGAGCGAGCAAAGAAGGGAATTTGGAGGAAGATAGGACAAACTTGTAACCGAAGGAAACGAAAGGAGCAATGGCTGTTTAGGAGAAGAAATTTGGACTAAGAAAGATATATTAAATTAAATTGGACTAAGGTAACAAGTATCTTAATCTTCATTCATATACACTGATGATTCTTCTCAAATATTAATGAGATGAAAAATCTCCATACAAAAGTGAAAATCGAGATCTAAGAAAGCTTCCTATAAATTCTGAAGATGCTGGCATTAAAATGCTAATATAGAAAATAAAATCACCAAAAATTAGTGCAAACCTAAAACTTAAAAATAAAACGCTAATAAGCTGCAAGTTTCCATCAAAATCGTGAAATTTCAATTTCAAACACATACGAAACTAACATAGAAAATCTATCTAGAGAAACCCTATGAAGAAACTTGGAGAACGCAATTCAAATCTAGGAGAAAGATGTAGAGAGCAAAACCTGGAAGAAGTAAAAGGGGCTTACACAAGCATTAAGAGTCATCACATAGAATGAGAGGGGGCTGCCACGTGGGGTGGAGAAATTTAATCTTATCCCCTAACTTATTAATTAACTAAATAATGATTCGTTATCCGATAATTAACTAATTACTCACGTAAATCAAAATTATCTCAAATTACTTAAAATATAATTTTCTTTTTAATACACTTTATATATCATACTATAATATACTTTACTATCATAGTCATGTATCAAATTTTGTTCTTCTTTCCCTATATTATTTTAAATCATTTATAATTCTACTTATTTTTAACATATTTTATACCTCTTATTATCATGGTCATGAGGTACCATATAAAATAAATACATACATTATTATTTTATTAAAATATTCATATAAAAATATATATATATTCTAAACTTATACTTTTCCTAATCTCATATAAAAAATAAAAATTCTGGTACGCTAGATTCTTGAAATGATATAATGATAACCTTCTTTCCACCGAACGATCCGTAAGACGATAAAATAGACATCCTCAAAAGACACTCACTCACTTTATCTATAGAAGTAGTCACTCACTCTGTGCTAATTGTTTTTTTATTTTCTTTATTATCTTTCACTTTACCTCTTTGTGTAGGAAAACTCAGAAAAAGAGAACTATGATATAATTCCCCACACTACCATAGAATCATTTTTGTTTATACATATTTTACAGACTGGGGTAACAGAAGCATGGTTGTATTTATTGGTCAAGTGGCGGTCCAACTAGTAAAAGTTGTAGACTTTGTATAGTTGTGAGTATCAATATACGTCAAATAAATTTGGAACATGGTGATAGTTCACGAGTGTTTAATTTGGGAGTTACCAAAGGTGGATAGTAGGTGAGACGAGGAAGTTTTATTATCCAACCAACTTTTCTCATATCTATATATAAATATAAAATTGGGCAATAGGCTAGCTTATATAGCGCTCTCTTATGTCAGCTTTTCTATTTATCTTTTTTCTTAGAATTTTGTCTTTTTCTTTTTATGCAACTTTTGAAAAACGGGGCTCTATTAGAAAATTCAATAGTTACAGCTTTTAGAAATGTTGCTACATTAACTATTACAGTGAATTTAATATTAATTAATCCCATGATTTGTTGTTACTTCTCAAACCTTTCATATTCCTTAACTTGTGTCACGACCCAAAATTCACCAAGGGTCGTGATGGCGCCTAACACCGTTGTCAGGCAAGCCAACGCGAAAGTATTAGTAAATTCTTATTTTACTTACCCAAATCGGTTACAACATTTGTTAATTTGCAATTAAAATAGGCGATGATAAGAAATAGTTAATAATCATTATACAACCCAAAAGAACCGTCTACTAATATGTGTGCCAAGACCTGGTGTCACAAGTGGGCAACTAGTAGAATGTACAAAAGAATAATACTATCCTACTGTCCGGGATAGAATAGACAGCAAAAGTAAAGAAAGACCCCACATCAAGCTGTTGAACGACACAGGAAGGGGCAACTCACCGTGGAAGTCTCGGTCTATGAATCAGGGGCGCGCACCAGTCTGATAGCCAGATATACCTTCCTCTGATCCTGTACAATTAAGTAGAGAAGTGTAGTATGAGTACATAAACAATATGTACCCCGTAAGTATCTCGTCTAATCTCTAAGAAATAGAGACGAGAGGTCGACTTGATACTTACTAAGGTCAAATAATACAATGAAGTGTTACACTAAGCATGGATGTCACAAATAATCAACAATTTGTAGCAAAAGGTAATATGTCATGTTCTTAACAATTTACAATTAGCCATTTACATTTCAAATATTTAGCCGGTTAAGTCATGGATAAGATTTCATATAGATATCATGCACACACTATGCCAAGATCGACGACCCGATCCAATAGAAAATAAATTGTGCACTGCCAGAGGATCGAATGACGTGAACCATAGATGCATTTATTTCTACCGAAGCATTCGGCCCGATCCACAAATATCAATTAATATCAAGAAAACACATGAATACGCATTTAATTCCAAGTAAATTCATACAAGTGTCCAACAAGTGTATACATTCGCTTATATTCCTTTTCCAAGTTTCTAGCATGCCCTAAGTGATCACATTAGCAAGAAAATATAGAGACATTCACAAATATAACATGATACGGGTCCTAGACTACATGGACAACTAACATAATAGTAGCTACGCACGGACTGTCGTCACCTAGTGCGTACGTAGCCCCCGCATTTAGTAGCAAATTACTCAATTATTACACCTATGGGGACAATTCCCTCTTACAAGTTAGAAAGGAGACTCACCTCGCTCCAAAGTGCATTTCCAATACCACGAACGAGCCTAGACCCTCAATTCGAAGCCGAACAATCCAAAACTAGTTAAATGAGGTAGGAACTAGTGAATATAAGCTCACAAAATCGAATTCTAGCTATTTAAGCCATTTCCCAACCATTAATACAAGTTTCCTAAAATCCGACACCGAGCCCACGTGCCCGGATTCCGAAATTTTCCTAAGAAAGTTGTTCTCTATAACCTAAGGATCAATAATATATGATTTCTAATCCATTTTGTAACTAATTTCGTAGTAGAATCTAAGTTTTATTAAAACCCTAGGTCTAGTTCTAACCTCTTGATTTCTCCAAATCTTTAGGCGTTAATCTACCCAAAAGTCGAGTGTTAAACATAGAAATAAGGAGGATGGACTTACCTCACGATGCTATGTGGAAATCCCTTCTCAAGAGCTCCAAAATCGCTCAATACCCCGAGTGTCAAATGGTCAAAATATGGCTAGAGCTCGACTTAAATGAAGCTCACTGCTTCAGCAGTTTCCGCATCTGCGGTTAGGGGACCGCATCTGTGAGAGGAGACCGCATCTGCCGAATTGGCTAAAAGGGATGGGACTGCTTCTGCGGTCTTGAAGCTGAATCTGCGAGTCTACGACCGCTTATGCGGTCTCGCACCTACGGTCGCCCAGCCGCATGTGTGGTTATGACAGAAGCAGATGCTTAAGCACTTCTCCAAATTCTCAACTTCACTCGAGCTTGCTCTGTTTGACACTCGGGGCTCTCGGGCCCCACCCGAACATACCGATAAGTCTAAAATCACCAGACGGACCTACTCGAAGCTTCAGAACGCCCGAAATAATGCTAAATCTAAAAGTCACCCCATAAAATCAAATGAATCAAACTTATGAACTTCAAGTTCTTAATTTTCCTCCAACGAGCCGAAATGCCCTAAAACTACTTGGATTGACACCAAATTTGCGAGCAAGTCTTAAATGATATATCGGACATGTACCGGTCTCCGGAACCAACATACGAGCCCGATACCCAGGGAATCAATCATTAATTAGTTTCTTTATATCTTTGAAACTTCAAATTAACAATTTTTGATAAAAATTCATTACTCGGGCTAGGGACCTCGGAATTCGATTCTGAGCATACGCCCAGGTCCCATATTTTCCTACGAAGCCTCCGGGACCGTCAAATCATGAATCCGGGTCCGTTTGCTCAAAATGTTGACCAAAGTGAAACTTAGTCTTTTAAGAAAATCCTAAGGAATCAAATGGGCATATTTCAATCCAAACTCTTCCAAATCCCGAACCCACCATCCCCGCAAGTCATAAATTAGTTAAAGCAAGCGCGGGAAGTTTTATTTAAGGGAACGGGGTTCTAAAAGGCAAAACGACCAGTCAGGTCGTTACATTTTCTACCTCTTAAACAGACGTTCGTCCTCGAACGGACATAGAAAAGTACCTGAGCTGCTGAATAAATGTGGATATCTGCTCCGCATGTCCTCCTCAGACTCCCAAGTCTCCTCCTCGACTGGTTGGCCCCTCCACTGGACCCTCATCGCAGAAATCCTCTTGGACCTCAACTGGCAATCCTGTCTATCAATAATGGCAACTGGCTCCTCCTTATAAGCCAAACTCTCATCCAGCTAAATAGTACTGAAGTCTAACACATGGGACATGTCGGCATGATACTTCCGAAGCATTGATATATGAAAAACCGGATGAACTCCCGATAAGTTGAGGGTAAAGCAAGCTCGTAAGCAACCTCCCCAACTCGCCTCAACACCTCAAATGGTCCAATAAATCTTGGGCTCATCTTGACTTTCTTCCCAAATCTCATAACGCCCTTCATTAGCGAGACTTTCAAGAGGACCTTCTCGCCAACCATGAATAATACATCATGCGCCTTCTGATCAGCGTAGCTCTTCTGTCTGGACTGAGCTGTGCGAAGCCTTTCCTGAATCAACTTCACCTTGTCCAAGGCATCCTGTACCAAATCTGTACCGTATAACTTAGCCTGACCATGCTCAAACCACCCGATAGGAGAACGACAACGTTGAACATATAAAGCCTCGTATGGAGACATCTCTATGATGGGCTGATAGTTGTTGTTGTACGCAAACTCGGCCAAGGGAAAGAATTGATCATACTGCCCTTCAAAGTCACACATGCTCTGAGCATGTCCTCCAAAATCTAAATTGTCTGCTCCGACTGCCCGTCGGTCTGTGGATGAAATGTCATGCTAAGCTCCACGCGGGTCCCAAACTCACCCTGAATAGCTCTCCATAAATGTGAAGTGAACTGAGGGCCTCTATCTGATATGATGGAAACAGGCACACCGTGCAACCAGACTATCTCGCGAATGTAAATCTGAGCCAGTCTCTCCAAAGTATAAGTAGTCACCACCGGTATGAAGTGTGTTGACTTGGTCAATCTGTCGATAATGACCCACACTGAATCGAACTTCCGCAAAGTCCGCGGCAACCCAACTACAAAATTCATGGTAATACGCTACCACTTCTACTCTGGTATAGGCATCTGTTGAAGTAGGCCACCCGGCCTCTGGTGTTTATACTTGACCCGGTGGTAATTCAAACACCTAGCCACATACTCCATTAGTCCTTCTTCATCCTCCGCCACCAATAATGTTGTCTTAAGTCACGATACATCTTCGTAGCTACCGGATGAATGGAATACCGCGAACTGTGTGTCTCTTCTAGAATCCTCTCCTTCAGACCATCAACATTAGGATTATATAGATGACCCTGGAGTCACAAAACACCATCCTCGCCCATAGAAACCTCCTTGGCAGCTCCCTGAAGCACCATCTCTCTAAGAACTGCCAAATGTGGATCATCAAATTGCCGGTCCTTGATCTGCCTTAATAATGAAGACTGAGCAACAAAACATGCAAGGACTCGGCTGGGCTCTGAAATGTCCAGCCTCACAAGTTTGTTAGCCAAGGACTGAATGTCCAAAGCTAGTGGTCTCTTCTCTACTGGAATGAATGCCAAGCTACCCATACTCTCAGCCTTTCTGCTTAAGGCATCCGCGACCACATATGCCTTGCCCGAATGATAAAGAATGGTGATATCATAATCCTTTAGTAACTCAAGCCACCTGCGCTGCCTCAATTTAAGATCTCTCTATTTGAACAAATGATGTAATCTGCGATGATCCATATAACCTCACATGTCACCCCATACAGATAATGCCTCCATATCTTAAGAGCATGAACGATCGCGACCAATCTAGATCGTGCACAGGATAATTCTTCTCATGAACCTTCAGCTGGCATGAAGCATAGACAATAACTCGCCCCTCCTGCATCAATACACATCTCAATCCAACACGCGAAGCGTCGCAATATACCGTATACATCCCTAAACCGGAAGGCAACACAAGGACTGGTGCTATAGTCAAGGCTGTCTTGAGCTTCTGAAAGCTCGCCTCACAATCATCGGACCACTAGAAAGGAGAACCCTTCTGGGTCAATCTAGTCAGAGGTGATGCAATAGATGAAAGGCCCTGCACGAATCGTCTGTAGTAACCTGCTAACCCTAGGAAACTCCTAATCTCGGTCACCGAAGTAGGATGTGGCCAACTCTGAACTGCCTCAATCTTCTTGGGGTCCACCGTAATACCTTCTCCTAACACAATATGCCCCAAGAACTCCACCCACTCTAGCCAGAACTCACACTTGGAGAACTTAGCATATAGCTTCTGCTCTCCTAAGGTCTAAAGCACTACCCTCAAATGCTGCTCGTGCTCCCCTAGGCTACGGGAGTATATCAAGATGTCGTCAATGAAGACGATGACAAATGAATCAATGTAAGGCCTGAATACCCTGTTCATCAAGTCCATGAATGTTGCTGGGGCGTTAGTCAAGCCAAAAGACATCTCTAGGAACTCATAGTGGCCATATCTAGTCCGTAATGCAGTCTTCGGAACATCCGAGTCCTGAATCTTCAGCTGATGATACCCTGATCTCAAGTCAATCTTGGAGAACACCCTAGCACCCTGCAACTGTTCGAATAAATCACCGATACGAGGCAACAAATACTTGTTCTTCATGGTGACTTTGTTCAACTGGCGGTAATCAATGCACATCCGCATAGTTCCATCCTTCTTCTTCACAAATAACACTGGTGAACCCCAAGGCGATACACTGGGTCTAACAAACCCCTTTGCTAACAATTCCTCAAGCTGCTCCTTTAACTCCTTCGGAGCCATACGGTATGGTAGGATAGATACAGGCTGGGTGCCTGGAGCCAAATCAATGCAGAAATAAATATCACGATCCGGTGGCATGCCAGGAAGATCTAAAGGAAACACATCGGCAAACTCTCAAACTACTGAACTGAATCAATCGTCGGACACTCTGCGGTGGTGTCTCGAACATAAGCCAAATACGCCAAACACCCTTTCTCGACCATTTGCCGAGCCTTCAGGAAAGAGATAACCCGACTAGATGTATCAATTGTGGAACCCTTCCACTCCAACCTTGGCAACCCTGCATCGCTAAAGTAACAGTCTTGGTATGGCAATCTAGGACGATGTGATATGGGGATAACCAATCCATGCCCAGGATGATCTCAAAGTCGATCATACCAAGGAACAGAAGATCCACACTATTCTTAAAACCACAGAATGTGACCACAGGACTGGTAGATCCGATCCACAACCACAGAATCGCCCACAGGGGTGGACACATGAATAGGAATGCCCAAAGGCTCGGGAGAAATAACCAGGAAACGAGCAAACAGAGATGATACATATGAATAAGTAGACCATGGATCAAATAATACCGAAGCATCTCTACCACCGACGGAAATAATACTTATGATGACGGCATCTGAGGCCAATGCATCTGGCCTAGCCAGAAGGGCATAGAATCTGGCTGGAGAGCCGGCTGGCTGGCCTCCACTGGACTGAACAGTAGCTGGCTGACCTCTCCCTTCTTGGCCTCCACCTCTAGGACGGCCCCTACCCGTCTGCCCTCCACCTCTAGGTGGCGGGGCAGGCGGTTCTAAAATCATAGGCTGTTGACCCTGATGTACCACCTTGCCCCGAAGCCTGGGGTAGTACCTCATCATATGGCCAATATCTCCACACTCGAAATAACCCCGCGGTGTGACAACTTGCTATCCTGATGGCAAACCCTGATGGCCTATAGACCCACTAGAAGAAGCCTAAATAGCCGGTGGACGGTATGAACTCTCCGGCATTGCATTGAAATAAGAATCAGAAGATCCCTGAGGACCTGAATACCACAGAGGAACCTTGAATAGTTGGAGGGCGATAAAAGCTCTCTCGCATAGAGCTGAAATAAGGACGCACTGGAGCACCCCGAGCAGGTGGTAGTGCTGAATATGGGGGCCTGCTGGGCTGACCCCTCCCAAACTGACCTCTACCCCTAGCTGGGGCACCTCTTAACTCTCATGAGAATCTAGCCCTCTTATCCTACTGCATCTGCTCTCTTCCCCTTTGGCGATATCCCTTAATCCTATGAGCAATCTCTACCACTAGCTGATACTCTGTACCCATCTCCACCTCTCGAGCCATGCCAGATCGAATACCGGGGTGCAACCCCACAACAAATCTCCACACTCTCTCTGTATCTGTGGAAAGTATCATGAGTACATGGCGAGAAAACTCAGAAAACCTCGCCTCATAATTGGTCACGTACATCTGACCCTGCTTAAGATGCTCAAACTGATGTCGTAGCTCTTCCCTCTCAGAGGGTGGAATGTACCTAAAGAATAATTGTGCGAACTGACCCTAAGTGATGGGAGGAGAACATGCTGGCCTGCCTAGAATATAGGACTGTCACCATCTAGGGGCCCTGCCTTCAAGCTGAAAAGTAGTGAAGTGAACGCCATGCGACTCCAATATCCTCATGTTGTGCAGTCTGTCCCTGCACCTATCTATGAAATCCTGGGCATCCTCATGACGCTCGCCCCCGAAGACCGGAGGGTGAAGCCTAGTCCATCTATCCAATAACTTCTATGGATCTCCATCCGCAGCTGGTCTGGGTTGGGGTGCCACTATAGCAACTGGCGGAGCCCCATCTGCGGGTAGTGCAATCGGAGTTTGATGCACTGCAGCTGCATGTCCAAGAGCCTGAGCAGTAGGTGTCTGTGCTCCCCCTCATGCCTGTGATGTAGCTAGATCTGCTGGAAATAAACCAGCTTGAGTCATAGAATCCATGAACCGCAGTATACGGCCCATGACCTTCTGGAAACTCGGTGCTGTCATAAAGTCCGCTGAGGTAAGCTCAGTTGCGGGCACCTTGCTCTACTCCTCGATGATAGGATCTCCCACGGGATATGCTGGTGGTACCATAGGGATAACTCTAGGACTCCCTCGTCCCCTACCTCAGGTCGGTGCCCTCCCCCGACCTCAGCCTCGGCCTCTAGCAACGGAGGGAACAACTCCTCCCGGGTCTGGAACATCAGCCGTGCATGTCCTCACCATCTGTGAGAGAACAGAACAGGTAAATTTAGTATACCAATCACTGCACGATAGGAAATAAATAAAGAGTAGTTTTTCCTAATACCCTATAGCCTCTTGAAGATAAATACAGACGTCTCCATACCGATCCGCAAGACTCTAATAGGTTTGCTCATGACTTGTGAGACCTACGCAAACCTAGTGCTCAGATACCATGTTGTTATGACCCTAAATCCACCAAGGGTCGTGATGGTGCCCAACACTGTTGTCAAGCAAGCCAACGGGGATGTATTAGTAAATTATTATTTTACTTACCCAAATCGGTTACAACATTTCTTAATTTGCAATTAAAATAGGTGATGATAAGCAATAGTTAATAATCATTATACAACCCCAAAGAAGTGTCTACTAATGTGTGTGCCAAGACCTGGTGTCACAAGTAGTGACAACTAGTGGAATGTACAAAAGAATAATACTATCGTACTATCCCGGATAGAATTGACAACAAAAGTAAAGAAAGACCCCATCAAGCTACTGAACGACGCAGGAAGGGGGAAACTCACCGTGGAAGTCTCGGTCTATGAATCAGGGGCGCGCACCAGTCTGATAGCCAGATATACCTGCCTCAGATCTTGTACAATTAAGTACAGAAGTGTAGTAAGAGTACATAAACAATATGTACCCCGTAAGTATCCCGTCTAATCTCGAAAAAGTAGAGACGAGAGGTCGACTTTATACTTGCTAAGGTCAAATAATACAATGAAGTATTACACTAAGCAGGGAAGTCACAAATAATAAACAGTTTATAGCAAAAGGTAATATGTCATGTTCGTAAAAATTTATAATTAGCCATTTACATTTCAAATATTTAGCTGGTCAAGTCATGGATAAGATTTCACATAGATATCATGTGCACACTATGCCGAGGTCGACGGCCCGATCCAATAGAAATAAACTGTGCATCGCCAGAGGGTTGAATGATGCGAACCATAGATGCATCTATTTCTACCTAGGCATTCGGCCCGATCCACAAATATCAATTAATATCAAGAAAATACATAAATGCGCATTTAATTCCAAGTAAATTCATACAAGTGTCCAAGAAGTGTATACATTCGCTTATATTCCTTTTCCAAGTCTCTAGCACGCCCTAAGTGATCACATTAGCAAGAAAATATAGAGACATTCACAAATATAACATGATACGGGTCCTAGACTACTCAGACAATTAACATAATAGTAGCTACGCATGGACTCTTGTAACCTAGTGCATACGTAGCCCCCACATTTAGCAGCAAATTACTCAATTATTACACCTATGGGGACAATTCCCTCTTACAAGGTTAGAAAGGAGACTCACCTCGCTCTAAAGTGCACTTCCAATACCACGAACGAGACCAAACCCTCAATTCGGAGCCAAACGATTCAAAACTAGTTAAATAGGGTAGAAACTAGTCAATATAAGCTCACAGGATCGAATTCTAGCTATTTAAGCCATTTCAACTATTAATACAAGTTTCCTAAAATCTGACCCCGGGCCCACATGCCCGGATTCCGAAATTTTCTGAAGAAAGTTGTTCTCTATAACCTAAGGATCAATAATATATGATTTCTAATCCATTTCATAACCAATTTCTTGGTAGAATCTATATTTTATTAAAACCCTAGGTCTATCTCTAACCCCTTGATTTCTCCAAATCTTTAGGTGTTAATATACCCAAAACTCAAGTGTTAAACTTAGAAATAAGGGGGATGGACTTACCTCATGATACTATATGGAAATCCCTGCTCAAGAGCTCCAAAATCGCTCAATACCTGAGTGTCAAATGGTCAAAAATGGCTGGAGCTCGACTTAAATGAAGCTCACTGCTTCAGCAGTTTTGGCATCTGCGGTTAGGGGACTGCATCTGCGGTCCCGCATCTGTGAGAGGAGACCGCATCTGCGAAATTGGATAAAAGGGCTGGGACCGCTTCTACGGCTAAGGAGTCACTTCTGCAGTTTGGCCTGGCCAACTCTGGGCCACATCTGCGAGGGTACGATCGTTTCTGCGGTCTCGCACCTGCAGTTGCCCAACCGCATATGCAGTTATGACAGAAGCAGATGCTTCAACACTTCTCCAAATTCTCAACTTCACTCGAGCCTCGTCCATTTGACGCTCGGGGCTCCCGGACCCCGCCCGAACATACCGACAAGTCTGAAATCACGAGGCAGACCTTCTCAAACCTTCGGAACGCCTGAAACAACGCTAAATCTTAGAGTCACCCCCTAAAACTAAATGAATCAAACTTATGAACTTCAAGTTCTTAATTTTCCTCCAACAAGAAGAAACGCCCTAAAACTACTCGGATTGACACCAAATTTTGCGGGCAAGTCTTAAATTATATATCGGACCTATACCGGCCTCCAAAACCAACATACGAGCCCGATACCCATGGAATCAATCATTAATTAGTTTCTTTAAATCTTTAAAACTTCAGATTAACAATTTCTGATAAAAAACTATTACTCGGGCTAGGGACCTCGGAATTTGATTCTGGGCATACATCCAGGTCCCATATTTTCCTACAGACTCTTGGGGACCGTCAAATCACGAATCCGGGTCCGTTTGCTCAAAATGTTGACCAATGTCAAAATTAGCCTTTTAAGAAAATCCTAAGGAATCAAATGGGTATATTTCACTCCAAACTCTTCCAAATCCTGAACCCACCATCCTCGCAAGTCATAAATTAGTTAAAGCAAGCACGAGAAGTTTTATTTAAGGGAACAGAGTTCTAAAAGGCAAAACGACAAGTCGGGTTGTTACAACTTGTATGTGTGTGTGGCACCAATAGAGATATGCAACAATCCATGCAAGATGTGAAGTAATCAAATCAAATATTCTATACTTATATAGTCGAAAACATAGCTGCGGCCGATGGCTTTTCTGAAAATGTTTCTTCTCTCACCACTAGCCCTCTTCTGTTCAAGGTACTTTCTCCGGGTTAGAGTTTGGTTTAAACGGATCCTCCCTAAATGAATAAACAAGATAACTTTGTTTGCTCCGGAGGAAAGAGAAAATTTATCAAAAAGGTAGGTAACTGAAAGAAAAAAAATTAGGCAGGCGAACGGGGCTCCCAGGCCGGGACGTCTGGCAGAATGCTTGGCCTCCTGCGCTGGAAGCGCTTTCGGGTCCTTTCCTAGATTCGTATATTGGCTTTGTTGTAGTTGTTGTTGCAGCAAAATCTAAACTAACCAACCAAATTTTTACTTTTTAGTCGATTTGGTCTCCCCTTCCTGGTGCTATCTGTGATAAATTTAAAGGAGGAGTTTTAGGATTAATAGAATGGTAAGAACAATAATTAAAAGAAAAAGATAGAATTATTAGATTTTGCAAAATATTTTGTAGCACAGAGAAAAGTTTACTGATTTTAGATAGAAATTAGGATGAAGAATGAAGAGAAATATAAAAAGGGAAAAGAAAAAGAGAAATAAGAAAAAATATAAATAAAATGGCTGGAGATGGCAACTATGCAAAAGTTATGAGGAAGGTGAGTGATGACCGATGATCTCGAAGAGAATACGCGATTCTATCATTCACGAGTGGCCCTTATTAGTATTGATGTGCATTCCATCAATTTATTATTTCTTTCCTATGTTTGAGCCTTCCATTTTTTCTTTTTATTCTTTTATTCTAAATTATTAACAATTTTTTTGAAAAGATGAAAGTTGCCAAAAAGGAAGGTTGAGACGCCCGCATGCATATACTACATCCTAAAACTCCAACTGTAGAATACAGGTGACAATTAACTTCATGTGAAATCAATTGCAAATTTCCTAGGACTTACTATGAAATATTAATAACATTATCAAATTATATTTTTAAAACTTTGTACAAAAATGCTCCACTCAAAATACCATATATAAAAGGTGTCAAGGTTGTTAAACTTACGGGGTGTAACAATAAGTCTCTTGGGAATTTCGTCAAACACCTATTATGCGAAATCAAATACAAGGTTGTACAATGGTAATCCCTTCATCCCTCGTCCAATTTCAATAAGAATCTACCCGAAATAGGTTATCAACCCCACATACTACCTCCTATTGGAACATGCATGGCATATATCCAACTCTACAACTTACTTAAACCCATAACAATTGCATGAAGGTTTTAGGACAAAGTCTTACCCGGATAAGTGATGACCTAGTGAGTTATTCCCTTGAATCTTCAAGATTGGGGCAAGGATTGATGATCAAAGTACTTGGGGATTCCTCATCTCTCTCTAAAGCACTCCCTTCTCTCTAAAATAGTCGTTTAAACCAGCCAAAATAACCCCAAAGTCGTTCTATAAGAAATGTGATCGGATTATAAAAATAGAAAATGGACCCTCAAAAATCAATTCTGCGGTCGCAGAGTGGACCATATAACAGGTATGTGGTCCGCGAAGTGAACCGCAAAAATGGTCCCAAAAAATGGGTTGTTCGGGTTAGGTCTGCAGCCGGTCTACGGTCCGCAGACCAGTTACGTAGTCGTCTAATGTGCCTCAAAATCTCTTTCTGGAATTTTCTCATGCCGAATATGCCATGGATGTGCGACTCGCAAAACAATTCTGCGGTCATATAATTGACCGCAAAACTACCTCAAAAATATGCTTTGTTCCTATTGCACTATGCGACGAATTTGCGGTCTGCGGAGTAGTTATTGACCGCAAATTGGAGCACAGAAATGCCATGTTATACTAAAATCATTCTATCAACTCCCCATTGCATTGCACAACCCAAAAATTCCGTACCGCAGAGAGCTTTACAACCTTCAAACATGTTAGCCTACCTCGGCACCACGAAACTCCGGGTTCTTGGTAAAATTATATGGGGCCTTACACGAAAACACGAATCGCACCCCAATTCAAGCCTAATGAACTTATGAACTTCGAACTTCTACAACTATTGCCGAATCATACCAAACCAATTCCAAATGACCTCAAATTTTGCAAACATGTTATAAATGACACACTGCATCCATTCTAACCTTTGGAACCAAAATGTGATCTCGATATTGATAAAGTCAACATTCAGTCAAACCTCTCAACCTTCCCAACAATCAACTTTTCAACTTTCGCCAAAAACGTACCAAACCAACCTCCGGACTTTAAAACTGACATTTGAACATACGCCTAAATTCAAAATAACGATACAAAGCTATCAGAATTCTCAAAACTCCATTCCGGAGTTGTCTACACAAAGTCAAACTCCAGTTTTCAACTTAAGCTTCCAACCTTGGAACTAAGTGTTCCAATTCACTCTGAAATATCTCGGGAACCAAACTAACAACTCTAGCAAGTTACGTTACTACAAGTGAATATAGGATAAGCAATAAATAGGGGGACGTGACTATAATACACAAGATGACCTTCTGCGTCGTCAGAGTTTGCATATGTTCCTGGACAATCAATGTATCAATATTATCCAATAACAAAAGTTAGTCATTCAGTGTTATACATATATAAAATGGCAAATAACAATGAATATTATTCAAGATAAAGGAAGGAAAGAAGCTGGCCTCCTTGACAGTTGGGCTGGAAGTTGGCCAGGCCCAGCAGGATTTAAATCAAGGCAGCAGACTCCAATACGCGGAAAAGTTAGCAATGTGGGTGCGGAATTTGGCTGAGTCCCAATAGAACTCAGCAGGCCCAATTCTAAACATGCATACAAAAGATTAAGAGGATAATTAGTGCATATCAAATATGGAATTAAATAGGACAAGGATTATGATAAATAATGATAGTAAAGAGCTAAAAAAATGTATTGAAGCCGAATTCATTTTTATGAATGCAATGAGGATTAATAAAATTTAGTGACTAAAGGCTTAGAGTAAATCTTTGTTTATGGATAAAATCCCCGTGTGGACCCCTGACACTTCAGCGTTCATAGGGTGTCATGGACCCCGAGTAGTGCTTGTGTCAGGGAGGAACCTTATCCATAAACTAGGTTTCACACTCAAATACCATCGGTCAGGCACTTATATTCTTCCTCAAAGGCTTAAACATAAATAATAGAGTTTACTCAATAATTTCACATAGCTAGGATACAAGCAGAAAGTGTAAAGAGTCAGGGTAAACCTTTCAAAGGTTCAAGCACATAGAAATCTAACAACTTTAAGAAAACAAGTTGTAGTTTCTCAGAACACATAGAACAACCTAGGGCATAATATTGACTAAAAAAATTCACATCGGATTATAGGATATAAGGATAAGATACTACAGCATGCATGGAGTCATTGTAGGGATATAATCAAACAAGGTCATAGGGAACAAGTAGTTAATCACACCGAAGGACAATTCACATATATTCCTAAAAGATTTAGCATAGTTAAGATCATGCATACATCTCATCAAGATCTTATCATTTTAACAGTTAGGCCAATAATGTTCATTTAGATTTCCTAAAGGGCATGCCAACAAATCAGGGCAACAGGGACATCAACCAGGAAAGAGTTAATTTCGGTCTTAGTTTAATTCTAATGGACTGAATATTACAACAAATAGGTCATCAATCTTTCTAGCTATCAGACTTAAATAACTTCAGGTTAAGTAATCTATAGGTAATGACACTAACATGTATAAGACAATAGGTGATGATGTTCACTTTAACTTGATAAGGCAAACATGTCACAATGGACTACCATTTGGACATGTAGACATGTTTACTAGCATGGTATGTCAGAAAAACTCAATACTAGATTTTTATACAAGTTATCATGACAGACATATAGGAATCAGTTATGTTCAGTTTTGAAAACATACTTCCTATCACACTAGCACGGTGTTACATGGTTTCTTTAGTTTCAAATCATCACAAGAAACAGACAGAAATCACTCTGTCATAGTGATATCGACATACTTTCAACCATAGTCAAACAAGTTAACATAAGGGTAGGAACTAGATCAAAACAGCAGAACATCACATTGTATACGGTGAAATCAGGAGAACCAATTTCTCGTTAATAAGGCATTTCGGGAGGTCACCTCGGAGGCTCGAGATCACGGACCGAGTACCCTGCCCCTCGAGATCTATCGACACCCGGCCTGGGGATAATGCTTGCCGAGACCCCAATGGGCATGGGGAGTTCCCGAAGAATGCAGCCAGGGCCAGTTAAGTCTATCAGGCTAGCCTAAAGCTGGTCTGCGCCCACATCATGAAGCTAGTCAGCTGTCCCATCCCGCTTTCTTTATCTTGTACTGTGTAGGGATTTCCCCTCCTATATAAGAGGGATCCTTGGCACTTTGTAAACTCGGTTGCTCCAACTATTCTACACGAAATAAAAACTCTCTCTCTCTTTTTTCTCTCTAACTTACTCTCTTGATATTATTGCTCATATTTATTGCCTTCATACTTGTTCTTCATTTGTTACTCGTTATTGGCCATAAAGAGCCTCCCTTAATTATATCCTAACTGTTAGCCCCTTTCCAGTTATCCCCGATAACTCGAGCCCGCGCTCAGGTATCGACCTCGAGGCCCCTGATCGGTCAATCCGAGGCCTGAATAGCTAACCCCCCGGTTTGATTATAACTCCATTTTAGTTCGCATTTCCTCTTTTATCTTCATATATCTAGCATCAACTGCGTGACAACTAGCATAAAAATATATCACGTATTTTTAGAGTCGCATCAATAAATTTAATTGTTATTATCATTTTCACAGTAAATAGTTTGGAGCCCACCGTAGGGCTAAAAATAATAGTGATTATTTTCTTGCTAGTTTCGTTACACAAAGCAGGTTATCTTTCACACTTTTTCTTGTCCAAGATCTTCGATTTCATGTCAAAATGTCTTGCTCAGTGAACAGAGTTGAGAACGACAACCTTGAAAACCACGGAGAAAATGGTGTGGCTGTTCCAATTATTAGCGCACCACTACAGAACCCCGATAATGCATCTGGACTGATTCCAGCGGACGCGGGTTCGCAAGATGCATAGCAGGTCAACGAAACCTCACACACCGATGGGAGCGTACAATATGGCGACCAATAGGAAGCCCATAAAACCCTAGCTCGGGAAGAACAGGAAGTTAGCCTTCATGTTATTTTTTGAAATGTTGCAGGCACAACAGTTAGCTATCGCTCAGTTGCAAAGCCACCCGAAGACTCCCAGCACGGTAGCACCGGGTACAGCTCCCCTAGTCAAGCAGGTACCTAAGAGATCAAGCAATAACAGATCGATAGCGGACCCTTCCATCGTAAAAATGCTCGAAGACATCACCAAAAGGATTGAATCACAGCGAGAAAATGATAGTAGCCACCGATAAGAATGTCAAGACCTTCAACTCCAGGGTGGACCAAATTTCGTGCGCACCCCTAGTCTTGAAGGGTGTGGATTCGAAGAAGTTCATACAAAGATTGTTCCCCGAAGAAGCGGCCCGAAACCCATTCCAAATAATTTTTGAATGCTGGAACTCCCAAAGTAGAATGGGACCTCAAACCCCAACGAACACGTTACTGCCTACACTTGCGCGGTAAAGGGCAACGATATAAAGAACGATGAGATTGAGTCCGTATTGCTGAAAAAGATTAGGGAAACACTCTCGAAGGGGGCAATGATGTGGTATCACAACTTGGCTCCAAACTCCATAGATTCATTCATCATACTAGCAAACTCCTTTATAAAGGCACATGCCGGTGCCATCAAAGTAGAGACGAGGAAGTCCGACGTTTTCAAAATTAAGCAAAGAGAGAATGAGATGCTGCGGGAATTCGTGTCTCACGTTAAAATGGAATGGATGGAGCTACCGCCAGTCTTCGACGACTGGGCAGTGCAGGATTTCACTCAAGGTCTGAAAGAACGAAGCTCGGTGGCTTCAAAATAGTTGAAATCGAATTTGATCGAGTATCTAGCTAGGTGGCTTCAAGCTCGGTGGATGACTTGGTCGGACGTCCACAACCGGTACCAGTCGAAAATTAGGGCCGAGGATGACCAGTTGGGAGCACCCGCGGGCTCAGTATACCCAAGCAGGCTCCTAGCAAAGGAAACAAAACCAAACAAAGAAAGATATTAGTCATACATCGAAGATAGGAGGAACGCCCCGAGGCGCAACCTACCCCACACCGATCGGAGAATAGATCGAGGATAGGATCCTCGAGGACTCATCAACAGAGCTAGATTCGATAGGAAAAAAGGTCCAATGGGTGCACCTCACTTGTCAGAATATAACTTCAATGTCGATGTATCAGACATCGTGTTCGCCATCAGTAATATCAGAGACGTCAAGTGGCCCAGGCCGATACAATCGGATCCCTCACAAAGGAATCACAACTTAGTGTGCGAGTTTCACAATACGCACGACCACAGGACCGAGGATTGCCACCAACTCTGAGAAGAGGTAGCCCGGCTACTTAGGAAAGGGCATCTCCGGGAATTCTTTAGCGATCGAGCCAAAAATTAGTTCCAGGAAAGAGAGGCGACCAAGAAGAGTGAGGAAAACTAGCCACAATATGTTATCCACATGATCAAGGGAGGCGTCGATGCCCCATAGAAACCTGTAATGAGAAGGACAAAAATATCTATCACAAGAGAAAAGCGGATCCGGGGATATATTCCCTAGGACGCCCTCACATTCAGTGAAGAGGACACCGAGACCTTGTATCAATCTCACAATGACGTACTGGTAATCTCTTTCCTCGTAAATTATTTTTAAATAAAACATGTACTCGTAGATCCAGGTAGCTCGGCCAACATTATCAAGTCGAGGGTGATAGAGCAGCTCGGACTGCTCGACCAAATTGTTCCCACCACTCGAGTCCTCAACGGATTCAACATGGCAAATGAAACAACGAAAGGAGAAATCATCCTCCCGGTCACCGTGGCGGGCACGACCCAAAATGCCAAATTCCATGTCATTGAAGGAGACATGAGGTATAACGCCTTTCGGACGGCCGTGGATACACTGCATGAGAGTGGTACCATCCACTCTTCACCAAGTGATGAAATTCCCAACAAAGGATGAAATTAAAACCATCTACGGGGAACAACATGCTGGAAGGGAAATATTCGCGGTGCACGACGTGGCACCGGCGCTCGTACCTCTGCCCGCAAAAGAGCCTAAAGGTAATCGAGCCGCACCCTTGATCAAGCTCGATTATACAAAATAAAGGACCATACCGTTTCCTCATCTTGAGTGATTGGAACATATCGATCCTCAAAAACATCGTCAGCGCATCTCACATTAAGGTACGACCATCTCCCTTTTCATTTTGTATTTCAGACTAACCTTAATGCAGGCACCTGATCGAAGCGGTCAGAACACTAACCCGGCTCGAAGACCTTAATGTTTTAAAGTATCCGTTGCACTCTTTTCCTTCGACCGACTTTTTATCCCAAAAAAAGTTTTTACTGGCAAGATTTTTAACGAGGCAACATCTGCATGCTACCTAAGGAAAACTCAGCAAATGTTCGAGGCTTCTTTTTGCAATCAATCCCGAACACTGGGGGGGGGAGTATTCCCCCGACCCTGGAAGCCACCCACTCGGAAAAACCAAGAAACGCCAAATGGGGTCCCTATAGGAAAGTAATGTACCGAGCCAAACAATCAAACAAACCGTGTCTATATAGCCAGGCCCCCGACGACGAATACATGTACACTTGTATCAAATAATCAAAGAACACCTTTTGTCAAGGCATCTGCGCTTCGAAAGAGACTCGACAACTTCATAAAAACAACTCCTCCACCGAAAACGTCCCGAATACTTGGGGACTGGCGTCAACAATTCAACACTTAAATGACCCCCGGGTCGGAACTCCAAAATCGTAAACCCTTAGATAAGGCAACGAGGAAATCGTTAAACAACTCCAATGCCAAAAGCAACTCGAGTACTTGGGGACTAGCATCGAAACCTCAAAGGAAAAGCATGCGACCTCAAGATCAGGATCTCCAAAATCGTAAGCCCTTAATGAGGCAATGCAAAGTTTACAAAAAAATGGCTCCCGAGTCAGGATACTCTCGACGACTCGGGGACTGCCGTCAAAACGCCCCCTTCATTGACTCATCAAAACACGAGGCCATAAGACCCCGAGTGGGCAGACTCGGTCCCGTAAGTCCTACATAAGGCAACAACTATATTTGTAAGACCTCAACAGCATGAAAAAATTGTAAGACCTCAACGACAAAAAAAAACTGTAAGACCTCAACGGCATGAAAAAAAACTGTAAGGCCTCAACGGCATGAAAAAACTGTAAGACTTCAACGGCATGAAAAACCTATAAGACCTCAACGACATGAAAAAACTGTAAGACCTCAAGCAAGGCATGAATCATACTTGTACCAAGTGTCACACCTCCTTTTTCCATACCCGAGAGGGTACAAGGGAGTTTTTTCCAATTAAAGGACAATCGAAACGTGATTTGTTTATTTATTTTAGAGTCGCCACTTGGGAGATTTAAGGTGTCCCAAGTCACCAATTTTAATCCCGAATCGAGGAAATGAATGACTCCATATTACAGTCTGCATACCAGAAATCCGGATAAGGAATTCTGTTAACCCGGGAGAAGGTGTTAGGCATTCCCGAGTTCCGTGGTTCTAGCACGGTCGCTCAACTGTTATATTCGGCTTGATTATCTGATTTTATACAAATATGAACTTATGTGCAAATTTTTACTTTTTACTGCTTTCATAATTATTATTATTAAGGAATGTGAACATCGCTTAAAACATGTCTTCGGGCCGCGTCACATGAAATGCACCCACGATCCGGAACATATTTTTATTCAATGTTTTAGGATTTGGATTTTGGTCGCATGAAATGCACACCCGAGTTTAAGAAAGTAGATTATTAAACACGCCTAAAGAGACTATCGTGTTATTATTTTGGGAAGGCCGTGAAATTCGCTAAACGGCCCTCCTGAATTCTAAGTAATTTAAAACAAGTATTTACTGAGGGCCCCGTAATTTGTATTTTTATTCGGCGAGGCTCATCTCATTCTTGTTTTTTTTTAAAGGAATTTGCAACGTCGTGGAAACGCATCTCAGACCACGTCACAATCAATGTACCCGTGATTAGAGACACATTTCGATTTCGCTGAGACTTGGATTTGGGTCACATAATTGTGCACCCGAGCTTAAGGAGATAATATTATTAAAGGCGCGCCTAAAGCAACTAGCGCATTATTATTTTGGGTAGGGCCGTGAAATTTGCTAAACGGCCTATCCCGGAATCTAAGTATTTAATACATACATTTTTGTGAGGGCTCCGCAGTCTGTACACTTTTTATTTTTGGTGAAGCTTGTCTCGTTTTTATTTATTTATTATTTATTTATTTTTTCAAAAGAAAAAAAAGGATAAGGCTAAAATAACTACATTCTTTGCTACTTTGCGAGGTCATAGGTTATAGATTGAACCTATTTGATGAAGCGAGTATTTTTCCGCGGAATTAAAATTGCTACTATAATTTCAACATTACTACCACATGTATAAACAACTATTAAGACAAACTAAATAATTAACACCTTTCATGCAAACCTCTATTACGACAAATATTTGGATAACAACAATTTAAACATGAAGAAACAAAATGTCAAATAGCTACTTAAAATAACGAAACAACGGAAAAGACATTCACGGCCAAATTTCAATACCATACGGAGTTAATTATCAAATATAGCAATTCGCAATCATCATGTATATATGTCTCGCGTAATTTCGCGTACTATCCGCATGAACTAGGATTGTATTTCAACAAACACCTATACATATTACTAAACAGCAAACATGAAGGACACGGGCAGAGATAACCTACTTGAGATTAACGTCCGATGCGTTGGACCTGCGACGAAACCTCAGACAACAACCTCGACGTACCGGACCTTGACGAACCAAAGACGAACTCAATGGAGACTGAAAGCTCGACCCAATACTGTCAACGCACGAGATGTTGGCTGCCTTTTGGATTTTCTCGACGCAGCAGGTTTGTTGTGGTGTTTGGACAGAACGGATGAAACAGTGGTGGTGGGTCGACGAGGGGTTGTTTGCTAGCTGTTCAGGCGTGCGAGGGGGGGAGGGCTGCTGACGGGTGGTTGCTGGAAATGGAGTGGTCTGTTTGGTAATGGTGTCTGGGTAGTGGAGTTTGGACGTGAAGGAGTTAAGAGGAGGAGGAGTGACGATGGAAGGAAGGTGAGGGAGTTGGTGTCGTCGATGGCTTTGGACGATGCAACAGTTCTGCTGCTTGACGGGTGGCTGGGTTCAAACGTTGGGAGGGGGAAGCTGGTGGTTATGGTGTCGTTTGGTGGTGGCGATGCAGCTGGTTGTTTGACGGGTGGTTTTTGGAGGCGGAAGCAGCTGCGGTGATGGCGACAGTAAAGTCGAGGAAGGAGGAAGCTATTGAGGTTCGGAGTAGGGGAAGTTCGGAAGGTGACGGGATGGGGGTGGTGCTTGGGTTTTGCTGGACGTGAGGAGGAGGGGGTTCGACGGGAGGTTGTTGGTTGAAGGTAGTGTTTGGACGATGCAGGCAGTCGTTTGGACGTAGGGGTGCGACTGGATGAGCTGGTGGGTTTTCGTTGAAGGTTGGTGGTTATGGCGTCGGGCAGGTGGTCGACGGTGGTTCGACGGGCCTGTTTGGTTGACGATGGTGGAGCTGGGAGGTTGCGGACGTAGGTGGTGGCGTTTTGGACGTGAGGGGATGGTGGTTGAAGCGTGGGGGGTGGGGAGCTGGAGGTTGACGGTGGTTTGGGTGGTCCTTTAGGTTTTTTCTTCTTCTTCTTTTTGAAGAAGAAGATGAATAGTGTTCTGAGCCCCAAAAATTTTTCAGTCCGTTTTTCTTTCTTTGTCCGTGTATTTGATCCCTTTGGCCAAGACAAATGAGCCCCACGCGTGGTGGGGTTCGAGGCTTGTGTTCCCCACGCGTGGTGGGGTTCCCCGTGTATGGGATTCCGTCCGTGTTCCCCACGTGTGGCGGACTCGGATTATTATGGGCTAGGTCCGAAAATTAGGCCTAAAAGCGGATAGTTTGAACCCGAATATTATTCTTTTGCCCGGACCCGAGAAATAGGAACACGTTGCTTAATTAGTCCTATGTAAGCAAAATAACTACCAAAAATAAGACTAGTATTTAAACAAAACTATATCTTTTTTTTTAAATATTTTTTCAAGATTTAAAATAGCTATAAAATATTAATAAAACTATTTTTTGTAATTTTCGTAAATATTAAGATAAAATATGAAGTAATATTTTTGTATTTTTCAAAGTTAAAATGACTATAAAATATTAATAAAACTATTTTTTTTGTAATTTTCGTTTTTTAATAAAGACAAAATATAAAGTAATATTTTTTGTATTTTTCCAAGTTAAAATGACTATAAAATATTAATAAAACTATTTTTTGTAATTTTCGTTTTTTTAATAAAGACAAAATATAAAGTAATATTTTTTTGTATTTTTCCAAAATTAAAACGACTACAAAACATTAATAGAATTATATTTTTTTGTAATTTTCGAATTTATATAAAGTACCAAAATAAAGTACAATTTTTTGTATTTTTCAAGTTTATGAGAAATACATAAACTAAAATTTATATATATATTTTTGTGATTTTTCTTTTTGCAACGAAATAAAGTAAAATAGTTAAAATGACTATTTTAGACCCAATTACATATTTATGCTAAAACAAATGTGAAAATCCTCGGGGAGGGTCAAAAATCACGTGCTTACAGCTGCCCCTCTTTGACTGGAAACACGAAGAGTTTTCCGACAAAGAACGAATAGACGTGTTTTTGACCCAACCATTATTTGGAGGGGACTACACTACGGAAAGGAAAGGAATGTGACCGAGCCTTGGTATGTGAGCTGCCTACATATCCTTGGTTATACAGGAATCAGGCCCCGTGTAGTTCGGAAATGAGAGAGATGGTAGAGTGTACCGAGGTGAGGAGCCGATCGAGGTGTCATTCCGTTGAGGTTCCGGTCAGCGGTCCTGTCATTACAACAAAAAATGAAGACTGAAAAAGACTAACTAAGCCTATCAGCTACTAGTTACAGGGATTCCTATCTGTAAGTCTTCTGAAACTTGGTCTTGAGTCTTGAATGGTGCTTCATACAGACTTCAGATTTGAACCTTGATACTGCTAGTTGTAGGTGCTAGTTCTTTGAGCGGACCACATCTGTTCTCCACTTCCGTACCTTGGGTTCTTTTCCCCTCTTGTTTTCTTGTTGTCTTTTTTGACCAGCCTTTTGTGAATGCTGGGGATTTTTATTGCTTCCTGCTGGGGATTCCTGTTGTATTCCTCTGCTTCATTGATTCTAAGTGTGCTCCTTTCTCATATGAGCGGGCTTTTGACTTCAATACTTCAATTGTATTCCCTTATTCTCCAGGTGGGTGCCTGATTTCTATTTCTTTTATCCTTGTTCTCCATGTGGATGCCTGATTTCTTCCTTCCTTTGTCCTTATTCTCCAGGTGGACGCCTGATTTCTATTTTTCTTTGTCCTTGTTCTCCAGGTGGACGCCTGATTTCTTCTTTTCTTTGTCCTTGTTCTCCAGGTGGACGCCTGATTTCTTCTTCTCTTTTGTCCTTATTCTCCAGGTGGACGCCTGATTACTTCGTTTCTTTGTCCTTGTTCTGCAGGTGGACGCCTGATTTCTTCTTTTCTTCGACAAACAACAAACTCCGTTCTACAGGCAGGTCTCCTATTGGTAAGATTAAACTTAGGAAGTGCGTCTCCTATGGTGAAACTAAATTGAGGAAGTGCGTCTCCTATTGATAATGACATGCCTGCATTTATACTTGTGGGCGACCTAGAATATGGAATGAACAGACAAAATGTATTCCCGCATTATACTGGTGGGCGACCTAGAAATTAAATGTATTCCCGCATTATACTGGTGGGCGACCTAGAACATAAATGAATTCCCACATTTTACTGGTGGGCGACCTAGAACTTAAATGTATTCCCGCATTTTACTGGTGGGCGACCTAGAACTTAAAAGTATTCCCGCATTTTACTTGTGGGCGACCTAGAACTTAAATGTATTCCCGCATTATACTGGTGGGCGACCTAGAACTTAAAAGTATTCCCGCATTTTACTGGTGGGCGACCTAGAACTTAAATGTATTCCCGCATTTTACTGGTGGGCGACCTAGAACTTAAATGTATTCCCGCATTTTACTGGTGGGCGACCTAGAACTTAAATGTATTCCCGCATTTTACTGGTGGGCGACCTAGAACTTAAAAGTATTCCCGCATTTTACTGGTGGGCGACCTAGAACTTAAATGTATTCCCGCATTTTACTGGTGGGCGACCTAGAACTTAAATGTATTCCCGCATTTTACTGGTGGGCGACCTAGAACTTAAAAGTATTCCCGCATTTTACTGGTGGGCGACCTAGAATTTAAATGTATTCCCGCATTTTACTGGTGGGCGACATAGAACTTAAATGTATTCCCGCATTTTACTGGTGGGTGACCTAGAACTTAAATGTATTCCCGCATTTTACTGGTGGGCGACCTAGAACTTAAATGTAATCCCGCATTATACTGGTGGGCGACCTAGAACTTAAATGTATTCCCGCATTTTACTGGTGGGTGACCTAGAACTTAAATGTATCCCCGCATTTTACTGGTGGGCGACCTAGAACTTAAATGTATTCCCGCATTATACTGGTGGGCGACCTAGAACTTAAATGTATTCCCGCATTTTACTGGTGGGCGACCTAGAACTTAAATGTATTCCCGCATTTTACTGGTGGGCGACCTAGAACTTAAATGTATTCCCGCATTTTACTGGTGGGCGACCTAGAACTTAAATGTATTCCCGCATTTTACTGGTGGGCGACCTAGAATTTAAATGTATTCCCGCATTTTACTGGTGGGCGACCTAGAACTTAAATGTATTCCCGCATTTTACTGGTGGGTGACCTAGAACTTAAATGTATTCCCGCATTTTACTGGTGGGCGACCTAGAACTTAAATGTATTCCCGCATTTTACTGGTGGGCGACCTAGAACTTAAATGTATTCCCGCATTTTACTGGTGGGCGACCTAGAACTTAAATGTATTCCCGCATTTTACTGGTGGGCGACCTAGAACTTAAATGTATTCCCGCATTTTACTGGTGGGCGACCTAGAACTTAAATGTATTCCCGCATTATACTGGTGGGCGACCTAGAACTTAAATGTATTCCCGCATTTTACTGGTGGGCGACCTAGAACTTAAATGTATTCCCGCATTTTACTGGTGGGCGACCTAGAACTTAAATGTATTCCCGCATTATACTGGTGGGCGACCTAGAACTTAAATGTATTCCCGCATTTTACTGGTGGGCGACCTAGAACTTAAATGTATTCCCGCATTTTACTGGTGGGCGACCTAGAACTTAAATGTATTCCCGCATTTTACTGGTGGGCGACCTAGAACTTAAATGTATTCCCGCATTTTACTGGTGGGCGACCTAGAATTTAAATGTATTCCCGCATTTTACTGGTGGGCGACCTAGAACTTAAATGTATTCCCGCATTTTACTGGTGGGCGACCTAGAACTTAAATGTATTCCCGCATTTTACTGGTGGGCGACCTAGAACTTAAATGTATTCCCGCATTTTACTGGTGGGCGACCTAGAACTTAAATGTATTCCCGCATTTTACTGGTGGGCGACCTAGAACTTAAATGTATTCCCGCATTTTACTGGTGGGCGACCTAGAACTTAAATGTATTCCCGCATTTTACTGGTGGGCGACCTAGAACTTAAATGTATTCCCGCATTATACTGGTGGGCGACCTAGAACTTAAATGTATTCCCGCATTTTACTGGTGGGCGACCTAGAACTTAAATGTATTCCCGCATTTTACTGGTGGGCGACCTAGAACTTAAATGTATTCCCGCATTATACTGGTGGGCGACCTAGAACTTAAATGTATTCCCGCATTTTACTGGTGGGCGACCTAGAACTTAAATGTATTCCCGCATTTTACTGGTGGGCGACCTAGAACTTAAATGTATTCCCGCATTTTACTGGTGGGCGACCTAGAACTTAAATGTATTCCCGCATTATACTGGTGGGCGACCTAGAACTTAAATGTATTCCCGCATTTTACTGGTGGGCGACCTAGAACTTAAATGTATTCTCGCATTTTACTGGTGGGCGACCTAGAACTTAAATGTATTCCCGCATTTTACTGGTAGGCGACCTAGAACTTAAATGTATTCCCGCATTATACTGGTGGGAGACCTAGAACTTAAATCTATTCCCGCATTTTACTGGTGGGTGACCTAGAACTTAAATGTATTCCCGCATTTTACTGGTGGGCGACCTAGAACTTAAATGTATTCCCGCATTATACTGGTGGGCGACCTAGAACTTAAATGTATTCCCGCATTTTACTGGTGGGCGACCTAGAACTTAAATGTATTCCCGCATTTTACTGGTGGGCGACCTAGAACTTAAATGTATTCCCGCATTTTACTGGTGGGCGACCTAGAACTTAAAAGTATTCCCGCATTTTACTGGTGGGCGACCTAGAACTTAAATGTATTCCCGCATTTTACTGGTGGGCGACCTAGAACTTAAATGTATTCCCGCATTTTACTGGTGGGCGACCTAGAACTTAAATGTATTCCCGCATTTTACTGGTGGGCGACCTAGAACTTAAAAGTATTCCCGCATTTTACTGGTGGGCGACCTAGAACTTAAATGTATTCCCGCATTTTACTGGTGGGCGACCTAGAACTTAAATGTATTCCCGCATTTTACTGGTGGGCGACCTAGAACTTAAAAGTATTCCCGCATTTTACTGGTGGGCGACCTAGAACTTAAATGTATTCCCGCATTTTACTGGTGGGCGACCTAGAACTTAAATGTATTCCCGCATTTTACTGGTGGGCGACCTAGAACTTAAATGTATTCCCGCATTTTACTGGTGGGCGACCTAGAACTTAGATGTAATCCCGCATTATACTGGTGGGCGACCTAGAACTTAAATGTATTCCCGCATTTTACTGGTGGGTGACCTAGAACTTAAATGTATCCCCGCATTTTACTGGTGGGCGACCTAGAACTTAAATGTATTCCCGCATTATACTGGTGGGCGACCTAGAACTTAAATGTATTCCCGCATTTTACTGGTGGGTGACCTAGAACTTAAATGTATTCCCGCATTTTACTGGTGGGCGACCTAGAACTTAAATGTATTCCCGCATTTTACTGGTGGGCGACCTAGAACTTAAATGTATTCCCGCATTTTACTGGTGGGCGACCTAGAACTTAAATGTATTCCCGCATTTTACTGGTGGGCGACCTAGAACTTAAATGTATTCCCGCATTTTACTGGTGGGTGACCTAGAACTTAAATGTATTCCCGCATTTTACTGGTGGGCGACCTAGAACTTAAATGTATTCCCGCATTTTACTGGTGGGCGACCTAGAACTTAAATGTATTCCCGCATTTTACTGGTGGGCGACCTAGAACTTAAATGTATTCCCGCATTTTACTGGTGGGCGACCTAGAACTTAAATGTATTCCCGCATTTTACTGGTGGGCGACCTAGAACTTAAATGTATTCCCGCATTATACTGGTGGGCGACCTAGAACTTAAATGTATTCCCGCATTTTACTGGTGGGCGACCTAGAACTTAAATGTATTCCCGCATTTTACTGGTGGGCGACCTAGAACTTAAATGTATTCCCGCATTTTACTGGTGGGCGACCTAGAACTTAAATGTATTCCCGCATTATACTGGTGGGCGACCTAGAACTTAAATGTATTCCCGCATTTTACTGGTGGGCGACCTAGAACTTAAATGTATTCCCGCATTTTACTGGTGGGCGACCTAGAACTTAAATGTATTCCCGCATTATACTGGTGGGCGACCTAGAACTTAAATGTATTCCCGCATTTTACTGGTGGGCGACCTAGAACTTAAATGTATTCTCGCATTTTACTGGTGGGCGACCTAGAACTTAAATGTATTCCCGCATTTTACTGGTGGGCGACCTAGAACTTAAATGTATTCCCGCATTTTACTGGTGGGCGACCTAGAACTTAAATGTATTCCCGCATTTTACTGGTGGGCGACCTAGAACTTAAATGTATTCCCGCATTTTACTGGTGGGCGACCTAGAACTTAAATGTATTCCCGCATTATACTGGTGGGCGACCTAGAACTTAAATGTATTCCCGCATTTTACTGGTGGGCGACCTAGAACTTAAATGTATTCCCGCATTTTACTGGTGGGCGACCTAGAACTTAAATGTATTTGAAATTGTTTCCCCGTTCTTCCGAGAAAATTTGACAATCGGTAGAAAATTTTCTTCCCCGGTTTTTGGTGACTTCCCTGGCGTTGCCTCTCGCTGCCATCATCAATCCTTTGTTTTCCCGCAGCAGACAAAAGGATTTAATTAGTTTTAATCGTGGTGGTAGAGGGTGCCTTTCCGACGGATGATTTTTCCTCTCTTCCCCTTTTCTTGCTCTATGTCCCCATAATTGGTTAGTGGACAAAATTGCCTGCTGGGGGTCTCTAGCCTGCTGGGGTTGGTTTTCAATTTGTTCCCTTTTCTGCTTTTCTTTAAGCACATACTGTGGGAATCTGCTTTTACTCCTGAAACCATTCCCTTTGGAGCTTACTTCCTCCAAAACTGCGAGGCACGATTATTGCATTGCCTAGGGCCGGCTTTTAAGACTGTTTGTGTTATCCTGCATTGGATGAACTCCCCTTCGGTCTCTGGTAGTAAGCTTTGAAAAATCCTTTTCAAGACAAATTTTTAGGAAGAGAAAATAAAAGATAGAAAGGGAGAAAATCTTTCTGAACCAATATTTGGTGGGAGAAGAAACTCAGAAGAACTTATCTGGAGGACATGACTGGTCCCCGTGATCATGACATGCACCATAGATTCCCGACCCAGTCTATTTGTATCAATCGATTTGCCTGATGGTCTGACTTGCTGGGGATGATAAATGAGTGTCCATTTCGTTGCGAATGTGGTAGCTTTTGTTGATTTGTCTTGTCGCCTCATAGTGCCCTTCGAGGGGTTTTCACTAATGAGACTCTCTCTTTTCTCTCATCTCCCGGCGCCTTATGGTGCCTGTGAAGGTTTTCACCAATAAGACTCTCTCATTTCATATCTCTCATCTTACGTCGCCTTTCGGTGCCTGTGAGGGTTTTCACCGATAAGACTCTCTCATTTTATTTTTTATCGAGGAATCGGGGTGTTGTCGATACGACCCTCTCTTCTGGAGATTCCTTTGACCATCAATTTATTCCCAATCTTACGATCCTCTTCTTTGCTGGGGATCGGTGTATTATTCTCGGCCTTATTTGCCTGACTTGGCATCTCTTGGATATTGATCGGGAGGTCTTTTGGACGTCGATGTTGGTTTTGGTGTGGGGTTAAAGAAAGGCTATTCAAAAAATGAAATAATTTGATGGGTGATCTGCTACAACTTTTGGAATCAAACCTTTGTTGGAACTTAAAACATAACTTCTGCCCCAGTTTTCTTGCTTGGGAAATTTTATTATTTTTTACACTTATGTTGCGCTATGTGCGTTACGCACACTGTGCCTATTATGCACACTATGTACATTATGCATCCTATATTCGCTATGATGCATACTATGACCGAGCCGTGAGGCGCCTACGTATCCTCTTTGAGGAATCAGGTCAAACGTAGTTCCCACGGTTTTGTATTTCTTATGATTTTATCTTCCTTTTTCTTTTTCCTTCTTTTCATTTTTCTTTTTCTTTTCTTCTCTCTTTTTTCATGTCTTTTCCATTAGTGATTCCAAAAGAGGGGTATGAAAGAATAACTTAAGGCTCAAAGGGGGAAGCAAGGGTTAAAAAGTGTTTGGATAGAAGAAAGAATTGCCTCCGTCATCTCATTATCCAATAAATGCCAAATACAAACAAATAAACCAACAATTGCCATAATTAAAGAAATTACGCATAATATCTCTTGACTGCATCTGAATTGATAGCCATGTCGACACATCTCCCCTCGACATCTGTCAAACACAAAGCACCGTTGGACAATACTCTGGTCACGATATAAGGCCCTTGCCAATTTGGGGCGAATTTGCCTTTTGCCTCGACCTGATGTGGGAGGATCTTCTTCAATACCTGCTGCCCTACTTCAAACTTCCTGGGGCGCACCTTCTTATTATATGTTCTTGCCATTCTCTTCTGGTACAGCTGACCATGGCACACTGCTGCCAATCTTTTCTCATCTATCAGGCTCAACTGTTCCAATCGAGCTTTGACCCATTCATCATCATTAATCCCGGCTTCAGCGACAATTCGGAGGGACGGAATTTCGACTTCCGCTGGTATTACGGCCTCAGTTCCGTACACCAACAAATAAGGAGTTGTGCCTATGGAAGTTCGGACGGTAGTGCGGTAACCCAACAAAGCAAAGGGTAATCTCTCGTGCCATTGTCTGGACCCTTCCACCATTTTTCGCAGTATCTTCTTGATATTCTTATTGGCTGCTTCGACTGCTCCATTCGCCTTGGGACGATATGGGGTGGAATTGCGGTGTGTAATCTTGAATTGTTGGCATACCTCTCTCATCAAGCTGCTATTAAGATTCGCACCGTTATCCGTGATGATCACTTTTGGGATCCCAAATCTGCAGATGATATGGGAATGAACAAAGTCCACCACTGCCTTTTTGGTTACCGATTTGAAGGTTTTAGCCTCAACCCATTTGGTGAAGTAATCAATGGTCACTAGAATGAACCTATGACCGTTGGATGCTGACGGCTCGATGGGCCCAATGACATCCATGCCCCATGCCACAAACGGCCAGGGTGCTGACATCGTATGTAACTCTGTTGGCGGAGAATGAATCAAATCTCCATGTATCTGGCACTGATGGCATTTCCTCACGAAAGTGATACAGTCGTGTTCCATGGTGAGCCAATAACACCCTGTTCGAAGGATCTTTCTTGCCAATACATATCCGCTCATGTGTGGCCCACAAACTCCAGCATGTACCTCTGCCATAACCGTCGTTGCTTGACTGGCATCTATGCATCTCAACAATCCCAAATCCGGGGTTCTTTTGTACAATACTCCTCCACTGAGGAAGAAACCATTCGACAAACGCCGAAGGGCTCTTTTTTGGTCTCTAGAGGCATGTTCTGGATATATCCCCATTCTGAGGTATTCCTTGATATCATGAAACCAGGGTTCGCCATCTGCTTCTTCTTCTATGGCATTGCAGTAGGCGTGCTGATCACGGACCTGGATGTGTAGAGGATCAACATACATTTTGTCAGGGTGGTGCAGCATTGATGCTAAGGTGGCCAAGGCATCCGCAACCTCATTGTGAACTCTCGGGATGTGTTTGAACTTCACCGATCGAAATTGCTTGCTCAGATCATGCAAGCATTGTCGGTATGGTATGAGCTTTAGATCTCGTGTTTCCCATTCACCCTGAATTTGATGTACCAAGAGGTCCGAGTCTCCCAAGACCAAGACGTCTTGGACATCCATGTCAGCAGCCAAGCGCAGACCCAGAATGCAAGCCTCATACTCGGCCATATTGTTGGTGCAATAGAAGCGTAGTTGAGCCGTAACAGGATAATGCCGTCCTGTTTCAGAAATGAGTACTGCTCCTATTCCAACCCCTTTCGCGTTTGCAGCTCCATCGAAGAAAAGCTTCCAACCCGGTTCCTCAGGCAATTCCAACTCATTTGTATGCATTACCTCTTCGTCAGGAAAATACGTTCTTAAGGGCTCGTATTTTTCATCAACGGGATTCTCTGCCAAATGGTCTGCCAGCGCCTGGGCTTTCATGGCCGTCCTCGTTACATAGACGATATCAAACTCTGTGAGCAGAATTTGCCATTTTGCCAACCTTCCCGTGGGCATAGGTTTCTGAAAGATATACTTCAATGGGTCCAAGCGGGATATGAGATAAGTAGTATACGAAGACAGGTAGTGTTTCAACTTCTGAGCTACCCAAGTTAGGGCGCAACATGTTTTCTCGAGTTGAGTGTACTTGACCTCATGTACTGTGAATTTCTTGCTAAGATAGTAGATGGCTTGCTCCTTCCTTCCTGTGTCATCATGTTGCCCCAATACACAACCAAATGAATTTTCCAAGACCGTCAGGTAAAGAATTAGGGGCTTCCCGGGCTTAGGCGGGACCAATACGGGTGGATTAGACAGATACCCTTTGATTTGGTCGAAAGCCTCCTGACACTCTGCCGTCCAACCTACCGCAGCATCCTTTCTCAGCAGCCGAAATATGGGCTCACAAGTTGCTGTGAGTTGAGCGATGAACCTGCTGATGTAATTGAGTCTACCCAGCAAACTCATTACCTCTGTTTTGTTCCTTGGCAGTGGCAAATCTCGGATGGATTCAATTTTGGATGGGTCTAACTCAATCCCCCGTCGACTGACGATGAATCCTAGCAACTTTCCTGATGGAACCCCGAATGCGCATTTGGCCGGGTTAAGCTTGATATCATACCTCCGGAGTCTTTGAAAAAATCTCCTTAGGTCTGCTACATGGTCCTCCTGACGCCAAGATTTGATGATCACATCATCGACGTACACCTCGATTTCTTTGTGTATCATGTCATGAAACACAGCAGTCATTGCTCGCATGTACGTTGCCCCGGCATTCTTTAACCCGAATGGCATTACCCGATAGCAGTAGGTTCCCCATGGCGTAATAAACGCTGTCTTCTCAACATCCTCTTCGTCCATTAGGATCTGATGATAACCCGCATAGCAATCCACAAAGGATCCGATCTCGCGCCCAGCGCAATTATCGATCAGGATATGAATGTTGGGTAACGGAAAATTGTCCTTGGGACTTGCTTTGTTGAGGTTGCGGTAGTCGACGCACACCCTGATTTTTCCATCCTTCTTTGGGACTGGTACCACATTGGCCAACCACTCGGGATATCGAGTGACCCGAATGACCTTTGCCTGCAACTGCTTAATCACCTCTTCTTTGATTTTTACACTCATTTCTGTTTTAAATTTCCTTAGTTTTTGCTTGACCGGAGGGTATGCCGGGTCAGTGGGCAATTTGTGAACCACTAAATTTGTGCTTAATCCAGGCATATCGTCATAGGACCATGCAAAAACATCTTTGAATTCCATGAGGGTTCTGATCAATTCTTCCCTGACATTCGGCTCAATGTGGATGCTGATTTTGGTTTCTTGGACGTTATCAGCGTCTCCTAGGTTTACAGCCTCAGTGTCATTTAGGTTAGGCTTGGGTTTTTCTTCAAATTGGCATAATTCTCGGTTTATCTCTTCGAAGGCTTCACCTTCATCACATTCAGATTCATCATCACAAACGACCTCTTGCATCATTGAGTCAGATTCAGATTGATTTATTAGACTAGGTCGAAGATCCGCTGTGCATGCCATGTCATTAGAACCAGTAAAAAGAGAACTGTTCAGAAAGACAAAAGAACGAAACAAAATTAAAATGGGCAAAAGAAGAGAATTTTATTAAACTTGCGGGATAAAAGGGTTCACACTTTTACAAAAACGAAAGTAAAATTTGGATTACACCCTGGGATAATCCGAACAAAACAAAACACACAAAACATAAATCAAAGCCTACTACCAAGACTCCCCTCGGACAGGAAGAGGAGTAACTGTCCAATTGTTGGTCTTGGCCTCAGGCCCCACAAACTGTATCTCTGCTCTGCTGGAACCTTCTCCAGCTTCCACCATACTGACATCCGCGAATAGCTTCTCAAAACTCTGATTCAGGTCTTCATTTATACCGATCAAAGGTCCTAGAATCTTTGGGACCGGTGACCCCTTGGCACTTGCTTTGACAAAAGACCTTGAGAGGCGTGGCACTGGTTTAGGCAGAAACCAGACCCTCTTCTTCATTTTTCGCGCTTGCTTCCTATCTGCTGCGGTTGGTTTGAACCCCAATCCGAAAGTTTCCAGATTTTTAGGAAGGGAGACAGGTTGGACAATCCCTTGAAGCTCGACTCCCAGGCCTTTTCCCGGCACAAATCCATTACCCAGCATTTCTGAGACCATCATGACTGTTGCGGCAGCTACCCTAGGGTGCGGGATGATTTCTCCTTCAGAAATTTTGTTGGCCGACCCTGTATCGAAAATCTGGTAGACCCAAGGACCTTTGTCATCAGCGGTCTCTATGAAAGGTACAATGGTTCCGCCCATGGTGCACGTTGTATCCTCGCCGTGTAACACGACCTCTTGTCTTTCCCACTCGAACTTCACCATCTGATGTAGGGTGGAAGGCACCGCTTTGGCTGCATGAATCCATGGTCGACCTAACAGCAGGTTGTAAGATACTGTGGCGTCTAATACCTGGAATTCCATGGTAAACAGGACCGGACCGATGGTCAGTTCAAGTACAACATCCCCTACAGTGGCTGTTCCGTTTCCGTCAAACCCTCGGACACAGATACTGTTCTTGTGGATCCTTCCGTGGTCGATCTTCAACTGGTTCAAAGTAGATAGTGGGCAAATATTTGTGCTTGAGCCGTTATCCACCAATACTCGAGTTACCACCGAGTCTTCACATTTGACAGCTAGGTATAGAGCTTTATTATGCTCCGTACCTTATACCGGCAGGTCATCATCTGAGAATGTTACCCTGTTCACCTCGAAAATCTTGCTGGCAATGGTTTCCAGGTGGTTTACAGCAATCTCACTGGGTACATGAGCTTCGTTCAATATCTTCAGCAGGGCCCGACGATGCTCCTCAGAATGGATCAGTAACGACAACAGTGATATCTGGGCCGGTGTTTTTCTCAGCTGTTCGACCACAGAATAGTCCTGTACTTTCATCTTCCTCAGGAACTCTTCAGCCTCTTCTTCGGACACAGGTTTCTTGGTTGCAACTGGGTTGGTTCTTCTTAGCTCCACCGGAGCAAAACATCGACCTGATCGAGTCAGCCCTTGCGCTTCACAACTGACTTCTTCCACCTGTTTTCCTTTGTACATCACCACCGCCTTTTCATATTTCCAAGGCACAGCCCTGCTGTCAATCATCGGCAGCTGGACCACAGGCTTTATGGTCACCAGTTCTCTACATACCCCTTTTAACACGACTGCCGGTGTGGGCGGGATTCCTGATATTACCAACTTGCTTGGCTCGGGTTTGCTTGTTATGGCGGACGGGCTCTTTCCCAATATCACTACCGGCTTGACGCCTTCTCCCTGCGACTGTACACTCGTCCCTCCACTGGTCGAGACTTCTTTCGGGGCGGCTTGGATCATCATCACTGTTTGTGAGGGTTTTCTCAACTCTCCTCCCTCACACACCAACTCAATCATGTGAGTTTCGTGGTGCGCTGGCAGTGGGTTTTGGTTGATGTTAGGAGCTTCTGGTGTCTGGACCTCGATCTTATTGGTGTCGATAAGATCCTGTATGGCATGCCTTAACTTCCAACACTTCTCGGTGTCATGCCCGAGCATCCCTGAGCAGTATTCACAACTTATTGATCGATCCAAATTCTGAGGTGGGGGATTTGGTTCTCGAGTCTGGACAGGACTAACCAAACCCAATTGCCTCAGCTTGTGGAACAAAGCGGTGTAGGTTTCTCCCAACTCCGTGAAAGTTCTCTGCTTCCGCAACCTGTCATTCCTAGCATCTGGATTTCCCCGGAAGCCTGCCCCTGAAGGGTTTCTATACGCCCTCGGTGGAGGATAGGTGTTTTGTGGTGGTGCATATATGTTCTGGGGAGCCGGCGCGCGCCATTGTGGGCGAACCGGAGGCTGAGTGTATGCTTGGGCCTGGTGTACGGAACAATGTGGTTCTCGAGGCGGATAGAAATTTTGTGGTGGGTTGTATGGGTAGTTTGACCTGTGAGGTCTGGGTTGGTTGTAGTGCGGCCTGCCAGCCCTGGACCAACTGCCTGCCTCGATCGTGGCAACCTCTTCTTTCTTTCTTCTCAGCGCACCTCCCGTGCCGCTTTGAATAGCCTGGGTTGTGGCTTTGAGTGCCGAATAGTTCAAGATTTTGTCAGACCTCAGACCCTCTTCTATCATGACCCCTATCTTGACCACCTCGTTGAAAGATTTTCCAACTGTTGTCACCAAGTGACCAAAATAGGTTGGATCCAGTGTCTGCAAGAAATAGTCCACCATCTCTCCCTCTCTCATGGGAGGATCGACTCTAGCTGCTTGCTCTCTCCAGCGGAACCCGAACTCGCGAAAACTTTCCCCGGGTTTCTTCCCAGTTCTCAATAATGTGAGACGGTCAGGGACTATCTCGAGATTGTACTGGAAATGACCTGCAAAAGCCTGCGCCAGATCATCCCACGTGTACCACCTGCTGGAATCCTGCCTGGTATACCATTCTAGTGCAGATCCGCTCAGACTTTGGCCGAAATAAGCTATCAGCAGCTCATCCTTGCCGCCTGCCCCCCTCATTTTGCTACAGAATCCCCGCAAATGTGCCATGGGATCACCGTGCCCTTCATATAAATCAAACTTAGGCATCTTGAACCCAGCCGGGAGTTGGACGTCTGGGAAAGGGCACAGATCTTTGTATGCTACGCTGACTTGATTGCCCAGCCCGTGCAAGTTCCTGAAGGACTGCTCCAGGCTTTTGAACTTTCTCAATACTTCATCCTGTTCAGGGGCCTTAGCCGGCTTCTCAATCTCTGCCGGCACTTCCAAATGTGGATTGTAAGCCTGTGGTTCGGGGGCATGAAACGTAGGCTCGGGGGGGTAGGGATAGTATTGTGTATCGTGAGCCTGAAACAATGGCTCACTGGTCGTTCTTTGCAAAGGGGCTGATGTGGGTCCCACAAAAATGGGAATATTGGGTGTTGGGAGAGGTTGATGGGGTGGTGGAGCTTGGGAATCATGAGGGCTTCTTTCTTGATGATAAAGGGGATTTGGGCGGCTTGTGGAAGGGCCAGAGTGAGGGTATTCCGGCATGTGCCCCAGTGTTTCAGGGCTCTTTTGTGTTTTGGCTATGGCTAGCTGCATTGCATTCATCTCTAGTCCCATCCTTTCAATCTTTTCCATCGCTTCTTTTAGCAACTGGCTCATCGGCCTCTCTTCCTCATTACTATTCTCTGAAGTAGTCATGCTGGTTGCTATCGGTCCTTTGGATCTGGTTTGATAGGAGTGTGTTGCCAGAGTTCTTTAACAATTGATTTGTTTGATTCAGACAACAACAAACTTTGTTAGCGTTAGAGTTTAACAGATTTGATCATAACACATAGAGGATGCAATGCACCTAGGCAGTTAATCGTTTCTACATGCTTTGCTTCAAACAACATGCGTCATCCCGGTTTGCTCATTCGTCCCTTTTTAAAGTACTTTGGGAAACCCTGTGTTTTATTTTATTTTGTATTTTCTTTTCTTTCTTTATTAAAAGCGGTCGAATCTTATGGGGATTGCCTACGTATCACGTCCCCGCGTGAATCAGACCAGGCGTAGTTCTGCCTTAAAGTAAAGAAACACAAAATTCTTGTGAAATCGTTAAATTCATTCTCAAAATTTTGCTATTACAAATTACTTCAAGCAAGGAATAGCAATAGTACAGACTCCACAGTTCTTAACCCGTTTTGACTAAAAGAAAAGAAAACAACATATGGAAAAGCAACAAAGCCAAATAAACAAGACTCAACCAAAGATTAATTTTCCAACTTAGGGGCCCGCGAGGCATCATTCGGCCTTTCCGCGGCCCTTGGTGTGAGGTCCCTCTGCAGGCTTTTCAACTCATTCATGATTCGGTGGACGCAACCCATGATGGAAACAAGGAGGGTCTTCCGAGGCATTTGCTCGCATGCCAGGCATCTCATGTAGATGTAATGCCCAATCTCGTCGATCCTTCCTCGAATGTTGTCCCTTTCTGCGAACAAATGCCTTATCTGTCGGTTCTTCAATCCCAGTGTTTGCGCATTGTTGGCAAGCTGATCCTGGAACATCTCCATTTGTCTTTCCATTCTGGTCATTGCATCGTAACATCGCCTTCTGTCGGCTTGGGCATCTCGTGCTTGTTTGACGATCCGATCATGTAGAGTGGAGTTCGTCTCCCTTAAAATTCCGACGCTCATTTCATAATCCCTTATGACCTGTTGCAAACGCTGCTTCCGGGCCATTGTGTACCTTGCCCATCTGACCTTCATCCTTGCTATGCAAGCTTCTGATTGTTCTAATTCTTCTTGGCTCTGGATGACCTGACTTCTCAAACTTGCTATCAATCTTTCGTCAGAGCGACGCTTCTGTCGGTCAACGTTACTCTTACTGGCTTGGCGAAGGCGGGCCTTCAAGGTTTGGTTTTCTTGGGCTAGCTTGTTTCTTTCAGCCTGCTCCGAGGCGACTTGCACATTGTTCTCAAATACAAGCCTTTCGACTTGTTGCTTTAGCTTCCCGATTTCCACCCGGTAACCTTCCTCCCTTTTTAACCATCCCCATTGCTCTTGTGAATCATCTGTGAAGTGTTGGACGTGTGCCCTTTTAGCAGGTCTTTGCCGAATCTGAAACCTTCTTTCGAACCAAGCATCGTACTTTGGGTCTACCTCACCTTTAGCTAGTTCTCGCACCATGGTCTTGGGCTCCAAGAATCTACATTCATGCCACAGTTTTCTAATCTTCCCCTCGGGGAATATGACTCCCGGGCTTAATTCCAAGGCATGCTTGCTCAGATCTTCATCAGTAGGGACTACTTGAAACCTGCCCAGTTGTCGTAATACCCGATGAGGGGCATATGGCTGGATGCTGCGAAGCCCCATTAAGAGAACATGACATTCTTCAGCCGACATGTAGATCACCTCAGTATCAGTCAACCAACCGAATGCCCATTCAATTTGGTCAGCTGTTGTTGACCTTAACCGTGTAAACCATGCTTCGACACCTTCAGGGAAATCTGGCGCCTGTCATGCGCTTCTTGAATCCGCTGATACAATTCCTCTCGGTCAACCCGTGGTTCATGTATCCTACTCGGTGATGGAGATGTTCCTGCATCCATAGCTGAAGTAACAGGTTGCAACCTTGGAAGAACTTGCCTCCTTCTCGGCATATAGTCAGAGCCCGGTAGATTTCGGACAAAATCAAAGGAACCACAGTACTATTGGTTCTTTTGATTGCCAACGTCGGCCATCCCTACCAGACCTATCTCTATCTTTTTATCCTTCCTTGGACAGACCATGACTCCCAAGAATGCTGTGATAAAAGCCAAAGTACGTCTTGCTTCCCATTTGTTTCTGTTCCCGCCGTGAGTTAGCCCAAGGTTCGGTTCCTCGAAACCCTGCGGGGTCCCGTACCGCTGATACAAGAAATGGAGATCACAACACCCTCTCGACAAATCGTCATGTTGTACCTTCCGACTAATGCTTAGTAGATCCAGAAACGCATGCGGAGACACTGGCCTAGGCAAAAGAAAATATTGCCCTCTTAACCTCTCATTCAATCCCGCATATCCGGCGACTTCCTCAAGTGTTGGTGAAAGTTCAAAGTCAACAAAACGAAATACATTGCGGGTTGGGTCCCAAAATGGTATTAGAGCTTCAAGAATATCTGTCCTTGGCCTAACACCCAACAAATTTACAAAACCTCCCAATATTCTTCCTACTACCTCTTTGCTATTGGCTTCCAAATCATTCCACCACATGTGGAGTTGTAGGGGGACCTCGCTGAGGGCCGAGAATGGTTCATTTTGCTCTGTGCTCATCCTGCACATTTATTAAGGTGACCTTTTAGGCGAAAACAGAAACCTTTATTTTGACTCTAAACAAAAATCTTGGAAAACAAAACAAACAGTATACGTATTTATATACATGTGTATATGTACATATATGCTTTATGGTATATCATTATTGGTAAAATGAAAAAGGGAGTTGGACCCGATGAGGGTTGCCTACGTATCTCACATCCGGTGAGAATCAAACCGACGTAGTTCGGGTCAATAAGAGATAAACAATAATAAACATTTTTTCAATTTTCATATTAAAACAGACCGGGTTTCAAAGGTTTGAAGATGACCTACAAACTCGAAAGTCAAACACCCGCATATTCTAATCAAAAGATTTACAAACGGCCAGCTTCTTTCCCCGTTTGACAAATGCAACCAAACAGCTATTTTTGCAAATGTGGCCCCTTCCAAATTTCACATGAATTTTGAGGCCGGGGAGGATTATTTTATGACACCTTACAAACTTGTCTGTTCTTTTACGAAAATAACCTTTCGACAACTGAAAGATACTCTAAGGCTATTTCGGCAAGAACGGTTTAAGACGCGGCCGAGGCTGGCTCGGCTTATTATGACAAAATTCCAACGGTATTTTTCTTTTCAAATTATAATAAAACTTGGTGTTGCAAACACGGCCCTTCAGCGCCTCGGGGACGAAGATTTTTAAGGCTGTGTGGGTCCATATCTCAAAATGACCCAAAGGCGGCTGTTTATGACAAATCAGCCTCCCGGCGTCCCTTTCGGGAACATTTGACTATTTATGACAAAACAGCATCACCTGACTTATTTATAACTCTTTTTATCGTTTTTCAAATTAGAAAAGTCAATATTGCAAACATGGCCTTTCAACGTCTCGGGGACGAAGATTTTTAGGCAGTGGGGGTCAACTGGACCAAGTCTTAAAAAATGACCCAAAAGTGGCTGTTTATGCAAAGTCAGCCTTCCGGCGTCCCTTTCGGGAACATTCGGCTATGTCTTGATGAAGCAGCGTCACCCAACTTCTTTATGACAAAATTAAAGTTTGACATATATTTTTTGTTTATTATTATTAATTTGTTTTTGGCTTTTTAGCAAAAGGTGGGGTTGGACCCGATGAGGGTTGCCTACGTATCTCACATCCGGTGAGAATCAAACCCGCGTAGTTCGGGCAAATAAACTATTTTGGGGAAGACCCTTTTCCATTTTCTATTTTTTATTATATTTTTTCCACAACAATCAAATAGACTATTATTTTTCATTCATAACAAACAAACAAATTAACAAAGAAAACATACAAAAAACATAAAACATTCCTTCTTTTTCCTTTGTTTTTCTTATTCTAAAGAAAAAGAATTTTTTTTTGGAATTTTTACCTTTCTTAAAAAATATTTTTTTTTGAATTTTGGATTTTAAAGAAGAATCAAAATGTTTTCGGATTTTTTTTATTTAATTTTGAATTTTCTTTTGAATTTTTTTTTTGATTATATATATATTTATTTTGGAACAGATAATAAAATCACGTCAACGCCCAACTCTTTTTATTTTTATTTGGCATTTTCATAGACAACCAAAATAAGATAAAAAAACATTTTTTTTAAAAAAAAACCAGACTTTTTTTTTGATTTTTATTTAATGGCACAACAAACTATTTTCTTTTTGGAAAAAAAAAACAAGACAGAACAATGATGATTTTTTTCTTCTATTTTTCCTTTGCTTTTAATATAACAAACTAATAAGACATGTAGCACATAGGATGCCAAAAGATGGTCTATTATTTTCAGGTTGTTTGTCCTAGACGGACCCAACCCCTGTGTTGAGTCCCCTAAGTCAAATGCACATGATGCAAATAAACGTTCCTACTAGGGATCCGGCATGTGGCTTTGTTATACTAAGTTCAGAACCTGGGTGTTTGTTCTAGACCTGGCTTACCCGAGCGGACAGCTCGAGCCGAGGGGGCAGCGTACCGGGAATACAGAAGCTTCACCGGCTTAGCAACTTGTCCGAACCTCGTTCTAAATTGGGATTTGACACTATACAGAAAAGAAGTCGTACGAAGTACACCCGTCTTTATGATTTAGAAGACTCAAAAAGGATAGGGGTTTCGGCACAGTTTATATACAGTTCACGTAATATCAAAGCGGTAAAAGACAACCAATTAGCACATTAAGCATAGATCATGTAACAAAATCAGAAAAAACCAAATATAACAATTTATCTAAGCTCGAATTTCTAACCCTGAACCAGAGATTCTGGGTGAGGTCCCCAGCAGAGTCGCCAGAGCTGTCACACCTCCTTTTTCCATACCCGAGAGGGTACAAGGGAGTTTTTTCCAATTAAAGGACAATCGAAACGGGATTTGTTTATTTATTTCAGAGTCGCCACTTGGGAGATTTAGGGTGTCCCAAGTCACCAATTTTAATCCCGAATCGAGGAAATGAATGACTCCATATTACAGTCTGCGTACCAGAAATCCGGATAAGGAATTCTGTTAACCCGGGAGAAGGTGTTAGGCATTCCCGAGTTCCGTGGTTCTAGCACGGTCGCTCAACTGTTATATTCGGCTTGATTATCTGATTTTATACAAATATGAACTTATGTGCAAATTTTTACTTTTTACTGCTTTCATAATTATTATTATTAAGGAATGTGAACATCGCTTAAAACATGTCTTCGGGCCGCGTCACATGAAATGCACCCACGATCCGGAACATATTTTTATTCAATGTTTTAGGATTTGGATTTGGGTCGCATGAAATGCACACCCGATTTTAAGAAAGTAGATTATTAAACACGCGCCTAAAGAGACTATCGTGTTATTATTTTGGGAAGGCCGTGAAATTCGCTAAACGACCCTCCTGAATTCTAAGTAATTTAAAACAAGTATTTACTGAGGGCCCCGCAATTTGTATTTTTATTCGGCGAGGCTCATCTCATTCTTGTTTTTTTTTTAAAGGAATTTGCAACGTCGTGGAAACGCATCTCAGACCACGTCACAATCAATGTACCCGTGATTAGAGACACATTTCGATTTCGCTGAGACTTGGATTTGGGTCACATAAATGTGCACCCGAGCTTAAGGAGATAATATTATTAAAGGCGCGCCTAAAGCAACTAGCGCATTATTATTTTGGGTAGGGCCGTGAAATTTGCTAAACGGCCTATCCCGGAATCTAAGTATTTAATACATACATTTTTGTGAGGGCTCCGCAGTCTGTACACTTTTTATTTTTGGTGAATCTTGTCTCGTTTTTTGTTTTAATTTTTTTTTATTTATTTTTTCAAAAGAAAAAAAAAGGATAAGGCTAAAATAACTACATTCTTTGCTACTTTGCGAGGTCATAGGTTATAGATTGAACCTATTTGATGAAGCGAGTATTTTTCCGCGGAATTAAAATTGCTACTATAATTTCAACATTACTACCACATGTATAAACAACTATTAAGACAAACTAAATAATTAACACCTTTCATGCAAACCTCTATTACGACAAATATTTGGATAACAACAATTTAAACATGAAGAAACAAAATGTCAAATAGCTACTTAAAATAACGAAACAACGGAAAAGACATTCACGGCCAAATTTCAATACCATACGGATTTAATTATCAAATATAGCAATTCGCAATCATCATGTATATATGTCTCGCGTAATTTCGCGTACTATCCGCATGAACTAGGATTGTATTTCAACAAACACCTATACATATTACTAAACAGCAAACATGAAGGACACGGGCAGAGATAACCTACTTGAGATTAACGTCCGATGCGTTGGACCTACGACGAAACCTCGGACAACAACCTCGACGTACCGGACCTCGACGAACCAAAGACGACCTCAATGGAGACTGAAAGCTCGACCCAATACTGTCAACGCACGAGATGTTGGCTGCCTTTTGGATTTTCTCGACGCAGCAGGTTTGTTGTGGTGTTTGGACAGAACGGATGAAACAGTGGTGGTGGGTCGACTAGGGGTTGTTTGCTGGCGGTTCAGGCGTGTGAGGGGGGGGGGGGGCTGTTGACGGGTGGTTGCTGGAAATGGAGTGGTCTGTTTGGTAATGGTGTCTGGGTAGTGGAGTTTGGACGTGAAGGAGTTAAGAGGAGGAGGAGTGACGATGGAAGGAAGGTGAGGGAGTTGGTGTCGTCGATGGCTTTGGACGATGCAGCAGTTCTGCTGCTTGACGGGTGGCTGGGTTCAAACGTTGGGAGGGGGAAGCTGGTAGTTATGGTGTCGTTTGGTGGTGGCGATGCAGCTGGTTGTTTGACGGGTGGTTTTTGGAGGCGGAAGCAGCTGCGGTGATGGCGACAGTAAATTCGAGGAAGGAGGAAGCTATGGAGGTTCGGAGTAGGGGATGTTCGGAAGGTGACGGGATGGGGGTGGTGCTTGGGTTTTGCTGGACGTGAGGAGGAGGGGGTTCGACGGGAGGTTGTTGGTTGAAGGTGGTGTTTGGACGATGTAGGCAGTCGTTTGGACGTGGGGGTGCGACTGGATGAGCTGGTGGGTTTTCGTTGAAGGTTGGTGGTTATGGCGTCGGGCAGGTGGTCGACGGTGGTTCGACGGGCCTGTTTGGTTGACGATGGTGGAGCTGGGAGGTTGCGGACGTAGGTGGTGGCGTTTTGGACGTGAGGGGATGGTGGTTGAAGCGTGGGGGGGGGGGTGGGGAGCTGGAGGTTGACGGTGGTTTGGGTGGTCCTTTAGGTTTTTTCTTCTTCTTCTTTTTGAAGAAGAAGATGAATAGTGTTCTGAGCCCCAAAAATTTTTCAGTCCGTTTTTCTTTCTTTGTCCGTGTATTTGATCCCTTTGGCCAAGACAAATGAGCCCCACGCGTGGTGGGGTTCCCCGTGTATGGGATTCCGTCCGTGTTCCCCACGTGTGGCGAACTCGGATTATTATGGGTTAGGTCCGAAAATTAGGCCTAAAAGCGGATAGTTTGAACCCGAATATTATTGTTTTGCCCGGACCCGAGAAATAGGAACACGTTGCTTAATTAGTCCTATGTAAGCAAAATAACTACCAAAAATAAGACAAGTATTTAAACACTACTATATCTTTTTTTTTAAAAATATTTTTTCATGATTTAAAATAGCTATAAAATATTAATAAAACTATTTTTTTGTAATTTTCGTAAATATTAAGATAAAATATGAAGTAATATTTTTGTATTTTTCAAAGTTAAAATGACTATAAAATATTAATAAAACTATTTTTTTTTGTAATTTTCGTTTTTTAATAAAGACAAAATATAAAGTAATATTTTTTGTATTTTTCCAAGTTAAAATGACTATAAAATATTAATAAAACTATTTTTTGTAATTTTCGTTTTTTAATAAAGACAAAATATAAAGTAATATTTTTTTTGTATTTTTCCAAAATTAAAACGACTACAAAACATTAACAGAATTATATTTTTTTGTAATTTTCGAATTTATATAAAGTACCAAAATAAAGTACAATTTTTTTGTATTTTTCAAGTTTATGAGAAATACATAAACTAAAATTTATATATATATTTTATGATTTTTCTTTTTGCAACGAAATAAAGCAAAATAGTTAAAATGACTATTTTAGACCCAATTACATATTTATGCTAAAACAAATGTGAAAATCCTCGGGGAGGGTCAAAAATCACGTGCTTACACCAAGTATCAGCAAAACTGTAAGACCTCAAAAGGCATGAAAATTCTGTAAGACCTTACTACAGGCATAAACTCGATCCTCGAAGTTTAGGCTATATATCGTATTTGTAAGACTCCCGAAAGGGCATAACCTCAATATAGATGCCTAAACTACTACACTCGGGACCAAAAATGGCTCCAGCCAAACACAAATGACTACGGTCATACGGCTGTACTAGCCAAATTAACGTGACTCGGGGACGCCCGACCGTCGCTACAAAATTATAGGCCATTACTTCGAATCTACTTCGAAAAGAACCGGTTAAATAGGCTACCCTCGACAGGTAAAAGAGCTTCGACCATGTCGGCTCCAAATCACAAGGCTTCGAGCTACTCAGCCTACGAGCCAAACCTTCTGAAGTGCTTGAACATCGCCGCAAACGACTTGAAAGCGAGGTTCTTCCCGAACCGACGACGGGTCAGGCAAAATCATTTCAAAAAGTCCGTAATTAGAGGTAAGCAAAGACTACATATGCCCAAGGGCAAAGCATAAGAGCCATTGTCGCTAGCCTAATGAGCCTCAAGGCCACACACACTAAATGGTTGCATTGACCAAAAGCATAAGAGCCACTGTCGCCGCTTAAAAGTTTAAAGCTTGAGGTTCAAAATGAGCTCGAGTCGTAACCCGATTCGGTGATCGGACCCAAAATAGCTAACTATCCATGCCTAAGGGCAAAGTGTAATAGCCATTGTCGCCAGCCTAATGAGCCTCAAGGCCATACACACTAAACGGTCGCATCGACCAAAAACATAGCCACTATCGCCAACATAAAATTTGAATGCTTGAGGGTCAAAATGAACTCGAGTCATAACTCGATTCGGAGACCGGACCCAAAATAGCTAACTATCCATGCCTAAGGGCAAATCGTAAGAGCCATTGTCGCCATCTTAATGAACCTCAGGGCCGTGCATATAAAAGGTCGCTTCGACTCAAGGCGTAAGAGCCGTTGTCGCCTGCCTATGCAAACACAAAAGCTTGAGGGTCGAATGAGCTCGAGTTGAAGCTCGACTCGGAGACTAAACCCAAAATAGTTGAGCAAAAGCATAAGAACTGTAATGCCATCTTACACTAATGGTCGCATCAACCCAAAGCGTGAGAGCCATTGTTGCCAATCCAATGAGCCCCGGGGCCACACCACTACTCTGAGGATTCCTACTAACGCAAGAACCAACTCGTCTTGTCAAGATTAGGGCAGAAGAATATGCGAAAGGAGTAAAGTCGCAAGGTTTTCTTTCATACACATGCAAGATATGCAACCTCCATCTACAAACATGCTTTGGAAATATTACATACAGATGACAAAACCTATGACCTCCCCCTGGGGGTTACGGCCTGCCGGTTTCAACCTTGCTTTCCTCGGCATAGGGCGAAAGCAATCGAGCATCACACTCATCCGCCTTTGCTAGCGCTAGCTCCTCCGGAAGGGCGAAACCCCTATCAAGGGTCTCCTCGAGAGTCTTTCTTCAAGACTTGAAACGAGCATATTCTTCAATCCTCCCTTCGCGATCAATGATCCTTCTCATCTGGGCTTGAGCATCGACAACATCCTTTGAATAGATCGCCACCTCCTGGTGAGCCTCAGTCTGGCTCATTCCAGCTTTTACTCGGGCATTAACGACCTTAGCCCCGACTTTTGAAAACTCGGACTCAAGCTCTACAATCATTTCTATCTTAGCCAAAGCACTGTCGCGAGATAGGAGAAGTTGAGCTTCAAAAGTAGGAACCTTGGCCAGAGTATTTGACCCGCCTAAGGCTTGAGCCTTCGCCCGAGCTTTTAACTCATCACGCTTACACCTGGCCCAGCCAACTTCACCTCGAAGGTGTTCCAGGCAGAACTGGAATAAACTATGTATTAGCCCTAGGAGCCAGAAGGCAGAATGCACACTCATCCGAGATGGAAAACTACCCGTTCCTTCAGGTGGTTTTTACTGTTTAAGCTCCGGCTCACCTCACACTACGAAATGCATCGATTCGACCTCTTTTTCATCCCAAAGGAGCCCCAGGGATCTCTCCTCATCTAGATCTTTTCATAGCTGGCTTCACGATGAAGCAGCCCGAACTCAAGCTTGTCGGATACATGCAAAAGAAAACTCAGTAAGGAAAGAAAGGCGCAAAGCTCGAAAAACTTATGCCGAAACTCACTACAAAGTGAAGCCGCTGGGATTCCTCAAAGGCCTAACACACACCTGCCAATCCAGTCCCTTCGGCCCTGAAAGAGACTGCTCCGGTTGAAGCACGATCACTCGGTGTATGCGACCTCGGGTTTCTAGTATCTCCCATAATGCCGTCAACGGAAAGGGAAGGTGATAAGAAGGAAGGAATAAGACGACGCTCACCATGATATTTTGCTTCCCACCTACCTCGGGACAAAGCTTGCCACTCGCGTTCCTCACAGGTCGAGTGGGTCGCTAGTTCTCAGACCTAGTTAGGAAGATCATGAACGTCGCCAGACACCCATAAAACCGGTGTAGAGGAAGAGAGGAAGGCACGACTACGAAACTAGCTCTTGCTATAGGCAGAATTGATAAAGAATGAGATGCACCGCTTATGAGTATAGCTCCATTCCTCAGTAAATGGCATGAGCTCCTCGGGTATAATGTCAGTAGTCCTCACCTGGACGAAGGGACTCATCCATACCCGATCTGCATTTTCTTTGACAACAACAATGAAGGGCATAGTCGATCGACACCGCAAAGTTAGCAGACCTTGATGGTCCTGAAGACCGAAGGTGAGGCTCTTCCCTCCCTATCGGAAAGACCCCGACATTGTCGCCGTGGTGGTCACAAAATTAGAGAACTAAAAATCAGGAATATGTGCAGAAGCGTTAGTGCTGGAGTGCCGAAAGGCTGGCACAAAAAGAGAAGGACAACTGCTTAAAATGGGGTAACCCTCGAAAAGGCAGAAACAACCATGTTTATATATGGAAAAAATGACGACGATTCACCTACCTCAAAGCCGGTTGAGAACACTAACCGATAACACCCTCTCCTGTCCCGAGGTAGTATCTAACCTTGAGGACCTCCATCAGAACAAGGTTAGGTTCCAAGAATCCAATAGCACCATCACCAGTCCCGAGGGGGTACCCGACCTCGAAGACCTACATCAAGACAAGGCTAGGCTCCAAGGAGCCGATGACGCCTTCTCCAACACCGAGGTGGTACCCGACAGCGAGGATCTAAATCAAAGGGAAGTGTAGACTCCTGGAAGCCAATAGCATCATGAAATGAGCATTTGAACTCCACCCGAGGTGATACTCGACCTCGGGGGATTTTGTCAAAAGGGAATCAGGCTCCAAGGAAATAAGCATTTGAACTCCACCCGTATGGTCTTGGCCCCGGGTACCGTCCAAGATCAGACAGACCCTATTTCAAAATCTATCTACTACACCATAAGGCTATTCACACTAAGACTAGCACACATTTCCAGGTGGTCCGAGTTTGAACGAATCTCTGCTTGAGGACTACTCTCAAGAAATCAAAGGCAGCCCCCGTCCATGTGCTCCCGAGCAAATTTCTTCTCAAATGTTACCACAGAGTTTAACTAGTAAGTCATGATTCCAAGGCCCGAAACATTATTCTCATTTTACTCGAAGTCAAGGCCCCGACGATCCGAGTCTATAGACCCTATTCAGGTTCGATCCAAGGGATCGCAAAGGATTCTGCGCGAAGCCATTTTTATCAACCAAAGGCCGAAAGGTATACTTGCATCCGGGTTTGGTATTAGCAACAATAGACAGAGTCATCCATTCGGGTTCTCCACAAACATAAAAGAATGCAGCAAGCATGAAAAAAAAATCGGGAACAAATCATTGTATTCATGAAATATTCCATTACAAAATCCGCAAGGGGTCCTTACATATGATTACAAAAGCCCACGAAGGGTCCTTACACGGGAACAAAGAAGCAGAAGGTGTACATACAATAAAAGCCTAAGAACCTAGCCTATTCTCAAAGGTGCATCCTCAATAGCAACATTTTCGATATCATCTCCTCAAGCATGCGTCCTCAAAGACAATATCTTCCAAGCACAATCCCCTCAGGAGTATTATCTCGATTCCTTAGAATGTCATCTTCAAAGGGAGAGACGACGAAGGGTAAAGCAATAGAGAAGAGCAAAGTGACACGGAAAAGGCAGGAAGGAATAAAGAAGTGGATGGGTGAAAACTCTGGCTAGTATGGATTTCGCCAGGCTATTACTGTAAAGCAACTACTTGAGACGTTGCCCCAGCATGTGAGGTAACAGTTAGTAGACCATGCCGTCACACCCCGAGGAATCCAAAAGGGGTGTAATGCGCCAAGCCAAGGGAGGAGGGTGAGCAGTAGTGTATAATCCGAGACCTCTCTTGAGCAGCGATGTATAATCCAAATATTTCCTCGGGTCGGAGGAAATCGGTCCTCTGCATCGTCGTCCCGAGCCGATGGAGACAAGAACAACAACAACAGCGTGATCTCGCTTGACTAGAGAAGGTCCGGAAGATAGGCCGTTGCATGCCCGATATCGCCATAAAATCTTGAGACCATGGGCCCCAAACATGGTGAACAACAAAGAATAAAGATAGCGAGAAAGGAGGAATGGATAGGTATGGAAAGGTACTTATGTAAAAGGCTGATCCCAGGAGACCCCCATTTATATAAAGAGGCGTAATGTAACCGACGATGCTAGTATTGCCCACGAAAACGTAACGAAAAGCGCATTCAATGCGTCCGTGGGAGCTGAATCGACGACAAAATTATGGCTCTGAAGAATGAGAAATCGCAATGCGTCATCAGCACAACGTCATTACGGGAAGCCCAAAGAGTGGGATGTCAAAATCGTTTCTTGTCGATTCTCTCTAAGAAACGCGGGGACTATGTGTATACGGTAAAATCAGGGGAACCAATTTCTTGTTAATAAGGCATTTCGGAAGGTCACCTCGGAGGCTCGAGATCACGGACCGAGTACCCTCCCCTCGAGATCTATCAACACCCGGACTGGGGATAATGTTGGCCGAGATCCCAACGGGCATGGGGAGTTCCCGAAGAATACAACCAGGGCCGGTTAAGTCTATCAGGCTGGCCTAAAGCTGGTATGCGCCTGCATCATGAAGCTTGTCAGCTGTCCCATCCCGCTTTCTTTATCATTAATATATCTTGTACTGTGTTGGTATTTCTCCTCTTATATAAGGGGGGTCCTTGGCACTTTGTAAACTTGGTTGCTCTAACTATTCTACACAAAATAACAACTCTCTCTTTCTCTTTTCTCTATAACTTACTCTCTCGATATTATTGCTCATATTTATTGCCTTCATACTTGTTCTTCATTTATTACTCGTTATTGGCCATAAAGAGCCTCCCTTAATTATATCATAACTGTTAGCCCCTTCCCGATTATCCCCGATAACTCGAGCCCGAGCTCAGGCATCGACCTCGAGGCCCCTCATCGGTCAGTTTGAGGCCCGAATAGCTAACCCCTCGGCTTGATTATAACTCCATTTTAGTTCGCATTTCCTCTTTTATCATCATATATCTAGCATCAACTGCTTGACAACTAGCATATAAATAGATAATGTATTTTTAGAGCCCATCAACAAATTTAATTGTTATTACCATTTTTACCGTAAACACACATATATCGAGATGTCACAATATGGCAAGTATTCGCATTATTTCAAGAAAGGTTTTAGAAGCTTGATTTTATTCCAACTACTTGGTTAACAGAAAATATTACATACAACATTATTTGGACATACCTTAATTAAATTAGTCTTGAAGCTTAATATATCTAAAGATCTACAGCAGTATAGCTACATGAATCACTAAATGTGCATAATAGGTAGACCAACAACAGACTTATCAACTAGTCATCCAAATAAGCAGGTCAAATACAAAACATGGGCTCCAAGGAAACCATTTATAAGATCCACATAATGTTACAAGTAGAAGAGTCAAATTAACTTAGCTGATTCAAAAACACCAACAGAGGCAATTAAAGAACATGATTCAATTAGCTTAGCTGACATGATATTATTGTCTAACTAACAGAGGCAGACTATAGACAAAATCAACATAAACGTTAAAATAACGGTTAACTCAACTAATCATAAAGACTTAATAAGATTAACCATAAGACTATCACTTAATATAGATTCATTTTTACTACTCAAATTATGAATTATAGAATTCACTTGTACAGATTCGGTAACAGCAGCAATATAACATAACTTAATCAAAAGATTCCAAACTTAATAGTGAAGACAGGTAGGACAATATAGCTTTACATTACTAATATCTATCATGAAGAAAATAGAATTAACAAAGTAATACTTAAGAACACAAAACTATACATTAACTCAAAGTAAAAGGGGTCAGTATGCACTGACCTTCTGTAGGGCAGCAAACGAAGAAGTAGTAGGATGATAGCCATTTTGGAATCCAAAGAAATAACAATCAACTCGCAGATATTGAACTCACATAGAAAAAGAAGAGAAATTAAAGGAGAGAACTACTGGGATTCAAACTTAGTAATAAACACTCGAGCTTTCTTTTAGTGTTAAATGTGTATTGATACTCACTCGTGTCTCTTAGCGCCTATTACGTGAAAGCATTTAAGGCCTTATTTATAGTGGTCTTCAATACCTTAGGGTTCCGGTACAATCAAATTATATAGTGGAAGATGACGAAAGATGGATTATGATAGCAATGTGGGTCAAAATAAGAAGGAAAGAAGGGAAAAACATCAAAGAACTTCTACCTGGTCACGAGAGTGGATGAATCCACCGTTGAATGCGATGAACCATCGGTTAAACTCTAATTTCCCGGGGTCACTGCATTTGACCTCTGGACACGAATAATAATGATGAAAATCAGCCATGCATACTCTGATTTGAAGGAACAATACCAAGACAGACGAAGTCCCCACAACACTCTTTAGGTCTAGGGTTCGGATTTGGGATTTGAATTATAGCGACGAAAGGGGATGTACAAGCAAGATTCGTAGTGTAGCAGAGGCAAAAGGGATGATTTGAAGTGATCTCAAGAGACCTTGCACAAATTTGTACAAGGTTTTATGATTGATAGGTGTTCACGAGTGAGAGAAAAGAGAGAGGAAAGGGAAACTAGGGAGGCCGGTCAAGATGCAAAATGATTAGGGTTAGGCGTCTCTATGATTGAAATTAAGAGACTAAATATGAATCGTTAGATCTCTTGATCAACGTTTTCGATTTTTTAGAGAATAAAAATTGATAAAAATTAGTTAATAGGGAAAGAGGGGCCGTTAGATATTTGTGATCCAATGGTTGCGATGGGGTCTTTCAACGGTCTTAAAAGTAAAGGAAAAAATGGAGATTAATATTGACCGTTGATGAGATGGACCAATGGTGCTGATCCTTTTGTGATTATTTTATGAGTGTCGATGAGGGGTGACGTGGCGTGATGCCATTGGCTCAGACGAAATGGCATGGATTGCTAATGTCACGATCCAAATTACATTATAGGTCGTGATGACGCCCAACACCATTGTTAGGCAAGCCAACGCTAATCAACTAGTGAGTTCTCATTTGTTTTATTAAACAATCCCAATATTTACTTAACTTAAATTTAAAATAGTCGATAAATAGCAAATTTGTAAAGCAATTGAAACTGAAATAACTAAAGGAAGTCATGATTTTAGGAATACGACTCAAAAATAATAGTCTACTAATGTGTGTGCCAGGATCTAGTGTCAAAAGTACGGGTGCAACTAGTAGAATGTACAAAAATATGACTACCCTACTTCATGAATAGAATAGATAGTAATAACAAAAGGAGAGGCTCCGGCATGCTGCTGAACGGCTCAGAAGGGGCAGCTCACCGTGAGATCTCGATCAAATATCAGGGATGTGCGCCGCACGGTAGCTAGATGCACCTACCTCAGATCATTTACAATTAAGTACATAAGCGTAGTATAAGTACATAAATAATATGTACCAGTAAGTATCCGGTCTAATCTCGAAGAAGTAGCGATGATGGGTCGATTTGAAACTTACTAGGGTCAATAATAATATGATTTAAGTATTACGCTAAGTATGGATAGCATGAATAATAATGACAGTTTAAGATCATGGAGAAGTAAGATATTCTTTCATAAACAACATGTCAAGTTTCAGTCATATCATGTAACAACTTACATTTCAAGCATTTAAGTAGTGTTATCATGGGAAGTTCCAAATAAATAACATGCATACATTATGCCGAGGTCGTACGGCCCGGTCCAACATAATATTGAATTGTGCACTGCCAGAGGGTTGAATTACGCGAACCATAGATGCATTTATTTACTATCGAGGTGCTTGGCCCGATCCACAAATTACAATTTATTATCAAGGAAGCAAACATTGTCCATTTATAGTCAAGCAATTCATACAAATTCTCGAGTAAGTGAGTATATTCGTCTATATTTGTTTACCAATTTCCAGCATGGCTATAGTGATCTTAGCAGCAAGTAAGGACACAAGCATTTGCAGCTATAGCATGATACATGTCCTAAACTACCTATACAATTAGCAGAATAGTAGCTACGTACGGACTCTCGTCACCACGTACGTACGTAGCCCCCACAAATAGTTACAAATATTTATTTAATTCACCTATGGAGTTAATTCCCTCTTACAAGGTTAGAAAGGAGATTTACCTTGCCCCAAAGTTTACTTCCAAATTCAAGAATGCACTCAAACCCTCAAATTAGAGCCAAACGATCCAAAACTATTCAAATGGGGTAAGAACCAGTCAATATACGCTCAAGAGCCATATTCTAACTATTAAAGTTATTTTCCCAAACGTAAATGCAAGGTTCCTAAAATTCATCCCTGGGTCCACGTGCCCAGATTCGGAAAATTTTTGAGGAAAGTCATTACAATAACGTTAGAATCAAGAATATATGGTTTCTACTACATTCCATAACAAATTTCGTGGTTAAATCTCATTTTTATCAAAAACCTAGGTTTTACTCTAAACCCATAATTTTCACTAATTTACATGTTGTAATCTACCCATAAACTATGTATTAAAATTACATTATGTATAAATAACTTACCTCACTAAGCTAGGTGGAAATCTCTCCTTTTGAAGCTCCCAAATCGCCAAAGAATGAAGTGAAATGTGTCAAAAATGACAAACTCCCGTATTAAATGAAGGCAACTGCCTTCAGTGATTTCTGCACCTGCGGTGAGGGGACCGCATCTGTGGTCACGCTTATGCAGGAGATCATCCGCTTCTACGAAAATGGGCCGAACCAGCTGGGGCCGCATCTACGGTCAGGTGACCGTTTCTGTGGAAGAGGAGCCACATCTGAGGAACCTGGGCTCCTCCCCTAAGGCCGCATCTGCGATGGTTTAGCCGCTTCTGCGGGCTCGTACCTACGGCTGGACAACCGCAGGTCCGGTTCTGACAGCAACCGGAGCTTCATCTCCTTCTCAAATTTTCAAATTAGCTCGAGCCTCGTTCGATTGATGCTCGGTGCCCCTGGGGCCCCGCCCGAACATATCGACAAGATTGGAATCATAAAACGGACTCACTCGAACCCTCGGAATGCTCGAAACAATAATAAAACTAAGAATCACACTCTAAAAGCAATTGAATCAAACTTATGAACTTCAAGTTCTTCAATCTACCTCCAATGTGCCGAAACATAATTATACTCCTCGGAATGATACTAAATTTTGCATGCAAGTCTTAAATGACATTATGGAACTTTTTTCAATCTTGTATTTCCGTTCGGACCTCAATATCACAAAAGCCCGCTCCTAACAAAATTTAAAGAACTTTAAAATCCTTAAGGAATCAACTTTAACTATTAGGTGCCAAAACACTCCCGGGTCATCCAAAACCCGATCCAGACATATGCCCAAGTCCGAAATCATCATACGAACCTGTTAGAACCTTCAAATCCCAATTTTGAGGTTGTTTACTCGAAAGGCTGGAGGAAGTTAAACTTGGCCTTTTAAGCCAACCTTAAGCAACCAAGTGTTCCGATTTCAACCCAAAATCTTCCAAATCTCGAACCAACCATCCTCGCAAGTCATAAATCAGTAAAAGCAAGTACGAGAAGTTTTATTTAGGGGAACGAAGTTCTAGAAAGCAAAACGATCAATCGAGTCGTTACACCTAACTTGGATGATAAGAGTGGGTCAGGACCGGGTCAGGGGTGGTTGGGCTTGTGCATTTGGGCAAAATAGATGATATATGATTTTAAAAGTGGCCACATTGGGTTTATTAAACCTTTTGCAATTGTAGCCTTTTGAGCTTTTAACCCACTTTGAGGTTAATTAGGCTTAATTAATTGTAATTAAATGCAATAAAATATAATCATCAAAGGTATTAATAATTATTGGAGTTAACTAGTTAATAATTATGATATTTCATTTATTGAATTATGAAGATAATTTTGGCTAAATTAAATATATATATTTATAGATAAAAGACTAATTTGTTAAATAAATAGTAAAACTTGTTTATTAAGATATAAAAGTTATTTTAATGGTTTAATACATTAAGAGTAATATAACATATAAATATTTAATACCCAATTGTTATTAATTAATTATTAGTATTTATATTTTAAGAATAATAGGTGTATGATTTAAAAAATGTTTTAATGCATTTATTGCTAATTATTAAGCGTAAATAATTCATTTTAAAAGGTATAGTCAAAATTGGTCATCAACAGCTCTTGACCTTGATAACCAGAAGAAGTGCCTGTGGAAACCTATGCGGATGGAGCACGGTAAGAACTCTCTGTCGTGGGCGCACTAAATGATGAATGATTTGGTTGTGCATTGTAGGAACTGTGGCTAACTGATGAACCTCGAGGAACATGACGAGCTGGCTGAGCAGGTCTAGGAGGACCACCTCTACTGTAATGTGATTGGCCTTCAGATGAGGCATCGCTGAACCAACCTGAACCACGAGGCCTATTGAGCTCCTGCTCCTCATGCTCAAGCCTTTAACCTGCTCCAAATGTCTAGAAATCTCATTCTCCTAGACAAACCTACCATCTATCTCAGCCTCTCGAGCTAAACTGTAACGTAAACTGGTGGGTTTTTAATGTCTTTGGCTTATGTTTTTATAATGTAACAAACTTACGCACTGTCAAGAACCAGATAGGGAACCTGACACACTTGGTACACATTACATATGAGCGGATTCCAGCCAGGACTCCAGCTAATGTGAACTGCTGCAAGTGTAGAAATATAGAGAAACAAGACAAGGACCTTATCCCTTTTGTTTCCATAACAGCAGTACGAAAGTCAACTGTTCACAGCTGGAAAGTGACTACCACAGAAATAGTGCACAGAATGCAGAAGTTTTGTAGTCACCTTGCCCTTTGACCAACCAAGTGCTTACATCATTCAAGTGATGTCATCAAAGGTGTATTAACAAGAGCATTATAGCAAAATATCACTTGAACACTTGAGAATTCACTTTAAGCATTCAAGTCTTCTGCAACAGTGAACATAATTCTCAAGAGCTTGAAGAACAAAGTTAAACACTACTATAGACCAAATCCTAAATCTAGTATTTTGTTGTCCTTAGTTAAGTTGTAACTTTGTGATTGTTCTTATTATAATTCCTAAATTGCTTAGCTAGAAGCATTGCTTAGGTACCCCTTTGTAAAAGCATAAACTTTCTGAGTTTGTGTTGTGACTAGAGTTAGTCATAAGTCAAAGTCTTTGTAACTAGTTGTGTACGGTGAAATTGGAGGGTCTAATTCCTCATCATCGAGGCACCTCAGACGATCATCTTGGAGACTCAAGGATGTAAGGCTATGGTCGTGTTTCCTCTATCGAGGTTCATCGATGCTCGGCCTAAAGTCAATGTTGACCGCGATTGTGATAGAAATGGGGAGTTCCCAAGGTACACGGCTAGGACTTATAGAGCCTAGTAGACTACCCTAGCCCTGAACTAGGGTGTCATGTAGCTGTCTCATCCCTCTATCTTTGTAATTAATGCATTTTGTACTATATTAGGATTCCCCTCATACATAAAGGGGATCCTTATCATTTTAGAGGCTCTGCTGTTGCTTTAGTTGCTCCACATGAAATATACAAGAACATTCTCTTTGCTCTCTAACATATTCCTTTGATATTAAAGCCTTCATTTATTATCTTCATTGTTGTTCATTATTTATTGCTTATCATTGTCCATAATGAACCTCCGTTAATTTTATTATAACTGTTAGCCGTACTTCAACCCCCCTTGATAGCTCCCAGCCGAGCTCCGAAATCGACCTCGAGGTCCCGAATCGACAAGCTCGAGGTTCCGATAATTAGCCTATCGGTTTGGTTATCACTTTGTTCCTTACTCTTATTTCGTTTCTAAGTCTCATATACATAGCATCAACTGCTTAATAAACTAGCATAAAAATAGATCACATATTTTTAGAATCCCAAAATCAAATTTAATTGTTATTACCATTTTCACGCTAAATAGTTTGGCACCTACCGTGGGTCTAAAAATAATAGTGATTATTTTCTTGCTGTTTTACTATATAATGCAAGTAACCCTTCACGCTTTTCTTGTCCAAGATCTTCGATTTTAGGCCGAAATATCTAACTCGGTGAATAGAGGTGAAAACAATGATCTTGCGGACCACAGAGAAAACGATGTGGCTATTGCAGGTGTTGGTGTGCCACCACAAAACCCTAGAAACACACCGGAACCAATTCCCGTGCACGCGGTCTCACGCGACGCCCAACGCATCGACATAAGCTACCACACTATGGGTCGATGACCGATCCCATCATCATAAAAATGCTCGAGGACCTCACCAAAAGGATCGAATCGGGCGAGAAAATGATAGAAGCTAATGACAAGAAGGTCGAGACCTACAACTCCAGTGTCGACCAAATTCTAGGCACACCCCCGATCCTTAAAGGCGTGGATTCGAAGAAGATCATACAAAGGCCGTTCCCAGAGGAAGCGGCCCCGAAACCCATTCCAAAGAAGTTCAGAATGCAGAACTCCCAAAATACAATGGGACCTCAGACCAATGAGCACGTTACTGCTTACACTTATGCAGTGAAGGGCAACGACATAAAGGATAACGAGATTGAGTCCGTCTAGTTAAAGAAGTTCGGAGAAACACTATCGAAGGGGGCCATGACGTGGTATAACAACCTAGCTCCTAACTCCATAGACTCATTTTCCATGCTGGCAGACTCCTTCATAAGGGCACATGCCAGTGCCATCAAAGTAAAAACAAGGAAATCTGACGTGTTCAAGATCAAGCAGAGAGATAACGAAATGCTGCGACAGTTCGTATCTCTCTTCCAAACGGAACGAATGGAGCTACCATCGGTCTCCAACGACCGGGCAGTGTATGACTTCACTCAAGGTCTGAATGAACAAAGCTCGATGGCTTCAAAGTAGTTGAAACAGAATTTGGTCGAGTATCCCATCATGACCTGGTCAAACATCCACAATCGATAACAGTCGAAGATCAGGGTCGAAGACGACCAGGTAGGAGCCCCCTCTGGCTCAGTATACCCAAATAGGCTTCTAGAGAAAGAGCTAAAGCCAAAAAAAGAAAGATATCAGTCGTACGCTGAAGATAGAAGGAACGCCCCGAGGCGCAACCCATCTCGCAATGATCGAAGGATAAAGCAAGGACTGGATCCTCGGAGACTCATCAATAGAGCTGGATTCGATAGGAATACAGGGCCAATGGAGGAACCTCGCTTATCAGAGTACAACTTCAATGTAGATGTATCGTACATCGTGTTCGCCATCAGCAAAATCAGAGACGTCAGGTGTCCCAGGCCTATGCAGTCAGATCCCTTGCAAAGAAATCATAACTTAGTGTGTGAATTTCATAACACACACATCCACAGGACAGAGGATTGCCACCAACTATGAAAAGAGGTTGCCCGGCTACTTAACAAAGGTCACCTTCGGGAATTCCTCAATGACTGAGCCAAAAATCAGTTCCGAGAAAGAGAGGCAGCCAAGAAGAACGAAAGAAATGAGCCACAACATATCATCCACATGATCTTGGGAGACATCGATGCCCCGCAAGAGCCCGTGATGAGAAAAACAAGAATATCTATCGTTAGGGAAAAACAAACTTGGGGTTACAAACCTGAGGATGCTCTCACATTCAGCAACGAGGACATCGAGACGTTGTCTCAACCTCACAATGACCCACTAGTAATATCATTCCTTGTTAGTACATTTCAAATTAAACGGGTACTTGTGGATCCAGGTAGCTCGGCCAACATTATCAGGTCGAGGGTAATAGAGCAGCTTAGACTTCTTGACCAAATCGTGCTCGCCACTCGAGTCCTCAGTGGATTCAACATGGCAAGTGAAACAACGAAATGAGAAATCATCCTCATAGTCAATGTGGCCATCACGACGCAAAATGTCAAATTCCAGGTCATCGAAGGAGACATGAGGTAAACGCCTTGTTCGGAAGACCATGGATACACTGCATGAGAGTAGTAACATCCACCTTCCACCAAATGATGAAATTCCCAACAAAAGGACGAAATTAAAACCATCTGTGGGGAACAACATGTGGCAAAAGAAATGTTCGCGTTGCATGATGCGACGCCAGCAATAATGCCTCCACACTCAAATGGGCCGAAGGGTAATCAAATTACAATACCTCCACCCGCAAATGGGCCAAAGAGTAACCAGGGCATATCGAACCTCAGAACATCGCCAACACATCCCATGCTAACGTATAACTATCTCAATTTTCATTTTATATTTCACGCTAACCCTTATGCAGGCGCCCAACTGAAGCAGTCAAAGCGCTAACCCAGCTCGAACACCTTAAGGTTTTAAAGCATCTATTGCACTCTTTTCCTTCGGCCTAGTTTTTGTCCCGAAAAGGGTTTTACCAGCAAAGGTTTTTAACGAGGCAACGTCCACATGCTACCTAAGGAAGACTCAACAAGTATTCAAGGCTTCTTTTGCAATCAACCTCGGACACTAGGGAACATCCCCCTAGAAGGTCATCTGCTCGAAAAAGCCAAGAAATGCCAAATGGGGTCCCAATAGGAAAATGATGTACCGGGACAAACGGTCGAACGAACAGTGTCCAAATAGCCGGGCCCCCGACGGCGAAAACATGTACACTTGTACCAAACAATTGAAGAATTTATTTTATCAAAGTATCGAACACTCCAAAAGAAGCTCAACACCTTCGCAAAAATGACTCCTCCGCTGAAAATGTCCCGAACACTCATGGAATGGCGTCAACAATTCAACACCTGAACGACCTCCAGGTCGGGACTCCAAACTTGTAAGCTCTCAACGTGGTAACGTGAAAACCATAAAACATCTCCAAGGCCAAAAGTGCTCCGAACACTCGAGGACTGGCGTCAAAAACTCAAATGACCTCCGGGTCGAAAATTCCGAAAACTGTAAGCCCTCAATGAGGCAATACCAAGTTTACAAGTAATGGCTCCTGAGTCAAGAAACCCTCAATGACTCGGGGACTGCCGTCAAGCACCATATCCATCGACTTATAAAAATCTGAGGCCATAAGACCCCGAGCGGGCAGACTCAGTCTCTTAAGACCTATATAAGGAAGCAACAAAACTGTAAGACCTCAAGCAAGGCATGAACGATGCTTGTACCAATTATACAAAACTGTAAGACCTCAAGCAAGGCATGAACGATGCTTATACCAAGTATCCAAAATTGTAAAACCTCAAAGGCATGTAAAACTTGTAAGACCTTACTAAAGGCATAAACCAGATCTCAAAGTTTTGGCTATATATCGAACTTGTAAGACCCCTAAAAAGGCATAACCTCGATATAGATGTCGAAGCTACTTCACTCGGGACTTAAAGGCTCCAGCCGAACATAAATGACTCTGGTCACACGGCTGTACCAGCCATATAAATGTGACTCGGGGATGCTCGATCGTCGCTACAAAATCATAGGCCTTCAATTACTTTGAATCTACTTCGAAAAGAATCGGTTAAACAGGCTACCCTAGACATAGGAAAAAGAGCTTCCACCATATCAGCTCCTAAACATCGGCTTCGAGATACTCACCCTCCAAGCCAAACCTCCTGAGGTGCTCTATCATTACCATATAACGACTCACAATCGAGGTTTTTTATTAAACCATCGAAGAGTCAAGCAAAAATTATTTCAAAAAGTCCTTAATGAGGGAAAAATAAAGCCTACATAAAAGGCCGCATCGACATAAGGCGTAAGAGCCATTGTCACCAGCCCGCACTAAAAGGCCGTATCGGCCCAAGGCGTATGAGCCATTGTCGCCAATTCACACTAAAAGGTCGCATTTACCAAAAGCGTAAGAGCCACTGTCGCCAGCCTAAAATATGAAAACTTGAGTGTCAAATGAGCGCGAGTCGTAACCCGATTCGGAAACTAAACCCAAAACAGTTAACTAAATATGCCTAACAGCAAGGCGTAAGAGCCATTGTCGCCAGCCCACCATAAGAAGTCGCTTTGACCTAAGTCGTAAGAGCCATTGTCGCCAACCTGAAGAGCCTTAGGGCCAAACGCACAAAAGTCGCTTCAACCCAAGGAGTAAGAGCCATTGTTACCAGCCTAATGAGACCCAGGGCCATATCACGGATCTAAGGATCCCCACCAACTCAAAGACTAGTTCACCTGGCCAAATTCGAGACAGAAAAAGATATAAAAGAAATAAAGCTGCAAGGTTTTCTTTAAAAACACACATGCAAAAAAACGTAATCTTCGTCTATAAACATGTTTCAAAAATGTTGTATACAAATGGAGAAATCTACGCCCCCTGGGAGCTATGGCCTGCCTGCCTCATCATCGCTTTCTTCGGTGTCAAACAGTAGTAACCGAGCATCACGCTCATCCGCCCTCGCTTGTGCTAACTCTTCCGACAGGACGAAACCTATAGCACAGATTTCCTTGAGACTTGCAACGAACATATTCTTTGATCCTCTCTTCATGGTTGAGGATCCTTCTCAACTCATCTTGAACATCGGCAACACTCTTTAAATAAATCGTCATCTCTTGGTCAGCCTTACCTTGGCTCATTACAACTTCAGGCCGGGCATCAATGATCTTGGTCCTGACCTTCGAAAGCTCGGACTTGAGCTTTATAATCATATCTATATGAACCAAAGTGTTATCACGAGCAAAGCAAAGTTTAGCCTCAAAAGTGGGAACTTTAGCCAGAGCACCCTTCCCTTCTAAACCATGATCCTCCGCCCGAGCTTTTAACTCATCATGCTCATGCCTGGCTCGGCCAGCTTCATCATAAAGATGCTCCACGGCCTCCATCTTCTTCTGCGACTGAAATAAATGAAGCATTAGCCTCAGAAACAAGAAGGCAGAATGCATGCCCACCCGGGACAAAAAATTACCTGCTCCTTCAAATAGTTCTCATAATTCAAGCTCCGGTTCACCTCGTACTGCAAGTGCACTAACTCGACTTCCTTTTCATCAAAAAGGAGCCTAAGGGATCTTTCCTCATCCAGAGATATCCGTAGCCTGGCTTCACAACGAAGCAACCCGGACTTAAGCTTGTCGAAGGCCTACAAAAGAAAACCCAATAAGGAAGGGAAGATGCAAAGCTCAAACGGCCTGTGCCGCAACTTACCACAAAGTGAAGCCACTGGGCTTCCTCGAAGGCCGAGCACACATTTGCCAACCTAGTTCCCCCAGCTCTGAAAGGATCGACTCCAGTCGAGGCACGATCGCTCAGTGTTTGCGACCCCAGGTTTCTAGTATCTCTTGAAGTACTGTCGACGGAAAAAGAAGGCGATAGCAATGGAGAAACCCTCTTTCCAGCACCAGGAACCACAGAAGTGGCAGGCTCAGACGATGCTTCCGCCCCAAAGCCCCGGTCCCGTTTTGCCTTGCTTTGAGCATCATTGCCCTGAAAAAGCGTCTCTCACTTATTGTTGTCGTTCTTTAGCCCGGAAGATGACAACCCTTCCCCCTCTCCAGAGGAGCATGGCCTCACCTCGAAAGGCTTTCCAATGCCTAAAATAGCAAGAAAATTACGCATAAAGGGAAAATGCCTCTCCGAATGAAGGAAGGGAAAGGAAAAAATAGCATAACACGTATCGTGATGTTTTGCTTCCCATATGCCCCGAGAAAAAGCTTGCCACTTGCGCTCATCGTAGGTCAAGTGGGTCGCCAACTTCCACACCCAATCTGGTAGATCACGAATGGCGTATGGCGCCCATGAAACTGCTGTAGAAAAAGGAAAGAAAAAACGGTTATGAAATCAGCTTTTCCCATAGACAAAACTGAGAAGGCACGAAATGATCCACTTACGTGTATAATTCCTTTCCTTAGGGAATGGCATAATCTTATCGTGGATAATGTCAGCGGTCCGCACTCAGACAAAGCGACTCATCCATTCCCAGTTTCCCTTTTCCTCATCATCAACAACGAAGGGCATAGTCAATCGACGTCGCAAGGTTAGCAAACATCGATGGTGAAAGGGCTGGTACAACCTAACTAGATGACTGAGCGTAAGTTCAAGCCCCGCCTTCTCCACAAAAAATCTCATCATCAACACTGTTCACCAAAACGACGGGTCGCTCTACGCCAAGGTAACCCTGTCAAGGGGGGCCAAAGTTAAAGGATACGTGTACACATTCAAAAATCCATCGACACAATCCGTGATGCCTTCATCTAGGGAAAATGTTTGTAACACTACTTTCCCCCCCCCCCATACGCAGTCTTTTCTCACTAACTCAAGGTGCACTTCTCCTATCAAAGAAGTGATCTTTGAGTTATACTCTCACTGGTCCTGAACGCCGAAGGCAGAACTCTTCTACCTCTGGCGGATAGACCCTGACGTAGCAGCCATAGCTATGGCAAAATCGGAAAACTAAAGCAGGAATCTGTGCAAGTCCGTCAGTACCGAAATAGTAAAAGACATAAGGTGGAAAAAGAAGGGTAACTACTTAAAGTGGTGGGATCTCCAAAATAGCAGAAAAAACCCGATTTATATATAGAAAAAATGGCAACGATCCGCCTACCTCAAAGCCGATTAAAAATACTGGCCGATATCACAAAATCGCCCCAACATCTTGGAAACCATATCGTACATTAGGTAACAGCATGTAATGTTTTGAAAACGGAAATCCACATATCATCGCCAGTCCCGAAGTGGTACCTGACCTCGAGGACCTCCGTAAAAAAGGAGTTCACTGCCTAAATGGCCAACGACATCATCGCTAGTCCCGAGGTGGTACCCGACCTTGAGGACCTCCCTTAAAAAAAGATTAGGCTCTAAGAAGCCAATGGCATCATCGCCAGTCCCGAGGTGGTACCCGACCTTGAGGACCTCCATCAAAGAAAAGTCAGGCTCCAAGAAGTTAATAATGTCGTCGCTAGTCCCGAGGTGGTACCTGACCTTGAGGACATCCATCTAAGACAAGTTAGGCTCTATAAGCCAGTGCCATCATTGCAAGTCCCGAGGTGGTACCCGACCTAGAGGACCTCCATCAGAAAAAGAGTTAGGCTCCAAGGTAATAAACATTCAAGCTCTACCCACATGGGCTTGATCCTAGGGTGCCATCTGAATTTGGGCAAACCCTCTTCTAGGATCTATCTACAGCGCCTTAAGGTAGCTACACTAGTTCAAAGCAAGTTTCCAAGAGGTCCGGGTTTGAACGAACCTCCACTCGGGGACTACCCTCGAAACCTCAAATGCAGTCCCTATCCACGGGCCTCCGAGCAAATTTCCCCTCAAAGGATATCACAGAGCCTAAGTGATAAATCAATGTTCCCAGTCTCGAAGCGTTACTTCCATTCAACTCGAAATAAGGGTCCCGATGACCCGAGTTTATCGGTCCAACCCAAGCTCGATCTAAGGAACGGTAAAGGGCTCCATGAGGAGCCGTGTTAGTCAATCAAAAATCAGGAAACGACACTCACATATGGGCCCGATATTGTCACCGACCGGTAAAGTAATACATTTAGAATATCCATAAACGTAAATAAAGGGAAATACATCAAGCATCGAAGACAAAATTGAAGAAACTTCTTTGTATTCCTAACATATGATTACAAAATCCCATGAAGTGTCCTTACACAGAAACAAAGAAGAGAAAAAGTACACAAGTAGCAAAAGACAAGGGCCTAATCTATTCTCAAAGGTTTTCCCTCGGCAGCAGCATCTTCGAGCATCATCTCCTCGGGCATGCATCCTCGACGGCAACATCTTCGATCGCCACCTCCTCTGGGGTTTCATCTCGTCCTCCAAGGTAATATATCCAAGGGCAAAGATGAAGAAGAGGAAAGTGACGCAGAAGAAATAGAAAAAAGAGACATAGCTCGCCGAAGCCAGAGGTTGAAGATTCGGCGGGCATCAATCGTACTTGCATGACTGTTCCGAGTTCACCTTTCAGGACGCTGCACTGTGAAAGTTTAATAGCTGGTAGTACCATTTTATCCCTTGGAAAACCAAGGGGATGAAGTGCCACACCAGGCCAGGTTAGGAGAGTGAGCAGCGGTGTATAGTCTGAATGCTCTCCCGAGCAGTAGTGTAGAGTCCAAACATCCTCCTAAGTCAGAAGAAGTCGACCCTCCTATATCAGCACCTCGAGTCACCGACGACAGCAGTAACAACCGTAACAACAACAACAACAACGACAAGATTGTATAATCTCGCTCTACAAAGAAAAGCCCAAGCAAAAGGCCATGGTGTGGCTGGTGAGAACTTCGCCATAAGACCTTGAGGACATAAATCCCAAACATTGTGGGTAGCAATAGAGAAAGATAATAGGAATAATAGGATGTAAAGATGTTGAAAGGCACTTGGATAAAAAGATAGTACCGGAAGGCCCCCATATATAGGGGGTGATAGTATGGGCAACAATGCCATCAATTTCTTTGAAAGATGGACCGGCAAGCGCAATCAATGCGCCATTGGAAATTGGATCGACGGTGATACAATCGCTTTGGAGAATGGGAATCGGCAGCGCATTGAATGACGCTAAAAATACAAGGCCATATGATGTCCCGGTTATCGTGAAAGCTTACATCATAAGTATGATACTATCAATGTGACATCATTGCAGGATGTCTGAAGAGTTGGATGTCAAAATCTTTTCTTACCGCTCCTCTCTAAGAAATGCGGGGACTATCTGTATACAGTGAATTCAGAGGGTCCAATTCCTTATCATCGAGGCACCTCAGATGATCATCTCAGAGACTCGAGGCTACAAGGCTATGGTCGAGTTTCCTCCATCGAGGTTCGTCGACGCTCGGCTTAAAAACAATGTTGATCGTCGTTGTGATAGAAATGGGGAGTTCCCAAGGTACACGGCTAGGACTGACAGAGCCTAGTAGACTACCCAAGCCATGAACCAGGGTGTCATGTAGCTGTCCCATCCCTCTATCTTTGTAATTAATGCATTTTGTACTATATTAGAATTCCCCTCATATATAAAGGGGATACTTATCATTTTAGAGGCTTTACTGTTGCTTCAGTTAGTCCACATGAAATATACACGAATATTCTCTTTGCTCTCTAACATATTCCTTTGATATTATTGCTTTCATTTATTATCTTCATTGTTGTTCATCATTTATTGCTTATCATTGGCCATAAAGAGCCTCCATTAATATTATTATAACTGTTAGCCATACTTCAACCCCCCTCGATAGCTCCCAGCCGAGCTCCGAAATCGACCTCAAGGTCCCGAATTGACAAGCTCGAGGTCCCGATAATTAGCCTATCGGTTTGGTTATCACTTTGTTCCTTACTCTTATTTTGTTTCTAAGTCTCACATACATAGCATCAACTGCTTAACAAACTACTATAAAAATAGATCACGTATTTTTAAATTCCCATAATCGAATTTAATTGTTACCATTTTTACGGTAAACACTAGTGAGTGACAATGTGGCTTGTGGTTAGTGTATCACAAGTTAGCTGAGTAGAAGTCTTTGTAATGGAGTCATTACAAAGTGGTAAGTTGGTTTTTGTAATAGGGTGTTTACTGTGTCTCATTTACTTACTGTTTCATTAGTAATCTCAGTGGAAACTCATAGATGACCAGGTACTCTATAGTTTTATGGACTCATATAAACTAACAATTGGTATCATAGCGGGTTCCTCCTATCAGTCTAACATCTAGGAAGGATCCGTATGGCTGCTTCACCAAACTTTGGGTGGTAGAAGACAAGAATGCATGATTTTATCATGGTGGAAGATTTTGAGTTGTGGGATGTCATATGTGATGGTCCTTACATCTCAACAACGGCACTTGCAGAACTTCCATTTTCAATGCCAAAACAAGAAAAGAATACACTGACGCAGACAGGAAAGCTGTGGAGAAATTTTTTTGTGCCAAGAAGATTTTTGTATGTGGAATAAGACCTGATTAATACAATGGAATCTCTTCTTGTGAAATTGCTAAGGAGATTTGGGAAGCTTTGCAAATAGCACATGAGGGAACCATTCAAGTAAAGCAATCTATGATTGATATGCTCACTACCGAGTATGAACTCTTTAGGATGAAGGACGATGAATCTATTCAAGACATACACATAAGATTCACCTCTATCATAAATGAGTTACACTCACTTGAAGAAATCATTCCTAGGAACAAGCTAGTGAGGAAAATTCTCAGTATCCTGCCTAGTTCTTGGGAAAGCAAGGTGAATGCTATTACTGAAGCAAATGACCTGCACATAAATGAGTTGGATGGAAATCTGAAGACCTACGAGATGAAGAGGAAGATAGACAATGAAAGAAGAGAACCAACAAAAGAAAAGAACCTAGTACTCAAAACTGAAAGCAATGACTTGAGTGAGGAAGACATTGACATAGCTTACTTAACCAAAAGATTTCATAAGATGGTCAGAAGAAATGGAGGTATACTAAAAAGGGGAAACTCCAGCAAACCAAAGAACTATAATCTCTGCCATAAGTGTGTAAATCCTGGGCACTTCATCAAAGTTTGTCCTCTCCTGAAGCAAGAGTACTCCTAGTACAACCCTGAGAAAGCTGCCAAGAGGAACCTAATTCCTGACAAGGACTTCAAGAGGAAGAGATCTGCTGACAATGTGGTGAAACATGCTCTTGCAGCATGGGGAGACTCCTCTAGTGAGTCTAAAGATGAAACTGATGCAGGAGACAGCTCCATGATGGCAGTTGAATGTGTGGAAAATGAATATGATTCAATATTGTCGCGCCCCTTTTTTCTCGAGTGAAATCGGGTTTATGACATTTGGGAGGACAACTCATTCCCTTTTGGGAATTTGGTTTGAATTTGAAGAGTCGCCACCTAATAATTGGGGTGCATTAGGACACCAAGAGATTTTGATTTGAGATACCAGAGATAGGGTAAGGGCTTGAAATTATCCAAAGGGGAAGGTGTTAGGCACCCCTCAGGATCCACTAGTGTGGTTCCCGGCCAGAATATTGTTGTGAACTTAGGTGCAAATAACACGTAAACAAACAAAGCTTCAAATAAGAGGGGATTTTCACATAAGGGTTTACAAACAAATAAAGTTGGAAAGCACTAAAAGAAAGCTGATTTTTCTTAAAAAAAAAGAGTTTGAAATTCTTTAAAAGAGATAAGAAATAAAGGAAAGGGGGTCCTATGTTTATTACTAATATGGATCACCCCACACAATGACCGGTAATTACTTCTCAATGAGGGCCTACGCGTGACATTATTGTGTGGTCATCATGTCCATATTTACCATTCCCGCCCCGTTAAGGTATTAAAGCACGGAATGGTCTCATTTACTCATTGCATGCTATTACCCGCCCCAATCCTGTCAATCCCGGAGGCATGTAGGACTACTAATCCTAAAGGGAAAGGATATCGTCTTATTTGGAGTTTCAAAGGCAAAATTCTAAGGCGGCATGCAAGAACATATATAACAAATTGGGGGAATTTAGCATGTTTTGCTTGTAATTTAGCATGTCTTGCACTTACTGTTTAGGGTCTGATTAAATACTAAATGTGAAAGAACTTAGAGGTTGAGGCAGACTAATTTATTACATATTTCAGATAAAAAACCCGAATCAGGCCTACCTACTAGTTGTAGTTTATAGAACAAATTCAGTTTACTGTTATCACCCTAAGGCTTGCCTAAGTGTTAGGACAAAGGTCCTACAGGAATGATTCAAAAGATAGTAAAACATGAAATGAATTATTTGAAACCCTATATGCATACTCGTTAAACTAGCTAAGTGAGAGACTTAGATTATTAAAAGAAAGGCAGAATTCAAACAAGTTGATTATAAGCCTTGAAACTGACAGCATCTATTGTTACTGATTTTTATATCTAACATTAAATGAGGCGAATTATAAACTCCCATAGGCATGCTTTCTAGGCATTACTGATTTTAAAACCTTGTAGGCATAGTATAAAAATGCAGAAAACTCGTCTTAAACCTATGAACATGATATCTAGATGTTGAATTCTGTTTAAGACATGATGCCTATGCGCAATTGAATGTTTAAGTCCTATGAGCATGGTATCTAGGTGCAGAAATTTGTTTAGGACCTATGAACACGATTTCTATATGAGAAAACTGGATATACAGGATTCAGAAAAACCTATAGGCATATTTTCTATATGCATATGCAGAATTTAGATTGACTTATAGGCATGATTTCCAGATGAGAGTAGCAGACCTATGATCATGATTTCTATATGAAAATGGACATTTAGAATTCCCTGTAGACATGCTTCTATATGCATTTGAATGTGCAAAATTCGAAAACTTATAGACGTGGTATCTATGTGGAATTCAAAATTCCTATAGACATGGTATCTATGTGAGAATGCAGAATTTAGAATTCCTATAAACATGGTATCTACCCTTTTTTTGCATACATAGTTACCCGCCCTTTTCACTAATAAGCCCCAACTATTTATTACAAAATTATTTCATCCCAGAATAAAGTAAAAGAATACATTAGATAATAAAAGTACAACCAAGGAGAGCCTGTTTCAGACTTCATGTCTGAAATATGAGGTAAACCAACTCCAAGAGATTAATGATCCAAAGCCTTTCTCCCATTTGAGTGCGTCAGAGTTATCTAAGAGTCTCAAATGAACTCCGGGTAGTGCTCAAACCCAAACGTAATACCAGATTAAGAGAAGTGAAGTGTGGAAAGGCCAGCCCTCAAGTGTCCAAGTTCAGAAGGAACTCAAGGTACCAAAGCAAGGCTCACAAGAGGGGGGGGGGAGAACTTAAAGACTAAGAGAGAGTGCAAGTGCAGGAACAGAATTCTGAGAGAGGGAATAGGGAAGGCAAATAGTTACAAATAAGTACACATAAGGGTTCAGGGGAATGGGGAGAGTGTAAAGAGGCAAGGTCAGGTTGTGGGCATACTCAGCAATGGAGAATGCTAGCATACCCATAAGCCTGTTAGAACACACTATTTAGGGGATAGGATCTCAAGGGATCAAATTTAATTCATGGACAATAATTTGCATATTGACATGCCTTAAACCGTAGCTCAAACACATAGGGGGCAGGAGTTTGGGATTCATAATAGAAACAGGCAGAAAGAAATAAGCATACTAATTTAAGTGTTGAACTATACAGACACAGTAAGTAGACATGGATACAAAAGCGTAAATAAACACATTGTTGTGGTGCTAAAGCTTAAATCAAGACATACCAGTTTCAAAGAAACATATAGAAAAAAGCAGTAGGTCTTGTAAACAGGTCACAATGCATACAAGAAGAGAGAATATTATTCCGTATAAGTGTGAGTTCATAAAGACTATGAATGAAGGATTGCTTGTGTCAATAAAAGAGTCGTGTATTTATAGTGTGAAACACAGGCAGAAATAACGTAAGAAAATAGTTAAGCAACTGAATATCAATTAAG